>NC_086284.1:161210584-161849516 GCF_963924245.1 Chroicocephalus ridibundus
GCTCCACACCTTCTCACCCAGGCTGTGGGTGCAGTGTCTCCCGTTGCTCCTGTGGTGTTACCCTCCTGGCCTTGCACCTGCACATAGTGTCGTTACAGCAGACTTTCAGGAATAATGGCCTGCAGTGTGGGAATCTCCTCTCTTCCACCCCACCCCCCCCCGCTTTGGGTGTAGCTTTTGGTTTATGGCAGGGGATCCAATAATGTGCGTGCACGGAGGTTAATGACCAGCAGGCTCTGACTCAGCATCTGCCCTGATCAACATGCACTTTGGTGAGTGCCAACAGCATTGTAAGTAAGAACAGCCGAGAGGGTTTGAGCAGCTCCTGGTGAAAACTATATTATTGATACGAGGAAAAATATTGCGGAGGAGCCAGTTGCTACGCTGGAGAGGAGTCCAGGGGAAGGGGACTCACCTGGGGACTCCCAGCATCTCTCTCTGGCTGGGCGCAAGGGAGAGTTTTCATTATTCCTCTCCTTCCTTTGTTTTTGTTTATTCCCCCAAACAACTTTCACCATAGGAGTTATTTTTAGTTACTGTACCCAGTAATGAACCTTTGCACATGTGGACCTGTTTCAGTATCCTTTGTGCAACCACCTGTTCCTCTTGAAGACTTGCAGATCTTCACTACCCCATTCCTTCCTGGGCTTTTTTTTTTTTCCCCGACTTGTTTGCTGGTTTGTTCATTAAATAATTCAGGTGAGCATGCATTTTCAGTTGCAAGATGCATGAAACTATGTTATATAGAGGGCTATTTTTATAAAAGAAGGCCAAAGGGATAATTATGACCATGTAGACCTCTAGTATGCTGTTTTTAGTAACAGTTCAGGCTGCTGTGTTGTAAGAAGGACTTGGAATAAGTTTAGCAGCAGTATGCCAACAGCTGACTGTCTGTTTGTTTGGGGTTTTGTGTGGTGTGCTTTTTTCTGTAGAGTGACAAGATACTTAAAGTTTTAGTTAAGACTTGAGTATGTTTTAGTCCATTTCAGAGCTGAATAGTGTTGAAGTGAAAACTTAAACGACAGTTCGGTTTAGTTTTCTGAATTATGTATCATTGAATATATTATATAGTATTGAACTACTGTAAACTAAGTGTAATTAGGATATGAACATGCATGGATCACCCAAATGCACACCGAAGACTGAAGGTCTGATGATCTTTGTTGGATTGTTCCGCATGGTTCCCTTATTGTAAAATTGTCTGGTTTACCTCAGAAAATAAATGCTTCTTTACAATTCCTTGCAGATTCCTGCTTCAATGTCTTGAGGATCTTGATGCCAATCTACGGAAACTGAATTCACGTTTGTTTGTTATTCGTGGACAGCCAGCAGATGTTTTCCCCAGACTTTTTAAGGTAAATGCCACCTTGCAGTTGTTTCTATCCATAAGTAGGACTGACAAACTAATTTCAACTTGGAATACTTCTTGTGCTGTATACTTCAGTGCAAGTTGTTGTACGTGCCAATACTTAACTATCCTTGCAGGGTCTCTTTGATGTTGTTCTTGTTAGATTTAGAGTTTTCTCCTCTAATGTACATATCACCAACTGAACCGAATTGCTTTTAGACTTTACAGTTTTTGGTTTCTTTTTTTCCAGAAATGGAACTGATTTCTAACCGTTTGCTAAGTGTAGGCGCTTTATATTACTAAATTTTCCTTTTCAGGTTCCCTCTGAAATACTGAAATATAATTCTGTGCACATGAATCCAGGTTCAAAGCCTGACCTGTAAAAGCAGTGTTTTATTTAGGCCAGATATCTGCTGTGGTTGCTTTTTGGCCATTAAAAGTGGTTTAATAAGCTTTTTGCTGGTAGTAGCCTTGGTAAAAGCACAGTGCAGGCAAAAAGCAATTTCTAGTCAAAGAAGCTAAAGGCTTTTGTGGGAAGGGGTCTTATTATTGAGCAAATTAAAGCTTTGAGGGATCGTTACTGATGTTAATTTGTCTTCCATGGATAATAAGTGTTTTTAAGGTAACAGTGCTACAATAGGATAGTAAAAATGAGTAACTTGCAGATTGATTTTAAAAGTTTTTATGGAATGACTGGATTGAGGTCACTTGAGATGAGCAAGACTGTGGGAGGGGAAATAGCTGTTTTTATTCCCAAGTCTTCAACACCAAGCTGAAATCTCAACCAAAACTCACATTTCTGTCTTCATTTTTGTGCTTTAGTTGCAAAATGCTAACCAGATGATACTCTGACTGGTCTTTTCTTGACTTCCCCTCAGTGAAGAATTTCCCGCAGGAGTACTGTGGCATTAGTTGCTACTTGCAACCCCCCAGATATTCAAGCTTGTTATATCTGCCTGAGAAATTTGGTTTGATTGCATTTAAATAGGGGCAAAGATCTTGCCGTTGTGTGTGCTGCTGCTTGGATTTGAGTGACCTGTGACAAGTTTTCTTAAATACTTTAATGGCTACTCTGACAACTCTTGTTTCAGATCTTGCTATTAGGCTGATCTTTCTATGCCTAACAACTTTGGAGTGCTACGTTTTCAGAATATTAATTTTAGTGATGAGAAAGTAATGAAATAACTTGTCATATAGACAGTATACAGCTATCAAAAAAGAACATTCACATCTGTCTATGTCTTCGGGTTTCTTGAATTACCAAAAGGTGTCTTTATCGCGTATTTGTTCACTGAGGGGCTTTTCAGGACATCCTCTATCCTTGAACAAATAAGAGACATTGTTGAAACTCTTGAGGACTTCTTCAACTTTTGGCTGAGGACTACCTGGAACTTGTATCTGTCTCATCATTAGTCTCACAGTCTCTTTTGCCAGTAGCTGTACATCAGGCACTTGTGATGCAGTGAAGGGCATATAACACCGAACCAAGCTTTTCAGATCATCCCCATTAAATGTCTCAAAGGCGAGCGATGATCCTGACCCTGAAGAACACATGTAGATGTTTTTTGGCTGGGAGAAAATAATTTTAGGTAAATAGTGGTAGGAGATTAGGAGGTAGATAGATAGGAGCTAGTGGAACTTCTGTAGAGCCTTGTGTCAGGAGCCCTATCACAGATGCCAGCATCTGTGGATATCCTGGGGATGAATGTTTCACAGCTGCTTCTTGGTCGGGCTCTCTTTTCACAGGCTGAAGGACAATTCCTTCAAAAGGCAGAGCACTGATTGATCTTTATCCTTGCAAAAGGCCTCAAGGACCTTTAGGCTCTAACATTCGTGTGTGTGTGTGTATATATATGTATGTATATATAACTGTGTGCTTTCTGCTTTCCAGTCCTTCAGAGCAGTTTTGCTTCCCTTAGGACGCTGAGTTCAGTGTCACATGTTTTCAGCAGTACCAGTTAATACTGCTACCAATAGCAGCAGCAGGCTGTCATCCTCTAGATTAGTGCATAGAGACAGAATATTTTTACCTGTGAACTTTGCAGGTCTTTTGCAAAATTCTTCTGGGTTTTCTTGTTTGTTTGGGGTTTTTTTTTCTTGAGGATGGTGGTTCTATCTGACTGCAACTTTCACTAGTAGCAAGTACCCACTTGGTGCCTGTTGGTTAACTTGAACCAGTCAAGTTTTGGTTGTTTCTTGCCTCGTTCTCTTCAATTTGTCCTGTTCTGCTCTATATCTTTAGCTCTTTGGGACTGGCTTGATAAAGAAAATAGTATTGGAACAATCTCTAATGCTTTAAATGCATCAGTGTTGCTAAAAGAATGCAGCAGTATGTGCAAAGTGATTTGTGTCCTTGCTTCTTCTAAGTACCTAAATCACGCTGATGTGATCTGGATATATTCACATCACGTAGCACTTGTCTCAGAGTTCCTTGGCTCCCTTGAGGACATGGCTCTGGCTCTCCGACACGTTTTTTATAGTTTTCCTTTCAATATGCCAGAGGAAAGAAAGATTTAGAAAAAATATCTGCTGCAACTTGTCAGATAGTGGTTTTACATTATGAAATGGGAAATAAATGTTGTATGAGGGTGTAGGAGGTTGCTTGAGGATTCAGGGCCTGCTGGGTCAGTCTTGGCAGACTTAATGATGGAAGGAGCCAAGCCTTCTTTCAAAGAGCAAGCACTCCTTGGAATTGCCTATCCTTAGGGTTGTACCTGGGCTTCATCGAGGAGAGAGATAGCGTTCAGAAGTGAAACAGCACCCTAGGTGAACAGTGTAGAGTGCCCCTTGTCTCTCTGGTGTTCCTCCAGTTCTCTGAAATAGTCTGGCTGGTGTCTTTAGAACAACTGATTAAGAATCTAAGGGATTAGAAAGGTATTTATCTGAGTTTGATTGGCAGGATGGCTTTCTAGGATCATTCTATGCGTACTCCCACCTTTCCAGTTTCCTACTGTTGCAGAAGCTTTAGCCGCTAGATGATACCTTCCTTTGCTTCTTTTCCCCTACCTGTTACTGTTGGCCTTGGTAACAGCATCTGTGATATAAAGGATATTAGACTTGAAGGTGTCCTCTTTTTAGGAGACAGATTTATTTATTTATTAAATTGAGAATTTGAAGATTGCCCATTCCGGTGGGTGAGGGGTAGGGTTTCGGAAAAGGAAAGGAAAGTTTGTGGTGTTTGTTTTGGGGGTGTGTGTGTTATTTTGTGTCGTTTCCCCCCCCCCCTTCAGTTCTGCTGTTAAAGCTGACAGGCATATGTGAAAAGCTGTTCTGCAGAGGAAGATACTGCTGCTGATTAATGTCCAGAAGACAGTCTCTGTCATCTTTCCCTTCTGTTGTGTCTCTTACGGTGGTATATGGATCCTAGAGTTAGAGCTGAGTTTTCAAAATTTGCATAGAAGTTGTCCCATTACTGTGTGCACCCACAGTAGTGGGACGGATAGAGACAGTTTTTTATGCCTGATTCCTGCTTAAATGCCAAAACGTTGGACTTTATTTTTGTGAGTCTCAGTGTCTAAATGTATTTTGGGCCTTTGTGTGTCTCTGACAGCTATCTGCAGGTAGTAGCTGGTGTTCCATCTTGTCCATGTGCTTCCCATTCTGCTTTCCCTCACCCTCCATCAAACAGCCAAGTTGCTGAAGGACCTGCTGTTTTGTGTTGCAGGAATGGAATATTGCTAAACTTTCTATTGAATACGACTCTGAACCATTTGGGAAGGAAAGAGATGCAGCAATTAAGAAGCTTGCTAGTGAAGCTGGAGTGGAGGTCATTGTTCGAATTTCCCATACGTTATATGACCTAGACAAGTAAGTTACCACTATATCTGATTTAAAAAAAAAATAAAAAAATTATGAATTTTACATAGTATTTGTCTACTTTCTACACAGAGCACTTTATAGTTAGGAAGACCACGAATTTGTTTTATGTTTCTCTCTTATCCATCCATCCAAATTTTATTACTTATTGAGTAGAACTTTGCAACTCCAAAAAATGACACATAACTATCTGAAATACAGTTTTAATTTGGGGTTCTTTTCAAAATAATGGTCTTATTAATTATCTGTCTTTATAATGAAGATAGTGAAACATGCCTGTCACTCTGCCAAATAAGATCTGTTGTTGTTCAGTTGTTTTGTCAGATTGTTTTGTCCTTATTTCATTTGTTGTACGCAAGTTAGCAGAAAGTCCTTTATTTTTCAAGAACTGTTTCCTATCAGTTATGTATCCAATAAGTAAGTGGGGATTGTTTGATACCCCTGCATTGCCTTACTTAATGTCTTGTTTATATTTTTCCACAGATCTATTTAAATGGATTAGTATTAGCTCCCTATTATAGAAACATAATCCACAAACTATTCAAAAGTATGACTTGGCTTCTCTTAACATTGAGTAATTTATTGTGGTAGATGCCCATTTCATTTTGTTACAAGCCAATATATGAGAGGCAGCTAGACATACGAAGGGAAAGGGAATTGTTTACTGTTTTGAAACGAATACCTGATTATTATTTTTAATCCTAAATTGCAAATTCCTTTTCTTCTGTCCCCACCCAAGCACCCTTCCCAAATGAACAGTCAGTTCCATCTACCACTTTGTGAATTATTTCTTTAAAGTTTTCCTGTTTCTGAGATTTTAGATATATTTAAGGTGACAATGCAGAATATGGAAATTGTGTGTTTTTACAACAGCCACTGTGTATAAAATACAGCTTAATTTTTCCCAATATTAAGACAGTTGTAATATTGAATACTGTTCTCAATACCAGAATAGAAAAATAGATATATTTTTTTATGCAAATAGTGTAGTCTTGTAGGTGACTTGAATGTGTCTTTATGTAGCTATGGTCTCTCATCTGCTTTGCTGATCTGTATTTTTCTTCCCCTTGAGCTGTCCATATTCATTACTTAGTCATTCTTGAGGGACTTGTCTCAGCCCGGGAATGAAGAATAATTGACTTGGTCATAAACAGTTAATTTATATGTCTTCCTACTGGGGTGAAAAGGAGGGTAAAATTAAAGTTCAAACTGTCTGGATTGCCATGTATATCTGTGATTTTTATATAACATGCTAGAGGCAGGTAAGAAGATATTTCTGTATGTGTATAGGTGTGTATATCTTATTAAAAAAAGTAATTGTTATATACTATAGTATGACGTACTACTTTTCTTTTTTTCTTTTTTTTTCAATCCAGAATAATAGAATTAAATGGAGGACAGCCTCCTCTTACTTACAAGCGATTCCAAACCCTAATTAGTAGAATGGAACCACTGGAGATGCCAGTGGAGACTATAACCCCAGAGGTAATGGAAAAATGTACTACTCCAGTTTCTGATGACCATGACGAGAAATACGGTGTCCCATCACTTGAAGAGCTAGGTATGTTCTAAGATTGTTTTCACATTGTGAAACAAGTAAGATGTAATGTACCACTAAAAGCATAACACTTAAAATAACCACAAGAGAGGTTCTACTTATGGTTAATTGTTAAACTGATGCCAATTATGACGTACAAAAGGAACAAAAAAGGTAACCAACTCTAGTTGTTTTCTTTTAAATGGGAGGTCAGATAGATCAAACTACACTAAGTACTGTTTGGCTTCTTGTAATACAGCGTATCCATTTTCCCATGGTACCAAATAATCATTAAGCTACTAAAAGTCTTCGGTACTTCATTTTGTATTAAATGCATTTGGTATCTCTGTAGTTCACATCATTAATCTGTCATTTTACAAGTTAATTAAAAAAAGTTCTTGTCTTGCAGTGCCAGAAAAAAAGATAATAATTCTCAAATAATTATTTTAGAAACTTTTTTTAAAAAAATATACCTTAAGTTTCTATAAATTTAATTTTAAGAAATAGTATCAAGGTATTGTCCTATGAATCCCTCCCCCTCTTTCCTGTTTCCTTGCCCCCCACCCTGAAATACAAGCAAATGTGTTATGACCTCCAAATTGCTAACAAAAGGGTCTGGACAGATTCTGGCTAAGCTAGAATGCTCTGTCTAGTCTGTTTGAACGCTCTTACAACAGACCTTGCTTTTAAAGCCTTTTTAAGAAGAGAGGATCTGACTATACAGAGGTTAAACTGTAGGCAAACATGTTATCATGCACCTGGTGAACCATCTTGGGGGAGGTGTGGGAGAAATCCTGTTACCTTCTTTTCATCTTTTGTAGGGCAAGTATGTGTCTATCATCAAATTGACAATAAATCCCCATCTATTATTTAAGTCAAGGTCAATGAAACCTAGGAATGTTGTGAAGATAGCACTCATGTTTTTCACTTGATGGGAAAAGTTTTTAGACATTGTATAAATTACAATAGCAGTTGTTGCTGTTTAGTTGCAATTAAAAAAAAAAAAAGTTGTGGTTTTGGGATAGCCCATGTATTGCAGAGCTGAGAACTTGAAAATAATGTGAAAAATGGTAAAGTTCACTTTCTTCGTGTAAAAAAAACAGAAGCAGAATTAAAGTAAGACCATTCAGCATGTAAATTAATGTAAATGTAAAAGTAAAAATTGGCTTTTGCTGCAAATTAGAGGTATTGCATGTGCTTTGATAAGACTTGGTTGCATACTGTTTTAAAATTTGTATTCTGCTGTGTGTCTAACTTAGGGTTATTCTCAAGATAGAATAAAACGTAGTCAAGTATCAATGTTCTAGGATTTTGTTGCCCTGCAGTATAAGCAAACAAGGAATTTCCTTGTTTCAATTTGCTTTTCAGGTTTCGACACAGATGGTCTGCCTTCTGCAGTGTGGCCAGGGGGAGAAACAGAAGCTCTCACAAGATTGGAAAGACATTTAGAACGAAAGGTATGTTTCAAATTATTGCAAGTATGACATATCTGGGAAACAGAGTTGCTCTTTGCAACGAAATGTAAAAGGAATTGGGCAACTAGTTTTAAAAAAAAAAAAAAATCACAAACACAAACTTGAACTCAAGGCCTCAAAATAATGCTATAAATCAAAGTGTTGTTTCTTAGCTTTAAAAGATGATAGCAGCTTGTCTTTAATTTAAATTTTAGAGAAAGTCTCTTATACTATTTTCTACTAAAAAAAATAATTTTTTCTTTGGAGGGAATTTTACTTGAAATATACTTTTTATAACTTTGAAGTTGATAACTTTGAATTTTTTATAACCTTTGCTAGTTGTCCAGATTTCCTCTGTATTTAAAAAATAAAAAGGATAGATAGTTCTGGAAGACAGCTCATGCCTTCTGCATGTAGATTAATTATCTTCTAGAGATTCCACTGATTCAAGAGGAACCCATAGATATTGTAGGTAACATGATCATCTCTCCAGTGTCTGGATTCAGTTATAGACAGTGCGTGATTTCTCCCTTTATTTTTACGAGTTGCTACCTAGCCTGTAGTCTGATGTCGCTGTGTGTTCTGTTTTGTTTTTTTTTTTTTAAGGCTTGGGTAGCAAACTTTGAAAGACCACGAATGAATGCAAATTCCCTTCTGGCAAGTCCTACAGGGCTTAGTCCCTACCTCCGCTTTGGCTGTTTGTCCTGTCGTCTCTTTTATTTCAAGTTAACGGATCTGTACAAAAAGGTATGATCTCTACATAGCCAGATACACGTTCTTAGAAGCTATGAATTTTCCCTACTTCTTCTAATAACATGTTTTCCTTTAATGATGATCTTCAGGTAAAAAAGAACAGCTCCCCTCCCCTCTCCCTCTATGGCCAGCTGTTATGGCGTGAGTTTTTCTACACAGCAGCAACTAACAATCCACGGTTTGATAAAATGGAGGGGAATCCTATCTGTGTTCAAATTCCATGGGATAAGAATCCTGAGGCTTTGGCCAAGTGGGCAGAAGGCAGGACAGGTTTTCCTTGGATTGATGCAATTATGACGCAGCTTCGTCAAGAAGGTTGGATTCACCATTTAGCCCGGCATGCTGTAGCATGCTTTTTGACTCGAGGTGACCTCTGGATTAGCTGGGAAGAAGGAATGAAGGTATGGTTTCTTATTCTTGATTTTCTTAAAGTGCCTGTTAGTTTCAAATAGTCAGTCATTCTACAGTCGTTGTTACTGTGTGGTGTAAGTTGAATTTTAAACCTTAAACTGTGGCCAAAATTAAATTGGTTCTGATAAACCAATGGTGCTGAAGCTTTACCTGTTGAATGCTCCCATTTTATTGGAATATTAGAGTGTTTCTTGCAGTCAGAATAGATCTGTGATTCTTCTAAATTTGAGATTTCTTCCTAAATCTTGGCAAATAACATAGATTACTCTTGTAATTGAAATTTCATTCCAGTCATACTACGTGAACAGTTTCTGTTCACATCTCGTGTCTGCACTGTAGGAATTAAAGGGACAAAACTAAAAGCTGAGGATCTCTTTTCAGCAATTTCTGTCCCTTCACCCAGTGCTAGAAGCGTGAGTATGGGCAACATGATTTGGCTGAAGTTTCAGTGTAACTAATTTCTATGCAAGTATCTAAGAGACGCTGAAGTTCAAGTTACAAATGTCAGTCTCTTGAAGAAAAGAATGGAATAATTTAATCTCAGCCTTTGAATCAGTTTCACATTTTTAGAAGGGTAGCACATCTTTTACTGAGCAATGCTAATCAATTAAAAATAGTTTTTTATTCTTGAAATCTAAAAAAGAATTTACCCGTCATCAAGATTGTGACCTCATATTTTTTTATATATATAACCCTACAAAATGTCACCTTTCTTAACAAATCAGTTGTAAGCAAATACCTTTCATTTAAAAAAAAAAAAAATTGTCTTAGTTACATAACAGCATAAGCTGCTTTAGGAATTTTCCTTTTACAGTTCATAGATAAAGACATCGAAGGTGCACATACATAGGTAGCTCAGGCAAACAACAAAGCTGTGTATTACAGATAAATGCCAATTTGTTCTTACATTTGAAACAATGTGGGTATATGGAGGGCCCAGGTTTGTGCAGTGGAAGGATGTTTAATTTGTACGGCTGAGCTCGCAAAAGTTAATCTGGCCTTCCGTGACGATGTTATTTCCAAAGTCTTATGACATGGCAGCATCTAGTGGAACAGTGGTGTGCTAGCACTTAATGTGCATCTAAAAATATTGTTACATTATTAGTCACGTACTATTTGAAATGTTTTTTAAAAGTGTTTTAAGATAAATCTTATTTTTCAAAACAAACTTTTTTCAAATAGTTGCAGATATTTAGGTAAAGATACTTTTGTAACATTTATTCAGTGTGTACTGTAGAATGAATGCTTTACTGAATGTATGTAGAAAGAGATATCCTTGTTTAATGGTATTACCTTATTTAGACTTTATATTGGAATAATATTAGTTGAAGTTGGGTGGCAGTAATAAGATGTTAAGTCTTAGTGTCTTAGCGTGAAGAAAAATGATGGTTTCTTTGGAATATTTGGGGACAATCCAAGTTTGAAAATAAAATCGTAACTTGAAAAAAATATGTATTAAATAAGCATCTCTTTTGAAAACTACTTTAGTGCACTCTTTTTATAAAAGGCACTTGAATGCTCTCTTTCAAAAAATAAGGCTTCTCTTTTGTTCTTGTTAGCCTGTATTGCTAGTGATCCGACTGAGCAGAGACACTTCTTTTTATACACATTAGTATTGTCTGTGTTAATAATTAAAAAACAATCAATGCCGGAAACTTGAATGCTTCACAACTGTTGAGCTCCAGATTTAAATTAAAACCCTCATAAATCTTCAACTTCCTTGTGCATTATTTTTAACATAATAGGAGTAGCAATTACCCGAAAGACTGTTTTCAGATCAGAGTTCATTATCTGTCCCACCTTTCTTCAGCACATGTGGTGGTTCACGTACCTCCAGGGATGTAAGTGTGCATCCTCAGCACGGTGACTTACTAGATAAACTGTTGGCCTTCAGGAATACAACTTCTGAACGTTTGTGCTACCCTGAAGCTCTTGAATTCTGCTCTTGGGCCTCCTCACACAGTGAAAGGTGCTGTGCAAGTTGAGCTGTTCAGACTGAGAATTTTAGTTTGAAATGTGCTTTTTATGTTCCCTATTTTCTGGAAGTTTGCGAAGCTTACCCAATTGTAATGGGATGAAGCAACTCTTCGAAGAGGAACAAATGCCGCTTGCAAACAATCAGGCTCCAGCCATCCTTTGGGGATTTATTTAAGGATGTGTTTATGCAACAATGTGTAACTTCTTGGTTGTAGCTTTCTGAGATGTCTACAAGGCTTTTTTCACAGGGTAAAAGCCAAACCAGGCTATCGCACTTCTGTTCTTGACTTTGGGCATTTAGGTTACGTATTTGCAACTGTGTACTGAGCATTCTGTGAATGGTGCCAGGTAAGAGAGTGTTGCTGTGTTGAAGATCTGGGTTTCCTCTGCTGAAATCAGAAAGAACAATTCCTGAAAAAATAAGCGTCTCAAAGCTGTGCCATATTCAGACTAACTTGTTGCTCTAATTTCTTAAGGTCTTTGAAGAGCTCTTACTTGACGCGGATTGGAGCGTGAATGCTGGAAGCTGGATGTGGCTATCCTGCAGTTCCTTCTTTCAGCAGTTTTTTCACTGCTACTGTCCAGTGGGTTTTGGCAGAAGAACTGACCCAAATGGGGATTATATCAGGTATCTCACAATCCAGAAATTGCAGCAATTCGTGGGTGTTGCTTAAACTGTCGAGTGGCTTTACACTTACAATGACCTTTTTATTTTATTTTTTTTAAGACGTTATTTGCCAGTACTTAGAGGTTATCCTGCAAAGTACATCTATGATCCTTGGAACGCCCCAGAGAGCATCCAGAAGGCTGCAAAATGTATTATAGGAGTTAATTATCCCAAACCAATGGTAAATCATGCCGAGGCAAGCCGTCTGAATATTGAGAGGATGAAACAGATCTACCAGCAGCTTTCACGATACAGAGGACTGGGTATGGTTTATAGGCTATTGGCTTTATTTATTTGAAAACTTCTCTCACGTTCTAGCAATTAATAATTTTGTTCTGTAGCAATGGTAATCAATTGTGAGCTCAGTGTGGTGACCAGGGTTGTAGATCCAAATAAGTGAAAATATTAAATGTAACCAAGAAAGGGAAGGAAGAGTTTGAGTGAAGCGCCTCTCTAAGTCTTACACAGAAATTTTTTTTGTGGGTTTTTGGATGTTTTTGGGTTAAACTGGGTCTTCCGTGCGTTCTGATACTCTTGGTTTTAAAACCAGTGATTAGAAAATTAATGTGGTTCATGACTTCAGCCATACTGTATTTGCATTTGCAAATGCTGTTGCTCAGACAGAGACCAGTGCAAACTCTGGTAGCATTCTTCTTAGCTGGGAAAGGCTGTGCCCTTTGCCCTGAGAGGTAAATCACATGCACTTGTGTTGCTCCGGAAGGTGTAAGCAGTCAGTGTGTTCAGATATCGGATGTTGAATCGGGATACATTGCACTTCAATGCAACATAGTTGATATGTGTAACCAATTGATATTGGAAAGGTTATGCAGAATATTATGTAGAAAATGCCTGTTAAGTAATTGTGAACTAAAATTACTTGGCAAGATCCCAGAATTAGGCAAAATAGAGAGATGTTCTCCTGTTATAAAGGTAAACCAGTCAGGGTGAAAGTGGAGAATTGACTATCATGAAGAAAAAAAAAGTGTACTACAATTAATCTTTTTTTGCTCTCTTTCTTTGTGGCTCTCTGTTTTATTTCGTTGCTTAGGTCTTCTTGCAACAGTGCCTTCTAATCCAAATGGAAATGGAAATGGTGGCCTAATGGGCTATTCACCAGGAGAAAGCATTTCTGGTTGTGGTAGTACAGGAGGTCAGTCAAATTCTTTTAATACCTACAATTATTTGAACTGAACTGCACAAGCTTCTTCTATAATGCCTTTGGCATTATGTATTATAAGAGCGAGCTGTTTTCACAAGATAATTTTCAGTACAAATCACAAACATTTTCAGTTTTATTCACTGTTTGGTAGTATTTGTATGTAGACATCTCGTAGATTTTTTTTCTAAAACATGTAAGAATTTTTTAGACTATTTTTCCCCCTGAAGATTACTTATTAACATGTATCAAACGGTTTGATTTCAAAAGCATTTGAATGTGATTTTTCTCCTAGAAGTCTACGAGCATCCTCATATTTATAATAGTGATTTGTGAATTTTCAAGTCAGAACTGTTAATTTTCTAATGCTAGTGTTAGTTTGCTTACTGAAATTTAATTATACCGTAATGTCAGCAACAATTTGGTAGACAGTGTCTGAAAGAACTGAATGTAGAATTTATCATACAGTTTTGATGAAAATTACTTTAGACTATTAATATTCTTACTGTAACATACAAAGACTAGCCTTAGCTAGTTACTAAGGGAAAAAATAGTATTAACATTGTATAAATCCATGGTGCATCAATACATCGAATGCTATGTACAGTTTGGACTCCTCATTGTAAAAGGATACAACAGAACTGGAAATTTACTGGGTCTGTGTTCTCATTAGGCTTTAGTCAAGGTTAGAAGCAGATTGTGGAGGAAGGTGGACCTTATCGTTCTCAGCCAGTACCATTCCTCTCAAAGAATTAAAATCTAGACTCCTTAAAGCTGGGTGCTTGAGCTTTTAGTTCTTTTAGCTTCAGAGATTGACAAGACAGGAAGGGCTTAGTTAAAAAAATTAACATTATGTGCACTCTTTTCTCCTTAAAGTGTACACATGTATACTTAAATGCATACATGTACTTACACTTTTCACATCAGAAATGTATCCATTTTGTAGGAGGTTACTGTGTATTCATCTGAATTTGCAAGTGTGATTTTTGGAAAGATGGAAGCATTAGAGCTTTGGACCTGTTCCGAGGGTTGTGTTGTTTTTTGGGTTTTGGTTTTTTTTTTTTTTTTTTAAAAAAACACAATCAAAGTCCACCTCTTGAAGTGTGTGGGGGGAAAATCCCCAACATTTAAAATACCAGAATTGGAATTGTGTCTGGTTATATTTAAGTCTTTTTCCTGCCTCTCCAGGAGCTCAGCTGGGAACTGGTGATGGCCATACAGTTGTTCAGCCGTGTGCCCTGGGAGACTCTCATACAGGAGCAAGTGGAATTCAGCAGCAAGGTATTATGGCAGTCCATGTCTGTAGAGGATCTCCAAATCCTTGCAACTATGGAAAGACAGACAAAACATCAAAATAATGTGGATAGATATTATTTATTTTTTTTGTGACAGCTGCTGTCTACGACTTGAACTGGCCTTGTTTCTGTTCTTGAAACATAAAAATTATTTCTTAAAGTGAACTTGCTTGTCTTGTCACTTTTATCTTTAAAATGCTCATGCAGAACAGTATTTGTATGTTTTGAGTGGAAGGGATCACAAGTATGACTAAACAAAAATTAATAAACATTATCCTAGGTTACTTTAAATGAAAGATACTGAAAGAAAGAAGTTCACTTTGTGTATTTGATAACAAAATTTGCATGTTATCTTTTCGTTGATTTCACTATGACTCTTTTCGTATGTGATAAATTTCCACAGTTTTGTGTGGATGTTCTCCTATTGTGGAGGCAAATTTTTGTTACTGTATACAGAGACTTAAGCTGTGCTTTGTGATAGATCAAAGTTGCAATCAAATTTAGCACTAACTGTTTCTTTCTTTGCAGTCTTAACAGGTTGTGTGTTTACTGACCATGAAAGACTGTAATCTGTGTTTTGTTTAAGCACCCAGAACATAACCAGAACACCACAACTGTTCAGAATAAGAAACCTTGCAACTGCTTTTGCTAATTTGCATTATTTATGCAGAACGCTCAGTGTCAAGGTTGCCAGTGGATAGTTTACATGAACCAGAAAATAGTTTGCGTCTTTAAGTTACTTGCGTGTTGGTTGGTTGTTGGTTTTGGGTTTTTTTCCACAGCTTAGTTATGCTAAGGATTCACTAGTATTGCTATAACAGAATAATAAAGAGGATGAGGAGACTGGGCAGAACAAATGTTAAAATTCATAACAGCTTGGAATTTAAGTGTTTGGATATATAAACATTCTGCTTGTTGCACATACAATGCATAAATATGTACGCAGTTAATATTGTTCGCTGTGCATATATATACATATATATATTTAACTGTTGTAGACTGCCATGAGGCACTTTTATTATTTGCAGAAGAACTCTTCTGCATTCCGGACGGTTTATGGAAGGGTTTTTCTTGATAATGGAAAATAAATCGTCTCCTTTTTGTTGTTGTAAAGAATGTAATTGTACTCTTGCTTGCAGTTTTAAATTTTATTTATTATAATAAATATCTACTGTATCTGAACAGGTTACTGTCAAGCAAGTAGTATCTTACACTATGCTCATGGAGACAATCAGCAATCACACTTATTACAAGCAGGTAATTTAAAGAACAACAAAAAAAATCGAAACACTTTTCCTGAATATATGAAGTGTAATGTCAACAGAGTCTTAATGTCAATACTGGTTTTAAATTATCAGGAAGAACGACCCTTGGTACTGGCATTAGTGCAGGGAAACGCCCAAATCCAGAAGAAGAAACTCAGAGCGTTGGACCAAAAGTCCAGCGACAGAGCACAAATTAAACTGGTAAGATCTGAGAAACCTTAAAGTTACCCTGTTAATGAGTAAATTCCTGTACAGATTTTGTGGCTATGGTATCTTTCCTATCACTGCAATGTAAAGGATCCTAAATTTTTGCTGTAAATATTTCAGTTCCAGGTACTGTATGAACCATACCAAATCCTAGCTCTGGAGAGTTTACAAAATGCGAGATAGGAAGTAGTTATAAAAATAGAACCAGACCGAAGATTATCAGACACAGATTATTTGAGGTGTTAGTGAAAGGAAGATGAGGAAACCGTAGTTTCATATACATCAGCAGAGCTGTTTATGTATCTTCAGTTACTGTCTCCTCCCACACCTCACCTTAAGTTGTGCCAGCAGCACTGTTTGTGGGAGTGTACCTGAATCGGAAGACTAACACAACTTAAAAGGGAAAGGCTCAGGGCCTGGATTAGAGTTTTAGACATTCAAGTGGACTAAGCAGAACACGTTTTAGAAAGAATGCCGAAAACTTGCAAAATGCTGATACAGTTACTGCATGCGAAAGATGTAGAGACAAGAAAGGCTTGAAGACTTGACCATTTGTCATTGGTCTGTAACCTAAGCAGGATGCTCAGATTGCCAAAGTTTGTGAAGAAAAGCTGTGGTGAAAAGTACTTGAATTTGGAGAAGGCAGCATTGCTAGAAAGATATATGTGAACAGGTCTGAAAATGTGTAGAGAGAAGCAATAAACTGGAGAAATAGTTTGATTTGTGTGAAATCATGAATATTGAGAAGGTAACCGGATCTCGTGTTTTGGATGAAGTGACTTAGGAACAGGATAGAGAAAAGAGAAGGCCAAAGATGTTATACCCCTTCCTCCAGTGAGCTTGGTTTGAGAAGAATGACCTGAAGGGCAAGTTGGAGGATAATTACTTAGGAGGAAAGCCAAAGAAGGGAGGGCTGTCTGAAACAAGAGGGCACAAGATCTCAAGACTAGGAGTGTGGCTGCATAGATTAAAGGTGGTTGACATGTCATTTCACCCTTATCTTTTACAAACAAAGAAAAAGTTAAGAGTTGGTCATTATGGAGTTTGAAGAATGAGTAAGAATAGCACATATGTGAAATAATAGCACATGGAGAGACTTTGGTGGAATTGGAAGACAGGGATTCCATACAGCAAGTACAGAAGATGCATTCAGCATCTCTAGAGATAAAAAGGGAAATTCAGTCCACTTCATTTGGGTTTGACAGCAAGATCTAATTTTGCTTATTATGTGTGTCAGTGCTTTGACAAAGTTATTGCGGTGCTTTATGAACAATTGTGTTGTACTGCTGTGATTCAGTGAGGAACCACAGCGTTGTTTCCATAATGCCTGTCACTTGAAGAAGTGAGCCGAGACCTTCGCGATTCGATTGATCCATCTGCTGTTTTTCGCACATACTGGAAGCACTGTAAAGTGTGCTTCTGTGTTCTCAAATGGATTTCTGGTACTCAGGTGGGCCTGAGCAGAACATAATTCCAAGAGAGTTCCTGTTTCAGTAGCTGTCTAATCCTTAGTATGTGTAGATTCATTCAGCATCCATGTTTTGTATTGCAGAATTCCTTAGGTGCTCGTGTCTGTGTAGAAGAAGTGCCTGCAGAGCGAACGTCTGGTTCCTGTCTAAGCTCTTTTTCAATTGAGAGACAGGTTGGAGGGGTTTCTAGTTTGGCAGAGAGGACTGATTTTGTTAGGGGTGCTCAAAGCATGCTGCAAAAGCATTCTAGTCAAATACAAAAACCAGCCAAGCTCGTATTCAAAAACACTGCTGGCAAAAGGATGTGTGCCTTCTGAATAGCACTGAAGTACAGAGGCTGTTGGGTTTCTCTTTTCTGTTTGTTTGGTTGGTTTTTTTTAATTTTTTTTTTTCTTCCGCTTTTAGCCTCCAAGTAAGAAATAAGAATTTTGAATGTTTGGGCCAATACAAATGGGGACAGGGCTTCCTGCACTGAGAAGGGGAGAAGGAATATTGGTCCCTTGAATTATTTCTGCCTTCTTCAAAGACTCATGACAAACTGCTTAAGAATAATTCTATTTTTCTTTTCTTGCAGCATTATTGAAAGAGAAGATACCACTCAAAGAACACACACAGGACAAAATTCCTGCTACTCTGTATTGGAACTAAAGTGTTGTGAGAGTACGTGTACTAAAATGACATACCTTTTCATAAATTATTTTCAATTGTTCTCAGTTGTTGTAAACAAGTCCGATTTTTGGAATGCGTTATTTCTAACTGGCATTTCTATGGTTTTTAACTTTTTAACGACTTTCACAAAGGGCAAAATTGAGTTTTGTATATAAAGTATTTGGTGAAAAATTTGCTAACTTAATGTAAATATAAACATTCATGATTAGCGATAGACCCATCAATATATTTTTGATAATCTTTCATGTATATGGCAGTAGGAAAAGCTGTAGTGATGGTCTGTAAAATGGATGGGCATAGAAGGTTTTGAAGTTTTTAAATTGTTATTATTTTTAGATTCCAGAACTTGACCTCTGTATGATCAACGTCATATTTTCATAATGTAAGTGCTTAGGACTGTGTTTAATCAAATACAGTAGAGTTGTAACCTTTATTAATCGCATCTGTATATAAGTCATATGCCAATTTTTTGTCAAGTTGTAAAATTTTCATGTATATGTCCAGTCCTTGTATTTCCCAGTTGCCTTGTTCAGTAATGACATACGTTGTTAATAAAAGAAAATTGTATATATAGATACATATGTCTGTCTTTTGTGTACGCTACTGCTCCGGTACATATTTCCAAACAAAACTGTTTCAGGAAAAAAGAAGGAAAATGTAATTTTTAGACTTAATCTGGAAGCCACGAACAGTGAAACTATATTACCTTTCACTTCAAGTTTCATGATACTGAAGAAAAACATTATCCAAACTATTCAGGCCTTTTTGTTGAAATTGCATGCAGGTATGTATTCTTACCATTAAATGTTTTTCACCAACGTATTTAAATGTTTCTTCGAAATCTAGGGGGTTATTTTGTTAAAATAGCAATTTGCTTGATAGCTTGGTAGTCTTTCCTGCAAAGCAGCTAATTTGCTGCTCCTCAAGGATGTTGATTTCTAAAAACAGGTTTTCTGACTACTCAGTCAGTACTGTCTCAGATGTTTAGGGGAGTTGTATCTAAATGTTTTCTCAGACCAGGACAACCACTGAGGTCTCTGAAGCAGCAGTCTAAATTACTACATTTTACATATAACTAGGTCAGTTACCTACTTGAGTGGGTGCACAAATTAATTCTCATGTGGGAGGAGTTAATTATCTTGATCTTTGTATCACATGGGTGACTTCCAGTTGTGGGGCGCTTCTGTGTGTCAGTTTAAAATTCCGACTAGATTTATGGGTTGACAATGTACGCAGCAGGGTGCTTGCTGCAGAATAAACTGCCATGGGTTCTGCCTGTTCCTAGATTTTTAGATGATAATAGTTAATATAAATATCTCTGCATACTGATTTGGATACGATGGCAAAATCAAAAAGTACTGCTAAGAAAATACAGGCATGCTTACTGTCTTGAGGCAGAGAATCTTTGACTGATCTTGAAGAAGAAAAAAATCTCAACAGTGAGAATGGAGAAGCAGATGCTAAGTATTTTCTTTCCACAGATCAGTCCAGGTAGAATGGAAGGTTTCCTAGGGACATATGCAATCAGTAGAATCAACAATTCTGTTTAAGTAGGCGGGGGCGTGGGGGGGAAGACTATAGGCCTACACTCTTTTAGGAAGTAGGTTTTTTTTCTGTCAAGACAAGATTGTATTGGATTTTTTTCTGCTGACTTATACTAAAAAGAAATACCATCTAAATGAAATATTCCACCAAGCTGTTCTGAATGAATAGGCTATGAAACTCCCACAGAGAAACTTCCTCGAGGTAAGAATGTATGCTTAAATATCACCTTTTTCCCAATCAGGCTGGAAGTTCAATAGGTGAAAGAAGACGTTTCCCAAGCAGTTAATTTCTATGGTAAGTGAATTTCCCCCTCCTTAAATGCTAAAGGGAGGATTCCTCTTTTTGGTGCTGGCAAGTCCTTAGATTAGCAAAGGAAAATCTGTGATGAAGATGCTGTTTCACTGGTGTGCTGGCACGTATGAGTGATGGTGTCAGGACTGCAGTGGAAGAAACGGTAAGTGGGTCAGTGGGACAGAGGGGAGAAGTTGCCTTCTGAGTAGCAGGAAGTTCATAAAAGCCCTTTGCCTCATATTCTTTCTTCCTACCCGTGGTTGCTGTGACCACACAAATAAATAAAAAAGGCTGAGGCTTTGGCTGCACAGAAAAATTGACCAAAAGTATTGTATCACGCAGAGGTTTTCTCCCCTGGCCCCTGCCTAACCCCCTTGTGATTTTCAAGGAGGAGTTGCACATGTGTTATAAACCCAGTATGGATAAAGGCCAGGATATTGTTTCTTATTAGACCTCTTCTCCAGAAATGGAGCTTAAAGTATTCCTCAAGAAAGCTCTGTTCCTGAGGGATTTGGCTGGCCCTTCCCTGAGCTGGTAGAGGACAGGGAGAGGAGCGTTGCAGGCTGAGCCTTCTCGGAAACAAAACCCCAGGATAATGTGTATGGATGAGACAACTCTAGATGATATTTGTGATGAAAAAAATAAACTTCAAGTGTCTTTAAAAGCCTTCAGGAACTGAGTGTTTCCAAAGGAGCTTTGCGTGGCCTGGCTCGTACTGGTGCTACCTGCTTACAGGTCTTTCTGAAAGGAGGAGAATGAAAGGAGTTAAATCGAGAGCAAACCTGTGAAGGCCCCGCTGAGGGGATCCTGGGCTAATTTGGAATGAGGGGTACCTGTCAGAAGTCAGAAATTAGTTTTATGCTGGGCTTAGTGACAGAGTTGACTGGTTTCTGTTGAAGAAAAGTGACATTTAATGAACCTTCTTGTAAATTATCAATCCTGTCTGTACTGGACCACAGCGGGCTGCAATACACGTGTTCACCACTTCCCCCCCATGTCAGGATAAGGCAGTTTGCCAAGGCAGCTGGGCGCTCATGCTGCTCCCCTTGGGGGTGGTTGGGAGACTGGCTTCTGTCACAGCAGGGCTTGCAAATGCCTGGAGAATTGTATCCCTGTATTTATGGGCGGCGTAGGCAACTGAAAGTGATGCTCTGAGGTAAAAAAAATAAAAATAAGATCCCTGCATGTCATCTATATTTTAAGTAAAACTATTGTTATTGCCTATTTAGTAAGCTCTGTGAGCTTTATTATTTTAAAATTATACTTTAAAATGTTGTGGTAAACTAAAATGTGCTGTATTGTACATGTACTTGAAGTAGTTTTTTCTGTTTGCTAAAACTTCAAAGTCAGAGAAACTCAGTCATTTTTTTGAGTATGAGATGGAAGGAAAAAGTACATCATTGGTGTGTTACAAGCTATACAAGTACGGGTGCCTGGAGGGGCTCACTTATGATTCTCCCCCCTCTACTCCACCCTGGTGAGACCCCATCTGGAATACTGCGTCCAGCTCTGGAGTCCTCAGCGCAAGAAGGACATGGACCTGTTGGAACGGGTCTAGCAGAGGGCCACAAAGATGATCAGAGGGCTGGAGCACCTCTCTTATGAAGACAGGCTGAGGGAGTTGGGGTTGTTCAGCCTGGAGAAGAGAAGGCTCCAAGAACTTACAGCGGCCTTCTAGTACCCAAAGGGGGCTTACAGGAAGGATGGGGAGGGACTCCTTATCAGGGAGTGTAATGATAGGACACAGGGTAACAGCTTCAAACTGGAAGAGGATAGATTTAGATTAGATATGAGGAAGAAGTTTTTCACTGTGAGGTTGGTGAGGCACTGGAATAGGGCGCCCAGAAAAGCTGTGGATGCCCCATCCCTGGAAGTGTTCAAGGCCAGGCTGGATGGGGCTTTGAGCAACCTGGTCTAGTGGGAGGTGTCCCCGCCCATGGCAGGGGGTTGGAATGAGATGATCTTTGAAGTCCCTTCCAACCCAAACCGTTCTATGATTCCCCACGCGCAGCAGCCTGCAGTCGTGAGCGCACGGCGTCGCACGCCTGCGACACCTAAATGCCCTTGGAGGGCTTGCCGTACAGCTTGGCCTCTCTTCCTGTGCCCTTGGGAGCAAACTGCAGCCCGAGGAGGAATATTTCCTCATTCCCTTTTTCCAGCCCTCCCGCTCCTCTGGCTGCTGTGCTCCTCCCGCTCCATAGATGGTGCTGCGAGCGCGGAGCTGCGCGGCCGCCGCCGCCCGGCGGGGTCCGTCTGGGCTGGGGGGGCTGGGGGGAGCCCGCCGCCTCGCAGGGGGCAAGGGCAGCCGCCGGGTATGGCCTGCAGGGATAAAACGTGCCAGGTCGCCTTTTAACGGGAGCTTGAGACTGGCCTTCAGGGAGAAGTTTGGATTTGAGAAGGAAAAAAGTGGGTTTAGTCATCCAAAATATTCTGCTGGCAGCCAGGGAAGGGGAAATACATAGAAACGGCAGAATTGCTGTATCGATGCCATCAGTGGTAACTGCTCTGTTTTTCCAAATTGGAAACCGAATCTTCTCTGTTACTCTAAAAGTTGCTTTTCAGGAACGCTGCCCTGTGTGCTTGAGTGCATAAACAGACATTCTCTTTTTAAACATCCTTCACCTAGAGATTACTGAAAAATTGGCTTTCAAAAACATAGTCAAGCTTTTATCTACCTGAAGCTTTTATTAGGCTGTCTCTGTACCCTGGGGACCCTTATGACAAGAGCATGGAGCTGGGACCCCCGAGATTTGGGTTCTTGTCTGTGCTCTATCACAGACCTGCCAAACAGCCTCAGGTATGTCTCTGCCCACTTTTGAGGCCTTCCTCCACAAGGTCTTGCTAATGTAGCTGGGTTGTTCTGATTTGATTAGATTAGATGAAGCTAGGTAGAAAGAGAACCTCCTCTCTCCCTCCTTTGTGCTCCTTATTTTCAATAGAAAAGTGTTTGGGCAAGAATTCCCTCCCTTAAAGGACTAAGCAAACAAAATTCTCACGTTTTAGCCATTACCTCAGCTTTCAACTCGATTGTTTATTGCATTTTTTCCCCAGAAATCAAAATGTCAAAGGTGGGGAAGAATTTCTGGGTAGGGGGGGACATTTACATTGATCCAAAAAGCATAGGGAAATCTTAAGCAGACACAGAGAGGTAATCTTAATGTTGATTTCATGGGATCTAAGCTCCTGGGTTTGAATTGTGTGCACCACAAATGCAAAATTACTTCAGTATTAAATTAAAAAAAAATGCAAATAGAGTTGATTTCAATATTTTTTACAAAACCTTCTGCAGAACAGAAAGATGGAAGATACAGAAAAGAAAATGGAAAAGATGCCCACAAGGAGCTTCTCTCTTCAGAATGCTGCTCCTTTGCTTGCTTGCAGTAGGTCTTAGTGCAAATTTCACAATCTGAAACTCTTGCAAAAGAGCTGCAAACCGCCAAAGTGCAGCCAATGTGCGAGATCACGTCTGAGGACCTGCGGTTAGTAGAAGCTTGTGCACCTAATGCCAGGTAAATTATACTTTTTGTCTGATCTCTGCTAATTACAGCTAGCACAAGAAGATAATCTTGTTAACTGTGATTACTCTGACTGGGAGTAGCTGGTACTCACCTAAATAATTAATAAAAGAGCAATTTATACTCAGCAATTACAGAGAAGGAGGATTTTTCCTCAGGTGTGTTTGGCTTTCTGGACCTTCGGACCATGTGGTCATCGTAAGGTCTTTAATTACCTGGGTTATGCGTGTTTCTCAAGTGCCTTTTACCCCCTTCCACACTCGGAATATTTTTAAGCAAAGTCAACTGTACCTGGTGGTAGATAGAAACAGAGCACTGCTCTGAGGAAGGGCTTGCCCCAGCAACCATCCTTAATGTTGCATTCAGACCACAGGGTGACTGCTGTGCACACAAGAGCCGGGGACTTCAAAGCAGCTTGGCGAATGGATGGAAGAAAGGTGATGGAAGTAGGGAAGGATTTTACAGAAACCTTAGAGAGGGAAGAAGGAATATTAAAGGGATGCTGTAAGGTCAGTAGCCAGCTGAAGGAAAGAAGCAAAAAATCAGATAAGAAATGGAAGTGCGTTGGCAGATGAGGGTCCGTGAATAAATTTAGCATCCGTTGTGTCTTCACCAACTGGATAATTAGTCCTTTTATAAAACAAGCCTTTTTTGAGGGGGAGACAAGAGGAAGAAATGATCATTTGCAGGTATTTTAAGTACTACACAACATTACAATGTTCTGAAATACTTAGAATGCATATGGTTTTGGTTTCCAAGTGGTTGGGGATTTTGATGGTTTTGGTCCCAGTTCTACCACCAGCCCCTCCAGGGAAGAGCATTATGGGATCCAGTGTCTCTCCCTTCTGCAGGGCTGCCCCACCAGGTCCTTCAGCATCCCCCTTGTGCGCTCGGCCAGCTCGGCAAGGCATGGCTGGGGGCTTAAGAAAGCAGCTCACCCTGTGCAAAGTATTTGCATATGTGTATTGGTTCTTTTGCAATTAGCGCGGTCGGGCCTTGATTTTATTTTTGACGTCAAATGCTACAAATTGCAGTGCTTACTGAGGAGGGGATGCCTCCTCTGCCCTGGCTCCCATTGCTAGACTTCTGCTCAAGAAGCTGGAGCTCACAAGAGGCTTTTTCTCTCTGCCGCATATGTGTGGAGGCTAAACAAGCTGTGATTTTAAGTGCTAACGGAGGCTGTGGTGTCAGGCCGAGCCACCTTGCCTGTCCCATGGTGCTCCAAATCACCGTAGGGAGAATTCAGGACCATTCCTTAATTCCTTGTAGCATGAGCAGCCAGCTGGCTCGCTGGGGGACAGCTGCCATTCACAGGGCTCTTTGCGGGCTGCAGGCAAGACTTAGAGCTTGTAAATGGTCACACTTTGGAAAGCACTGGTTTAATCCTCTGGTTTAAGGACAAAAGTGTTGAGTGGTCATGTAAAAAAGATCAACTCACAATTGTTAAAGGAAAAATTACCTTAGTGCGCGTTTGAAGGTAGTATCTGAAAGATTTATTGCAGCTTTATGCTCCATACCATAAAACATCACCCAAAGTAACAAAGTCTGTAGATAGAAGAAAAATTATCGCAATGTTATCTTTGTGTAGCATTTGCACTGCAAGGCATTTTGTCATGTGCTTACAGCCGTAATCAAACATGTATTTGTGGATCCAGATAAAGAATAATGCAATTTTGAAACCACAACAGCACTGCTTGATGAACTCTCATTTAATTCACAGTTTACTACCACCGACAGAAAATCCTGGGCTGATTCTCAAGGCTGCGTGTGCACGTCCCTTGGAATCAGTGGGCAGGTAGAGCATGCATGCACTGGTGAGAGAAGTCACTCTCCTCTTTCTTGCTCTCGTTAACGTATGTGGAAAATCGTGACAAAACTGAAGCCCTGGGAGGTGTTTCGTATGCCAAGATTTCCAAATTTGCATACCTAACCTCAGGATCTAAATCCCGATTTAGACAGTTTCTAAATAATTAATGACAGCAAAATGTAGTCAGAGTATCAGGTTTGACTGAACTATTCCTCATCTGAAACTGATACAATAACCTCTTTCCTGCAACTCATGCCCAAATTCAGACTAGTACTCCCTTTGCCTGGGCTTTGGCTGTTAGACACACTGAGCACTTAACAATCTCCCCAGAAATGATCTAGCAACAAAATATGCAGGTGTGTGGGTTTATCTGTGCAGACTGTATCCCAGGTTTAGGTCCTCCTCCCCGTGATTGGAGCAGAGCCTTGAGTCTCACCTCCGGCTGCCCTAGAAAATGCTCCAAGTTTAGGCACAGTTCTCTGTGTGTAGAGCCAAGCCTCAATTTCTAGGCATTTTGCATTGTTTGGTGGGTCCTGTTACTAGTTAGCGTGATTTATGTTTTGCTATCACTCCTGCGAGAGCTGGCATCCTTGTATGGCGTGTATTTACAATGGAAAGAGATTCCTGCGGCTTCACTGAGGTGGTGGTGGATTCCATTCCCCATGTATCTTAGCTATTTTTATCAGACGATCTGGGGTGGGTTTCTGTCTCTCCCGTTATCATGACATGATGTGTTTTAACGTGGCAATGATTACCATCCGTAAGTTTCCTTTGGCCTCCAGTGCCCCGAAAAGGAAACCCATATCCACCCCCCATCCACCCAAAGAAATCTTTCTTGTATGCAAGGGCACTCATTTCCAAAACAGTCCTTTCTCCCAGGGCAAGTATAGATGAATGCGTCCTTTTTTCTCCGATGATAACTGCAGTCTGACGAGTGTGGAGTCTCTGCTGGATGCTGGAGGCGGGCAGGGGTGGGATCTCCTCCTGCTGGAATCCCTGCCGCGCCGTGCCTTGCGACGAGGACCCGCTGCCAGAGTTTCCCTCCAGTCTCCCTCTCTAATTTCTCTCTGTAGTTCTCGTGCCCGTCTGCGCACAGCAGAGTGGGCTGTGCTGCTTCTAATTAAGAAGATAATTCTGAAATATCTCTTGAACCCTTGACCATCAGGATTCCCTCAGACGACGTTCCCTCTGATCTAGGGTTGCCGCTCTTCATGTGAAAATAGGTAGGGTGTAATTCGCAAATATTTATAAAGTTCTGTTCTGGCTAATTGAAACTGCTGTTAATTGCTTGTGATTTCAATCCAGACAGCTGGTTTGTTTTTCTGCACCGCTCCCACAGGAGAAGTTGCATTACTCAGGGCCTCAAACCCCCAAAGGCCTGCTGGTTTGCATAGCAGATTGTCTGTATCTACTGTGTTTTCAGTAACACTTGGCTGAGTGGTAAAGGCGGCGGTGGCTTGTTCCAGGCATTGAGACGGAGAATAGACAATATGTAAAGCTTTTTAGCTTTGGAAATTTGGGAAGGATTGCACTGGGAGCGGAATGAGCACAAAGAGGAGAGAAAGCAGAGCTGTCTGCTGGGCCTCTGAGCAACATGGCAGGCCTCGTTAGAAGGCCAGACGTTACCAAGTCTCTTAAACGTTAATCTGACGTTAGTTAGACTTCAACTTTGACTCAGGGCTGACTCTGCAAAGGCCAGGATGGACATACTTCATTGCTGCAGAGCACATTTCACCAGAAAGCTGTGGATAAGTGGGTAGGTCCCAGCGGACGGCTAACGAGCAGGAGCGACAGGAGAAAGGGAATGTCAGGAAAGATGGTTAATATTATTCCTGAGAGACATCTATGAGAAGAGAGGGTGTTAGGAGCAACTAGGAAAACTCAAGCACCTGCAGCAGAAGAGGAGAGATCATTCAGGGCCCAATAAATCAATAAGGTAATCAACAGCCATGTAATTAGAAGAATGTTACAAACAACTTAAACACAGCAAAGAACAAAAAGACAGACAAAAGGAAAAGAATCTGCTGTATACACACATATATATGAGTGTCTGTGTATAGCCTTGTATATAATAAAAGGAATAGAGGATCAATAAAAGCAGCAGTGCTCTTGAAGGGAAAAGAGTGATGAGTTGGATATTGCTGAGGAACTGAATGTCTCATTAAAGACAGTGAATGAAAAATGGTCTCTGAAAATGAGAAAAAAATAGAAGGAACTGAAGGGAAATCCAAGCAGCAGGAAATTCAAAGCACCTATATAGTGAAGACACTTCTCCAGCTGCATCTGTGGGACCATCCCACAGCCTCAAAGAGATCTGTGCAGTTGCCTTCAGCTCACAGCACCGGGCAGTGTCTTCCTCCGGCTCCGTGACCCTCCCTGTGAGAGCAGCCTCATCCATACTGCTGAGGAGTGGGCCCGGAGGGATGATGTCTGGATTGGGCTGCAACATGGGCTAACACACGCTGTGGCATTCAACAGGCAGAGCCTAGAAACTGCAGAGCTGCTGCCTCCCTTGCTTTCCAGGGATTTCACTCTGGGACCCTCGTTCCTGTCTTAAGATCAGGCTAGATGAAGCTGGAGGCAGAGCCTGATGGAGTCAGTCATGCCTGGTTGACCTGGGTCAACCTTTGGTTGGTCACTTTCCTTGGGCTTTACATTAGGGCTTTGTTTCACAGGCAGGGTGGGCCAGGAGGGCTCAGTCTCCCCGCTTCACACCAGGGCTTTGCCAGCCCTGCCTGGCCGGCAAGCCTGGCAGCTCCCAGCCCACAGCCAGATGCAAGGACACTCAGCTGTGTCTGGGGAACCAGGGCATGAGGAATAATTAGTTCAGACCAAGCAAAACCTAAATAGTCTACAGCAGGAGCTAGCAGTGTGGGACCTCTCAGGCAGTTCCTGAGTGAAGGAATGAGTGTAGGTCAGACCCAAAGCCCCCTGATGGCAAGAGAAGATGGCCAGTGATTTGGGCTTTTGGCTATGCACTCCTCCTGGCTGCACAAATGTCAATGCATTGGGGTGTCTTAAGCATACATTAAACATGGCACATGTAATTTAAACTATTTTTTTGTTTCTCTTGGGATTGCTAGTTTTGAGGTGCTTTTAGGAGAAACTCAGTAAGTTAAACTGAGGAAAAAATAGCTGATCTCAGAATAGGGATTATGTATAAAGGAAGCTGGGAGAAAACAGTTCAATAGAAATGTTGATAAGTTTTAATTGTAACACATAGAAAAACAAATGGAATGAAAATACTTTAGATAGAACAGGGATTTATTTGGATCATTCTTATTAATATCCACCCTATGCCTGGTTTTATATGATATATTACACAGGGTGAAATGTCCTCATTTCATTTTTAGAAAATGGCTTCATGCACATGAATTGTACCATCCACCCTTTTTTTAAGGAAAAAAAAAAAGACTTTTGTAGCTAGTGGTTGTATTAATTTAGGAAAGATGGTGGGAGTCAGGGGAAGAGGCAAATATGTACATCTGCTATGTATGAAAATCATTGTATTGTCCATTCCTTATTTATTGCCATCTAACATTGTCTTTAAGGGCAAATGCTAATGGCTGCACAATTACAGAAAATACCGAGGAGACAGAATACACCCAGTAAGACCCTCCAGCCAAACTGAAACTCCTCGTAAGATCTCCGTTAATTAAAATGTCTACAGATGGGTTCCCTTAATTGTAGGAAATGGAATGCAATCCCTATAATTAACACTTCACTCAAAGGCTTTTCCCCCTCCTCAGCATCTGGAAAGAGCCGCAGTGATTGTTTGGCACCTCATTGCTGAAGGCCACTGCTCCCTCTCCAAAGCGACCTGCTGCCCAGGGCCCCACACCAAAACCAGTCTCATTTCTTCGCTCAGGCTCCTCCAGCAACCCTACCGTGCTGCATCAAGAGGGTTTTGTCTTTGCATGGATCACAGTGCTGGCATCCACTAGTGCAATGCCCATTTCTCTTTGTCGTGGAGGGAAATGTTGGTTCTTCTCTAAGGTCTTCTCTGCCTGGGCTAGAGGGTGAGCACCTCTTCTCTTCTGCAGTGCAAGGAGAGATGCCAAGCTGTGGAGCAAGTAGCATCAAGGAGTAAACAAAGAAAACTTGCTGTGCCCCTTGGAGCAGTAGGTGGTCTTTGGGGCAGACCTTGCCTTATGATGAGTTTGTGGAGCATCTAGCAGTGCGGCACCACCAGTCCATGAGGACTGCCAGCCAGTCCTGTGGGAATTTCTGCCTCTATCTCCAGAGCTTACAGTTTCTTCCAGCACTGCTCTGATGTGTTGCCTTTTCTCTCTGCTCCTATAACTAAAAGCCTTCTCCAGTCCCACAGCATTTCGTGTCCTGGTTACTGCCTCTTTCTCCTCTTCCATCCCACTATCCTCTCCTGTTACCACCAGCCTTTGCACACTCCAAGTCCTATAATCCTCTCAGCCTTTCTCATTCAGAAAGTCATTTTCCCTCCATTAGCTGATCCACTATGTGGCACTGAGACCATCTGCCGTCCTGCCTTTTTTTCTTCCATCTCATCAAGTCAGCGCACCAGAACAGGGCACAGCTGAGGAGGACAAAACAGTCTTGTCCTTGCGGCTACTGTAAAACTGTGAGTCTTTTTTTTTTATCTTTGTTTTTTTTCTTTCTGCTGCAGTGTGAGGCTCTGTTGGCACAGCAAAGAAAACTTCCCAAGAAAGGTAAGGCGGTGCCAGGCAAACTGAAAATCATGTGTTCCGGCCCTAAGACAGAGCAGCTGGGGAAATGTGCTTGCTCCAGGCTGCCCAGCATCCCTGGTCTTCTGGGACAGCTTGTGTGTGTGCTGCTGCTGGTAACACAAACAACCAAGGTATTGGTTTTGGACAGGCCTTGATCCCTAAGGGCACGATAACTATTGCCGGGAGCAGCTGCTACAGAGAACACTTACACGCACGCTCCTTAGCTAAGGGTTAAGGTGTCACCACTGGTGTTAAATGTCCTTGGGCTCTGCCACAGGTGAACCACACAGGTGGAAGAAGCAGTGGCACCTTGTGCATGATGAATTTCAGCACTGAAGCCTGAAGCAATGTATTTCTGACCATGTACCGACTCGCCCAAGGAGCTTTGCTGCTTTTTGGGAGCGCCAGGGGACACCATCTGGAGAGAGGTCACGTGGTAGGAGGATTCTGGGGGACCTGTGGGCCTGGAAGTAAAGCAGATCACTCTGCAGATTGCAGCCCTTCCTAATATCGGTGTGGGCTTTGGAAGATCCACAGCCATTCATGCCTCCGTGAACACAGGGCAGGTCTCCAGAGGGCATGTTCCTCTTACAACTCCTTTCTGCCTGCTCTGACCAACAAGGGTCCTGGTATTGTGTCTTGGAGGAGCTTCCACAGGCATGTTGGAGCCATTCTCCGGGGAGCCATGGGAGTGCGGGACCAGCCGCAAGGCTGACGTGCACGGTGGCTGCAAATGCTCCCCCAGAGAGTTGCATGAGAGGACTGCGGGGGGCAGAGAGCTGCCTTCCTCCCCGCCAAAACTCTGCTGTCAGTTCAGAGCACATCTAGCTCACAACTGCATGCGTCGCAGACAAAGAGACTCAAGAGAAGACATGCTCACACATGAACCTGAGGTAGGGGCTGCAAAGCCACGTGGTGTCTTGCCCATGGTCTCAACTAAGAAAATGTACTTCAGGCAATGTGGGCTCTCTGAGCTGGCCCTGACCAGGAACAGCACTTTCAAAAGGGAAGAATGTGTATGGGATAGGGTGGTAATAAAAACAAAAAAATCATCAGCTTTCCTTTTCTGCCACTCAGTATTTATTTTACTGCAGTACATGGGTACCCACTCAGTACAAATCACTGCGTGCCTCTGCTGAAGGCATTTGCATGTTGTGTAGTACAGCACTGTATGAGGCAGATGTTTTACTGCTGCTTCCCACGCTTATCAGGAAGGAAAGCCAGCAACTGAAATAACGATCATTTAATTGCTTATACTATCGGGCTTTGTTCTGCAACAGCATTGTCAGAGTTTTCTATCTATGGCAGTTGTTTTTTTTCCTGATCTTTAGGATGAGTTAGTTTTAGGAACGCAAATCTGCTTTTAATCAGTGTTTTAAAAAAATAGTTTTTCCTAGAAATAATTCACTGGAGTTGCTTGCTCTTTGAGACGAGCTCTCATCTGCTGTGAAATGCTAGGGTCTGATGGCTACTCTGCAAAGAGTTTCAGACAGTAAAGAATTGCACGTTTTGCTTCTTGTAGATAAGCCAGACACCCTTCAAACTGCAAATGTTCACCTTTGGGGTGGGCAGCGCCATTCGGAGTGTGGAGTGGGATCCCTGTGCTTGTGCCCATGTAAGACACTAACCTGCATCCCAGAGGAGCTGTGTCCAGTTTCCCACATTCACATACTCGGATCAAGTAATTCCATGAAAAATTGTTCAGAAATGATGAAGGAAGCCTCAGACTACATCCTCAAAAATGACATAGCTACTGTAGAAGCCTTTCACTGCAAGCCAATTTTGAAAATTAGATATGCCTTAGAAAATAAGGAAAGGTAAGTACATTTGTGCCTTGCAAGGCCATTGGACATTATGCAGCGGTGCCACACGGGGCCCCAAGATGCCCGTTTGTCACGCTCCTTGAAGAAAGTGCACTATTCCTTTTGCTCTTGTGTATGGCATTTACTTTCTGCTACGCTCTCAGCTCCTCTGAGGTGACTCCTCCTGATCCTTCTTTCTGAGACCCCACAGGAGTAGCAGCCCAGTCCAAACCATTGCGTCTGAATCCGATGCTCCTAACAAAAAGGGCTTCATTCACCTGGCAGAGGGATCCGTAGAGAAATGCAACCCAGGGTGTAGGTTCAGCAGCACACTCCAGGGTAGGATTTACTAGAGAGAAATTTAAGTGTGTGCTTAAGTGCACTGTTGGGTCCCTGCTGTAGCCTCTCAGTCACCAACAGACATGCAGTTAGAGAGGCACCAGTCCTAGTTGCACAAAATATAGGATAAACAAGATGACACCACCCCCACCCCCCCAATTTTTGGCTCACTAGCACTAGGATGGCTGTAAGCTGAGCCCCACACCGCTTCCCACAGTCTGCAACAGTCAGCAACAGTCCAAGTGTGCCACAGCCTCCTATCCTCTGCATCGAGCCAGAAGTGGTGTGGAGACCCAAGTTACCTCCCTCCAGAGGTCAAACCCTGGTGTCACTGGAAGCCTTGTTCTCTGAAGGGCTTGAACTGCTCAAAGGGTAGGATTTGGGTCAGACTTGCTTCTCAGCAACCTAAACAGAGCTTCTGCACATGCTTGAACTTAGGGATGTGGCTAGGGAGGATTTTTCCTCATTCACTGCTGACAAGAAGAGTGATTCAAATTTTAGAAATACTTCTGCTTCTACCAAGGCTATTTAATCTGCAGGGATACGCCCAGTAAGTGATTTTTTTCCCTGTCGAGTTTTGCTACGTATTGCAAGACTGCTTCATGCAAATTGCTACCTCAATGAATGGGCTTTGCAAACCTATACGATGACTTAGTTCACTCTGCTAAATTCTCTTTAGCAGAAACAATTCCTACCTAAAGGCAAGGTACCCGCTGTCACCCAATGAATTTTTAAATGCCCCTTTTTTTTCCTTTTGCTTCAATGGTCTTTGTTGTTGAGCCATCAGATATTACGATCAGAATACAGACTTTTTTCCCCACTGCATGTGTAAGATTGTAAAAATATAAGCATTGATTCAATTGTACATTCAGTTTTTAAGGGGATATCTAGTAGCCACAGTGAACTCCTGCTTTTCTGCTGCTTACTGAGTGAAAAGCAATTCTGTTTAGCTCTTCCTAGCCAGAAAGCATCCTGCTGGCTTTTCACACCACAGGCTTGTTCCCATGCCTCCAGAATCAATAGGGGTTTTGTCATTGATTTGATTTTTTTTTTTTTTTTAAAACTCTTTGTCTTGTAAGGTAGGTTATAGGCAGTAAGATGATGTAGAGTCTGATCCTGTCTGTACTAAAGTCAATACACAATGTTTATGGATTTTGGTGGCACTGGATTAACTCAGTTGTAACTACATTTGCAGGGAGAGGTGAGGACCATGAAACATGCCTAGCTTATATCTGCCCTGGCCTAGACACACATCTGGTTTGACATTGTTAGCCATAATCGTGTGGGAAATCACTAGATACTGACTTACTAACTCCATGAAACCAAAGCACAGCCTGGCAGCTCTCATGATACTGGTCTTTCTAGGATTGACCCGTGCACACCCAGGCGTCTCTGCCCAGAATCATATATTAGGTATAAAGCTGCAGGCTAAAACCATCCAACATAAAAGAAAACATTGCGTGTGAAAACATGACAATCTTTGGATGTCTAACTTATCTGTTACTGGTGTTGATACTTGCCCTTTCCACTGAACTCGCAAGGGGAAGGAGACTATTGCTTTTGTTTTCCAGCTCTGGCCCATGCGGTGCTGTAGTCAAAGGTAAATACAAGTTATCTGAATGTTCTCATTTGAGCAATGTCAACTTTAACTGCTTTTCATATACTAAACTCATTTTATATATTTAAACCTGCTTTCTGTTTTGCTTTCTACCACTGACGTGTTGCATTAAGTATGAGCATGACACAGAAATAGAAGAAACAATAGCCTCAAAGGGGCTGGTGCTTCTGGCTAGTTTGATTGTCATTGTTCATCATCTTGATGGTATTGACTTGCCATCCCTCTGGCGGTACCCAGTGTCTCTCACATGAGACTTGTTCCTTTTTGTGTTCCTGTTAGGGAGAATTGCATGCAATGGCATTTTTTTTAGGAAGGTGTGTTTATAAATGTTCACATCCACTAAATCATCCATTCTCAAACATAGGGCGCTTGGTTGAAAGGGGAATTTGAGCTTGGGAAGAAGCGACAGGACCAGAAACATTGGAGAACAGCAGTATTTGCCACTAGATAAATGTAGCTGGGAAGAGAAAATGATCTCATGGAAATAATTCCACTGTTCTTACCTTTTTTTCAAAACTTCTGGGGTTAAACTTGACCCAGTAATTTTGTGACCTTCTAATAGAAATATTGATGCACCGTGAAGGCACAGACTGACAGTCAATGACTCATCAGTCTTACTTTATGGACCGCCTCTGCCTCTCAGCTCTTCTAATTAAATATTCATTGCTTAGAAGTGCCCTCCCAGTGTGTCCTTGCTGGTTAATTATAATCCCCCCACCTTGGCTCTGAGACCTCTCCTGCACGTCGAATGCTGCAAACTGCTGCTCCGTACCTGGGCAAATCTTCCGCCAGCTCCCCAGGTTTGTGGAGGGTGACATTGTGGCCCTGAGGTGCTGGCCACCAAGTCCTGCTCAGGTATATTTGGTCTGCTGTCAGCTGCAGGGAAGCCATGGCAGCTTCTGCTCGGAGAAGACCCTCTGTCTTCATCAGCACTCAGACTCTCAACCTGTAAACTCCGTGAAATCTGTTGAAATCAGAAGAGGACTAGTCTCCTCTTGGTATGAACTGGAACAAGGGCATTTAATTAAAAACAAAACAAAACACAACCCACGTGGCTTCTCTGGATCCACTGATAGCTTCCCACATGGGCCTCACTCAAATGTAGCTGAAGTCCATGTAGATTAGATCTACCATTTTCCCTCATCAAGACATGTAGATATCCAACAAGTTTAGTCTGATGCAATCCGCCATTCCTAAAATCACATTGTATTTTTGCCTCCATTCGTTTCTGCGTCTTGATTATTATTTCCTTCAACATGAGGTCAGACTAATCAACTGTACTTTCTAAATGATTTTTTTCCCCAGCTCAAGGTCTACCCCCAAGTCTTTAAAACTCTTTCAGTCATTTAAGTGCCTGCGCAGTCTCCACTGCTTCTGGTATGTTAACAACATTGCAATATTCGGGTAAGATATGCATAACCTTGAACTGTCAGTATATGCAGGTTCTCTGTCTGTTCAACATCAGTTTAAGTTTTCAAAGAAACTGAACACGATGCAGTTTAAGACTTTGTCTATTTCCAGCCTTAGATTTGTATATATTGTGAAATAGCCTCTGCTCAGTATTGCTGTCGTATCAATAGTTAACAAATGTAGGCAAAAATGTTCATCTGTTTCATGTACTTGAGTCTCTCAGATCAATAGAGTGTCTTTTTTTTTTTACTTTCCTATGCAAAAATGTCATCCATTATTAATCAAAGCAGACAAGATTTCATTGAAGATCTGACTTCCTGCAGCAAGATATGGTATCCTTAAATGTTAAAGGTGCATCTTTCTTAAAATGCTGCACAGGAGAGTAGCTTTTAATTGCAATGTGTAATGGATCCAATGGTAAAGCCTAAATGAGTGTAAGCGTGAAATGTGTGCTGTAATGCTTTCACATGCAAAGAGCTTTAATATGAGTACAGAAAGTGTGCAGAACAGCATGATACACAAATGATCCTGGAGGACTTCAACAGAAAGCCATCACCCCCAGATTGTTTCCCCATCACTAAGGATTGGTCTGGACCTTGCGGGGGAAACAGTGGGGACGTTCACTCCTGTGCAAAGGGCAAATAAGTCCCAAATCCAAATAGTCTTTGGAAGAAGCGGGGGAGGCCAAAAGCTGAATTTCAAAGCTGGGGGTTTCTTTCCTGCAGTGGTCTCTGGTGACCATCACCCTGGCTAGCAAAGAGGTCCTGGGAATCCTCAGCCTGCCGAGGCCATGCCAGGACTGGAGCTGCTGAGGGAAACAGGGATGTTTGCTGGAATGGGACTTAGACTTTGCATCAGCTTTCAGCAAGAAGCTTCCAGTATTTATTTTAAAGCTCTGTTGGCTCAGTTTAAGCCATGCCTGTCATGAGCATTATGTTCAAATGCAAGCTAAAATTACTTAAAGACACATTTTAGAAGGACCGTGAACCCTGTCAGAATTGATAACCAAGGCCTCGCTTTCTTTATTATTTTCACATGCTCGATTTATTGAATATGTGCAGAGGATGAATTGAAAACAAAGTGCTGTATTTGTGTGACATATTTAAATTATGTATCAGTAGCCCAAGACACTGTGGTTAGCCATTAAATAAATCATCGCAAACAGACCAATTCAGAATGATCTATTTCTATATTTACATTTGTGGCTTAAGAGAGGAAATAGAAGCTTTTCACAGAGGGGAAAAAAACATCCATCATGGGGTCCTCCAACTAAGATATCCAATGCTAGCAAAAATGGTATTTTAAAACATAATATCAAATGGGTTTCCAGCTTCTCCTAGGAGTGGAAGGCAGTCAAGTTTCTTTGCTTTACTTTTTTTTTTTTTTGGTTTTTATATAATATATGTGTTCATTTTGAGAGAAATGTAGAAATGTAAGAACAGTTTGTTGGCTGGGCTTTTTTTTTTTTTTTTAAAGAAAATTGTTTTCCTCTAATTAAATTGGAATTCATCCCTTTGAAACTCACCTGCCGCAGAGCTCAGCAGGCAGGAAAAGGCAGTCCTGCTGGCCCTGGAAACAGTAGCAACGCTCCAATTAATTGCAGTTGGACCAGAAAAAAATGGCACTTCTCACAACGGCCTCACAGATTCAACATGTGCGCTCAATTGTCTGTGCTTTTCTTTTTACAGCTGCAGCTCCTGGAGTCATGAGGTTCCTCTTGCATTTTAGTTGTTCTTTTCAGAAAAAAAAGAGGGGAAAAGTTTCTACCTCTAATTGCCCACAAGATGGAAAGGACTCAGGCACAAGAAGGTAAATAAAGGTGCCTCAGTAAACCCTCCTCACAAGTGCTTTTTTGAGTCCTCACCTCATGATTTTGAGAGAGCAGAAGTTGGTTATGCTGCAGCAAGTTCAGGCCCTGTTGTTCAGAGCTGTAAGATCAATTATGCAGGTGACTTACACAGATGATTAGGAGTTAAATGCACACCTGAAATGTATCATTGCCAAGCACATGGCTGAGGTGGGACCTAACTTCCTTGGAGTATCCTATCCCAGGATCTGTTTAGGGAAAGCATTGTGTCTACCAGAACATCTTAATGTAAGTGAGACCAAAGTTAGCAAAGCTGAGGAAATTTTTGGGACCCTGCTCTGTTTTTCAGTAATTGCATTATTTTTTTAATTTACGTCTCAGTTGGGTTGAGAAAAGCGAAGCTTAAGTTTCACTTTCTTCTGCAGAGCTTCTGGTTAATTTAAGGTTCCTATCTGCATCCTTTAGCACAGCGCTGTAACTGTTAGAAGCAGCAAGTGCTCTGAGGGAATCCTTGGCATTGGGGTTTACTTTTCTAAGGGAATATACGTGTAGAAGAAACATTTTTATTGCTTAAAGAAAAGGATCTTAAGCTGCTGACTTCCCTCATTTTTTTTGTGTTGACCTTACTGCGTTTCATTTATACTAGTGCCTCATCTCAAGCAATGAATCTTCTAGCTTTCAGGAGCTGGGCAGTCTCTTTTGGCGTTCCTGATAGACTCCTTGATAACCACGGATACTATATAAAATGTGAGTACTTGGAGATACTGTCTTTCTGTGATTGTGCATTTTTAACCCAAGAACAGAAAAGGCTTCCTGCATTTACATTTTGCTATCACATAAAAGCCCAGCCACAAAGGCACAGAAAAATCAACACTAAAAAAAACACCACAGGCTTGCTTTTTCCTTTGTATAAATACTCTGACTTAACATCAGCTGAGATCTGAACCCATGTGGGAAACCTGAGAAGCTGTATCGAAGCATCAGGAATAGGTCTTCCTATATTAATACCTTGTAAAAAGAGGAAGAAACTGTTCTTTAGAAGGAAGAAAAATTGCATGGCTCTGTATATGTGAATGATGGATCTATTACGCTTGCACAATTTCACTAAAGATTCTCCTGGCAAGAAAAATGCTCTGGGAAAGTATCCCCAAAAAATCCAACGCTGACAATAGTGTCAGCCATGCAAACACCACCTCTGTGTATGTCACTGTATGTAAACCCAGGGAGCTAAATGTTTAACTGAATATTTCTGCTATCCCCTTCTCACCCTGAGAGCTGTTTGCATTAGCAAACAAAGTCTAATGTTTGTGTACACAGTCACCCACTCTGTCTCCCTTCATCATCTAGCTTTTATTCTGGAGAATTAATCTCTTCAGTGATGCTCGGCTGCTGTAATCGCTCCACCGAGGGATCCTGCCTCTCAAAAAAGAGCTGTACCAGTGGGGCCAGAAGATAAAAGCTGGGTCTGTGCACTTTAATTGACACCAAAAGTTCCTCTAATCAAAAGGAAGAGGCGCTGCCGCAGTCTCTCTGTGACTGGAAGAGACACGGATGAGAACAGAAAGCAGGGCTCATTCACTCTGAAAGTTAACCTGGGTAGAATGAGAATTGCCTTTACAGGAGAGAAAAAAAGATGCAATCAAGCACTTAGCATTCACGCTGTGCTGGTGAGCAGAGAAGTCCACAGTGGCTCTTGGAGGTGGGTACTGTGTTTGTTCCTGGGGGTGAAGCTGTGGCATGGAGATGAGAGGTTCCTTCAAGGTTGGAGAGATTCTGGATTACAAATGGGGAGAGAAAGGGCATTTTGTGATGCCACGCTCACAGGTCTGTCCCCTGGAGCCCTACCTGTGGTGCTGAGAAATCTGTGAGACACTGATTGAAGCTCCAGCAATTTTCTCCCCTCTCTGGCTGATAAGTGAGTACTATTATTAAAGTAGACTCTTTCCAGCGATCCTCCTCATTGCTCCTACAAACCACAATAGTAAAAGTGGCAGGAAGTGCCTTCCTCCGCCTTTGAGTTACTAGGAAGCTTTATCCATTCCCTGGAATTACTTTTCAGTCTTTTTTTGCCTATAAATTATTTTCCTTGACATCAAAGGGAGACACTTCACTGGGGCTGCAGTGTGCACCATGTATAGTGTTGTGCTCAAATGTTATGGTGATGGGTCATATTTTAAGACTCGGTGGATAGAAGGAGAAGGCTATATATGTGTGTGTATATATATATATGTAAGAACACCTGCAGAATATGTCAGCTGTTCCTAGCTGAGTTAGGGCCGTTTGTGGAGGAGTGCTTCTCTGCTGCAGGATCATGCACTTTGTGCTGATGGACATGGGGTGTAGGTGGTGGTGGTGGGCCATTCATCAGATTTTGCTAGGAAAGACTCACCTTGATGTGGCTGGCCACGAACAGATGATGAACTTGGCACAGGGATGTTCATGCAACCATCAGGAGGCAAACCGTGAAGAGGAAAAAGCAGTCATTTGAGGGTGGTGCCCAACATGGGTCTGTGTCTGCACAGCCTTTGACACTGGCTCCCTCCAATCTGGTTTTGGGGATGCTGCAGGTGATGGGGACCAGCCCGATGGCAGCTCAGGATGTGGTAAGAGCAGTGCCATCTCTAGGTGAGAAACCCACCAAGGCAAAGTCCCTGTGGGCACAAGCACAGTTGTTTTTACATGACAGGGGCCTGGTGGGGTGACAGAGTGCTGGGGGAGTCAGCAAGGCGACCACGTGTGCCTGGCAGTGGAAAGCCAGCTCTGCTGGAGCTGGGGAGTTTTGCCACCAGTTTCAGTGGGTCTGGGATTTTGGTGCTGGTGTTATCGCACAAAGGAGGATGCTCCTGTCCTACATGAGCTTAGTTGCTCTTTGGAGACGGGTGTCCTACCCCAGTTTGGAGTAAAAATTTGGGGACTGTAGATAGACAAAGCACAGAGCCGTGGTGAAACAGAGCTCTGTTCTTCCATCTTTACACAAACAAAAGTCCCATTGAAAGCAGTAAGACATTGAGCCCTCTGATTGAAAAATATATATATAAATACATATAAAAATTTGATGTATTACAGTTTCAGCTCTACGTTTTCCCTTGTTTTTAATTTTCTCTGTAGAGTTCAAATACAGAGTGTTCCTTCACAGCTTATTTTCAAAGCCTTTTTTTGACTTTCATATTTAAACTTATTTAAGGCCTTTAGATTCTTCTCCCAGCTGCGGAAGGCAAAGACAGAGAGAGACAGAAAAGTCAAAGACTCTTACAACACTGGAACCTTTAGAGAGTATCCTTGAAATATAGAAAAAAAACCCCATGATAAATAATGCTTCCATTTTTTAAAGGAAGTTATCTTTTTGAGTGAAGCCTTTTCCCATCTTAAGAGTATGAAATAATTAAAGTGTGTGCATGCCCAATTATGCTTTGTCTTTACAAAGCATAGAGACAAGTATTGAGACTTTTTTCTCACTTTTGCTCCTATTTTATCTTTCTTGCATTACCAGCCAGGCCTTGCTTCCTGAGCAGGTGCCCTTGGAAAGGAGAAATGCCTGAGCTTATGCCAGAATCACTGTCCTGGTTCTTTGGCAAAACCAGGTTTCTGATGTGTACAGCACATGCCGTACCCAGGCAGGTGACTATCTCGGGGCTTTTGTCCAGCAAAGGTGTGTGTTGCTCTCTGAGGTTTTGTTTCCATCCTTCCCTGTAGCTGGTGTGGCTGCTTCTCTCTTTTTTTTTTTTGCTTGTTGTTGTGAGAAAACAGCGAGGTTTGTGTCTTCAAGCAGGTTTGTGCCTTCAAGCAGGTTTGTGCTGACACAAGAAGTGTGTGTTCAGGTGCCTCTCGGATGCCTGAGTGTCCCTGGGTGATTGAAACTCTTGTTAACGGGGCTGCAGTCCTGGTGTCAGACCACCTCTTTGCAGGTCTGAGGAGCCCACGGTCCCTGGACCCACTTGTCAAGCGTAGCTGGCAGAGGCAGGTGCAGATGCAGCAGCTAGTGCAGCAGTTTTGGGACTCTACTTTGAGATCTGAGATGAGGGGAGCTCCTGGGAGCCCTTTGAGAACTGTGAGGTGTGGGGTGAGGACAGCAACCAGGGGCCATGACCACCAGCGAGCTCTGGCAGCCTTGAATTCATCTCCCCTCTGTAACCTATATTGCTGTAAAATGCTGATTTGCTGAAACTCTTTGCAGACATTTGCCTGTTTCAGTAGCCCTTTCCTTCAGAGTGACCGGTGGTGAGAGCGCTGCGCCCTGTCCAACCCCCACACCCAGGCAAAGCCTTTGCTCGCTCTCCCAAATGCCTCAAGAACCTTGGATGGGCCTGACCTTGTCCTGGGTGGGGATAGGCAGTGTCTGAAACTACACTTCCTCCCCCATCCCCCTTCCTCAGAAAGCAAAGGTTTATTTCTTTAATTTTTCAAGAAATAGAGTAAGCTAGAGAACGAAAGTGAGAATTTCTGAATTGCAAAACTTGATTCATTGTATCACATTTTCCCTGTACTGGTGTTCCTCCTCCAAAAGCCTCTTTCTCCGTAGCTCTTCAGAGGATTTGGTATATTAATATGGCTGTCTGTCCTGGATTTGGAAGCTCAGCTAGAGAAGAAGGCAGGGAAAGAGGCCACACTTGCCCAGGGTGGACACAAAGCTGGCTGGCGCCTTACGGGGTGGACTGTCTCCTGAAATGCTTTTCTCAAACGCTGGCAGGTCTGTCCACTAGCTCTGGTAGGAGCAGCTGTGTTCACTTTTTCAGGAGTAAGGCAAGCTGCTGGCAACCTCAGGAGGTGTCTCTTAAAGATCGAGGCGGGGGAAGGGGGTGGGGGGTGGCGGGTATCAGTGAGACAACCTAGGGAGCATGGAAGGCCATCCTGGACGGCTGGCTCTGATGCTGGTTGTTTGCAACCCCTCCTCAACTTAGATTACAGGGAGGTTTTCTTCCCATGGAGGAAGCTCCTCTAGCTGAAGCTGAGGAGGACAGCTTTCCACTTGGAAAGCTTGGAACATCCCAAGGAGCTATCTGGGGCCTCCTGCCAGCAGCTGCGTAGCTTCCAGGTCATACACGGGTGACTTTATTGGGTGTCTCTCCTAGAGCTTGGGGCCACTGCCAGGGATGCTGTGTTTGTAATACAGCAGGGGAGGGTGATGAGTTAATTTCTTCCTCATTTATTTTCTCTGGATGAAGCATTTATTCATGCAGTGTAATTAGTGGGGGTGTGTGCAGGTGTCTGCCATCTGGATCACACCCAATTAAGTCAGGAGACTAAAAAACGGGCTGGGAGGCTTACAGAGAATGTGAGAGGGAAGAGGGCGCTGGCTGAGAATTGTGCCCCAAAAATAGTCCCCAATGCCACCCAGCTCGTGGGCAGCCATCCCCTCAAAGGGACTTTGGGGTATGGGGACATGCCGTTACAACAGCAGTTTAACACTCTGCATGGGGAGAGGTAGTGGAAGGAGACAAAGGGTGCTGGGCACCACGGAAGAGTGGAAGAGTTTGCCCCTGCTCATGGAATGGACACCTTTTCCAGCCCCCCTGCATCAAGGCAGTGGGACTTGGTTGCTTGTCACCACCATTAAATTTTGATCCCACTGGCCAAGTCCATCAGAGTTTGAGAGAAACTCAAAAGTCTCAAAGTTCTCATATATTCTCATCTGATTTATGAAGAGGCCTTTTAAATCAAGGACGTGGGCCCAGGCAGGGGCCCACGAAGGGGACCATGCTCATACCTCTGTCCAGACGATGCTGATCCAGCATCTTGCCCATGCGTATGTCACCAGAAGTAGAGGGTAGGAGGTGGGTATTGCTGGGATAGTGAGGATTGCTGAAGAACAGAAGATGCAAACCTGTAGAAACACAGGCTCCATTAATTTCACTATTTTGTAAATGAGGGTGGGGAAGAAGGGGGAAGAGCAGTCATTACTAGGATCCTTGTGATTACTAGGACAAATCCATTAGAGCTATGAAATTAATATGCTTAAGTGTGCTAAGTCTCTGGATGTTCTTATTCAGAAGTTACTTTTTTTACTATGAGATCTTTTGCTAGATTGTTAAAAAAATAATTAGAAGAGCCCAGCTAGAGCTCAGGGTAGCTGACCATGTGAATAGGACTGTACGTGAGCAGGAGCTCATCAGGTAAAAGCTGAAGACGTAGAAGGAAAATCTCAGACAGGTCAAAAGAAAGCATTTCCAGAGCCCAGGAAGGGAGAGAAGCTGAATGTTCTGTGTATGAAATACATCTCTCCAGCTAGATTTTTCAGTGATTACTCTGAAGGGGCTGTTGTGACTTTATTTCTTAAGCATGTCAGAGAGGCTCTTCTAAGATAGTACTTATATTTCCACTCCCTTTTGTGACAGTTGCAGATTCTCAGCAATGTGTGTTATGAAGTCTTGTTCTCAAGTGCATTTAAAAGAAAAAGGAATGTAGAGCCACACTTAGACATCTTTTCTATGGGGACTTGATAGATTTTCTGCATATGTTATACAACTCTCAGCATCTCCTGAGCAGCTCAGGTATTTTCTATTTAAAAAAGGCACAAACCCACTTCCTAAATCTCAGTTTGAGACATGCCATTGAAGGGGTCAATAAAATGTTCTTTAAACAAGTAAGCATGTCCTGCTCCTGCAAACGGAGCCCATTGAGCTATGCTATGCCTAGACTGTAGGCTGCAGTGCGGGGTAGGGAACCCGTTTGGCCTTTTTTTGAGGTGGGTACTAAGGTGCCCGCTCACAAGAGCGTGATGGTTCCAGCAGGATGAATGAGTGGCTGCTGGGCTCTGTGCTCGGGCGGGAAGGCTGTTACTGGAGCTCCAGCTAGCTCATTTACAGCTGTGAGACGCAACGTGAACTAACTGATACGCAGTGGCTTTAAAATGGAGGGAAGATCTGAGCTGTAATTTTCCACCAGGGATGCAGGTCTTTTCTGAAGTCGAGATCATTCGTAATCATTGATGCAGCAGCACATGGGGGCTCCATTTGAAATTGGGCTCCCTCAGGTGCCCAGTAATGAGTCTCACAGTCTCATATTAAAGGCACTGTTTGCCTTGAGAAACTTCTCCCATAAATATATAAGGGAAAGGATGAGTGTGGGGGGAAGGAAGGGCCTGTCACGTAGCTGGTGAGCCTGGGTGCTGGAGGCAGGGTTAGCAGCAGGGATCTCCTGAGTCCCAGCCCGATGTTTCCACTAGTGTTTCCCTCCAGCAGAGCCCCCCATCTTGCTGTGGTTCAAACAGCAGTGGCAAAGGCAGGAGTGCTTGCTCAGCCCTTTGCTGGTGGAAAGTTGTTCTTTCTGCAGCGCTTCAGTGCTCAGGCAGAAGGGGCCGACTTACTAATTGGAGAACTTTGCTTTTGCTGACGAATGCGCCTTGGGAGCTGCTCAGCTGATGGCGCTTGCTTCTCTCAATCAGTCCAAAGCAACATAAGATACCATGCCAAACTTTGCCAAAACATTGCACGATTGCCAGGCGTTATAATTAGAAATAATAAGGCCCTGGAGGGCTTTTTCTGCCTGCAGCACAGCATGCTGCGGAAGACAGTGGTATCCAGGCCAGGTCCACATTCAGGGCACCGCTATGCTGCCGGTACGGCTGAAGTTAGTCCTTGAGTGTAATGCTGTGCAGGCAATGACACTGCTGTAGGGCTGCACAGGCTGGGAAATAGGCAGTGAATGCAGTCGGCTGTGTAGGTGCTGCCTGTGCTGCACTGGATTTCGTATCTTTCTGTAATGCCTGATGTCAGACTAGACACATTTTGGTGAGTGAAAATAATGCGTGTAGGAAACATTGCGGACAATCCCAAAGGATTGAAAGCAGCAGCCCATGTAAGGCAGAGCAAACCTGTCATGTTGGGAAAAGCTGTTTTGGTATAAGACCTTTTGGTGTTTCTGGTCCCATATGCAGCAAGCCTGTGGCTCCCCTGGTCTCTCGTTTACTGGCTGAGCACGTGCTGTTATGTGCCGCCATTGTGACTGCTGGCAGAGCTCTTGTCGACTTTGATAAATGTCATATTGAAACCTGACTGCCATTCTTCCATGCTCTTTCATGGTAAAAAGGTGTGATTTTCAATTCTTAGCCATCTTTCTGTATCCACACAGGAAAAAAAAAAAGAAAAAAAGATCTGGGAGCTGATTGTCCACAACTCCTGTAACAAATTACAAGTCTTACTCCTGTATAAAGTATAGGAAACTCCCACAGTAAAAGTGCTGTAAAACAGACTACAGTCAGAGTCCCTTGTGCCTTACTTGATAAGTGATGGTCTGGAAAAACCCCTCTGAGCCCATCTACTGCCTCTCGGAATAGGGATTTAAATGGAGCTCATGAAAATGTCTCCTTTGTGCTTTCAGTTTCCAGCTGTTGCTCTTTGTCATGCCATCTCAACCTCCTCGCCTATTTGTTTCACCTTTCTTTCATACCCGTATGTCTGAAATTATTTGGGCAATTAGCTATTTGTTGTCACCTTTAGCCCATTTTCTTAAAATTGGGAATGTTAGATACTTGCAAGTACTCATGCGTTGCTCCTTGTCATTCTTTCCTTGCTCTGATGGCATTTCTTAGATCTGTCTCACAATAAGACCCATCTGCTTTGTAATACTGGAATAGAGCTAATAAGCAGTATGATTTTTATCCAAACTATAGTATGCCATGATTATTTATTTTTACCCCTCCTACTGTATTTTTGAGTTAATAGTCACGATGCTATAGTTATAATTGAGTTCTAGTTTGTACATAAGGCTGGGGTTCATAAGCTATTTGTATGAAAAATACAATTTGTCCTCTACAAACTTTACAACACTTACTGAGTAGAAATAGGACCTTTTTTTTTTTGAGAATTTGCAGGTGTATCCTTTAATTAGCTTGGAGTTAAAATTAGTTATATGTTTGTCCCTTTAAGAAAGCTAATACCTGTGTCAAATCTTTCACTGAGTACTCTTGATATCAGAGTAGCACAGATACCTTACACTCTTCATATAATAAAAATAAAATCTTGGGTCCATGTGACACTGAAAAATATTAGGTTGTAAATAACCTAGTTATAAAAAAATTGCATTAAATTGCTATAATTATAGTGGGTTAAAATACAGTCAGGTCAGCAGCTTAGATAGGTGAGGCTATTTGTGACGTCAAAACTAAGTCACCTTCCACTGTCCCTCCTGTACAGCTAATTGGTGTGACATGATTCAAACATCTGTAACGAGGAAAATCTATGAGCGAGCAGGGACCCGTGCACCCAGGCTACGTGAGAGATTACGTGAGGCAGCCCTGTTGCTCTGGGAAGGTTTGTGGCTGTACGCTGACATGTGCATTGGTACCCCAGAGCCAGGGACGCAGCAGCAGGGGCTGAGCAAAGTATTAGGTGCCTGAGGAGGGGTGTCCCAAACGCCTGAATGGGGGGTTTGCAAGACAGCTGTCACATCATGCAGAGGCAGGGCCATGGGTGGGGAGTTGGGTACCCAACAGCCTGCCAGAGGCAATTCTGCTTCAGGTTTGTAGCTTGTGGCTGGTATTGTGTTGGGCTTTTCTTGTCGGTCATACCTGAAGGTGCTTTCCTGGACTATGCAAGAGTTGGGCTCTGTTTTAACCTCTACCTCTGAGCAGCTGAATCCCCACCTCCCACTTCCAAGATGGGACTCTTCCTTACCCTGTTGAAGGCTAATCCTCCAGACAAACTTGCTTTGCTTTATGCAAATACTGCCATATTCCCCATGGCCCACAAGAAAGAAAAACTCAAGTTCTTAGTCTGCGGATTAAGATGCTCTTCCATCCAAAGCAGAGGGGTGGGGTTGTTAATTTCAGTCCCTGTCCCTGCAGATGGTTACATAATTCATATTGAATATTCACAGAAAGAAGGGCTGGAGCCCTGTTTCTGCACTCTCACTGGCCTGGGGAATGAGAGTTTTCCATGCCAAGGGGTGCAGCTTTAAGAGGTGACGGGCGAGCTCAGCCTGCTGGGATGGTGTGTGCTCAGCTCCCAGGGGCTGGGGATGGCATTGAGACCAGCCCCATCCAGCAAGGGTGTCCTCTGAAGGACAGCAGTGTCAGGTGAAAAGGGAAAGGCATTGCTGCTTTTGCAGTGGAGTCCACACGGCCTTCCCTTGATGCCCAAGTGCTGCCAGAGATGAATGCACAAACTGTTGCTCTAGGTGATTGGTCTGAAATGTAAAAAGATTGGTAAAATTAGTTTGTAAGACAAATTAATGTTGACCTTTAAAATGGTGTGTTGAAATCAGCAGCAAAAAAGCAAGGGTTGCCAGAGACTGATGTTGATTGGATAAAATCATCACAAGATAAATGAGGAATGATTTGGAGAGCCCATGCGATGCCTAGGCCAGAGATCACATTGTCGTGTGGAGATGCTGCTAACCAGAAAGCTGGTGGCTCGGTACCAATGGGTCACTTGCTGTATCACTGAGCTACTCTGGTTTGCGTTGTCTGCGTGTTGTCATTGTAGCCCTCAGGTGAGCTACTGTGTGTGTAAAATCATAATACTGTTAACAACAATAGTTGAGATATTGCTTTATGTGACAAAGGATGCATAACTCAATGATCCTTGTGTAGGTCATCATCTGACCCAATCATAGGTCTTGCTGTGTAAATTGATCCATAAGTCCCAGAGCTTTAGATGCTGCATGAAAAGATTTATTCTTGAGAAACATCCCAATCCTGCAGCATGAGGAGGTGCCCAGCATGGCTGTGTGTGGAGGTGACCTTAACTTCGGGAGCAGGGATGCTGACCTTGCTGTGGCCAGGGAGGGAGAGGACCTCTGCTGTAGGCAGCACTAGAAGGCACGGTGGCCTTCTCTTCCCTGCCTTGTCTATAGTGGCTGTGTGAACTTATTCAAATGGTTTTCCCAGTTAAACTGAAAACTAAGAATTAATATCAATAATAATAATAGTCTAGAAGCATTGTAATTCCTTCTCCTGCTCTTCCTGAAAGGTAGGAGTCTTGACAGCCATGTTTACCTCAAAGCATTCAGATTTCTTTTTGCTCCCCAGTAAAAAAGTGCACAGCCAGCCACGTCTCTGTCCTGGCGTGACAGCACAATGAGAAAATTGTATCTTTAAATACCAACTTAATCTAATCTGGGACAAAAACAATAAAAGGCTTTAATTATAATTGCACGGTGCCTGCAGGCTGTCACCAGAGGGCAGAGACAAGGTTGTTCATTGCCACGTGTGGTTAGTTTAGAAATTAAATCCCCTTTTCAGAAAGGCAATAGATTCTGCTCTCACTTGTGTCCTTTCCAAATATTTCAGCTCTGTAACCAGATAGCTCATTTCATCAGCATCTGTCAGAGACTTTTGCTTGCTTCTGTCAAGCTATGTACAAAGGGGCAAGGAGAAATGTCTTTATAATACTATATATGCCTGACTTTGTAACATCACAGCTTACATGAAATACTAGCTCTAAATATAAACAGGAGGCTAACTTTTCCTTCACAGGGATTTATCCACTGTTTTGTATGTGTAGTGCGCACGCTCTGTGGATGCATCCCACCCTGAGTACCCACAGCAAGAACGGGGTGAGTCTAGTGGGAATGCATCTTTGGTTAGAAACTGCTCTCATACGGTACGTGTGGGAAACTGTGCTGTGGTTTCAACTTAGAAGAATAAAGGTTTTAAAGCCCAGAGCAGTAAGGTACAATTTGTACGCCGCTTACCCTACGTAGGGAAAGCAGATTCTGAGAACTCCTCTATTTTCCACTTCCTAAGTTGGAAAGACAGCGAGGGTTTTGAGGGAGTCAGTGGCAGCCTATGAATTCATTTTTGTTCTGGTGAACATCGTGAGGTTTTTGGCAGCAGGAAACCAGTTTGGTCTTAGACACTGAGGCAAGGCACATCAACCTTGAGAAACTCCACCCTGGCAGAGCGCTGGCAGCAACTGGTAGTCATTGACTTGAAGTAGCTCTGTCAGCATTTCCCCTTGAGGACTAGTGCATGGAAAACCCTAGTACAAGGGGAACGGGCAGAAGTGCCACAGGCTGACTCTTTTAAAGGGAAATGCCCTTCACCAAGGAACAGGCACTCTCTGGAGCAAGAGGCAGAAGTAGGAGACTGGGAGTCCCTGAGTTTCCTGCAAATACCAGGGACCTGATGGCAGCATGGGTAGCTGGGGGGAAGAAAGTTGTGCTTAGCTGTTTGCTCTTTCATGGCTGCATGACTCCTTGCTGTAATCTATAAATGTCTTGGTTTTGTTTAGGAAGAGGTTTTCTTAAAGTCTTTGCAATCCTCCCTGGTTGTTTCCTGGATATTTAAACTGCCTACAAACATCTGAGGGCTTTGCACCTTGGGGAGGCTGAAAGTCCTGCATCAGATGACGCCAGGCAGGAAACACACGTGAGAGATCAGGATTACGTGCAGGAGCTGAAGGATGCTCATAGCCTTGGAAGGAACAAGGGAGGCTGACTCCTAAGGGCAGCACGGGAGTAAAGAGGAATGCATGAACCCTTGAGCAGAGATTAAGTAAATATAATTTATTGTACTTTGTGTCTTAGCATATAATGAAACACTCAGCTCTGCATGTTTCCCTGTCTGAAGAGGGAAGAACGATTGGAGAAATCCATAGGTTGGGAAGGATTTGTCCTCTGCCTGAGCTCCAGGGGTATAGTGATGCAGAAAGATGCTGGATGCTGTCTGCGGTGTACTAGCTTTGCAGTATTCCCAGATCTTAAATTACATTGTTTTGCACAATGAAAACAAAGAAGTTAAACTGAAATTGCAGTGTCCTAAATGTGACATGGAGATCTCACAGGATGCTAAGTGGATACTCCGTAAGCAGATTCGGCATCGCTGATGTCAGCCATGTTGTTACAGATGTGTGATCAGCATTTTTTGCCATTGAGTTTCTTCTTGCTCCCAGCTCTGGCAGGTTTGGCGACTAGCGAACGCGTGAGGAAGGACAGAAGCTCAGTGCATGCAGAAGTTTGGCTTTGCACTGCAGCAAAAAAGAGCAAGGGAGCTGTGGCTCTTTCAGCATGTCTGGTTTTAAGGAGAAACTGCTGCAGGATGCTCTGAGGACTTGAGAAGAAACAGCATTACATATGCTCTTGCAATTCAGGTACTGACGTTTTCCTCTCCATCCTCTCCCCACACTGCTGCTGGCCACGGCGTTAATGCCATCACTGGGGGATGTGGTTTACCATGGACCAGCTTCCAGACAACTCCATGGAGTTACTCCTGAAGCAAGATGCAGAAGCTGGGTCTTGCTCTCTGTTTCCGTCTATCACGTTGCTCGTGTGGTGAGGGATCGGATACTTATGCAAAGTTTCTGATCTTTACTTTGTGGTCAAGAATAGAATAAAAGATATGGGGAAGCAGACTTGCTCTTTCACCCATCCCTTTTTTGGTCTCTTAAGTAGTTAATCAAAATCCAATCTCTCCCCACCTTGCACCAGGGTATCTTATTCTTTAGTTAGAAAAATATTTATACACTAGCTCAGGCAATAGAACAAGGGAAGGGGATAGAGGCTTGTCGAAGCATGTTACAAATATATTGTAGGGTAATATTATTTTGTCCTACCACCTAATGTTTGGACTCTACCTTTACCATTTTTACATTTTAAACCTTAAATTTTTGTAAGATAGTCAGACTATAACACTCTGATCACACTTATATGCCTGTAATTTTAGTTTAGTTTCATGGTCATGATATTGAATCACTCTGAAGCGGAGGCAAGATAGTTTGATTGCAGTAACGATTCATTTCCACGCTCAGCGGGGCTTGCATTGTTTCTCAGCGCATCTTTCATTCTGAACGTCTAATGCTTAGATTTTGGATTATTGCAATGTCTGTATGTTTTTACCCCCAAATGCTGTTTTGGACTGTCTCCCTTCAACAATACCTTGGCACAGCTTTGGTTTGGGAAAAGCTATGTTACACAGAACAGTGCTGCCAGGCTGCGTAATGAGCTGCAAGGAGACTGAAAAATGCTGCTCGTTTTTCTCTGAGGTTTCCGCTTTGTTGCTTAATTTAGTAGAACTGAGCCCAGTTTTTCACCTCATGATTATGGAGGCTGAATTTCTGACCTGACTCGCTTTTCCCACTCTCCCCGGACACCTGGAGCTTCCAGAAAGTCCCTGTCTTCAAAGGTGGATCCAGAGCAGATGGCCGTTGCCAGTGAAGTTGGTTTGTGCCATGTACCACCAAACAGCCCAGTTTGGTATCTATAAATGATCTGTTGGGTCTGCTGTTCATCACTTCAGTGTGATGGCTTAACTGGAGTTAAGCCTTCACTGAGCAAGTGAAGAAGGAAACACTTTTAATCAGAAGCAGGAATCGCTGGGCCAGCTTGCCAAATCAGATTAGGAGCAGTTTATATGACCATTGTAAGGATTTATCATAGAGTGCCTGGACATGAGAGACATCAGTGCATAAACAAGATATCCCCTGATTTTTTAATTATTTTGGCCTGCAGCAGTGAGAAGCATTTGAAAGGCCAGATCCTTTGTAGTGTTGAATGTCCTCAACTCCAGTTGCACCCCTTGAAATCCCACATGCTCAGCGGCTTCCCAGGAGTTGCATCTCGTAACAGCCCCATGCTGCCCTCCCTCCCAGTGAGCAGCCACTACCACCTCAAGGATGGAAATTAAAGGAGCAACCTGACTCCATCAAGAACTGCAAGATGTTCCTTGTATGTTAAATTACTTCGTATTCAAGATTTCTACATAGCTGTGCTGCCACTTACAGAAACATGTTTTCACAGCTTAAATGCATTAACCCCTAATGGACCTCAGGTCTTTATGTAGGATTTGATGTGTCTTCAGGAGATCTTCGGGACCTGCCCAGGAATCTATGTGAACTAAGCACCAACAGGAAGAAAAAAAGCTACTCCTGGAAATTAAAAAATAACTGAATTTAGATCAAACACGTGAAAAGTCTGGCTTTTGCCCTAAAAGGTTAATCACTATTTGGAATTTTTCGCCGTGGGGGATTCCTTGTGTAATATTCAAAGGCAAGATCAAAACCCAACATTGTCTTTTGAGTGCCAGTGTCACGCCTGGATAAAAACAAGCTAGATCAGCCCTAATGATATTTGCTCCCAGACATGCTGCTGAATCTCTGGCTATGTTTGGGATAGGAAGGAATTTCCTCATGTGGTGAGTTGGCAAAGCCTTGGGGTTTGTCTTGTTCTCGTGCATTGCTCAAGGACCATTTTTTGGAGTCTTATTACACATTCTTTGACTTTCTGCAGCCTTGTGATCAGAGCTGAACATTCGGCTTTCCCCATCACTGGGCCGTTTTGTTGCTTAACATTTCCTCTGCTTTACCAAACAGGTATGGATGCATCTGATTTTTCTGCATTATAAATATACCCTAGTAATCGCAAAAATAATCCCACCTGGAAATAAGATGCAGGGAAAGGACGAGGGTAAAGGGAATAATTAACTGCTCAGTCAGCCGCAGCCTTCCACTCCATTCTCTAGAAAACAAATGGACTGCAAGATGCTCCAGTGTGCAGAAGTATGGTGTACAGCACATATTGTATCAGGGCAGCACTACATTTAAGGAGGAACTTCTCTGCTTTCATGTTCCATTATCAGGCCTAGTATGAAATGAAGAAAGTAATTGCTAAACCTCACAGTTAATGACAAAATTCCTTTATCATTCCCTTGCTGTTAGGTTTATGAAAATGGCCTGTAGGTCTGATAGATACTTAGAGCACAGTCAATTACTCTTGTTACTTCAGGCATGTTACTTCCAGGTCTTTATGAACAGCCCCAATGCTTTCTTTTGTTGTCCTTGCTAACCTGAACATGCTTCAGCCTTAATTGAAGTCAGTGGAAGACTTTGCACTGGACTCAGAGTGCAGGCTTTGACTCGGGTCAAGTAGAGCCAACAATTATATCCAACAACAACTACTTGATCTGATGTTTCTCTAGCTGTTTTCTCCATTCTGCAAAAGGTAAGCTTATTTTAAATCATAGTCCCTAACTTGGCATACCCCTCTCTTATGTTCAACCCCCGTGATTAGAACCCCACCAAGACTAGACCTGAAGGTAGACCTGAAGGTAGACCTGAAGCTACCTGAAGGTTGCCTTGTAGGCATGCGAGCAAGCTGAAAATTGGAACTTGAAGAGAGGGGTAAATTGAATCATTTTCCTCCAAAAGGGATTTCAGTTCAGCACGTTGTAACTGCAAGTAGCTTTGGCAGTTTAATACTTAATTCCATTAGTTATAGTTAAACTGGTCCATACTGAGAGGTGCCAGGGGAGTTTTCCCAGATAGGACACTACTGTCCTCCCTTCCTTCTATCACCTTGGCAGTGCACATCTGGTTCAATATCTTCTTCGTTGTTCATGGGCCACCCCATGGATCAGAGGCTGCCAAAGATGCTCGTGTGAAGCAATAAGCCCCCATGCGCGTCTGGCAGGCATGACCCCAACTCTGCGACCAACAAAGTCCTCATTGCTGCCGTCAGCTCCACCACCATCCGGCGCACAAAGCTTAAAGGGCTCTTTGACAGGCCTCAGCCGATCATACTGAAATCCCTTTCATTTAGTTCTGCTTTGCCCCTGTCCTGATGCTGATGCTAAACTCAATGGCAAAAGTCCTTTGACTTCAGCTGTGCTGGAATATGTATCCTGCCCAGCCAAAAACAGAGGAGTCGGCTGCAATGGTGCATAAAAGACAGGTGGAGAGGCCTGCTCCTTCCATTGTTCTTTTGTTATTGTTCATCATTTATCATAATTGTTGTTTTGCTGTTAATTGCTGTTCATCTGAGGAATGCGCATGAAGCACGCTTTCCTATTTGGAACTGACAGAGAGGGAGCATCTCAAAAAATCCCAGAGGATTTTTGAGATCACAAGTTTCAGAAAGATAACAAAATTAGCACATATAATTCCCCTTGATTTTCGTTATGCTTGCTGACAAGGTTAGCAACAAACCTTCATTCTGCAAGCTTGTTTTGTCTCCTCTACCAAAGAATCTGGATTGGCAAATGTTAGGTCTGATTTACTATTCTATACCTTGTTTTTCTTATGGAAAGGGTGGTGAAATTAAAAAAAAGTTGTGTGAAAACATCATAATGTCTGAATACTGAGGAAAATTAATAAAAAAAACCTGTTGTTTTTTTTTCTTCATCGTTAGCTTAAAGTATAACCTGAAGACTGTCCCTAGCTGACTTCTATTTAATACATTCCCCCTCTAAGTTGATTTGGGGGATGGTTTAAGCAGCTCCCTCATGAGGTGAACAATGAAGCTCAAGCTCAGTGAAACTGCAGTGATTAGACTGAGTGTTGGTGGCTAAGCCAGGCTGTCTGTCCTCAGATGAGTTTCTCTTGAGTTACGGTAACTCAAGCAATTCTGTCTGTCTCCTAGATCCCAGCTCTCAGCTCTTCCTGGAACTAAATTCTAGCCTAGTAGCATGGATTTTAACAGCAAAAAATCTATTGAATCTCCAGTTTTTTCATTCTCACAAAGAAACGGTAATTTCTCTAATTTCTGTTGATTTTTCCCATGCACCTCCTGCTTCTCCCACGTGTTCTGGCTTGTGACAGAGGCACTTTTGTGACGAAAGATAGTAGGACCTATTCATGGGAAGAAGCAGGCACAGTCTGGATGCTTCAGAGGATCATCTTGTAAGTAGCTTGTCTTTATTGTCTCGCAATGCAAACATGAGTCCCTGTCCTTGTTAATCTGGTTGATTCAAGAGTTAGGAATGGTGTGCAATGATATTCGATGGGTTATCCCTAGGGTTGAAGAATGAGAATACCCATTACTTATAGTTGAAAATCTCAGTTACTTATGCTCTCAGCAAAAGCTCCTAATTTTCTCAGCTATTCCCGTATATTCAGCATAAAAGGATTGCATAATGGACCCAGTAACTCCCACAACTATTGTTTACAATCTGTCAGCTAATCCTTGCTGTGAGTCAGGCGGTGCCTACTGGGTTGGGCATTTGATTGGGATTAGAAACTCATTATTATGATGATACATATTGCAGTGCTGCCCGGAGGCCTCAGCAGGATTACGGCCACGTTGTGCTAGGCAGTGTGCAAACCTATAGCTTGTAGCCTATTGTTGGAGCACCTTTGCTCTAATTATGGATTTGATGCCATTTCTCCTCATGGCCCTTGGGTAAGGCACCTAATCCCATTCTGTTTCCATATCTTTTCAGAGATGATAATTCATTTGCTACCGTCAGTCAGTGCCTGGAACCACCTGCTTTTGGAGGAGAATGCCAGGATGATGTCACCCAAAGGCAGAGGGAAATACTGCAGCGCAAGAGGGAAATAGCATTTCCTCTGCTCGAGTGCCTCTCCTATTCAGTGAAGTAGGTTTTGCAATGGGAATTTGTGCCCTTTCCAGTGGTGCTGCTGCACCCAAAGGACATGCAAAACAGAAAACGCAGCAAGTCTTGAGTTGCACCAATGCTGTTTGCAGCCATGGAGTCACTTGCTGAGCCAGGAGCACATTAAATGGCGTTAGAGCCTTCCCTCTCCCCTCTCTGTGCTGCACATGGCTCCCGTCCTAATGTGGGACAGACTCTCCTCCTCCCTGTCCTTTCAGGCTCTGGGCGTTCCTACTGCTGTTCCCGTTTCATGCTGAAAGAAAACTTGCTGGCTCCAGGTGCCATCACACCCTGTCTGTGCTCCATCTCTATGCTGCCACGGCCATGCATCTGTGTCTGCGGTTAACCCCCAGCCTTGTCTACACTGCCGTTCACTCACTGGCAGCTACTGACCTACGATGCTGCTCAAGTGTGAACCTTGACAAGGATAAGCTATCTTTCCTTATAGTTTCAGGTCAGGGTGAGCTTGCCTGGATTTTATCACCCCATAGAAATGGTGCCGCCTCTTGCCTGTCCCAGCAGGTGGCCATACCAATATTTGGGAAAATGGAGGTGAACTATGGACAGATGAGCCCTTTGAGGGTTGTATGCTGCCCCATTTCCCTTGCTGGGAAAAGTGGTCAGTGGGGACACTCTGCAAGATGCTTCTAAAGAAGAACAAAGATGTCTGAGACATCTTTCAAAGACAGCAGCATCCCTCAAAGACAGGAGCAAGGGCGGTGCTTGCTGAGAAACTTCTGAAGAGCTTCAGCTTTGTCTCCCTCTTTTCTAAGACCAGATCTCTTCTCTACAAACTAATAACTGTCTGCTGGCATCGTAACAGGCTAGAGCTGGCAGATGCAAGGCTATCCTGTTTTGTGAACTTCTTTGTCTCATGGGAGGTTTGAAACTTAAACACTCACTTGGTCTGTACCTCCTTATTTGAGACTGACCAGTCTGAATCACTTCTGATAAACTACCAGTAGGAGTCTCAAACGTAGTTAATTTCCTATCAGTTTAATTAAAGTAGATCACTGGATAGAGAAACCCCATGAAATGCTGCCATAGAGGAGAAAGCTACACCATGAGTGCTCCCCTGAGTAATCATCAGAGGCTGCTATCAGGAACGTGATCAGCAATGGCTGGTATCACAGGGCACTGGAGAGATTAACTTGAAACTCAGACATCAACACATGCCAAAGAACAGTTGAGACAAGAGTGACTAAGGACTAATCGCATCCACTGTATCGTGAGAATAACTGAAAAGTAAATAGAGGAGCCACCATAATGAGGTCTGAGACACAGGTTTGTAGAAAACTGGGCTTCATTAATTTTCTTGTATGGCGGACAGCCTGTTTGGTATGGCCAAGGTTTTTAGATACACCTTTTATGCTATTAGGGACACAAGGTCAGTCAGACAGTAAAAACCTTGTTAACTGAAGCAAAGTTGTATTTAATGATTTTCTTTACCTATTCTGTTCTAGCTCTGTTCTGCAGTAGCTTTCTAGGATGCGACACCACATGAATGACGCTGGATATGAGAAGCTGGAAAGAGACAGTGGGGAGAAGAAAGCATTTAGGGTCGGCACAAAGTTTACTTCTTGCTTCTCCTACCCTGGTGAGGTACTGGTGCTGGCCACTGGTGCTGGCCGGTGGTATGAACTATACCAGGTCACCTTTGGGGACTCAAATGCATTTGATAGACCTATCTTCTATAGTTTTCATTTTGTCTTCACAAATTAGTGTTTGTAGAAAATAACCACAGATTAAGTTAGTGTGTTGCTCCCATGGGATGCAGACTTTAGGGTTTAGGCAATGCTCCGTGGCTAACAAGAGCCAACAAGTTATACCTGAGTCATGCCCCTGGGTGAAACATGCCCTGCTCCAATGACAACAGGAGCATCCTCCCAGGAGACACCAAGTGTCGACACAAGGGCAGTCATCTCCCATTGTGATGAACCAAGCAGAACTTGCAGTGGAAGAGCCACTGAGGTGATTGATCTTATGTTTATCCTAGCGTATATCAGGTGATATCAGGCTGCCAATGAGATTAGAAGGATGACTCTTAGTGTAGTCTTTTGGTAGTAAGGCAAGATTTATTTTCTTAGCATAAGCTGCTTAGGAAAAGCTTCTTTTACTCAGCATTTATCACTTGTTACTGATGTTTTATTACATTGATAGCTATCCCAAGAAAATGTTTTAAAGACCCTACCTGTTTCATACATAGGCATATTTCCTTCAACGCCAAACGTATTTTGAGAGAACAAGACTGGAGACAAACTGAGTTAGACCTACTTAGTTACATTGAAGTAAACTTAGTGTAGCCCCCTTTTCAACCAACAAAACAAGCACCTAATGGGCTTTCTGTGTCACTGTGTTTCTTCCTACTGGCACTGATGGAAGCTGGATCCAGGTGACCACAGATCTGTGGACCTTACTCAGGAGAAGCTTAGAGTGAGCCTAGAGGATCTCTGGCTTGAGCAAGAAATGCCAAATTTGATCCTGTAGGGTAAAACACACTACATTGCCTCAAACATGTCTTTGGTCAACTCCCGCTTCCCCCCCCAAGATGAGCCAAGCCAGATACATTCCTTCTAGGTGAAATAGTCTTGTTTGTTTGTTTTTCACAAGCTTCTCAGGTATACAAAAGGATAGTACAATGTACAGCATCATCATGTAACGGTGCCTGTAATGTGCACTATGCAGAAGAGTCCCAGGGTGTTGTACAATTAAATTCTTCAACAATCTTAGTAACGAAGACCAATTAAGAGCAGCAGTTAACCTATATTTTTCTACCCTACTTTAAGTGTCAACTTACACCCAGGATTGCAAGTACTAGTTGGAACTGCATCACACTGTCCAGAGGCATAATTACAGAAAGCTGTAGTTATCTTTATCACAAAGTTTTAATTAGCAGGACATGTTAAATAACCAGCTGATACGGATCTTAATGAATCATTTATAGGCCTACATCTAAGATAATTATATGTAGCTGGTCACACATAATCACTCACATACGTCTGGGCTTATGTGAAATATAATATGCATCTTCCTCATGTGAAGTAAAGGTGAAAGATAGGGACAGGACAAAACTGGGGCAACAGGCCACCTTAACCAAACAGCTTGCGCCTGGATCGTTGCTGACAAGATTAGGGGGAGAAATAAGAATTGTTGGCTTCAAAAGAAATACAGCTTGAGGAAAGGCAGTAGCTCTGGGCTCCTGAATTCTTGGCTGGTTTGGTTCTTTTGGTTTTTTTTTTTTAAATCAAGGTGGTTGTCCCAGGTGGGCACTTCATGTCGTCCTGCTTAGGAATGAGGAGAGGGCAGATGTACACCAGGGTTGGGGACATGGTTTCTAGGGCAAGCTGGGACTCTAATGTCTGCAAGCCACGTCACGCTGTCCTTGCTGTGGTTCCCTGGCAGTCTAGCATGCCCTAGATGTGTCCCTTTTTTCTCCGGCTGTGCTGCCTGCCCTGGAGCATGGAGAGGCTGCTCCAGAGCAACCACCTCAGAGCTCCAGCAGCCAGGTCTCTGTTCCACCAGGGGAGTTCCTAGCTCTCCATTTTCACCAGCTTTCTTCCTCCTTAGTATGTCTGGATGAAAAAGTGGGAAACATGCCCACACAACCAATTGCTCCAGGGCTAATTTTTACTCTGCGTGCTGTTTTGGGGCCAGATTTTTGTGGCATTTGTTTGTGACTGCTCCCTGATAGTAAAAAAGAAATATATGTTCTCTGTTTATCTGGTCAAGTGAAGGAGGCACGGGAGCAGTTGTCTGTGAAAGCATTATTTATTGTCCCTGCTGATTTCTGTAGAGCTCGGTAAGCATATGCACATAGCATGGCTGAAGCCACATAAACAAATAAGCTGTGGTGTAAGAGGCGGAATGCACTCCTCTTCCCTTTGCCTGGAGGACGTGGCCAGCCCTAGGCAGGCTGCTCTCAATCAGCCGCAGTGGCAGGACGGTCTGACTGATGGAGCTTTGCTCGTGGAACTGGTTCTTGGGGAAGGTCTGCCAGGCTCCAGGATGCGTATGTCGGGCACAGTGCCAGTCCCGTTTCTTTCAGCAGGTTTATCCCTCCCACCCCGCCGTGCTGAGCTCCCTCGTGTACTCATGTCCCTGCCTCCCCTCCTCCCTGCCCCGTGGGCTGCCTTGGTCTCCCTCTCAGGTGCTGTAGTTTAGTTTGTATAATTTTGAGCTGTTGGTTTCTTCTCCTGCTTTTTAGCAAGTAAAACTTCAGTGCCTGACTGTGTGTAAAACAGTCCATGCCCAGCTTATGTCCTTGGACAGTTTATGTCCAAAAAAACCCCCACCAATAAAACAAACCTCCTGCATCAGGTAGACGTAGTTGTCTGTAATCTTTCTTGCAATGTCTGACTTGGCTTACCCTGCTTAGCTGGAGCTCCAGTAGGAGCAAAGCCCGTGTTTGTCTGATTGCAAGGCAAAAGCTAGTGATAAACAAACCATTGCAAATGTATATTTGAAAAGATTAGGAGCAAAGTATTACCAACCCATGCAATATTGTAATCCGGGGTCCTTTAAAAGCAGCGTTGAATATTTTTCTCAATTATCCACAGGGTCTGCTGTTAACAGGTTTCCCTGGTTCGCTGGCATTAGATGAACTGCTGATCTCTGCAAAACTTCTTTCAGTTTAAGTACAGAGTTTTCCTTAAAATTAGTGAGCTTTTCAGAGTTAATATGTTAATCTCATGATGCACCACAGCAGGCGTCTGGAATAGATCTAACTAGACTGTTTACGCTGTGCTTCCTTTCAGGGTGGTTGGAGGCAAGGGAGCACTTGTGGCAAGAACTGATGTGGTGTAGGGTTTGACAGCATCTTTCCACACCTAGTTGTTGCTTTTGTGGAGGAGGGAGGAGCGGGGGCTCCCAGTATGGATCCCAGTACGGTTTCTCAGCTCTTTCCTATCAGGGGGCTGCTGCAGAGCAGGGCGGGAGCCCCTGCTCTGTTTCTCCCAGTGTGCCCAGGGCGGCAGAGGTTTCCTTTGACGTCTTCTCCTGGAAGAGAAGGAAGAATGTGGTGGAAGAGGTTTACTTTCTCTCTCCGAGGCAGAAAATAGTTTGTTCAACCCTCTGAGCCCAGAGGCACCTATGCCAGAGGAGTGCACCACATGCTCCATCCGACAGGGCAGCCGCTGGGAATGCTCTCAGCACCACGTCTGATAGCAGCCTCCGTGCTAAAGCTGACAGTCTCTCTGGACGGATGGTTGTAATAACTTTGCACTTTGTGGCTGTCGCCGTTTTCATCCTCCCAACCGCCCCCAGGAGGTAAGGAAGTGCTGTTAGTCATTTTATGGGGAGAAACTGGGCCACGGCGTGATGAGGCCACACAGGGAGCCTGTGGCAGAGCAACTTGGCTATCAGACCCTCCTCTCCTTCCTTATCAGCTCTGCCTGATATGTGTGTGTAAGTAGGATTATGGGGAAATGGCTCCTGAGTGACTGTGAAGAATGGGAAGGAGCTGGGGAAATGGGAAGAGTGGTGCCTGCTCCCAACACGAAAACTGGGCTGCCTGAAGCCCTCAGTACACTGAACGATGACAGATTTGCTCCAGCGCCATGTCTGCAGTGGAGCAGATTTTTTCCCAGTTCTCTTGTTAGACTCTCAGTCTTGGTTTTCCAGCCACCGCCAACACTGTCTGGGCACAGGTCCATGTTTACGCTAGCTCCACAGCCAGAAATATGGTGATCTCTGGTTTATGCTAGTGTGTGGTTGTGCTGAATGCATCAAAATGCGTCATCGAGAGTCACCAGCTACATAAAGCACGGAGCTGTGGCAGGGAAATCGGAGAGTATATAGCACAACATTGAGGAGAGTAACAGCACTGGAAGCCAGAAACTTGCCCAGAAGACTCTGAGGTTTAAAATCACTTTATCAGAAGGCCACTTCCGAAAGCAAAATGTTTCTTTCGGAGTGCCGTGTTTTGATTTCTGAGCTGGATCAGGAGTATGCTTTATTTTACAAGAGCCAATGGTACCAATTACAGCCCGAGACTTTCAGAGCAGCACAGGGGACACAACCACACATCTTCCATTAATTATCTCTTGGCCAAGTTAACTCTGCAATGATAGCACAAGTAATATGTCACAAGCTCATTTTCTGTCATTAAAATCAGCAGCTATGACCCTGATCCTTGCTGGGAGCACATCTTCTCAGTAAGAAGATGCTATTTTATTGCAGGCAGTTTTCGAAGAATGCTGTTTTAATGCCAGGTTGTGCTGAAGCAGAGTCTGGCTCCTGCTTTCCTGAAGCAGGGAAGAGCGAAGAGCCTGCCCTAGCCCTCTTATCAGTGCAGAGCCTGGACTAAGTGTGTCTCTGCTGACCTTCTCCTCCTCCTCTTGGTACAACAAAGAAATGATCTTAGTTTCAAAAAGCTGACACGTGGGTACAGCTGGTGGGTATTAGCACTTCAGTTTTATATCACTGGAATGCAAATAATCTGGCGGCTGTTGTTTTACTTGCTTGACTTCTTGGTGTATGTGCTTAAAAAGTCTTGGGAGCAAGTGCCCTGGATTCCAAATCCAATGCTTTTGGCTCCATAGTGAGGCAGCTTTGCCCTGGGAAGAGGGTGTGCTCTGCCCCTGCAGTCAAGAATATTGAACCAGGGGTTGCCGCTGTTGTCCACCTTTGGAAATTGTTTCAACTTTTGATGCTCCTGTTCCTTCTTTCTTCCTGCCATATAGCATTTGGGAGCCAAAAAGCATCTATTTCTGGATAATTTCTGCCTACCTTTATGCATTAAACCCCAGCAATGCACTAACCACTAGTAATGACAACTTATGCAGCAACTTGGTCTGCCAGCCAACTCAGCTTGTATCTGAGAAGGAAAAAGCAAAAAATGCTCAGTTTGGAATAGCCCCATAATATGTGTGATATTGCCATTTTAAAAAGAAAAGGTAGGGGAAAAAAAACCCCAAACACTGGTATTGGCAATATCCTTCTCTTACCCTTCACGAAAAGCGATGCTGCTGAATAGGCATGCGCATCCCTCAGCCCATCAGGCTGCCCGGTGCCTCTGAAGATGGCAGCTGGGCTGAAAGTGAGAAGGAGGTAACCTGCTGGGAGAAGGTGTCCAGATAATAAATTAGCCCTTAGAAAACTAAAGACAAGAAGAAAGAAATTCCATTGTCCAAAAAAGTAGAAGCTAAAGGGACAGGATTACACCATGTTAAGCAGCCTTCTCTGTTTGCAATTAACACTAGGCATCAGTAGCAATAGAGCAAGTTTTCTACCAGCTCCTGGGAGGTGCTCCAGCAGGATGGACGTGGAGAGTGTGCGGCTGTGAGAAGCAGCTGAGCCTCAGCGTTTTAAAGGGGATTGTACCTGTGTGGATTTGTTCTGGCAGACACCAGCTGGAGAAGGCGCCACGTGGCTCAGGTGGGGTCTGGAATTCTGTTAGGATGCTATGCTAATTCAGGCAGTATTAATGGAAGGATCCAGTTTGAATTTCTTTCTATGAATATCAATTTTTTAAAAAAAAATTCTTTTTAATTATTAGAGTTGTCGCAGAGCGAGTCTGCTCTTTCCTTTACATCACCTATTCTAAAACTACCAGAAAGTTGACTTGGAAGATGCAAGCACTGACAAACCTTACCCAAGAAGAGCTTTGTGCAGACAGAGCCCGGCTGAAATCAGAGCAGTTGCGTGAAAGCACGGAGTTTCTTCCTCTCCTGGAGTCACAGTCAGATCAGAGGTGGGACTGTGTGCCAGTGCCTGCAACCTAATTTCAATTGCAGGGTTATAAACGTGCCTTGGATCTCTGCAAGTGTCTGTGTGGCCCAGGGGCTCTGAAGCACCCCTCTGAATTGCTGTCACAGCGAGGAGGATCTCTATCCCTGCACTCATTCACAGCTGCAGGCACAGAAAAATAATCAATCTCTTGGGCTGACAAAACTGCGGAAGCTAAAAGCTTCTGTTTCAAGGCCATCAAGGGAAAATATTGCACTTGCCTTCCTCCGTGTGCTACAGAACCTTTCCTAGAAAGGCTCCTCCTGCTGCAATAGGGCGCTGGGGCTGGTTTCCCGTCTGACGCCACAGGCATAAACATGAGTGCAGGTGAGCAAAGGCTGGTACTCCTTAACCAAACAAGCACGGATGAAGAAACAACTGTTTGGCAGGAATGACTTAAAGCAAAATACATTAAAGATTGTGATGAGGTGAAACGCTACAGCAGTGATAACAGTACCTGTTTGCAGTGGGCTGTATCCAGTGAATGTTACAAGAAAGCCAGGATTTCAGGAAAAAGAGGAAACTGGTTTAAAGCTGATTTCTAATAAAACAAGGCTTACACAGTCATGTTACCTGTATCTCTCTGCCTGCTTATACCCTCCCTCTTCTCCTCGATAACTTTTGCCTCCATTAGGGTCACTGTCCACTATCAAAGACGGCGATGATCCCACCAGGTCTGTAAATGCAGCTGGGGAGAGACCTGGGGCAATGCTGCCCATGGACAGTCAGCATTCACACAGCTCCAGGCTCTGCGGGGTCCAGTGGCCATGGCCAACCTCCTTACAGCTGCCCTGGCTGCTGGCTGATGTGAGCTTCCAGTGATGGTTTTCACCCTTTTCCCTTGGGAGTGGCCTCTGCTTTTCTCCGCTTCCTTGTGATGCAGAGACGAATCTTCAAAGTCTACAACATAGGTTGGTTTCACAGATTACTTCCAGGCTTATTTTAGGGCCTGTTTTAAGCCAGGAGAAATATTGGTAGAGTCTGTGGCTGGCGTGGTCTCGCCTGGCTCTCATGCTCTCGGGAAGCCAGTTATCAGAGAGAATTTTAATGGCTCTTACGGGCTGTATGAAAGACTAGTGATATCAGAGAGAATTCTTAAACAGACTTGTTCCAAGCTTTACACGATGTCTTTTTTTTTGCCTTGCTGCAGAAATGTACGCCCTAGTTGCGTGCTGCAAACTGGTATGGCTGATGGGTGCTCTGGGGAGATGGTGCTTGGGAGAAGCTGCCTCCGTGGCTGGTTCTGCCTGAGGGGTGGGTTTGCATTTGCTGCTCACGATGATAACCTGGCTGAAGGGGTTTGCCCCTTTCCTGTGAAAGGGCTGCACATCGCACTGCCCCTTGTCCTCCTGGATGGAGCCATCTCTGGTTTTGTGCCTTAAAAGCTGCGAGCTGGCAAGGGGAGAGAGGAAGATCAATAATCCTCAATAAAGGGATAAGTAAGACAGTGGCTTAAGGGAAAGCTCCAGAGAGCTCATAGTTATCGTTAGGAGGGACAAGCAGTGACGTCTTATTGGCATATCTCATTAGAAATTGCTGGGAGCTACTGGACTGGACAGTCACTTCAAATGCCAGCAACCCCGGGGGAGCTGGATGTAAATGTTGTAATTGATATAAGGATGGAAGCTGCTCCACTACAAAGTGACATTTCAGATATTGTGGGAACGGATGATGTGAAACATCCTCAACGAGATCTGTTTCCCTCAACTCTTTTGACTCCTGTCAGAGGTGCATGTTCAAGCTTTTCTCTGGGCAGATGGCTTCTGCAAACTGAACCGGCTTTGAAATACAAAGTTTTGCTGAATTCATTATATGTCTTCTGACTTCAAAGCTTTGTACTTTCCTCTTTAGTTTTAAATAGAGATAGAGCCATTTGCCTGCTTTCAGGCCTGTTCCATTTGAGACGGGTGCTGCAGTGGATGTCACCGGTGAAGCGCAGCAGCGGTGGAAGAGCTACTCGGGGTGCACTGAGCAGCAGTGTGCCCACACGGGGCTGCGTCTCACCTCTGCCCACATCTGGCCAGCAGGGGCATGGTCCCTACAGTTATGTGGGTCTCAGGGGGCCCTCACTGTTGGGGATTTTCCTGATTTTTCTCATTCCTCAGCGAGGGGGACGGTTGCACTAGCCTGTCCCCGCACCTCCAGCTCTCCTGGGGTGCAGGATGCCATGCAAGGAGAAGGATGGGACGAGGTGGGGATGGTGCTCACAACAGGAGTTGTTCTGCCTAGCTCCATGCAAGTCCTTTTCGTTGAGGACTTCACAACAGGGAGCTTCTTCCCCAGGAGGGAGGACCTATATGAATTAATCTTTAGAGAGCTTTATATTGAATTTACCTTCTGGAGTGTGGTGGTTTTTCCACCTCAGCTTAGCAAGTGGATACCAGAAGTCGGAAGTTACTGTAAGCCCAAAGCTGTCTCCATTACTTTACTTTGTCTATAGGTACCTCACTTTGACTGAAGTGACAGGTTTTGGGTTTCACATCTCATTTTTACTTCTGAGGATGTATTGGAGCCACTCAAAGGGATACAAATTGGAGAGCTTTCTCTTTGTATCTGCTTGCTACACAGAGAGATGACAATTTGTTGGCCAAAAGTTTTCTTTGAAAGAAAATGTCACTTTGGAGACTGAAATGTCAGTTTAGTCAAATTGTTCATATGCACAAAAGTGGGGAGAAACAAGCGCCCAAACTTCAAAGCAGCTGAACTGTTCCTTTCAACATCATCTCATTTGCTACAACTTTATTTCAAGATTCTTCGCGTTCAGTTTGGAAGTTTTAAAGGCTCATAAGCCAAAATGTTCAGACTGAACAAAATGTTTGCTTTACCCACAGATTTTTTTTTTTCCTTTTCTTTAGAACTGGCATCAAACTGAAAATCTATTCCTCGCTCTGTTCTGGTTGCCTGCAGCATCTGGGTGAGTTGGAGGCAAAAGTTGATAAACTGAAAAGGAAGAAAAAGTTCATCATTTGTACCTTGGCTCTCAGCAGCTGGGTCCTTTATGGATGCTCTAAAAGAGCCGTGTATTACGACTTTCAGCATTCCTCCATATACTCTTGAACTGAGAGGCTTTTGTAGGATTTTTATCTTATCAGCAGTACATTATTCAAATGTCAACTCTTTCCAAACCTTTATCATTTCATTGGATGGGCTGTTCTTAATTTCAGCCCTGGAGTTGGTTTATGTGTGGTTTGATCATCTGTTCCTCCTTTCATACAGATGCTATCAACAGGGGCAGCAGAGCAGCCCTGTCACACAGGATTAATGGCAGAGCGTGGCGTCGCTTGTGGAAGCAAAGTAAGTAAAGGTGAACGGTAATATCGTACCATATGAATAAACACTGAGATTGGAATAATTTTTCTAAGTGTTTCAGCATCCCAAGTACAAAGTAATAACCCTGTCAGGAACGATATTCGCTGCTCTCTCATCTGGCTGTGATGGAATTAGTGGCAGCCTCCCGGGAAGAGAGCAGGTATGTCAGTGGTGGAAACACAGCGTGCAGTTGTGTTAAAGCAAAAAGCAAACAACTCCCTTGGTCACAGTATGGGAGGAGAAACCTAATACTACTTGGAAAATCAGCACTCCTTTGACTATGGCATTTATCTTGGTTTCTTCGTGAAAAGGATAATGCAAAAATGGAATATATATATATTTATTTGTGTATCAGCCAAAATATGTTGTAGAATTTGGTAGAAGGTGGAAATCAGAGTCTGTGAAATCTATAATTAGGGCAGGAAGATATCAAACAGTGGGCAACGAGGAAAGACCTACTGAGTACTCTCTGCCTTTATACAAAATCAAGGAGGGGCAAAGCTTCAATGAAGGATGTGACAAAAATATTCCAGTTCACCTCACAAAAATATAAATAATTCTGCTACCAGGGTGAGGGGAGGTTACTTAGCCACTTTCCAAATTTGTTAAATGATTTGCCTCTAGGTTTCCTTGTGCATTCATTTTTAGGGGTGCCAGCCAAAAGATTTTTTGATGCTGATAAAATTGTAAAAAATCTATCTCTTCCTAGCTGCCCCCAGGTCAGTGCTTAGAGTGTTTAAATTTTGGAAATGTCAGGTCGAGACGCTTGCATAGAAAAAACAGATGCGCAATTACACTGTTTATCCTATCTATTCACAGACATGTTGAGCCCTAGTCATCTTTGAAATAAAATCTTTCCCCATAACATATTGCTGCCCAGTAGCATGTGTCACGGAACATATTTAACATTTCTTTGGAAGAAGCCAAGAGCAGCCACTGCCAGAAATCAGATATTCAATTAAACGCTCTCATGCTTCAAGCCAGTATGGCAAGGGTACCTCTTCATGAAAAACTTGCTGCTGTGGGAACAGCTGGGATTAAGTGATTACGGAGAGAGAATTTTTGCATCAGCAACGTGGTCCCTTGCATGTATGTAGCAGTAGGATCTGAACAGGATGGCCACGAAGCTCGGTGCATGTCTTATGTTGTCCATGTCTCTTTTCCAGTCTCTAACCATGCTCAATGGCATCATGGGGTGCATCAAGAAGAGTGTGGCCAGGAGGTCGAGGGAGGTCATCCTCCCCCTCTACTCTGCCCTGGTGAGGCCACACCTGGAGTACCGTGTCCGGTTCTGGTCTGGTTCAAGGACAGGGAACTGCTGGAGAGGGTGCAGCAAAGGGCTACCAAGATGATTAGGGAACTGGAATGTCTGTCTTATGAAGAAAGGCTGAGGGATTTGTGTCTCTTCAGTCTGGAAAAAAGACGATTGAGTGGGGATCTTATCAATGCTTATAAATACTTAAAGGGTGGGTGTCAGGAGGATGGGGCCAGGCTCTTTTCAGTGGTGCCCAGTGACAGGGCAAGAGGTAATGGGCACAAATTTGAACATAGGAAATTCCATCTCAACATGAGAGGGAACTTCTTTCCTTTGAGGGTGGCAGAGCACTGGAACAGGCTGCCCAGAGAGGTGGTGGAGTCTCCGTCTCTGGAGACATTCAAAACCCACCTGGACGCGTTCCTGTGCAACCTGCTCTAGGTGACCCTGCTCTGGCAGGGGGTTGGACTAGATGATCTCCAGGGGTCCCTTCCAACCCCTACCATTCTGTGATTCTAGCCTGACCCTGGAAAATCACAGGAGAGACAGAAAGTGGCTGTACTGAGACGATGGCTTTGCAAGAAGTAATTGTGCTCCGGCTATGGCTTTGCAAGAAGTGGCTGCACTGCGGCTATGGCTTTGAAAGTAGTTTCTGACCACACAGGTTTGTGCCTTCACTGCTTCTCCACCCTTCTCCAAGGCTGACCGTGTCCATGTACAGGGCTGTCCCAGCACTGAGCTGTGTCACAGAGTGGAAGTCATACCTTCCGTCTTCCCCTTTTGTTTTCTCCACGTTATTTTTCCCACCAGCTCAGCTCCCTGATCCCATTTGCGGCATGGCCGGTGCCCCAGCGTGGCTGGGGATTACCAGGCTGGGGCAGGGAATGTCCCAAGGGAATGGAAGATTTTCTGTGCCTGTGGGTGGATGCGTGAAGCATGGGCTATTTTATATGTCTTTGGATCTAACTTCTTTAGGTTTAGGTACTGTCAAACAACTGAAAGGGCTGACATTAGCCTCCTGGTTCCCATTAGCAAAGCCACTTTAAAATCTTGTTGCAATCACTTTGTTTTCTAACATGTAACTAAAGGCCTTTTTACCATTCCTTTACATGACGGCTGCTTTCTACAGTCTGAACCATGCAAACAGAAATCAGACACATGCATCTTGCTGATACGGGTATTTTGAAACCCTTTCCAAATACTTTTGCCAGCGACTGCAGAAAAGCTTTTATATCAGTAAGAATGTGTATATTGGGTTTTCTTCCAGAAGCTGTGAGAGGGGCACAATATGTGCTGCCGGATTATTTTACTGGCTGAATAAATGTCATCTCTTTTTCAAATAAGAAACTTGGACTTTGGCAGAAGAAGTATTTCACTGTATAAATGAGTTCTACACATCCTGAGCGGGAACTCGGTGCCTTCACTGGGCAGAGATGTTCAGATATATGCAGACGAAGCATCCCAATATTGTCATACTTTTGGCAGATTTTAACTGCCCAATACTGCAGATGGGTTTTTTCCTCCCTGGCTTTTTAAAGCGGTGCCTGAGACCAAGGAGAGTATGTGAGGCCTGAGGGGAAAAAGAAATCTTTAACAAAATCTCAAGCCGGGCCTCTGATTTTGGGCCACGTGATTGAAAATGTGAATCCTGGACTTTTACCCCCCATTATCCTGTTCTGGGGGATGACTGGGCTATACACTGTTTTGTATAAGATGACGGGTTATTGCAGTCAAAAGTCTCACTGAGATACATAGTCTTTCTCTCTGCTGGTATGTTGTTGGGGTATTTTTCTTTCACAGAATAAGAATGTGCCAGGAAGACGTAGGTCTCCTCAAGAAATGTGTCATGAGGTTTAAGACATAGCGTACAACTAAGGTATCATGTTAAAATGAAGCCTTCTGTTTCTAATTAGGAGATTAGTTAGGTGCTGTGCTCCACGGCTCTGCAAAGTTGTACGTAGCAGCTGAAATGCCCTGTGAAGGACTGTGATAGCCACCTTGGTACAAAGGAGCCAGCCTCTGGCAAGCTCTGTGTGTTCCCTGAAGTGAAATGTCACGTGGACCCTGTTGAGCTTGTCCTTGAAGACAGCTACCGTGCCGTCCTTGCTGTGCTTGGTGAGGCTACCACAGATTTACCGTACAGATGGTGACCCCAGGGAGTCCGTCTCCTAAAGGCTCATCCAGATGCCCAAGCCAGCGGCACCATGCAGTGAATGCAGTGCCCTGCGATTGCGGAGGCTGTGGAGCCAGCTTCTCCACTGGTCTCTTTTTAGAAGAAAATGTCCTTATAAACCTATTCCTCTCCTTCCTCGCTGTAGCACCCACCACCCTGCAGCTCCGTGCCTGCTGGGACGGGAGCCAGGTGGTGTGGGGCCGTGGCAGATGGTGGTACCAACAGCAGATGCTGGTACTCGTGGCAGAGGCTGGTACCCACCGGCCGGGGCAAGTCTGGAGCACACAACTGCTCTCCACTCACCAGCGGGTAAAGCACCTCTGTCGCGCAGCCGTGTTAAAAATGCATGGATTGTGGCATTACGCAAAAGAAATCGATGCATTTCTGTTTGACTATGGTAAGTGTATTTTGCTTTTGTGGGTAGATCCTTTAAGGCTTTAATTGGCATTGACCGGTGATGGCCGGGGTGTACAAGGAGAGCAGGAAGCAAACGATTTCTCAACCACAAAGCAAGTAGCTTTGGGCTGGCTTTTAGCACAGCGTAGAATTAAGCTGGTTTCTTCTTAACCTTTCCTAGAAGAATTTTGAATTTGTTCTCCAGTTTGCCTCTTTGCTAGATGGAGTACAGGAGATGTTCATTTGAGCTTGCATGGAGGTTAGTTTGGGATTTTTCTTTCCCGTTGTCAGCAAATGGGACGGTGCATTTGTTCCCAGACAGTTTTTAATTTTTAAAGCTGATGAGTGCCTCATTTTGACAGAGTGTTAAACATTTAAATGCACTGGTAGGGTGCCTTCTTCATATCAAACTCAGATGGCTCATCTGCAAAAATAACCCCCAAAACAAACTGAAAACAATTCTCTTCATATGCAGAAAACTTGGCCAAAAAAACTTTCTTCCTTCTGTGATCAAAGCAGGAACTGTGTAGTTTGGTTTGTGCAATGGGGTTAGATTTTTCTTCCTCCCTGTAACATAACTTCAGTCAGTTGTCAGCCAAGAGATATGTTTGGATTTTTCATCCCCATGTGGATTTGTGGGAACACGCACTAGGAGACCAGATCAACATTGTAATAGTCCCTGCATTGATCTAACACAGTGTTTATGTGGACTCCAGCCATCATTCATTTCTTCTTCAGCATCCAGAGGCTATAATGGACTATTTTATACAATAGGCATGATAGTACTTAGCTGTTGTCTAGCATTTGCAAGGCATTTTATGAAGAAGGTTGATATAATTATCTCAATTTTACAGCTGGAAAATAAAGGCACAGAGACATGAAGTGATTTGTCCAGGTCCACAAGCACCATGGCAGTGATGGGACTAGGGAGAGGATTTGGGTCCCTGCAGGCCCAGAGCAGGGCTCTGGCTGGCCCATCCTGGCCATGCCACTAAAACGAGCCCTCTCTTTTCATCCAGGTAGGATTGAGCGGGGTCAGCCCCCTGCGGCTGCGGGATCAGCGCCAACACCAGAGTCCCATGCGCTGGGAGAAGGAATGTCTCCCCAAGAGCACATGGCTGCTGAAGGTTACAGGCCATGTGGTTTTCCAGGAAAAAACTATTGCTCTTTCCTTTGGCCACTGCAACGACTACGTGGAGGTGGGTGCAAAAGGGAAGCATCTGTGTCTTTCCTCTCCCAGTTGTCATTTCTCTTTGGGAAATCCCATCAGTGAGATTTGACTGGAGCCCTACTGGTGTCTGGGATATCTGCCCTGTCAGCTCCTTCCTCCACTGGCTCACTGCATTTTCACCTCTCCTGCAGATGCGTCCTCCATTGGAAATGGGTCCCATCCTTCCTCACACCCTTTCTCATCAAGTCCATGGGGATTTGGCATCCCAGCACGGCCACCTGTGACAACTCCATCCCTCCCAGCCCATCCGCAGCAACTCCCTGATGAGGTGAGGTGCGAGAATCCAGGCGTTTCCTAACATTAAGCTGAAATTAAGATCTGAACCCAGATGAAGGCGGTGGGCTGTCACCATCACCACAGAGCTTCTGGGCTTGGGGACAACAGACTTTGCACATTCAGAGTGTGTGGAGAGCTTATCTTACTGCCTTAAACTCAGAGTTAAAAAAAAAAAAATTAAACAAATCAGAAAATTAGTCTTTAATAGGTTCTAAACCATCCGTGTTTACAAACTGGGCCGCACCTGGCTTGTGCTGTGTTTGCAGCATATGCTTGACAGCTTCTTATGGGCACTTTGCTGCGCATAAGCCCTGCCCACAGGGGACAGGAGCACGGTCTAAGTGTGTCATTAGCTTTTCCCTTCCACAGTCCTTGTAACTACAGGATAAAACCTTGTATGTGCTTAACACACACCTCCTCCCAGGCCCGGGGTCGACTCCTGTCCTGTATTTACAGTCTCCTGGTTCGGCATCCAGCAGCTGCCAAGCGTGAGCCCTTCCCAGCCCCTGCTTTGGGTACTGGAAATGTTATTTTCCCTTTGCAGCTGACATCAGCGTATGCCTGGCATCAACGTATATCAAGATATCCAACCGGGGACTGTGAAAGGAGAAAAAGTTGTTTGTTTGGAAAGGTGTTTTGACAGGTTTCTAAATGATACAGGGCATTTGAGAGCTTGCGATGGGAAGCAGAAATGGCTCACAGCCCTTCCCCCTGCTTCTGCTTGCTCCCTGCTTGCTTCCTGAGCCTTTAGGCATCTGCAAATGCAAGAAATACTTGAAATTACAGAAATTGGAAGAGGCATTTTGGTAGCTCATATTTCTTAAAGTACGTGAAACTCCAGTAAAAGTGGATAAAGCATAATCCCTGCGCAGACCGTAAATAGTTTGTCTACTCCTGGCAATGGGAGGGAATGAGGGTGGAGAAAGCGGGGATTATGGGTCGATTAGGGGGAGAGATTTCCCACAAATGTTTTATGATTTGCTCACACCTTCACCATGTGTGAAATCAGGGATGTATAACTTTGCAATTCCTGAAAACAGTGTTACTTAATTCAGAAGCCGCAGCGGGTTTGCAAGGAGATGTCTGCTCCCGCATGGAACCCACCACCCTCGTGGGGCAAATCCTTGATTTCATTAAACTGATCATAACCTCATGTAACGGCATTCCCTGAAGCGGAGAGCTGGCCTTTCGCTTCCCGTGTTGCTGTACCCTCCGTTTCCAAGTCACCAGGGTACCTATGCTGGACGGCGCTGCGCCACACTGGGATGGGGGCCCCACGGGATGACGAAACAGGGGATGAAACGCACCTCGAGACAGAGCTGGGAAATGCCAGTTCTTATTGCCTGGTGCTCTCTACTGTTAATCTTAAAAAAATTACTATTTCTCTTAAAAAAAAAAAAAAAAAAGAGGTTTGAAGAGGTTTCTGTTCTACGTTGCTATATTTACAATTTAATTTTTTTAATCTTTTTTTTTTTAATGTAAACTTCTAGCAGGAATGCTCCTTTGTCTCTCCCATGTATCAAGATACAGTTTGTTGTTGGAGCTGGTAGACTGCAGTGATGTAATATCTCTCTGCAAGGAAACGCGCTGACAGCAATATGAGTTTTTCTGGAGTAAGTTCTTATTAGGTTTGAGGCAAGTTGGTTGGGTTTGGTTTTTTTTTTTTTCTAATTTATTTATGGGCATTTCAGCAATACCTTTGGTCAGTCAAGGAATGAACAGAATGCTGTTATGTTAAAAAAACGGAGCTTTGATCAGTTTTTGAAGGGAACTGTGAGGAAAACATGCAAAAGAAGTTGCAAGTGCTAGGATAAAGGAAAGGGAACGGCACAATACTGCTCAGTTCCTTAAACATTATCTTGTGCCAAAATGCCTAGTTTTTGTTTCCTTATTTTTTTTTAAGGGATGAATTATTGGAAGAAAAACCCCCTTCATATTAAAATTACTTCTTTTGTGTGCTTTTCTAGTGGTTTGCCTACAAATAGAAAGTTCTTACTTAATATGAGGGAATTGTATTAGTCTCTTATCTTAATTATGCTTTGTAATTGCGTAGGCTGGCGGCTCGCTAGTGCCTGCCACAATTATTGCAGGGAGGGGAAGGGAAAAAAAACCCCGCCTGCTTCAATAAGGAGTGAGGTTGGGAACCTGTGTGCAAAAGCCCCCCTCTCCTGGAACTGGGATGGAGGGTGGTGGTGGAAGAGGTGCTGCCCCCTGGGATGGCACCAGCTGATCCACAGCCTGGAGTTCTCCTTTTGCTGCCCACTCATCCACCCAACCACCCGCGGGTCGGTGGGGTACCAAGTGAGCTCTGCAAAGCAAGGGAGGCCACGGGAGACACAGGGAGCGGGACCTCAGCCATGGCAGCGTGCAGGGCGGGGATGGAAGCTGGTGGTGCAGAAGGGATCTCCTACGTGGATGGCAAGGTTGTTTGTCTATCTGCAAATGCCCCCTAAAGGAAAAATAAAAAAGCATTAGATGGGGAAATTGAGAAAGTCTTTATGTGGGACTTTCCTTTGCCAAATATCAACATCTGGGAATAGGCCTAAAGGACACCATGCTTTTTTAATAGTGGAAATATAGGTAAGCCCTAAGTACTGGCAAGAGGCAGAGGTGCAAATGGATTTTAAGATACCCTTCTGTAGTCCTTTTTTTCCCCCCTCTCTGTTCTAAAAGAAATCCCCACGAGTGCGGAAAGTGGAGACTGCGGCTCATGTCCTCCCACCCTTCCCTTTGCACCTTTGCCAGAGGGAAGGTCCTACTGTAGAAACTGTACCTCCTAAAATTGCCTGTAAGACTATGCATGGACTATGGTACCATGAAGAATCACATTTGAAACCTCCCAAAATACTTCTTTTCTTTTAAAACCAGGACTGACTTAAATTGCAAACAAGGACTAACGAATGCAACCCCCAGGAGAGAGCAGACACGTCGCGTGGCACACCGGGGGCCGAGTGAGCACCAGACCCAGCTTGTCACCTCCTCGCAGCACCAGGACGCAGCAAGCGTGGTTGCCTAACTGGGGCTGAGCTCCTGCAAACAGCCAACACGTCTTTGAGGAGACAAAACTGAACTACCAAGTAGGAAGAGGATTTCAGTGGTAATAGACACACAGAGAGAAGCAATTACTTTAAACGGTAGAGTAACTTAATCCATTTTTATGCTGGACATCCTCCCAAGCTGAGAGTAAAGTGCTGGCTAACTCTACGGCCACCGCTGATCTCAAGCACGTTTGTCACTTTAGATTTCCCCTGTACGTTGTTTCCTCATATAGCCATGCATATATCCCTTATGCAGGTTTGCTGTGTCTTGGGTGGGAATGGAAATTAATACTGGCTGAGCGGAGTCTTTCCTTGTCTCTGTCCTCCAGGAAGCCTGCTATTCCTGTTTCTTTTGGTTCTGATCAAAACGTAGCAGGTATGTATAATCTCATTGCACATAAAGCATGCAAACACTATTGCGCTTTTTGGGAGTGGTATAGTGAATTGAGAAGCACTTACATCTGCAGGCTGGGGGATAACAACATATATATTCTGCTTGATACTTTATAAGCTTTTAGTACAGCCTAAAATAAAACGAGACAGAGGTGGAAGTCCAGTCCACTAAGAACGTTTGGGAGCATCTTTTTTATTCTTTACATTTGTAGCAAAGAAAAGGTTAGATTAGACGTTAGGAAGGCTGTTTCGGGCAGTGAGATTATTTGGACTTGGAAACAGACCATCCCGGGAAGCTGTAGAGTCTTCATCATGGGTGGTTTTAAGAAAAGAAGAGATTCAAACCTGTCAGGATTCATGTAGAGGTTGCAGGCGATCCTTCCTTAGAACAAAGGACAAGATCTAACATCTGGTAAAGACTGCTGCATTGGCTGTAGTTCTGAACCGAACTACACTTGTGAACTGGTGGTAATGCCCTTGGCTGGTGTGGGAGTAAGGGTTGAAACTAAAGAACTGCCCTGGGGCTCTGGTCCCATCTCTGCAGCACAGTATCTTGCCTCACACGGCCACCAATGACAGACCCATGAGGAAACGAGCGATTACGAAGTGCTCCTTCCCCTGACATAACCTCCCCCTTTCTGGCAAACAGCTGTTGAGAAATTTTCTGAGATGAAGATTGCATGTGCATCACTGTCTTTAATAGTTACCAGTGGCCTTACCCTCCAGGAAGTTGTCAGGTCTTTTTCTGAAGTCATTTATGCTCTTGGCTTCCAAAACATACCATGGCCATGGGCTCCGCAGCTTCATTATATGCGGTGAGATTTGGTTTTGGCCCGCAGTTTCTCTGAGCGGCCCCGCTTAGTGGCTTCTGAGAAATCCCAAGTAATCGTTCCCCTCCACGCCGGGCACGAGTCTACACGTCTCTAATGGACTCAGCACACGGGGACATGGGGACTGCAGGAAGAAAGGGGAGAAGGGTTTTGAGCTCAGTGGGAAGTAGGAGCTGCTGCTTTTGCAGAGCAGAGGAGTACAGCCGGGCGGCTGCCCCTGGCTAAGCAATAATAAGCTGAAATTCAGGGGCAGCCCTTTTCCTCAGTATTGGCAAGAAGAGCAGCTGATGGGCCGAACCTTGCCTCTCTGTGGGGCAATAGCTCCTGCTGAGTCCTTGCCGGGGGTCATAATGCTGAAATCCGCAGGATGGAGCTGATCGGGGGAAAAAAAGGGTGCTGCGGAATCCAGCCGTGGGGTGTCCTTCCCTCCCGCTCAGGCTGGAGGCACCACCAGTGCCTCCCTCCCAGCTAGCGAGCTGGTGGCCTCATTGCGTCACTCATCCCCGCTCCTTTCGGTGTTGTACAGCGTTTGAGGAGCAACACCAGAGTCATGTCCCTGAGCCTGCTTGTCTAAAGAGTTGGCAGCAGTCGCCCAGTGGCCCTGCAGGGGCGATGCTACCTGATGCCAGCGCTGGGTTCCTTCTTGGATGGGCGATGGCTTTTGCAGCAGACTGTACGCAGGCTGCAGCCCCGAAAGCTCCTCTGCCGGGGATGTGCATTTCACACCTGCTTTACGGGTACAAGACTACAGCCTGGCTTTGTAAATTAACCCCCTGTGATTAGAGACATTAGCATTCCGGCTTCCCCAGCGATATAAGCAAGGCTCGCCGCTTGTTCCCAGCAGTCGGAGGTAGCACTGGGAGATCCTGCGAACGCTGCTTTTGATCTGAGCTGTCATTGCGGCGCATGGCGCGGGAATTTTGAATATAAACAGCGCATTGAGTGGGCCCGATCCTAGGCACATTCCTGTTCTGTCCGGCAGCCTGTTTGCTGCCGCGGCTTCCCCTGCAGCTCTCAAGAAGGTGCCATTTGCGGGCAGTTGACTGGGTGGGGAAGGAAATAATTGTGCACTTACTGTTTTCCCCATACAAACTCCAACTTCCCATTCACTTAAATTTGCCCTGAGCACCTTTTTAAAACGTGGTTGGATTTCCCTCTTTCAGAGTTTTTGCTGGCACTTATCGTCCTGGAATGGTACTTAATCAGCCCCTGTCTAAATTCTCTGCAAGGATAATTGATGTCCATGTCTCCAACAAGCTGAAAATTGTTCCCCCCCCGCCCCCCCGCCCCCCTGCCTTTGACGTATAAAGGGACTTTGTTTTCTGCAGTGGATGTTTTTGTCTAATAGGGAAATGACCCTAGCTGTAAGGTTTGCAAGCGGGGTACAGTTGCAGACACCTGCCTTTCAGCCCAGGGCAGGAGAGGTGTGCTGCCCTTTCTGGATTAAAGCTGAGGACTGTCTCCGGAGCTCACCCCATGCGGGCACCGGACTTGTTGCAGGGGTGTGTTTCCCTCCAAATTGTTTGATCCTGCCTTTTCCCAGGGCGGTTTCAAGAACCAAGTCACCCTGTCTCTGGAGCACTTTCAGATGTCCTTCCAAATCACGCTGAAGCTCGCTCCGGGATGCAGCAGCCAAGGTACCCGCACCCAGGCAGGCGAGATCCTTCAGGCATTGAAGATCACCAGAGATCCAGAATGGCCACTCTGCACTGATCCAAACTTCCAGCCCTTTCAATGAGAAGGTAATTAATCTCCTGAAGAAATGAGTCAGAAGCTCTTGCTGCTCCTTTTGAAGGTTTAAACCAGGCCGGTGCTGCTGACAAGCCTTTGCTGTGTCCAAGTGTTGCAACATCTTCTGAACTAGTAGTCTCTGGGACTGGGAATCAAACAACCATGTGCGAGGTGATCTACATCTCGTTGCAACTACAAAATCTCCAGTAGCTCCAAAAGCCCAATATTTTGCTTTCTGAATTAAAACAAGAAAAAACAACCTCTTTTAAAGTACAAACTAGCTCTGAGTCAGAAATAAGAATGCCTGAGTCTGCACACAGACTGAGACAACTGTCTACTTCTCATTTCTCCTCTTCATCTTAATGCGTGGTTAATGCTGTAGCCTAAAAACAATGCTTCAGAGGTCAACAGACAGCCCAGGGCTGGCATTGACCTCTGAAGCACCATTTTTCACAAAGGCTGGTGAATAAACCACCCAGCTCACTCGTTCCATCCTCCCTGGATGCCCACCTTGTGTCTTCATGAAGCCCAACAAACTGTTTGCTACGAAATGTCCCCAACGTGGACTTTCCCTGAGTTTGGCCTCGTCACGTGTGTTCAGCGCGAGCAGTTGTGGCACTTTGTAAAAGCGTAGGGACAGACTCACGTGTGTCTTGTGTACTGTAATACTCGAGTACAGTACCATCACTTGAGTAATAGATAGAAAAATAAATAACCCGAGGGGTTCGGTCCTGGTGGTTCCTTCCTTCTCCTACCAAATGGAAAAGCGAATTCTGAACGGCCGCTGCACTGAAGTGCAGAAGACACCAGAGGGCTCTACTGCGAGACGTACAGCTGGATCACCATGAAGTCCGCAGCGTTTTGCTCTCAAGGCACGCTCCCATTTTTGATGATCCCCCCTCACCCCACCAAAGATTAGCTTCTGCCGGCAGTGTGGGCTTGAACTTCTTATTTGCCACGTGACAGTGGCTCTAGATCAGGTTGCTCTTTTCCTCAGCTCTGCTATTTTTTTATCAGGATATGGTGCCGTTTAGGATTTCTGCGGAAACCCATTGAGCACAGTGTATCTTGTGGAAGGACCAAGGCTATGCTGAGAAACCAGTTTCTGACAGCACTTGACTTAATCTGGAAGACAACCCCCTCTCGCTGTTTTCGGTGGCGTCATAAGTTTCCCCCAACCTGTTTGACAAATGAGCCTACCTGTAGTTGCGTCTGCGCCTTTTTTTTAGGAAGTTTGTGTTGAAGGATCGCCAGGCTTCGCTCACTTGGACGGGGAAATCTCTTACATGACTCGCCTTGTCTGCTCAAGAATTTTGGCCGCCTCTCTTGGCATGATAGAGAAATGTGTTTGCTAGGCTTTTATCCTTAAAGGGATAGAATTTCGCTGGTATTTTACACTTAAAAGGATACAACTTTTCTTCAAAACCAAAACGCACAAGCGTATACATTCTCAGTCTGTTGCCTGGGATATCAGCCAGGCGACTCCTAATAACACTAAAGCCTAGCAATGTAAGATTAAAATACATTAGTTGTGGGCAAATTGTCCGTATATTGCACAAGAAATCTTAATCTGCATAGGAAATGCACCCTAAGCCCAATACAAATCTTACTTGTCAAAGTCTCCGTGATACTTAGGGGGTTAATTTCAAGAATATCTAAGGGCTTTATCGTACTTGTTTTAATTATTTGGAAATCCCTCTTCCTGACTCGAGTGATGCCTGGTATTCTTACGTGGCAGTTTCTGCTCGGTTTCAAAAGATCTTGACTGTCTTGCGCCGTTGGTATGTGCGCCTGTGCCGCCTTTCATTCCTGTACAGCAACACCAGGAAACTGCTGCTGTGAAAAACCAGTGAGGGCTGGAGCGGGACTCCAGTTTATGTGCCTGAGGAGCCGTCGGTGGTGGATGTAACACAGACAAGCTTCACACCTTGCTCTTCCCAGCCGGGAGGGAACAGAGGACTCAGTGCACGGGGACACGGTAGGCCACACATCTCCCGAGCCTCACTGGACTGATGCTGAATTAACGTGTTGTCCTGGTTTGAGCGACACAGGATTAATTTCCTCTTTCGGTGATTTTACTTTTCAGTAAGGTCTCTTCTAATGCTAAGGAAAACAGCATTTTTAGAAGACTTTAGCGTCTGAATTTGTGAAAATACTTACTTCATAGCCAGCTATGGTACGCAGGTTTCAAGGTCTTGGTATTTTCGAGTTGGCCAGGTGCAGGGATGAGTAGAAGCGAGACACAAGCTGCCCAATGGGATTATTTCATACCGTGAACGTCCCATTCAATATAAATCAGCAAGTTTGCTGAGGATTTTCTCCTCTGCTACGATGGCTGGCGATCCTGAGAACTTCTTGCCCTGGTGATGGACCCTTGAGGCCTCCCAAAGCCGCCAGCACTCGCAGTGTCCAACATTTGCTGTCCACTGCTGGGAGTGCAGAGCATATAATTGGCTGAGTATAATCCTTGTATATTTTACACCGGTAGCGGGGTCGATATCGGTTCTTTAGTGTCATTGATGTTAATTATTTAATCTTATTCTGTTTATACTTCAACCCTTGGACCCTTGGGTTTCCTTGTGGTGGTTTTTTGTTTTGGTTTGGTTTTTTTTTTATTCCCCAGCTGGGGAGGGGTCATTGGGTGAGAGAATAATTATCTAAACGACAAACCATAACCTTTTCGGGACTGAACCGCGGGGTTTCTGCCTGCGCGGGGTCCCCGCTCGGGCTGCAGCCTGCGCGGCCGCGCAGGCTGCAGCCCGGGCGGGGACCCCGCGCAGGCGGGAGTGTGCTTGCAGTCCCCGCGGGACCGAGATGGGACCGGGGACAGGCCGGCGACAGCACCAGGCGGTCCCTCTCCCCCCTCCCGCCCCTCGCTGCGCGGTGCGGCGCGCCCCGTCCGCGCCCCGCGGAGCCGAAGGGGCGGTTCCCCGGCGCCGGGCGGTGCCGCCCCTATTGGCCGCCGTCCGCGGCGCTTTGCATATCCCCGCCCCCCAGGCGCCGCCCCATTGGCCGCCAGCCGGAGGCGCTTTGCATAGTCCCGCCCACCCCCCTCCTCGGCGCGCCGCCTGGCCGGCGCTGCGGTGCGGTGTCGGGCCGGCGGCGCGGCGCAGTGCAGGAGCCCCGGAGCCGGGAACCGGGAGCGGGGGCCGCGGCCAGCACCGTCGCCGCTTCGCCGGCGTCTGTTGCGGGGCGGCAGCCAGGCTGCGGCCGGCGGGTCTCTCGCCGCTGCTCCCCCACCTCCCCGTTCTCTTCTTTTGCCCCTCCACCCCCCCCACCACCACCTCCCCGTGCCCGGGTCCCCGCGGGTGCAGCATGAAGTGCGGCGATGGCCCGGAGAGGTAAGACGGGGGTGAGGACGCTGGAAGACCTGACGCTGGACTCCGGGTATGGTGGCGCGGCGGATTCGGTGCGTTCTTCCAACTTGTCGCTCTGCTGCTCGGATTCGCACCCCGCGTACCCCTATGGAGGAAGCTGCTGGCCGCACCTAACTGACTCCATGCACAGTCGGCACAACAGCTTCGACACCGTCAACACCGTCCTAGCGGAAGACTCCGAGGTGCTGGACTGCGCGGGGCAGCAGTGCTCCCGGCTCCTGCCCGACCTTGAGGAGGTCCCCTGGAGCCTGGAGGAGGTGGAGGCTCTGCTGCTGCCGCCGCCGCGCCGGGAGCCGCGGGCGCCGGGAGCTGCCGCCGCCGCCTCCAGCCCCGGGAGCCGGGATGCGGCGGCGCGGCTCTCGACGCTGGTGAGCCGGGCGCTGGTGCGCATCGCCCGGGAAGCGCAGCGGCTGAGCCTCCGCTTCGCCAAGTGCACCAAGCACGAAGTGCGGAGCGCCATGGAGATCGTCCTGGGCTGGACGCTGGCGGCCCGCTGCACGGCGGCCGCCCTGGGCGCCCTCTCCCTCTACAACATGAGCGGCAGCGGCGGCGACCGCTTCAGCCGCGGCAAGTCGGCGCGGTGCGGGCTGGCCTTCTCCGTGGGCAAGTTCTACCGCTGGATGGTGGACAGCCGGGTGGCCCTGCGCATCCACGAGCACGCCGCCATCTACCTCACCGCCGGCACCGAGAGCCTCTTCCGCGACATCCACGCCCGGGTGCTGGCCGGCCCCGCCGCCCCGCTCCCGCCGCCCGGCCGCCCGCCGGCCGCCGCCGCCTCCCCGGCCGAGAAGGAGAAGCAGGAGGGCGGCGAGGCGCCCCGGTTCACCCTGGAGGCGCTGGAGCAGACGGTCAACAACGACCCCGAGCTCTGGGGCTTGCTGCAGCCCTACCAGCACCTCATCTGCGGCAAGAACGCCAGCGGTGAGTGCGGCCGCGGGGCGGCACCGGGCGCCGACGACCACCTGTTGGCGCCGGTGCGGGACCCCCCCTTCCCCGGCGTCCGTCTGTTCGCTCCCCTCGGGGCGAGGGGCTGCGACACCTGCCGCCGGGGTGGCCGGGGAGGGAGGAGAGGGCAGCCGGGCGGGTTTGCCCCTTGCCGGTCCGGAGGGAGGGGAGGGAGCTGCCGAGCATCCCCGCCGGGCTCTGCCGGGGCTGCCCGCCTGCCTTCGCGGGGGTGGGGGTGCGTGTGTTTGGGGGGAGCTGGCAGAGGGGTGTCGGCGGGGGCTGGGTGACGGACGCGGTTCGGAGCTTCAGTTTTCCACAGGAAATGGCAGAAGCGCAGCCGAGCGCTCGCAAGCGAGATCAAACTTTGTTACATATGCAGTGGTTTGGCCAGAGATTGCGTGGTTGGCGCTGAAATGCAGTCTTTCTGGACAGATTTCATTCATGTTGCTGCTTGTTTACCCAGAGCTTGACACAGATGCAACACGCCGATGCATCAACTTCCTGGGGATTTTTTTTCTTCTTGCTTTTTTTTTTTAAAAAAAAAAAAACCCGTAGAGTCTGATATTTCTAATGAGTTGTCGTTCGGTAGAGCAGGATCCCGAAGTTGACGTTTCTTATTTCAGCTCCCTCTGTTTGTCAGGGAAGGGAAAATGGAACGAGCCGTGTCTCAGGGAATCCGAGTTGAAACCGGGTGGTTTTCTCCTTCCTTCTCCTAAGCGTGCACAGGCACATGCAAACACTTTTATTCAGCTTAAATACAAAATATCTGTCAAGCTGAGATGCAAATGTCGGGGGGGGGGCGGGAAGGGAACCGGGAGAACAAGGATAACTGGAAGCCTAGACCGGGTCTGCAGATAAGCCCTGTTAAGTTGTTACAGCCACAGAGGATGCGTTACAGCTAATTATCTATTGTGTTAAGACACCTTCTCTCCCATAAGAGACCCAAAGGAGGATGCCAAGCAGGACCAAAAGAAAGGGGCAAATCCTCCTCCCCGGTGTAAACAGATGTGGCTCCGTTATATTCCTCTGTTATATTACTCTGGCCGTGGATGCCCTCCCCAGAGGCTCTGCTGAGCCTCCCCTCGACATGCATCTGCTGTCGGGGCCATGGGTTGCAGGACCCTTGCGCTTTATTCCGGGGCTGTTTCAGGCAGGCATGTCTTCCCCAGGAGTGCCACCCTTGGGTTTTTTTCCTGGAGTCCTGGTACTGTGCCTGTAGGTTTCAGATGGCACTGTGTTGCGTTTCTGACACTGCAGCACTGGCTGTGCAGGCTCCTACTGAGCCTTTCATTTTGTTTTGCGGCTCTCTCTAACTCCCTCTGTATCAGCTCGCTGGATTTAAATTAACTTCATTCTGACCCTCATTTATCTCCCTTCCAGGGACCCGATTCGGTGTTTTCATCTCCGTTTTGTTATAGCTTTACCTGGCACAAAGCTCCTCGGTAGCTCAGTCCTGACTCCAGCAAATGCCATTTTTTCTAAGGCGTTCGAATCAGACCCAAGCAAGTTGTCCATTTTGTTTTACCTCTCTCCCCGTGTCGTTATGTTTTCTATGCAAATGACTGTAATGTTGTTTTGCTTTTTAGCATCTTATAATACGGAGTTTGACATCCTGTTAACATATATTTAGAGTTACAGGTGCAAACAAGAGTCAGGCCTTCTTGTAATAAAAGCCATTTTTTATTGCTGTTTATGTTTATTTAGATTTAATCCAAGGACGCGTTGCGTGCGCTTAAGTACTTTCATGGCAACTAAAACAGCCATTATAAACCATTAAACACATCAGTCTGTTTCTTCACCAGTGAGATATGTATCTGTTTATATAGTCCTCACCATTTTGATGTCTGAGTGCTCCACGGTTGCTTGCAAATGTTTCCTTCTCAGGCACTTAAAAGGTGGGGAAATCTGATGTGAGAGATTATTTGACCTCCTCGAAACTATTTGGGCAATCTGTGGTAGGAGGCGAGGACTGCTGGAAGCTACATCTCTATATAGCGGCATTACCACAAGCTCATCCTTCCTCTGTGCTCAGTACTTGAAACACCGTGATAAAGCAACTTAATGGGTAGGAGGCTTTTCCTCACATCTCTCTGTACTACTCCAGAAGAAGAGACGGGCCTTGTACTCTGGAGGTTTGATAAATCAGGATGCCATTCCCCAGCTGGGTGGCATGTGGACACACAGGCACCGAAATTGGTGGATTTGTTCCATCAGATGTGGATGAGAAGTCGTGGCTGGGTCCTTTCTGGAGATACCATGGCCAATATGATTTGAGTGAAGGAGGGGAAAGGAAAGCAGTGCAAAAAGCAAAGCTCCTAGCAATACCTTATCTGCAGGCTGTTTTTCTGGGGGGAGAGATGTTGTCTCTCTGGCAGGCAAATGTCAAACCTTTAAAAATTTTCCAGGCTAAATTCAACACCCTAAATTCCATCTGGATAGTGAAACAGGCAACCCATGAAGATCATGGGATGCAAGTAAGGAGGAACATGAGTTTGTGCGTGATGCAGTCCGAGATCGCTCTTACACAGTTTGTGAACACGAGTGTTGGGGAAGATGGTCTGAGGATCTGCTAGATACAAACAGGCCTTTCAGGGCTTCCCCATCAGCTGTGCAGAGCGTTCAGTGGTTTAGCTGAGGTTTTTTAGCCTGGTGTCATACCCTGTCACCTTGGAAGCTGCTGAATAAGATCAGTATTGCAAGATAACCTTCTCCTTCCTATAAGTGATGGTCATGCGCCTTCAGACAAAGATGTCTGAGCCGGTTCTTTCGGTGGGTGCTTCACCCTGCTGGGCCTGTCTCGAGTACGTCTGCCCCGAGCTTGGGTAGCTGCCTCGACAGGAGCCCCGCTCTCCAACAGCTCATTCCTGGTGTGGGGTTGAAGGCACGTGGGTGAAGGTGGTGGCACTCCTTCGTGCATTGCAGGCAGCAGGCCACATCTCCTTGATAAGCCTCTTGACAACCTCTGGTGTGGTATGGGAGTAGGGATGACAAAGGAGAAGCAGGCAGTGGTGTCGGGAACAAGCCGCTGGAGTATATGCCAGCAGCTGCTGGCATCTTGGCTGAGCTTATCCCAGTTACTATATCAGAAAGAATAGATCTTAAAAGCACTCTGAGGTAGTAATTCCGCACCCCCCCTTCCCCCCCCCCGGCACAACCAGAATTTTAATGTCATGGTTGAATGAAAATTAAAAACTTTACGTTTGGGATTTCATTGGCGCTCAAATGTTTCAATTACGAGCTCCCTCTGAACAGCACAGTACACATTTTACATCTTATAACAGTCGTACAGAGTGTTATTTCCCTGGAAATAGTGGGAGCAAAATATTGTGTACTCGATGAAAGGCAGTAAAAGCTAGCACCTCGGTGCTTTAAGCTGTAGTATTTTCGTTTCTTTCACAGGGGATGCTTAGATGGCATGGCGGGTCCAAGTAGCTCGAAGTCACCTACGCTGTGTTATCAAGGTCCTCTTGTACCAGGTGGAGGAATGGTAATAGATAACACTTAGATCAATACAGAATTTAGAAAAAGCATTGTTTCTGTTTCAGTCTTGGGGGATCTCCCTATCTTGCATGGCAGGACTTGTGGCGGGAAGGGAAGGGCAGAGTCCGTGAGGGAGACAGCCAGGGAGCCAGGGATCACGGTGAGGAGGTTTCTGCGGAGCGGCCGGCGTGTACAACTCAGCCTCGTCTGTTTGTGTACGGTTTACTAAAAATAGTTATTTGGAACCCAACTGCGTCCCTGTGGTTTCTTCCTATTCTTAATATTATTTAGAGAGGAAGACACAACAAGTAGGAAGAAACCCAGGATTAGGTCAGGCTTGGCTGACACGTGTCCGCTAACCTCAGTTTAACCTCAGCCTCTTCTCCTGATCCAGGCGAACTAGAGGGACTCCAAGCAAATGAGCAGTACCAATATATTAGCACAGCTTAACCAAATCAGTTAATGCTTTTAAGTTCTGATACATATGTATACATACGTGTGTGTATATAGAGACCATACCCTTCCTTTACTGGCGAGCATACTCTTGTCTGTTTGTTACTTCTCTGCTTTCTGTTGTAATTGAACCATTCAAGATGCTATTATGGCTTTAGGGGCAACGTAAAAATCAATCTAAAACTTATTTCAGCTAGGATGATAGAGGAATATTTGGGCACAAAATGGAATTTCATGCCTTTTTCCTGGGCTTTTTTAACTGCAGTTTCAAGAACATCCTTTTTTCTCCTCGTTATATTTCAATCTTATTTTTCACTAGGAAAAAAAAATAAATTGGAATCCAGTTTGAAGTTTCTTACATACACCTGTATGTTATACTTAGGGGTCTTTGCTCTTGTGTTTTCCCCATCTGCTTCTTGGTGCTTGAGTCCCATGCCCAAAGGTTGACCTCAGTAGCGGTGCAACAAATGATGCCTATTTTTGCTTGATTTTCTTACCTGACAGCCTTCCAAGCAAAATTCCATGGCCTCCCTAAACAAATTGCGCATTTGTGCCCTCTCCCTGTGGGAGGAAGAGTCGCCTGCCCGCAGGGTACGAGGTTGTGCCTGGTTGTGGCCTGTGGCTGCGGATGCTGGTGGGAACTGGGATGGCTGTGAAGAAACTGTGTTCCTTCCCTGGGGAACGCGCGTTGCTCGATGTTCCTGGTGTTGGTAGGAGCAGGACAGGCAGACGCTCGGCTTGTGTGCGCTCGTTCCAGACCTCCGTTGCCTTGAGAGGATTGCGAAGGAGCAATGGTGGGACCGGGAAGTAGAAACCCACTGGGAGGTTGTTGTTTGACTGACTGGCTGATGGGGGTTTGTTTCCCTCTGGACGTTTTTATTCACGTAATTTGTTTTGGTTATGAGTATAACATTAAAAAAAAAAATAGTTCCCAGAAATGGTTATACCAGAAGCACACAGAATAATCATAAAGATGATGTATGCCAATGTGATTATTCCCTTTATCATGTTGGAAAATACCTTAATAGCAGTTACAGCTGTGGCCGCGCTAGGGATTTTTAGGGCTGCAGCCATACTGCTTAGTTTCTGACGTAAATGAGACTTTGGACTTAAGATTGGGAAATATGCCTGTATGTACGAGGAGCACGTTAGGGGAATAACAGCATAATTTTAGCAGTATATTGTGTTCCTGGCTCTTTTTGCTGAATGCTAGCGGGCTTCACCTCGCCCTTCAGTCCTGTGAGCGGGTGACACAAGGTGCAGGTGAGCGTTAGGGACAATGTTGGACCTTTCCCTAACGCTGCTGCAAATGCGTTCTCTCTTCCGTGGCTGCTCAAAGTTACTTTGAGTGAACAAGACACCATGGTTAGTGTGTTGGCCTTTGTGCAGTGCGTATCAAACCAAGGTGTCAGTTATAAGTAGGAAATCTTCCACGTTATCCAGAATAATTACCCAGGGGTGCACCAGCTTGAGGACTTGTAAAGCCTGAGCCTTTTCTCCCTTATCCTGGACAGGGACCTGGTTGTCCTCTCTCAGGAGCTAGAGGAAAGCTTTATGGTCTTCTCCCCACCTTACCCACAATGAAGGTGTGAAAGGAGAAAGCCACGCTTAATTAGATGACACCAGAGGGGAAGAGAGCTGTTTCCTGGAGCGTGTGGGCGCTGGGAATTAAATCCTCTGCCCGGAGTAATTTCCTCTGGCCAACGTGTAGTGCAAAAAGAGTGGGGGCTCCTTTCAGACAGCTCGCCCAAGCTAGCAGCTTCTACCCAAAATAGCTCTGTTGCTGGCCCAGTAGAGGCTGTACAGAAAAAGCAAGGAGGGGATGGATGAAGGGAGTTCATCGTCACCAGGACGTGCTCTCTGGCTGCGGGGATCACGAGCAGCAGTGCTGCCACCGTTTGTGTCCCTGAGCAGGTTGGCTTTCTGCACACTCACAGGGGTCAGGACAGCAGCTTGGAGCCCGTCAGACTGCTCCCGTATCTCCTTTAACACACCAAGCATTAGCATTAACTGCTGGGCAGCGAAACCAGCATCTGCTTGGTGTTGTGGGATGATTTTCCCAATGCTTTCACCTCCCACAGCACTGGTATGATCTTCCCAGCCTGCATCAGTGCCTGCTCACCTTCCCAGTCTCCTCACAGTCTCAGGACTTTGCTGGTGCCTCTCTCAGTGTCCCAGGCCGGGCCGTCATGTCCAGCCCTGGCAGAGGTGCCGTCCTGCCAGTCCCTCTGTCCCAGTGCTCCCGCCCGTGGCTCTGTCTGCAGGGTGTTTTCCTTTGCCCTCGGTGTCGGAGAAAAAGTAGGGGCTTTTTTCTTCCTTTGCTCTTCTCCTTGTTTTCTTCCTTACCAAAAGCAACTTACTGCACCATCTCCATATAAATCTGTAATTATAATTGTTATGCACCTGGTAAGTACTTTAAAGAGTTTCAAAGATGGTGTCAAAACTACCCCAGAGCCTGTGCGGTCAGCGTAACCTGTAGTTACTTTGCCAGAGGTGTTAAATGGGGACAGCCTGAAAAAAAACCCCAGACATTTTAGAGGACTACGCCAGCTGAAGCCTCCTATGTGGCTCTCAATCTGTCCGTCCTTTCGGGGATTTCCTACAACAAAGAGTCCCTACCAGTGGGCTCAGTGTGGCCACATTTGTCTGTCAGCGCGTAAGCTTCCCATTTTCCCAGGAGGTAATACAGCAGTCCTGCTGTTGTAGGCTGCAAGGAGATATAATCTGGTGGTCAGTCGCTCCTTTTGCTTTCCATGAAGCTGTATCTCCCTCCTGTAAGAGAGCAGGCCACTGATCAGGTGCAGTGAGTCAGTGAGAAGGGAGTTGTAAGGCTTGTTTTGATAGCAGGAGTGAGGGATATTTTTCTGGGAGCAGCTGAAGAACAAGGAGCCGTCGTTGGTGTGGATCAGTTCAGCAGAACGGACGGGTTACAGGCACTTGATATCTTGCTGAGGCTGCAGAGGCTTGTCTTGGTTATTTTAATTAATTTAATTTAATACTGAACTAATGCTTTGAATCATCGCAGTCCCTCACCGGGTAGTTTGTGGGTGAGGAGAAGTTGCACAGCGTGGTTTATAGGACGTGACCATTTTCTTGGTCTCCGTTTAAGTGGTGCCTGACATCTTGATGGTATTTTCATCTCTTCCTTGATTCCTTTTTTTTTGTTGTAATTCCTCCTGGAAACTACCCAGGAGATTTTATATTATGATACTGTAAGAGGCCTGTTGGCATCCTGCGGTAAATACGTGGACCAGCTTGAGGAGGCTGAGAAGGTGCCTGGGACCCTTGGCAGTTTCCCACAGGGATTTTCTTGGCTCGTCACCAATAAGGAAATCGGCTTTGACTTGACTTAGAGTTAAACAATACCGGATTGGTAATAAGGAACAGGAAGAAAATTAGAGCACTTGTACCGACAGGCCTCAGGGCAGGTGATCGTGTCCCTGCTGAACCGAGGAGGCAGAGGCGGGTAAGGGAGGAAGGGGCATGTTCACCCCAGTTGGTTCCAGGCCATGTAAAAGCACTGTGTTAAATGGCATCCTACTTGCTTGAAAATTTTGGGCCAGATTCAGGTCCTGGTGGCTGTTACAGACCTGGTGTGAGTCTGCTTGGTGGTGGTAGGTTGTCTGGTGTCGGTGATCTGCTTGGTGGCGAATTTGGTGTTGTGACACCTGGGGACTGGGCTCTTCCTACCGCTGTGCTTAAGGCAGTTGTGGGTGTTGATACTATATATGGAACTGTTGATAGTGAATATACAGCAAAGGGCTACGAAGATGATTAGGGGACTGGAACATCTGTCTTATGAAGAAAGGCTGAGGGACTTGGGTCTTTTCAGTCTTGAAAAAAGAAGACTGAGGGGAGGGATCTTATCAATGCTTATAAATACTTAAAGGGTGGGTGTCAGGAGGATGGGGCCAGGCTCTTTTCAGTGGTGCCCAGTGACAGGGCAAGAGGTAATGGACACAAACTTGAACATAAGAAGTTCCATCTCAACATGAGGAGGAACTTCTTTCCTTTGAGGGTGGCAGAGCACTGGAACAGGCTGCCCAGAGAGGTGGTGGAGTCTCCTTCGCTATTCAAAACCCACCTGGACGCGTTCCTGTGCAACCTGCTCTAGGGGACCCTGCTCTGGCAGGGGTTTGGACTAGATGATCTCCAGAGGTCCCTTCCAACCCCTACCGTTCTGTGATTCTGTAATCTACTCTTTTCTCCAGGTGTTGTAAGGCAGCTGAAAGCGAAAGTGCAGGGAGGGATTGTGGCTGCAGGACGTGTGGGAGGTGGGATGCTCGCCAGGAGATAGGAGTGCACAGAGGCGTCGCAGCCAAGTCGGCAGGGACGGGTAATACCTTTGGGTCAGCAAGTTTGGAGCCTGCTCCCAGAGCCCTTACGTGGGTAGATCTCACTCCTGTGAACAGCACATGGACTTGACGTGCCCATAAAGGTCTCGGGACAGGCTTGTGAGTCAGCAGGCAAACAGGAACCCCCGAGAAGATTAGAGAAGAGGCCTCTTCAAGGACCGGATTTCTGTCCTCGAGTGCTGTGGAGTAGCACCTGGACCTGTGAGAGTCTGAGGCTTTAAAATTAATAAAACCACCCTGCCTTTAAATTGCACTGCCATGAAATATTGCTCCCAGGTGGGGGAAGCGAGCAGGGCCAGGGTTGCAGCAAGAGGTATGGTGAATGCATTTGCATTTTCGAGGCGGTCAAATAATTGGAGGAAACTTTGCATCCCGCAGTGTTTCGCAGTTTCTCTGGCCCCGTGGTAGTCTTGGATAAACACTGCTGGGCTGTAGTGCCTTTGCTAATATATTGTGTTTGGCTGTGAACAAGGAGCTAGAACTGGGGAAGGTCAGCTTTTCCTTGCGGAGGGCTGAGCAAGCCTTGCAAACTCCTCTCTGGGATGTTATCCGGCAGGGATTTGGAAAAACACGGGTTATGGGGCTGAGGGCCATATCCAGTCCTCAGGCTGCAGGTCCTTTGCCCCAGGTGAAGCATCTTCACTTCTCCATCACCTCAAAGAGGACGTGGCCGGCAGCAAGGCAAGCTGCCACTGGTGAGGCGGGCCAGATGCCCCAGGGAGTGATGCTGGACTCCCAGCCCTTTGGTGGGAAGTGCTGCCAACAAAAAGGAGAGAGATTTCAGAGGTCAGAGTCATTTTGGTTACCTGCTGAGATGCTTTTTGTGGAGGATTCTAAGAAGATTTTTTTTAATTTTTTTTTTTTTTTTTTTGTAGTCCAGGGGCATTTTTTTGCATGCCAGCCTATCACAGAAATGACTTTCACTGAATCATTCACTGTAAGTGTGGGTAGGTAGATTATTTTCCTCTGGGTTACAGTATAGTGAACAAAATTGGTAGGGGCTAGATGCAGGTACCTCCAATTCTGTTACTTTTCTTGATATTTGTGAAGTAAGGGTCGCAAAACTCTATACTTCAGAAAAATTATCCTTGTGGTACTGGTGTTATTTCCCTTCTCTAGCATACATTTTGTGTGGAGTGATGTATGACACAAGATATTCCACAGGTATTGCTAAATCTAATCCAGTAGTCCTCGCCTGATTTTGGTGGTGAGGGCAGCACTTCCAACACCAGGATGACCTTTCGCAGTTGGTAACAAATTAGAGAAACTCTTGAGTCAAAGCTGTAGGCCCAGATTTAGTGTTGCTAAAAATAAGCTTTTTCAGAACGAAAGATGAGTATCAGTACTTCACTGCACATATTTATTTATAATTTGAAAGGGAATTTCTTTTTTTCATTGTTCTACTGATTTATGGTGTTCAGCTTAAAGTCTGGAAAGTGAACTCCGCGCGGCGCAGTCTGTAAGCCCTCATGCTAACTGGCTAGCCTATTTCCACTGGCCCACATAAGAAAAATCCTAAAAATAGTCCAGCAGCTTATGTTTTCAAAAGTAAATTAGATTTTAAAAATAAGAGCTTCGGTTTAATTATCTGGCATGCTCTCAGTAAGGAGGAGGGTTTTCAAAATATGCAATTCCTTTAACATGGAAAAAACCCACAACCCCAAACAAGCCGCTGCTTGGTAGTTAGGACCCGCTGTTGCTTTGCTGTTGTGCTTTACCTATTAAGTAGTTCTTTGTTATACCACCATGCTCACAAAAAATTGCCTTGTGCATCAAATGGGTTTGGATGGTAAAAAGAGTTTTGCAAGCTGAGTGAATGCAGGGGCAGACACCAGCAATGTGCAGACCATTTTTAACGAAAAATTCCGTCCTGTGTGAATGCACACGATGCCTTGGCTTCCATCTTAAAGGGCATGTTTGGTGAACCACAGGTAAGACAAGCAGGAGTAATTTGAACTACTTTATGTGTTTAAATGTAGGAATGAGATAAACACCTGTCTAATGCAAAGGATGCTGAACTTATGGAGCAACGCTCTTGCAGCCGAAAGCTGGGAGCCAAGGTAGATAAAGTCGGTGACGCTGTCTGTCTGACATACATCAGCAGTTTAAACTGTGGTGGCTGAATGCTTCTAAAGCAAGATTAAATACAACAAGAGAAAAATACCCTACCCAAAGCTTATTCCCCCTTAAGCGTACAGATAGTCTAATTGATTTTCAGGAAGGATATGGGCTGTCACCTCTCTTCGGCACATAGGAACTGCGTATGCGTGGGATAATTGGCGGGTTTTATAAGGAGACCTGTGGTGAGGAGAGCCATCAAACCACCAGAGCAGATGGGGATGCTGATGTCTGCCGGCTCTGCTTCTTCTGCACTGACCAGGGATGTCACGGGGAGAGAAGGGCTTGAGACGGAGCTTGAGGTTATGGAGAGACTCGGTTATCAGATGGGTGGGAAAACACTGCCTTATCAGGGCTGGTGAGGTTCTATCGAGACACCTTTAATTACAGACTGTGTTGGCATGAGGCAGGAGCTGGTGAGTCACAAAGTGTTTTCTAAGGTTTTGGGCTGGCTGTGGATGCTCAGGCGTCGGCCGCTATTGCAGGTGACTTCTCTTCCATTCGGAGCGAGGAGGCACAGTGGTGGCAAGGCTTTCCTTTGGAAAGGACCCTGCCACCCTTACCCTCCCTTTGTCACCTTGAGATGAGATGACTCTGATTTGCCCAACCGACGGCTATGCTTTGGGATTCCCTGGGAGGTCACCTGGAACGCTGCTGCCTGCTTAATAGCTGCTTCTCATGCAAAGAGCGCAAACACACCCAAACTGCAAAACTGGCTACAAAGCCAGTTGCTGAGCAGAGTTAGACCTGTACCGTGGAAAGGAGCTGCGAGGCCCACGGGCAGCTTGTGCAATCCATGTTGCATACTCCGCACAGCGCTGCTGAGACATCCCTGGCTAGAGTAAGAAGGTGCTGTGGGCACACCGGGTTCTTTAGGGCTGGGATTCACACCTTTTGTGGACTGGTAGGGTCTGAGTTGGATGAGCCCCTGGGAAAGCATCCATTTTGGGGGTAGGGACAGCATTCAAGAGAAGAGGGGTTGAGAAAATGAGGACTTCTTAGTTTACTTCTCCCCTTGACTCTCGCTTGAGGAGCATCACGGGGATGAGTTCTGATCTTTCTCCCCTTGAAGGTTCGCAGTGCTGCTGGCGTTGCACCGATACACTGAAATAGTTGTCGTTATTTAAACAAACACACGGGTATTGGCTGTGGCAGAGGGAAAAAATGAGAACAATTCACCACCCCCATAAAACATCCTCTGAGCCTGGAGTAATTAGTTCAGTTTCAGTAGCCTCATTTCCAGAAAGAGAAAGAATAGTGCAAACAGCAGAAAAGATAATGAAAGCTGGGGGTCCCAAGGGGAATATTTCGGTACAGCGATAGTCAACCAACCAGAGTGGCGTTATTTGGTCTAGAAAGAAGGCGCCCAGGAGAAGCTGTGATTGCACCGTGCAAGAGAGTGAGTGGCAAAGCGGGAACTGATCAGCTACTTTTTTTGCAGGCAGCCAGGATGCAAGAATATTAAATGAAACTGAAAGAGAGTAAGTTTAAAATGACTTTGAAGAGCCCCCTCCTTTTCGCAGCGCACTGGGGGTTTGCGGAGCTGAATGCTGCAGGGAATGACTGGGAAGCAATTTGTTGGAGTTATGCATGTGAAGGAGGACGTTTCTAAAGATGATATTAATACTCTGTCTTACATTAATAATTGCAGAGGAAGTACTCTTTCACATTTTAGCTCGAGCTTCGCTTGGACGGCCTTCCCAGGCATTGCACAAGATGCGATGGGTGTTCCCGGCCTTCCTCTGTGCTGCAGAACCATTCGCTGCTGACTGCAGTGTTGTTCACGCGGATAAACTTTATTCGTTTCAATAGTCCTGCGAATGACTAAGAGCCGCAGGACTGAATGATCTACTGTTTTAAGCTCCTTTTGTGGTAACTTCTGTAGGTTTTCTTCTGCAATTTTGACATCGGCAAATGTTCCTTTCCTGGCTTTCCTGTGTGCTCTCTGCGTTAGGAGTGGTGACCCTCTAGATAGACCCGCGTTTTTTCCCCCCCTTAACTTCAAAGAAGTTCAGTATTTATGTAAGCGGCTCGCAAATTTACTGCATTCTGGCTTAATCTCCCTTGAATGCCTTTCTGAAAATAGTCTGTCCAGATGAGGTAAAAATATTCACTGTTGAAGCCGAGTATTTAGAAATAGATGTAATTTTGAGTTGTACCAAATAGAAACCCAAGCATTTGCATTTGATTGAGGACAGGTGTTTAACTCTTTTGCACAGCTGTTTTTTTATGTTGTTGACTGGAATTTTTGACCTACTGGAAAAAAGAGCCTTACTAAATCTGGCGTTGGTGCTACAGCGCTGTGAGCTTGGTGTTGAGTAGGAAGAAGGATGCAAAGCACCGCTTCATTACACTCGACTGTTGCATCAATAATGTAGTAACGTAATGTCTTGGAGGGAAAATAATGGGCTCTAATGGTGTAGCCAGTGCGCTTACTGATACCGCAGCACAATTAATTGTGGCTTTGTTGGAATTAAGTGCTGCAAACAACTGGATGCAGGGCATTTGAGCTTAACCTCCTCCCTGCAAGGAGGTCGGTACCTTACCCCGTCCCCTTGGGACAATCTGCAGAAAAATAAAAATGGGACTCATTAATTGAAAATGATGGGAATGGGTTTCTCCATTCATCATCTAGCAGCATGTGAGAGGCTGGTGCTCTGCTTTCTCAGGCCTGTGTTTTGTGCCTCCCTGATAACCGTGGGGACTGACTGGTGGCCAGTGCTGTGGAGGGGCTGTGGGCTCCAAGGCTTTGCCCCTAAGTCTTACACTGCGGAACTGTGAATAATGGGACTGAGGTCTTGGTGGAGGTCTGTCATCTTTCTGACAGCACTGAATTTGTCCGAGAGGCTGTCAAAGCTTGCCTGAGCGCTCTATGCTCTGGGAAGTGTTTGATCTCACTGAGGAAGGCAGCTGGCTCATGGTGGCACCTTGTGTGGTACCCAAGCATGGCATGGGGAGGAGGCCCTGGGGAGGGCTGTGCAAGCCGTGAAGCAGGATGGGCTGCCAAGGCAGTGAGTAGACTCCATGCTTTATTCAGTTTTTGAGTTATTTGTTATCGTGGCCAAACCCTAGGGGTGAAGGGATGAGGAGGGCTTCATGCTGGGGTTGGGTCGATGAAAGCTTTTTCTATCTTCGTATCATTCAGCACCCTCCTTCTCCAATGTCCAACAAAGGTTCAGCTTGCCACCACCTTTCCCCTCCATGGGGGAAAATGGTATAGTCCCTCTGAGATCTTTTGCTTCCCTAACACTTGCGGAAATGCAATTGTCAGTGGCCATCTCTTTTGCCGTAGTCCTTGGCCAGAGTTAGTTGGAACCTGCCTGTGAGGTGGAAGGTTGCTGGGGGCGGTGAAGGGGCTGGCACGCACATGCAACTATGTAAATCTCTTTTTCGTAGGAACTATGTAAGAAATGCAACTTCCCATTTTGCAAGGAGTTTGAGAAATGGTCTTCATGTGCTCATTCATATTTCTTGTAAATTCACTTAAAAGTCACACTCGTGTCATGTACGGAAGACAGAGACTTACAGGAACTGCAGCTCGGGCTCCAAACGTGGTGGCTTATAAGCACCCCCAGGGATCCTGATGTCTTTGTCAGGCAAAGCTCTCGCTGGTTTTGTATTGATGAGCTCCAAGATGTGTCCTGCTTTCTTTGCTAGGTATTGTCAAGAGAAGGGGGGACACAGAATAGAAGGGAATACATTTCTTAAAGCACTTCATAATCCACCTTTGTCCCCACTTTGAAACTGAACAGGATGTTTCTGAAGGGATTTTAAGTGACAGTTGTCTGTTAGAAGATTTATTTCCTATTATGAAATGAAAGAATTGTTCAATTTTATCTTTAATTTGTTATGGAAGAGCCAAAGTGATACATTCAATCATTTCATAACCACACACTTTCAAAACTGTGTTTATCTGATCTTTTTGCCACAGAGGATAATTGGTTTATACAAAACTAAGTATTTTCCGGTAGCGGGTTACTTGCTTTTTCACATGTATGTAGCAGTTTTGTTTTAAAAAGGCTGTGCCAGGGAGAGGTCGTACTTCAGTTCACAGAAGTGACAGTGTGCATTTAAAAAGTGGGACACTTCTTTTTATGCAGCATAGGGAAGCAGTCATAGGTATCCGTGTGATGTGAACTTGGGACTGGGACTTTACTGGGAAGATTCACCATTTAATTACCTGAGAATAAGAGCTCGCCCTTTCACGGGAGTTTGCTGGAATTTTGCTGGTGGCCCTTTCTGTTAATAAACATGTACCTCATTACCTGAAGGTGCTACAAACAGACAGACGTTTAGTGTATTGTAGATTACCTGTGGCCATGGGCCTCCAAGGGCATAGCCAGCTAATGGTGGTGGTGGAGTTTCCTCCTCGGGAACAAGGGGGAGCTTCTTGTGTGCTTGGGCCACAAGCCAGGCTTATTTTTTTTTCTTACGTTTGCTACATGAATTTGGTGTCAGCTTTCTTCCAAAGAGTACAAAATCATAATTTATTTTATTTATAGAGCTGTGTGATTTATACCCTGAGATACGTCTCGGTGGTTTCAAATTACAGAGAAGCATGGAAATACTGGCTGATTTTTCTCTTACCCAGTCCACGGGCTCCGAGCTGCAGGTCCAAGCTTAAAACTCTGCAGCTGGTAATGAAAGCAAAATTTAGTTTCATGGCCTCGAGTCTTGCTGTAAACCTTTCCTAAATTTCTGCTTGCTAATATCTGAGGAGGACATGCTGCAATGATCTTCTTAGGCTTATCATTATTGTGAGGGAAAGCGACTTCAGTTACATTTAGGTCAAATATAGTATCAGGTAGATCTAGTGGTTGAAGAGTGGAAAAGTTCAACTGAAGTCAGTATAGCTGTGTTTTTAAACAAAAAAAAAAAAGAAAAAAAAAAAAGAAAAATACCAACCCACTAAATGAGTCTGTGACCTGGTATCTTCTCAAGTTATTGAGAGTTGACCTAGAAAAGATACATACATCCTTCTGTTAATCACCGTGTTTTACTGTGGTGTCTGTTCCTGGAGCGTGCTTGTCAGAGAAATATATCTCTTATATTTGAACTTTCATATAACGTTTCCCCCCTTAGACAATTTTCAGTGCTACCAGCCTTTGTGTTTCAAGTGCCGCTGTTGATGGAGGCTGCCCTTACAACACACAGCGCTTGAACTACCTCCAAATGAACGACTGATGGGCACATTCGTGCGTAGTATGTCACAGCGTTGGCACGCCACCCATTTTCGAGGGCAGCTTAAGGGATGCTGTCCAGATATAGCCAATATGCCGTAGCCCATTGCCATCAGGTTGCCTGATGCCTTTTTGCAGTGAACGCAAGCGATTCTCCGACAGGGAGTCATTTTAGGCAGTCTTGCTGCCTCGAGGTGCTGGATAAGCTGTCAGCTACTGGATAATTTGCCTCTGTTTTACATGTGTAAATGCAGTGTTGGGAAGCACCACCTGCCTTGAGCATGCACAAACCAACCTTGTACTTGTGCATGTATTTTAGTCTGGAGATGTCGAGGTTTCCCGTCACTTCACTCTTGGTGCAGGAGAGCACCCGCGGGTAGGTACAGCTGTAGCTGGTTATGGCAATAGTCAATTTGACACCTCTTATCAGCGGCCTGACTGTGGGAGCTCTTTTCCCTGACTCTTGGGAAGCTGGAAGGGATGTAAAGCAGGGGTGGGTGCTGCCTTCACATATGGAAATGCCACGTCTCCTGGCATGCCCAGCCTGGCTCAGTGCCCTGCTCCAGCCCTGGGCACTGCCAGGTGGAAACCATGCAGAGGTTCTGGATGGTTGGGGCCTTTTTGCTCCCCTTAGTTGTGAGTCTGTCTCTGGAGCTGATGGGACTGTAAGAAGATGCTGTGGTTGGTGTCTAGCTTTATGTCTTTGTTAGCGGGACACTTGGCTTTAATGGCTTCAAGGACAGTATCTTGGAAGCCGAGTAGAAAGCAAGTGCTCTGACCTCCTTGTGGTCCTTGCATCTTCCTTGTGGAGACAGACTACCCCTTTCAGCCTGTGCATTGTGTAGACAGTCACTTCTGAAGTCTAGCTGTTTCCAAAGAGCCAGGGCCAAAGCGGAGGGTCTCTGGAAGCCTTTCTGCCTAGAGGTGACCTTCACCGCCAGCGCTGGCTCCCTCCTCGGCTCGGCAGTGCCGGGAGACTGGCGCAATCCCGCAGGAAGCTCCGTCAGGAGGTACTTGAACTCTGAATTTTTTTCTTGAGACCGCAGCAGAGCCTTTGCACAGCAGCTGATCACATTTAGAAAGTCTGCACCTTTTTATGGCAGCAGAGGGAACCAGAAGGCTTAACGAGTCCTGTTGGCTCCTCCAGAAAAGGAAGGAGGGATTTATGTTGTTCTCTGGGCCTTTAAATAAAAATAATAAAAAGCCAAATACGTTTTCTGACTTGTGCGAAGTGAATGTCTAAACTCGGTGGAAACTGAGGGGAGATTTATGCGTCGTTTGCTGTCCTGCACGTACCTGAGTAATTCCTCGAGAGGAAGTCAGGGGTAAGGAAAGGGGCAAAGAAGGATAGATCCCTGCAGGAGCAGCAATTGATGTTGTCCCTTCTGTTATTGCGCGCGTGTACTGAACCTCTAAAGACACCCGGAATCAGTGTAACATTTCAGGCCAAGACATCTGTCCAGAAAAAAAAGGCACAGACAAGTGGGAATAACTTTGCTCTCTTGAGAAGATACCATTTGGGTGTCAGGGTCAATACCTGTTCCTGAAGCAAAAAAACCCAAACAGACTGTTCCTTTGCAATGAATCATTAAGGTGCTGGAAAGTGCGTGTGCCTCTATGAGGTTATCTATGTTTGCATTGCATGGATCTGAATTTGCCTGAGATTTAAATATCTGCATTTGTATTTGATTGCTTGCTATCCACTGCGAGGCCAAGCAGCTGGAATTGCATGTGCGTGTGGAAGAGAAAATGCATCTAGCCAGGAGCATTGTGGAAATGAAGAGATCTGATTCACTAACTAAATTGAATTTCACTTTTGCTTGCTCAGGAACACTGCAGTGAGTAGCTTCCGTATCTGCTCAGCTCAGGACCCCCTCAAAATGCAGGTAGCAGATGTCTTGGATCACATCTTCAGCCGGGCCCGCTGTTGATATACCTCGAAGACAAGCACCCAGTTGTTAATTGCACGGGTTTGGCTAATGATACCATGCTGCCCACATTTGAAAACCTGGCCCAGCATCCATGGTTTGCAAGGTGTTGCCGGTACCTGAGGCATGGTTCTGCTCCACCGCCTTGTGGGGTGTGTGCTGGTAGGGTTTCGACGGGAACAGAGTCAGGTCTGAAGCACATACAGTCGTCAGCGAGCGGTGAGGGTGTACCGTGAATCCGGAGTAATTCTGTCCGCGCAGTAGTTCAGTGACATGCCCATAATTGCTGCTTTAGTCATCGTAGATGTCTGTTGGGGTTGTAATCTGTTAAGAAAATAAAAGGGAAGCAGGAAGGAGTGAATAATGTTCCTGTGACAAAAGCACTCGCTGAATTCATGTGTGGAGCGAGCTCTGGAGGCTCCTTCCAGTTCTCCTTTTCTGTGGCTGTGCACCAACTGAGCTCCATGGGAATTAAAGTTCCCCTCTGTCTCACTCCTCCTCAAGTAGCGGCTGTGTCTTGAGTCTGATAGTCCCGTGTTTCTTGTCAGGATGATGCTGTGCCAACTACAAGTCTCTGCAGCCGCAGTTAGAGCGGGTGATAAGCTATCAGGTGCTGCCCTCTGCCACATTCGCTCCTCCCTTGTCCTCCTCGGTAAACGCATGGTGAGGTTGGTTTTTGAGACTGAAACACAGAACGGGCCAGGGGGAGGGAGGAAGGCCCTTCTGCCCCTATCTAATGCAATACCCCTAGAGCAGCGTGGTTAGAAACGGCAGTGTATCCGCTGTGCGACTCTCCTCCCACTCCTTTCAGGGGGGTCTGGAGGGAAGGATGGGCTTTGCGCGGTGCCCAGGAAGGTTGCAGCAGATCTGTTCAGTGTTTGAGAGCTTCACCAGCTATCAAGGCCGGTTGCCTATTTTTACCCATGCATATGCTGTGGGAAAATAAGAAGGGTGGGTTCTTAAAAAGCAGGCATTTCTGAGTGAATTGTCTTCCCAGCACCGCTCTCTCTTCAACGTGTAAATAGTGAAGGCGAAAGCAGTGTCGAAGCTAATGGTGGGTGAAGACGACAACGTAAAAATGCTCTCCACTGCTTCACGGTAACGGGAGCTGCCGTGCATTTGACTGGAAGCGATAGCAGCAGCTGTCTCTCCTAGCACACCCATAGCTGTGTCCCTTCTGCTGTCGTTCCTACGAGGGATGCTGCGACGTGGCCTGTTTGCCTGCATTGGTGCTAGACACCTTCCTAACGACATCCAGGGCTCTCCCAGGGAGCGGTTTCTTCACAAGGTTTCTGCTGTACTTCTCAACTTGCATCGTGAGGTTTCATTTAAAATCCGCAGGCTGCGGGAAGCGGTGGGGCCGACTTGGGGTTTTCACCTGAGACGTAATGGATGTCTTGGATGTTCCTCGAGCGTCACTGTGATGCGTCCTTCCAATAAATTGTTGAAACTAAAACCGCGTGTTGGGTTGGGAGGTCAAACCTTGTTCCTCTTTCACCGCATGGGAGGTTGCTGGAGTGACGGTGTCACATACCACGCCTGGTGCAGCGTGTTGCTAATTGTTGCACATGGGTGCAGGCAGCCCTGTTCCATACATTCTCATTGCCCTTTGTTGCTAATTAGGAGTCATGGTGCTGCTGGTGGTCTCTGGTGCTCCCCATGCGTTGTCCATAGGGTGGGCATCCACCAGAAGGTGGTGTTTATTTTGAATTAGAGCTAAGCAGCTGTTTCCCCTCTCCCGCTATTCCCCCAAAGTTTAAGACTTCCCTGGCTTTAAAAATGTGAAATCCCTATAAGCATAGCTGTGGAGGATTACAGGTAGCCACTTCCGTTGTGAATCATAACCTGGTGCCAAGGAAAGTTGGGAACACCAGGCTGTGCAGTACAATCTCATCAAGAACTAAAGGATGTTATGAAATAAAAAGCAAGTGTGGGTATATATGGTGAATTCTTGAAGGTGACCTGAAAAGTGCTTTAAAAATGGAGTTGTCCCTTTAACAATATGCAAACAGCAACAGGAAAGGAAGCATTTAGTCACATACTTTTCTTATATATATATATTTATTTTTTTTTAAAAAAACCTCTGAAGTTCTCCAAAATTGCTGCAGCAGGCTGTCCCTGCTGCGCTGCGGTGCCCCAGAATGCTCTGATGTCCCTGGTGCCCCGCTGGGCGATTGATCTACCCCATACAGGTTCTGCACAGCGATGATTGCATATTATGAGATGGCACAGCTTAGCACGGCCTATGATCATACTATTTGATATCCTTTTGAGATAATATATACAGAAATGTTTTTAGAGATTGTGAAAAATTGTTGCTCTTTTTAAGCAGTATTTTTCCATCCTTCTTTCAAAATCTGTCCTTTTTCCAGTGAGTGGAGAGGTGAAATGAGTGGAGATAATTGCCTCAGCCATATGGGCCGGCAGACCAAGTGGATGCACTCCATAGTCTGGTATTTTAATTTCCGAGTTCCTAGCAGTGCTGCTGAAAATAGTTTGCTCTTTGGATGCTCTTGTTTCTGCTACTTTGGGATGACACAAAATGTGTCCGTAGCATCAGCTTTTAGCTTTTGCAGTTTGGCTTCTGTTGGCCAAGTTGCCTCTGCTTTCTCTTGGTATGTCTTCTGTCTCATCCTTCAGCTGGACTGAAACTTGTGTTGTGCGGGGACAGTGGAGGAGTCACAAAAGTTCTTTCCTAATTGGGGCCACAAAACTTACTCAGGTAAATCTTATCTACTGAGCATGGTCGTATGGGTTAGATGGAAACTTCTAACGTGTATAACATTGGACTAGCTTGGGAGGTTAAGGGATAAAGCAAATCACCACCACAGCACCAGTGGAGGAGGTGCAAATAGTCTAGGATGAGTGGGTTTGTCTCCTCTTCTACTTACCTTTGTGCTTTATAAATAGTTGCTGAATATGCATCATGCACCAAGTTACTTCAAAACATCATTGCACCGTGCAGCTTGTTAAAAAGGAAATGCACAGTGACCACCTTGAGTAAGTCCATGTACTGTCACTGGAAGATACATGCTCATACAGGCCCCAAGTTAATAAAACCGCATTTCCAAAGACTTTCCCTTCCTCTTAGCACTCTGCTTTCCCAGTCCTGTGGCCTACAAGAGCCCTGAAAAATTGCAACGATGGAGGAAGTCAAAGTCAAGGCTGATGGGGAGGGTGTGCCCTCCTGCAGCTCGTTTGGCGATGCTGCCGGTAGGACAGCCAGTGCCAGGGCTTGTTGCACTGGGAAGGACTGGGCTTTCGGCACCATTGTGCTGTGGTTTCTTAAAAGCATGTGGCCAGTGTCTCCTGATGCATCACCTGGCATCATCTCTAAGCCTGCATCGCCTGGCTTTCTGGAAAGGATGCTTGGTGTTTGCTCTTGGAGAAGCTGAAGGAGTCCCAGGAACTTCACCAAAAGCAGACAAAGGCAGCTAAAAAGAGACATGGGGAGCAGCCCAGCTTTTGATAATCCCCGACTAAGCCACCTGGCACCAGGCTTATCCCCTGAGCTGCTGATACAACAGTTGGAAATAGCCTCTCCGCAAGGCCTGGGACTTCCTGAGAAGTCGAGTTAATAAGGGTAGATGTACTGCAAATCCACCCCCTCAGCCTTTGCTCTGGAAACGCACATCATCTATACGCAGTGAGGTGGGGGGGAAGGTATTTTCACGAGGGCCATGAACTCCATAAAGAATGGGTGAGCCTGAATAAATGTGTGTTCCTGTTCCTGCCCCGACAAGGTAAGCCACCTCTAAAAAACACACAGTGTACAACAAGCACTTGTAGTTTCTCCTCCAAGAAACAGAAATGACCGTGTTATGGGCTGTTTGATTGACAGCTGCTGCGGAAGCCCTGGCTTGGCATTTAAGTGCCTTATAGCTTGACAGAGCTATTGAGCGGGTCACACAGAAGCCGTGGCAAACGTCAGGCGTTGGACCTGCCATCAGTGCATCCCTTCAAAGCTGAGGGCACCATGGTGTGGAGGTCCAGTCCCCTCCCGTGTGCGTTAGGTGCTGGTTGGGAGGCAGAGGGATGAGTTGAGCATGATGGGGAGTTCCCTGAAGTAGACAACTTGCAGCGGTGCAGGGACTCAGCAATGCTTGCAGTGCTGTCGCTTGCTTGTGTGTTGTTAGGGTTGGTTTTATTTGTAAAGTACCTCCTCAGGCAGGGCAGATAACGTCAAATAAAAAGCGATTTTGAGGTACGGTGCCAGCGGAGAGGAGCTGTTTGGGTAAGCACCAGGAAGCCCGCACTCTGGCAGCTTGGTCTGAGACTGGTTTACTGTAACCTACAGAAATCTTTCTTTCAAGCTGCTTATGATTTTTCATCTATTGTACATTATCCATCCCCTCGCTGCTATATATTGCTATTTTTCAATTACATGTAAATTGCCTCCACTTCCGCTTCTCTCCCTGAACTATAAATGAATTTCCTCAAAGTCCCCTGTGCCTCCTAAACCTGCTGATGCTCTTGGTGGCATCTCCCCAGTTGCGCCTCTCCTCCCCTCCTCCCCCCAAACTTCCAGCCTTTGGCACAAAATTGTGCCCTTTGGCTGAACAAAGGCTTATCCTTCCTGAGCGTGTGCATCTCCCCGGGCTGCGGACTCGTTGCATGGTTTGCACTCAGTCTTCCCCTGTATTGGTGGCCCTCCATCACCTGGTGACCTCCTCAGCGCTCATCACAGTGAAGCGGGTTTTCTAAACAGGCTGTAAGAGGAGGGCTGGAGCAGATGCGCATCAGCCCTCTTCCTGTCATCAGGTGCTGTTCGCTACCTTTTGTAAATGTGATTTGATTCTGAAATTTGCTTGATATTTCTGGTCTTTTAAGTCATTTTTTTGTAAAACAGCCTATATCAGTGTACTTCATGTGATAGCATTTGGAGATCTAGTGCTTCTGTTAAAAGGTTGTGGGTGCTATAGGAACTTCTTCCTCTTCCACCACTGCTGTAAAAAGGCAAAACTTTGCATTAAAATATTGTGAAAATATATATGCGTGTGTGTGTGCACAGACGATTTAGTTCTAAATTGCCAACTGTCTAGTTTACCCACATTTCTGATACATCTGGGTTATTGAAGCGCACCGTAAGCACACTAACAGATGATGTGGATCTGTCATTCGTATAGGTGACTGAAAATCTCCAGGCCTGTTCCCAGTAGTAACACTGGTCTCCAGTGGAAAGAGTCCATGATCCAAATTCAGGTTTGAGTTCATCTGAATCAATCTCTTCATAACCAGCTCCTCCATCTGGCAGCCTGAGGTCTGACCACGCTCAGTGATTTATGGTTCCTCTGGCACGAGGGGTGGTTTGCTTTCCAGGACGAGCGGAGAATGTTGTTATCCCCGTGTGTTAAGTTAGCCCCTTTCCTGAGAGTGAAGGGTGAGGTCCAAGGCTGGCTCAGCCTTGGCTCCAGCTCTGCTGAGCTAAATCCGTGGCAGCTGGTGAATGTTGTCCAGATTTACACCAGCGTAGATGAGCGTAGAATATGACCTAGGACTTTCCCATTCTCTGTGGATTTGTGGGGTTATTGTTAAAAGCATACTCTTGTACGTTTGTAATCCCACAGGAATAAGTAGTAAAGACTGCTTAAGTAATTTAGGATTCATTCCCTCCAAGACACTTGCACGTTTGGAAGACATTCTGGTTTCTCTGGGCAGAATCATTCTTTATTGAACCTCTCTTTTACACATCATGCTGTTTTATGTTGTATATTTTATTTCTTCTAATAAAGCAGTTGATTGGAATTTCCTAACTGTATGTCTTAGCCCATCCTCATGTCATACCTCTTTTCTACAAACTGTTTATCTCCAGACTGCTCGTATCTTGCTAGTTCCATATGAGCTTCAAGACTGCTCAACAGCAGTTTTATGGTCTCAGTGTATATTTGGTTTCTTTAGATCCCTTCTGTGCATGTCATTTGGTCTTATTGAGTTATAAAATGTAGGCTAAATTTATCCCTTGTTTAACTCCATTGACTTCAGTAGATGTTTGCTATAGAAAGAATTGATTAAATGAATATACTTTCACATTTCTTCATTTTTTTTTTCCCAGGCTTATCTAGATCATGAATTTTATCTCCTGCTTAATACTTCTGTGTCCTTTGTACAGAACACATAGGGAAATAACTAGAGTGCTTCATCCATCTGGATTCTTGTTATGTGATCCCCTGCCTTGTTCAACAATAGACCCATTCTCTCCCCTGTATTTTCCTTGGTTATATTTATAAAAACATATACTTGTTTCCCATTACTCTTTCAAGCTAAAAGCAAAACAAAAACCCTACTGTTTGTCCCCTTGACTTTATGCCTTATAATATTTTACCTCCAGCGTATGTTCAGACTTCATAACTTCTTTTCTGCTTCCTCTCTCATTTCTTTTCTCATTTGAGAAATGAGCTTGCTTCACGCCAAGAGCCAGAGGAGCCGTTTATTTTGATGCACTGGTTTCTCTCTAGCAATGGAATGGCTTTCACATTTATTTGTTCCAGGTTAGCCTTTAGGATATCCCATCCTTTTTGCATTTTGAAATGCAGGTCACTATTTTCTTAATTTTTTTTTTAATTGAAGATAAATTTGTTTTCCTGAAGAGTGATTCTAAGTCCCTTCCTTAGTTCTCAGTTCATGCAGAAGGGTCACCAAGAGTTTTCTTCCAGGTTTTTAGTAAACACCTCCCTGCTAGCACCAAATTTAGCATTACCTCATGTCTCATTGCATTCCCCGTTGAAACGTGTTATCGTTACCTTCACAGTTCACAAAGTCCTCTGACCTATATATTACAGAATGGCAGGTCTTTCCCAAGAGCTAGCTCAGCAATTAAAATTTCCCACTGGCACAGATGGTTATGATAATAGGACATCATATATTTATATATAGAGAAAGTGAGAGAGAAAGAGAGAGGGAGCACTCCTACATTTTTCAAAGCAGTGTACAAACATTAGCTAATTAACCGTAATAACAGCTCTGCAAAGAAATTAAATGTGATTATTCCTATTTTATAGATGGAAAAGCTCAGGGAAACAGACTAAGTGACATGCCAGACGCCAGCACAAGATGTCATTATTGAGGGGTGGGATGAGATTTAGGAACAAGAGCCATCCTCGGCGCGGCCACTGTTCAGTCCAGCAGGCTGCTGGATGCCAGGTGAGATCTTTCCTGAAATCCAGGTGATTTACACCGTCTGTATGGTTTTGAGTTGTCCCTGGTGTGCTCCTTTATTTATGAGAGAGTTAAACTGTTATTTTCATAGCTCGTCCTTCTTTACACGGCTACCTTTTGTCACTACCCTGAAGCCAGAAGAGGTGCTCGATACTGGAAGTTTATTTTCTATCCAGATTTTTTGGCGATGAAAGCTTGGTGTCATAGCTGCACCAAGGACATCCACCTGGTTTCAGTGCAGGGAGCCCCAGCACCATTTTCCACACGTGGCTGCAGTTGGAGTTGAAATGCAATCACTGAGGCTTCTGTCGGAGGCTCTGACCTGCTGAAAAAAAATGTATAAGTAGTTGAGTAGTGAATTGTTATTCAGTTTAAGCGACACTTTTTTGTCAACTGTAGGGCTGTGTGTGTGTGTGTCCCAGTCTGTGAATGGAAATTGTGCTTCAGTGGGCACAGAGCTCGCCCCATACCAGCACTGGGCAGATGTACCCTGTTCGCCTGCTCCCAGCACCGCATCAAAGCAGTGTGGCAGCAACGTGCTTGCTCTTAGAGGCATGAACAAGGGGCTCAGCTCACTTACACCTACCAGTTACCAGCCCTGTCTGTGCCTTAGCTTATCAGCAGTTTAACAGGGCAGTGGATTAGTAACTCTTTGAGTCTCGAAGCTTTTCTGGAAGCCTCTTTGTGCAAGCGGAGTTTGAGGCGATGTCCATGTCAGATTCAAGTGGGCAATGCTCTGAGGCTGTGATGATGGTTCCTGGGATTTGAATGTAAGATTTGGATTTGGTCTTCCTAATGAACTAAAATATGAATTCCGGTTGCACTTTCCTAATCTTCTCTCACCTTGCCTGTCACTTCTGGTTTTTGAGTACTGGGCAGAAGTGTTGTATTGTGTTATCAGCTGCTATTTTTAACCTGTGCAAGCAGCCGTGTAGATAACCTGTACACTTTGCATCCATTCCTGGAATGTAAGTCTTTCAAATAACCTTTCTCTCAAAGCGCACGTGCAAACTTCGATGCAGAGGTCGCAAGCATTTTGGAAAAAGATAGTGGAGTTTTGATTGTTGTTCGCTTTTTATTTTCAGGTAACCATCTGGCTGAACACCTGAAAGTGGGATAGTATGGTGTTTACTCTTTCATTATCAGTTGCTGGCAATAGCAAAATTCTCCCAGGGGAGTTGTCCTGGTGAGGGCGCAGCAGGAGCATTTGAATTGAAAATGGTTGTGCTATCTGAATTTTTTCTGTGCCTAATGGAAACTACAGCAGGGAGCTGGAGGAAACAAAACTCATTTCTTTTTCTGCGATGTCACTATCATAACTTACAGTGTAATGAAGCCCGGTTTATCTCTAGTTGGCCTTCCACCCAGAAAGCAGGGAAGCAGTGCAAAGCTGTGCTGGGTGATGAAGGGCTCTTACTCACCGTCCCACCCCTCTGCACAATAGAAATGCTTTCTCAGCAGCAGGCATCTCTACAAAACCTGAAATGCCTTCTAAAGTAAGCGCCGCTCCTGTGGGAGCTGAACCTGTGTGTGGCTGCCCATGCCTGGGACACGTCCAGGGGCTTGCCCCACACCTTGCCGCTGGGGCGAACCCATCTTGCCTCCTTGCCATCTCCCTGTGAGACAGTAAAGCTTTGTTATTCCTGTGTTATGGAAGGAGGGAGATGTTTTGTGGCGGCCAAGGGAGGAGTAGGACATAGGTGGATACCCTGGGAGACCATGCTCCCCATGAGCTTGGAAAAGCTTGGATGCCCCATCCCTGGAAGTGTTGAAGGCCAGGTTGGATGGGGCTTTGAGCAACCTGGTCTAGCGGGAGGTGTTGCTGCCCATAGCAGGGGGGTTGGAATTAGGACTCCAGGTGGGGTCTCACCAGAGTGGAGTAGAGGGGCAGGATCACCTCCCTCAACCTGCTGGCCACGCTTCTTTTGATGCAGCCCAGGATACAGTTGGCTTTGTGGGCTGCAAGCGCGCATTGCCGGCTCATGTAGAGCTTCTTGTCCACCAGCACCCCCCCGAGTCCTTCTCCTCAGGGCTGCTCGCAATCCGTTCTCTGCCCAGCCTCTATTTGTGTTTGGGATTACTCTGACCCACCTGCAGGACCTTGCACTTGGCCTGGTTGAACTTCATGAGATTGGCAAGGGCCCACCTCTCAAGCCTGTCCCAGTCCCTCTGGATGGCATCCCTTCCCTCCAGCGTGTTGTGATCTCTGCCCTCGTCAGCCGCGGGCATAACGCCTTCAAGAGGAAACTCTGCATTGTGTTAATTATGCTTGGTTTGTGACAGGCTTCATTGTTTAAATGGGTCATTCAGCACGGGGTGGAATTAGACTCAGTAAGGCCTAATGTGGATTTGGTTTATGAAGGAATGTAAATTTAGCAGTGCTGCTTTTGGAGGAGCCTCTCTTGGAAGGCAACTTCACTCCATCAGGCTGAATTTTTTAGTTTGTTTGCTTTATTGTTTCTCAAAATCCAGCGTCTGTGAAGTTATTTCCATACATTAGGAACTATACTAGCAATTGTCTGCCTGCCAGTGGCGAGGTCCTGGAGTGACGTTACCCATCTTGGCGACCTCCATCTGGAGGGCTGGGCTTGCGAGACGGGAGTGTCACCTGAGCCGAGGTTTTTAGGCATATTCTAAGAGCAGTATCACGTGCTGCTGCCCTAAATCCCTGCTTTACCTATGGTTTTGGCATGTGCCCTAAAGCTTCCCCTGTGTGCCTGACCCTGGGGGAGCTGATGGCCCGGCTGGGCTTGTTTTCAGCATGCTGCAGGAAATGGATGATGAGCAGAGGCTGTGATGAGCAGAGCACACGATGAAGCAGCATCACAAGAATACATGGGGTTACAAATGGTCTCTGGAGTTGTTGTTTATATTCCGAGTTAAATTAAGGTTTCTGAAATTTGGAGTCGGGGGGAGAGGGGCTTACTGGGAGATGCAGCTCACTAAAGCTCATTACAGATGCCTGGGTAAAAAGGCCCTTAGGAATCTGGTGGAGTGGTTATATGAAAAGTTGAAGAAAACCAGACTGTATTTCCAATTTTGCCCTTAAATATACTTTCCTGTCTTCATTAAAGTCAGCGGCAACCTTGCATATACATCTGAGGTCAGAGTTTCGCATATTAAAAGAGGCAGGCTTAGGGTGTTTATTGTTGGTGCGCAGATTGACTCTGCAGGGGATAAATGCAGTTTATTTTCATATGGTGTAGTGTAAGAATGCTCCAAGGAATGACAGGCACCAGCGGGGGCTTAAAGCAAAATCTGGAAAAATAGTCACATACTTAAAAAATTAAAGTACAAATAATAATTTTATTTCAAGCTTAGCATTATGGTATTTTTAATTCTGCAGAAAAATAAGATTAAAAAATTGGGTTTCCTATGGCACTAATGCATTGGTTACATAGTTTGTGCAGATCTGTGCTCAAGCTATGAAAAATCTTGAGACGTGGCTGTATAGCGTGAAAGAATATTGATACCGTCTCTGTGAAGTTTTCTATGCATTAACAAGCGGCCTGGACGAACTAGGCATAAGGTGTGTAATACCCAGTTATCTGAAGATGGCAAATTGGGCATGCTTTTCACATAGCAGCAGCAGCAGCTGTGAGATGGAAAGTGTCGGAAGACCAGGAGAGTGAAGAAGAACGGGCAGCTGCTTGTGGTGTTGGAATTAGCATAGGTGTGTGGAAATACTAATACACTTGGGGTGAAAATACTATCAGCCAGAAATTAAAAAGAGATTATTAAAATGCAGAGGAGCAGAGAAAGCCTGAGGATACCTCACATAACTAGCTAATCGAATGCGAGTATTCAGTTTGATGTGTTGCAGAAAGCAAATGTTATTTGCCTTCCAGGACTACAAGAGAATATGTCCAAGAGCAAATAATGCATTCTTAAGTGGACCTGCTTAGCATTCCTGTGTGCCGGGGTAAAATAAGCTGGTTTGCACTTGAGGCAGCATGAGAAAGGACTGGGATTTCTTTCTTGATGTTGGTTATGCCAGTGGGAACTAGCTCTGGCTCAAAGTCACACTTAAACTTATTGGGCGTTCTTCTGTCATGCAAGCAGCTTAAAACTGAAATCACTTTGGCAATGGTATTTTTCTTCATTTTATGCCATTTTTCAAAGGTTCTGGGAAAGTGGAAAAGGAAATGATGTTAGATGTCTCGTTTCTTGGCTGAGGGGGCACCCCGCTGATCCATTGCTTTGGTGCTTGGGTATGATCCCAGCCTTAACAGACCCTTCTCAACCCCCAAGTACCACTGCCATGGGCTAAATATTGCTGCCTGCATTGCATGAATCGCCTGACAAGGGAAGCTTTGCTGCTTTTTTTTTCCCCCTGCTATGCTCACATGGCAAAAAACCCTTTCTGCTCATCAACAGCATCGAGAGACAAGTGCTAAGCGCAGAAGGTAGGGCTTTTGAGGGTTGTGGCCAGGGTGCCAGCAAACACTTGCTATTCTTTTTTCAAACTACCTTACCTTTCAGGTGCATTTGCTGATAACATGTGCCCTGTGGTCCCTTCGGTCATTTCTGTGTGCTTGCATCCTATAAAGGTCACATCCCTTGTTTCTGGGAGTTCACAGCTGGTGAAGGTTAAGTGATGAGTGAGGTCTTCTTGGAAAAGAGTTAGCCCAGTTAGTCATTTTCCATCAGGGTAACTCAAGATAAGCATGGATTAACAGAGTTTGTAGGCTTCTGATTTGGACCTGGTAGTACCTGCCTTCTCACGTGTGCTGAACAGGTAGGTTTACCCTTGTTTTATTGACACTGTACAGCAGCACAGTCCCTGGGGTGCTGGTTCATGTCTTATACTGGAAACAAGAAGCTAGCCTTGCTTCTAAGAGGCTCCTATAAATACAGGCTTATTGTGTGGGGGTTTTTCCCCCCCATTCCTCTATGATATTGCAAAATGCTTTATGAGAATGTCAGTAAAGGTATTAGTAAACACCTGTGACACTGTTGCTTTGTTGTATTGCAATTATCCTCATGCTTTTGAAAGAGCAAACTCAGTGGTTGGAAAGAGGTTCTTGACTCAAAAAACAGTTTGCTGAATGTGTACTGATATATGAGTAGTGAGCAAGCGAGATGTGATCAGCTATTTGACTTGTATTTTTCTCTGCAATCAGCCTGTTTTGCCAGCGTTGCCCTCTGTGAGTGCTGCCCAGTCTGTGGACTGTGACACTGGGGAATTTGCTGATGCACAGGGTTGGAGAGGACCATTGCCTTCTCCCCAGTAGCGCCAGTAGGTGTGAGGCATCACCTTCAACTGTGTGAGGCATCTAGTGCTCGTTCCCTTTCCTTGTGCCTCCTAAACTGAACACCCCACCTGGGATGTGCTCAGAGTAGCCTATGCGTTATGTGCACCCAGCCCTCGCATCCTCAAGATGGCCAAAATAACCTCCTGTGTGCTGCGCTGCCTGATGAAGCATACAGGCTGCCCCTGGTGGGATGGGTGTGGCGAGACTCCGGAACAGGTTGCCCAGAGAAGTTGTGGAGGCCCCACCATTGGAAGTGTTCAAGGTCAGGTTGGATGGGGCTTTGTTCATTCAACCTGACTGTGGGACTTGTGTCATTCAACCTGACACAGTTGAATGAATGTCCCTGCTCATTGCAGGGGCGTCGGGCTAGGGGACCTTTAAAAGTTCCTTCAAATCGAAACCATTCTAGGATTCTATCAAATACTGTCCACTGGAAATGGCATTTTATGTACTTTGTGGTGGGGTGCTCCCCTCCTTCCTCCCCCAGCCCTAAGTTTAATCCTGCCGTCGGATCCTGCTGCAGTGGCAACAGCTGAAACATAATGAATGAATATTTATTCATTCAAGTAGCCCTTCAGGGACATAGAAAACATTTAGGGTGACTCTTCAATAATCGTGCGTGAGTGTTACCACATGTATTGAGGAATGCTCTCTGCAAGAGGTTGAAACCGCTGCTAGCAGCTCAGTCCTCTGTATTCTGGTGCAGTGTTCAGATAACTCCCTCCACTCAAACCAGATTGCATCCCGAGAGAAAAATCTCTCTGGGAATGAAGTTGGGCAGCTTGACTGTATCATTTTATATTGTCATTTGAAAGAATCATTTCTCTGCAGCTGGGACTGTTCCTCTGAAAGAAGTGAAGGTTATAATTTACTTAGCTCCAGCAGGGCAGGGGATGCTGCACAGTCTTATTGTTTTCACAGCATTGAGCAGCACCATCTTCTCAAACTCGGAGCCTAGGGTTTAATACAGCTTATGAGAAATGGCAGCTTTTGCAAGAAAATAGTGTAAAAGTGTTAATCTGTATGCCTTTATAATTCCCACATGAAGTGAAAATTAGCCTCCTTCCACTTTGCAGGAAAAATTTACCAAGAGGGGATCTAAAGGAAAGATTGTTTTATTTTTACTTAACATGCTATATTACATTTATCTGCTTGTTATCAGTAACTGAAACGGCACTGCAGTTGTCAAAATAGGCAAAGCATGTTTTGCATATGTATCGAAGGGTGTCTGTGTATAATGAGGTAGTGCTTGGTCCTGGATGGTCAGGACTGATCGCCAAATTGTCCACCTACTCCTCCAGTCTCTTGACACAGTCTTCGTGGTCACTGGTGTTCCGAGCCAGCTCCTGGGTATGTCACTGGAAGAGCTCTTGTGGTCCTCATTTGGAGCTGGCTTGGGCCCCACGCGTCAAGATGATGGCCATGTGGAGAGGGACCTAATACTCCAAGCTGAAATGAACTATTTTAGCTTGACATCCAAAGCCGTGCTGCACGCTTCATTCTTGAGGGTGATGGGAAGTATTTTCTCACCGGCAGTGGACTGGGGCCAAGGAAACATTCCTGCCCTTAGTGCAACAACTGGCGGAGGAAAGCACCTGCCGGGGATCCCATTGCCTGTTGTGCTGTTACTTCTGCTTTTGTCTGTCAGCTGTTGTAACAGGAGTTGCATTTACTGGCTGCTGATGCCATGAGTTGGGGATCAGATTGCTTCTTACAAGGCTGGAAGACTTGAAGGCGTTGGTGGATGCTCCCATATATAGTGCCCTCTCCGCTTGATAGATAAGTGTCCCAGCAAGGTTACCAAAATAGCCCAAGAGCGGAAGGTACGCAACCAACTGCTCTCTCCATCCCGATGTGAAATGTGATGGCTTCAGAGATGAGCGCAGCCATGCCCCATTGGAAAAGTCAATTAGAGGTTGACGGACCCAGGTGTGAAGAGTTGAGAGTATAATGCCATACTGCAGCTCTGCAGGCAAGTCCTCTGGGCCAGCGAAGCGTTTTTTGATGGGCACGCGGAAAGGACACGGCTTGGCAGAAGTCAGGCAATGAATCGCATGAACCCCACAGGTCTTGTCTCTGAGGAACGTGCTGCGGCCATTGGCAAACTCCTCCTCCTTGGAGAACCAAGGACAACTGTTAGGTCAAGAACTATTGCAGGAGTTAGATAATAGTTTTATTTCCAAAAAATGAATTTCATACAGGTTTACATTCAACAGCCCAATATGTTTGAAATCTGATAGCAAACAAAATTTTTTTGCACTGAAAGATGAGGCTGTTGTGATTTGATTTTCTTTTTTTTCTTTTTTTTTTTTTCTATTTGGCACAAGTTGGCTTTTGTAGGAGATGACTGGAGCTATTACAGGGGTTCTGAAAATGCAGGTATGAGTAGACATAAGCATTCCTAATGTTCTTATGTAAAGATACAGTAAATACACATGCATGCATACAAATGTGTATAGAAACACATACATTTGTGTAAATTTAGCAAATGGCGATAGTGAATTCTATGCATTATTAAAAAAAAAAAGCATGTTATTTCCAGTTCTAGCTGTTTGAATGCAGAATTGGTTTTTCTGGCTGGACTGCTCTGGAAACTTAAGTCCAATATTTACACACAGTGCTTGTGCTAGAAATGATATAATCCTATTTCAGAGCAGTTTAGTCATTGATACCAGTGTAGGTTCACAGAGGTTAGATGATGCAAACGTAAATCAGCAGAAGCTGGGTTCCAGTGAGAGTTTTAAGTTTTCAGAGCCCTGGAAGGCACTGGCAGTCATCTTAATGTGGAAAACTAACACACAGACCATAAATATGCTGAGTGCAGTGCTTTTCGTGGCCATGAGCAAAACACATAATTTATTTTTTTTTTAAAAAGGAGCTATTTGTGTATATTTGTGCAGCGTTTTGTGTTGTCACTGCCAGTCGGACTTCCCCCTGTCCTCTTTCTCAGCCATTGTAAAGAAATCCATCTCTGTTCCCCCATCCTCCCCCTTACTCTCTTTGGGGAACCCAAATACCATTGTATTGTGCTTAGCAGAGGTAAATACCTATTGGAAAATGAAGCAGCAGCTTAGGAGACGTGTCGTTCTGCTGCAGCTTGTACGATGTACTCACATGCTCTTCTGAGCATGGTGTTGCCCCATCTATCCAGCTGGCTTCCCCCTCCTGTGGCTTCACAGCCCTTCGGCAGTACTGGGAAATAGTTACACATATCCCAAGTGACCATAAATGATTTCTCCACTTTTTTTCCTGTCCTTTCCACTTGCAGCACATTTTCCTATATAGATTTTTTTAGGTTTCAGCCTTTTCATCTTGTGGCGGTAGGCTTGCTTCTGCTCTTCTAAATTAAGCTCGCTCAACCTATGCTGTCATTGATACTGTCTCAAATCAAACCTTGTAATCTCTTCATAAGCTGTTTTTTGGGCAGATGATGAAGTTTGCACTGAAGATGAAATCAATAGGTGTCTGCCTGAATAAAAAACTCAGAGTAAGGTTTTTGCAAGCTGAGCTTGTTAAGTATGTGAATGTAACCCTTCCCCGTAAGACAGTGGTCATGCTTTGAACCAAGTGTTCATCCTTGCCTCCTAGTGCTTTCTTTTTTTTGTTGCAAAGGCTTTTGGTTGGATCCCGACCGCTGCTCTCATATGCAACAGTAAGGGTCTTCCTTGATGCCTCCCTTGGGACCTAATGTCTCACCTGTCCAATGTCTTTAATTCAGGACATAAGACATTGCACTTACCTGGCTTAGCCCTTGACAACTGAAGCAGCAGACCCTCCTCTTCAAAAATGGAAAGAGGACAGCCTCTATATAAAGTAACGCTGTGAGGTAAATCATCTCTGCTTTTACGCCATGGTACTCCAAAGAAAGCCGTGTCAGAGCACAGATGCACGTCAGGGCAGAAACTGGGCTCTGTGTTGTAAATCTGTGGTTTGGAGACAAGCTTGTTAGGTGGGTGATCGTCCCTCTCTCTCCCTCCTGTTGTGTTTTTTTTTTGTTCTCAAAAGCTGTCAAAGTAGCAGCATGGTTGTAGGCCTTTTAAAATACTGGTACTTATGAGCCAAGAGAAGAGATGATGTGGTGTGTTACAGTAATAAGTAGCTCCAACAGAAGGATGTAATTGTGCTGGGGCTTCTGGTGACCTCATGAACCACATGGTGCGGGCTTGGGATGGCTTCTCACCACATGCCTCAGATGGGAGTCGCTTCGAGTGCATGGCTGTATTTGAAAACTAAACCAGTTGTACTTCGATCGCTTCATCTCACTTTTCTTACTTGTGGTTATCTCAGTCCCTCCCCTTCTTCCATCCGAGAGTGACCTGAATGTGTGCTGTGTTTCGGTATGAGGAGCCAAACCTGTATGGCATGGCTCTTCAGCTACTGTCTTCTCTTGGCGTAGCGTTTTTGGCTGTGATGGCCCCTCCTGGCTTCCTCGCCAAGCCCTCCGTCCCTCCTCTCTGTGCTTCCAGTTAAACACTTTCCCATTGCTCACCTCCTCCGGCAGCCTCTGCCTGCCCTCTGGCCTTCGCCTCCTTGCCTTTCCTCTTCCCAAAATGCTAATTTTTTTGTTTTGGCTGGGATTTTGTGAACGTATTTTATCTGTGTGCAAAATATGGCACTAGCTAGTGGTGCAAATTACCCAAGCTGTGTTCAGTGATGACCGTGTGAAATCCTATGTCTGGTGCAGCAGTATTTGAGCGTATGCGCCAGTGTGTCGCAGCACACGGGTGATTAAGTGACATGCTGCTCTTGGTGTCACACATGGAGGAGAGTGTGAGCAGTGACCTGTAGGCTCCTGGGTGCCAGAAACGTGGTTTTATGCTCTTCTTACATACTGGGCCTCTGCTACAACCTGCAGGTCAGGTGGGTTGGTGTAGCAGTAGCCCAGCTGAAAGCAGCCCCCTGTGTGGGACTTGCCCAGGGCCAGGATTGGGCTGGTGGGCTTCTGCGTGGGATTTCCACTGAGGTCAGCGGGATTGCTTGGATGCAGGGGTGGGAGGTGGTCCTTCCCCAAGTTACATCCATTTAACCAAAAGCGTGACTTCAAACCAGTTTAATTTCCATGTAAATGTTCCTGGGCCAACTGAGGGCTGGCTAGTCTGTGAGATTTGTGTCAGCTGAGCTAGGGTGGTGCCTTTTACGGGTTTGTTTGAATTGGGACACAAATGACATGTAAACCTTGTGATGGGAATGCACATGGGGGATTACGGTCCAGGGTGTCGATTTCCATGGAACTTCCACTGTTCATGAGCCGTAGGTTGAGCACGGCTTTTGTGTGATACTTAACGGTGCTGATAACATCGATTGCCTTTGATTTTTTTTGTAAGGAGTGACCATTTAGAGGAAGGTACGACAACTCTAAGCTGATACATCCAGCCTTGCTCCATAAATAGCAACTACTGGTCCTACATACAATCTGTGCTTTGTTCCTTGGTTCCAAATTTCCATTTTTCTCCCCAGGGTCTGCCGATCTGTAATGCTAGGTGTGAGACTCTGGCTGTAAGGCCGCCTCCCTGTCAGGAAAAACCCCTGGTAAGCAGATGCCTGCCGTGCTCAGCTCCACCAGCTGTTGCGCAGGCTGACGGCTAAAGATACATGTTTTGCATCTTCCGTGGGGAGTGTTTCATGTTAGCGAGTAATTAGCATTAACAGTAATTAATGTTGGATAGAGATAGTTTGTACCTCTACAGTGCGTTTATTTTGAGAATCTCAAAATGCGTGTAGTTGCGGGCTAGCAGCCTGGAATAAATCTTGATGTGGCTGGGTTGGTGGCTTTAACCCATCTGTCCCCTAATGAAAAGTGTGGGAAAACTTGGAAATAAGAGCTTGATGATTCCACTCCTCATCACTTGTGCAGCAAATTCTGGGTAGCACCCCTCCTACCCCCACAGGGCTGATTTGCTGTGGATCTTATTTTAGATAGATGCTTTACAATAGCTCTTGTGAGCATCAGCGGAGATCCATTACGCTCCCCCCGAGCAAAGCGTAAACGGGAGGCGATGGCAGCCCTGCCTGCAGAATTCGGGTGCTGTTCGGTGGGACGGCAGTGAGAGGGACGGCAGCAAAGGGGATGCGATGGCGGGGGCAGCTTGGGAACGAAGGGACCATCCGCAGCAGGACGAAGCCGATGTGCTCAGCCGCACGCCTGCCACGGGCTGCGGGGTTGTGAGCTCGGTGGAGAGCACCCGCTCTGTGGGAGCTGTCACAGCCTCGTTTTATTTAATGAGCAAAGCCTTGTGAAGGCATAGGTTTGTTTACAGGATGGGAGGGCTGATCTGGCTTCTAAATCTGTTCCCTGTGTTTTTTCCTTAGTATTCAGCTGCGCTTTGCGTGTTACTTGGAAGGCTGAAAAGCAGGATCATGTCTATTTATTAATCTTTTCCTAATAAAGATGACTACCAGATATGTTCTTTGGCCTTAACAAAGAGATATAATTAGTGCTGAGATTAAACATGACCCAAGAGAAGGTGCTTTGCTTAGGAAAGCATTCAGCGATGGCTTATAATACAGTGTGTCTGAGGCACCGCATCCTCCCTGGAGGCCTCGTCTCGAACTGAGCAGTGACCCTTCCCAGCACTTCGGTGCCGTAGGAAACCCAGGAAGAATATTAATGATAAAGGGATACACAAAGCAAGCTTTGCCTCAGTCAAACAACACACCGCCAACCTAAAATTATTCAGCAGAAGTTTAGTTGGCGAAGTTAATAATTTATGGTTCTGGCTGATAGCACCCCATGCAATAGCAGCGTGTTCAGCAGCCCCAGACCTGATTAAATATGCATGGACTCATTGGATGCAATTTCAGTGCAATTAGTGTATGAAGGCAGAAGGAGCTGTATCATTTCTGGAATTGTACTAAAAGGCTCTGGTAGTTCTTCCATTATAACGTTTTACAGGATAATAGTAGTTGTTCCACATCAGCTGTATTTAAGTACACTGTTTTAAGGAGCGGCTGCCTGCCGTGTTGTGTGCCATACGAGAAGACAAGTACTCTGCGTGTCACTAGGCGCAGAGACTGCTTGGAAACACTAAACTAGTGCAGGACTAGAGAAAACTCGTTGCAGTAGATCTTCCAGCCTCACGTGCGCCAGGTTTGTAAGTGCTGGCAGTGATGAGCGCAGCCTGAGGGAAAGGTTAGACCAGGGAAGATCATCGATCTCGTTTGTTTTATTGCTGTAACGTCTTGCGTATGGTGCTTACCAGTGGGACTTCTGAACGCCGGGCACAGCAGCTTAAATACTTCTAGAACAGCCTTAAATAAGAACAGGGGAAAAAATGGTACTGGATGTTCCACAATCAACGTTGTCATCATCGGGGCGTGTGTCCTGGCAAAACACCAGTCGCTCGAACGCCTTGCCTTCCTAGAGCCACATCACTGACAGTTGTGTTTCATCCATCCCAGCACGGCCAGCCCTGCAGATGGAGACGAGTCTGACCAGTTTGCACCAGCTGACAATCTGGCTTATTCTGTTTAGTGACCAAGCAAAATCCTCCCTCTTCTCTGCAGCTTCCTTCAATTCTCTTCTCTCTCTTTTGGTCTCCTTGTCCCTACTTGTCTGCGCTGCCTCCTTTCACCTTCTCCTTAGTTGTATGCTCTTCAATCTGCTGCCCACTTGTTGAGCCCACATTGTCTGAAGCTACTCCAGCTCCCTGGGTTTGTGGCGCCGGTGCTTTCGTTCTCCCAAATACATAATTTTACTAGCTTTTCACCTAATGGTGATTTAAGACACCCTTCTGAAGTCCTGGATTGCCTTCAGATGTGGTTCCCTTGGTGCAGTCATCTGAACAAGCAGTGCTCTATAGCAGCTCTAAGAGGAACATGGGCTCAGCATCTCAAGACCAGAAACGGAGCTCAAAGGGAGGAGCGGGCTGTGGATGGGTGCATGGTTTCACAGCATTGCGCTCGGAGCCTTGCAAGTCACTGATGCCAAAAGTGTCCCAGTACCGTGGTGGAGAGAGTCGGAGAAGAACTGGGGTTGGAGCAGACTTCTGCAGAGCGTCTAGTCCAACACCTGGCTTGAGACAAGACTAACTTCAGATTTAGGTCACATTGCTCAAGGGCTGTCCGGTTGAGGGTGTTAAACAGAAAGAACAAGAAAAAGAACCTGTGTTCCTGCTCAGCAAATAAACATGTAATTCATCTGTTTTGGCTGGTATAAGTGAATTGCTCAGGCCATGGGAAGAACTTTCATATTTTTGCTTTGGTTAAAATCCTGGAGATGTACAACCTGTATTTACAGGTATGAGTTCATACAGGTGTCTGTCTGCTCATGTGGTTGTTTGATCTCGGTGCGTTATTGTGTCTGTCCCATGGAGGCCTGGGTTTATGTTACGTTTTGCAGTGTGCCGGTGTGGAGAGGGGATGGCTGCGTGGTCTTGAGCATAAGGCTGAGACTGGGGGCTTTTCATTCTGAAGTCTGGTCCTTGTATCCCAGTGAGCATGGGGGTTTTCAGAGCAGCCTAAGGGAAGGCCAAAAGCAGGGTGAGAATTGGACATTGAGGACTGTGTTGATGCTTAATTTCACTGAGATGCCTGTGGCTGCCCTGCCCTTCGCTCACCCCTCGTCAGCTGCCATGCAGAAACCTCCAGGGCCGTCAGTGTCTAGGTACAGGAACCTGGGAATTTGGGGCAACTAAATGCCGCCCTTAATGCCTCACGGTCTCCTTGAATATTCAAGCCTCTAACTCCCTCCCTTTGCTTCCCAGCCAGTAATTTGGGCATAACAGAGGTGTCTGCTTCTCAGAAGTGCTGGCAGGATTAATGGGTGAGCATTTGGGAAGCACTTTAAAGAGGAATGCCTGGAGTGGTGGTGATGTTGCAGGGTGGCAGGTGGCATTTGCTCAGTGCCTGTGGAGAGGAGGACAGCTTGAGCCACCTCTGGCTAAGATTTACTTTAAATTATAGTCCATGGGATAGCGCTCCTCATACAAGGTTGCTCAGCAGAGCTCTGCTGACACGAGTCCCATGTCTGCTTGCGATGGCCTTCTGGGTTGCAGGCACCAGGAATGGGTTCAGAGGTATGTGTGGTGCACAGTCGAACGGGTATTCTGTCTCATTTGTGGAGCCCAGGGAAAGGTAATGCCCGTCCTGGAGTTCAACCCATGATGTCTAAGTGAGCTGTCACACCTACGAAACCCCAAGAAGTCAGACAGCTCTGTGTTGATGGCGCTTTGGAGGAAGGCCACGCAAAAAGCTCGTCTCACCATGGGCACAGCGGTGCTGACCTTTATCAAGTGCTTAGTGCTTTTTAACATTGAAGGTGTTACTCTCAGCTGCAAAACAACCTTTTGAAGGACAGAGCTGCTGTTAGGATGTGCTGTGCAGATGCAGAGCTTGGACACGAGGCAGTGTCTCAGGTATTGCTTGGGAAACCTGCAGGTGGGCAGCACTTGAAGTTAATCCTTCCACATGGCTGCTTGCTGGGCTCGTCTTCATTTTCTCCTTTGCCCTCGTGCTTCCTTGAGAAGCAGAAGAGTAACTGAGTGAGAGCTTGAGTCTGTCCCATTTGGTTGTCAACTTAAAAGATATGATGGCAGAGTTGCACCAAGTGATGATACAGTGAGGACAGATCAAAGGAGAAGTTTGGAGCACAGAGAAGAGCGATGAGGGAAGGCAGGGAAAAAGGAAGAGGGAATGACGGTGGAGGACTGAATCTCATCCTGCTCATTTATGTCGAGTGACCCGTATAAATCCATGTGGAATGACGCTGGCTGCCACTTACGTGTTAGCTCTGTGAGGCGTGTCTCAAGCAAGGAGGTAAAAAGAAAACCGTGGCCTGGTGAGGAGAAAGAACAAGAGAATTTGTCAGAAACAAAAAAAAAAAAGAAAAGAAAAAAAAGGAAAAAGACATCTTGAAAGTTTGGGCTAGACCATTTGTAGCTCATAGGAAATTTTAATTTAAGCATCTATTTTTTAAAAAATTTGTAATAATTGCTTTTGCTACCTTTAAAAATGTAATTCGCATTCAGTCATTTGTATTATGTTTTCTACTAGACGTGTATTTTCTTCACATTCTGAAAAAGAATTTAAAACCGTGCATTATAGAAGTCAGCTAGATTCAGCTTTACATCTGTTTGTCAATTCTTTACTTTTCCTTAAGAAGGGGTTCCCCATACGTTAATTTACTATGCCACTACTTCTGGACGTTCTGTTCTTTTCCAAAACTTAGCTATTGCACATCTGGCTGTCAGTAGCACTTGTGTCATTGTTGGGTTCTTCCCCAAGACAGGAATTTCCTTGGGTTGTAACCTAATAAAATCAATGTGAGTTTTGTGCATAAAGCTACTTTGCTGATCTTGAATATTCTATTTGTTGTTTTTTTCTCTAAAACAGTACTTCAGGATATTCTTACATTTTCAGAAAGGTCCTTCCTTGAAGGAGGAATCATAAATAATGAGTTTTTCCTGGATGTCGAATGGATGGAGACTCTTGAAGTAAGGAGAATTCTGTATAGAATTCCCTGTTTTACCTCCTGCAGAAATACTTTGATTTATTTTGTATAAAGGTTGTGGAGGCTACAGAAATAAATTGCCCAAAGGGGTGGGCAAGGAGTTAGCCACTGCAATGCTTTGCAAAGCATTTAGTTGCAATTTGGAAAGCTGAGCAGTATTTCTCTTTGCAGCATTTGTATGTGGCAAATGTAATTCTCTGGTTAAAAAACGGCCTGAGAGTTTTCCAGAACATTTTTATGTAAAAATTAATTATTGCAATTATTCATTAAGGGAGGCATTCAGTAAGAGAATGAAGTATGTATATGCGGAACAGATTATTGCCTTTAAGGCAAAGATACATTAATATTAAGTTTTGCATAAACATAAATTGATATATAATCAAGTAGACTGGTTCTAGTGAGGTCCTGCATATGCAGCAGCTCTGAAAGAGAGGCTGGTTCGTATCTTCCATCAGTCTTCAACAATGGAAGCATGTAAATCATTTTCCTGTGAAAACTTAAGTTAGAGTTGCAACATTATTTAGCTGATTACTCAAAACAACTTTTCTCAAAAACAAGGATAAACCAAGGAGCTAATAGTTAAATACTTGCCTTCAAAAACAAAATAAAAAGCAGAATTTTTCAGTGGAAAGCATTGGTTAGCTGGGGCCATGGGAACTGTTTATTTAATGATGTAACCTTTAATATAGTGGTGGTTTAAAAGAATTGGGCAGGGAGGATTTAAATACTTCTTTTATTTCTAGAATATCAGCTGATAACTTGAATGTAAACAGGAAAATACGAGCTCTTCATCCACCCAAAGGGTGATAACGTCATGTAACTAAAGTGGGGTTATTGAGGATTGCAAGCAGGAATGCTAGATTCATAAAAGAATTGCTGTTAGCATTTTTTTTTTTTTTAATCCCAAACCACAGGGTGTTTTTGATTAACTGGTTATTCCTGGCTTCTCGAGGGAGAGTTTGGAAATTCAGAATAAGAAGAAATAGCAAGACAAATGGAAGGGTTTGACATTGTTCTGGTTCAGATCAGCTCGGATAGTGTTGGGGACAGAACCAGTGTGACTGAAAACATTACCACAAAGTCTGTTTTTGACCGTGGATTTTAAACCTGCTTTCCTTATTGGCAGAAGAAAGCAGCATTGAAAGTGTGCTGTTATTGGTGTAGAACCTACAGATTTTTTCCTTTTTCAGTGCTATGTGGTGGTGATGATCGTAGATCTCCAGTTTACTGAGGGCCGGATGCTTTTGTGCATCTCAAATACCAATGCTATTGCCAGCTGCTGTGATTTCTATTGCTAGTGTTTCAGGGACTGTTTCCTTACTCCCTGTAAAGCCCCAGCTACTACAGTGGGATTTCAGAAGAATTGCTGTGTTCATTTAATTTTCCTTCTTCCCTCAATATCCACCCCCACCGCACACGTGTCAGTTTTTACATGCCGTGGCGGCGCAAAGGAGCTCAAAAATAGGAAGCATGTGTGCTCCAGAGGCTCAGAAACCTGACAGCAAATAAAAAGAATTATGGTTTGAAAATATATACGTTAGGCTTTTTCAGCCAGTCGCACATTAAGGGGGAAGAGGGCGGCTGGCAGATGAAGTTTGAACCTTTGTGGTCCGCTGATGTAAGCCCCTGACCCCAAGTACTGGTTATGTGCGTCAAAGGAGCTTTGGCCAGGCGGGTAGAGCACGTTGGGAAAGGTGTGGGAGAACATATTAAACATGAACTCCACATTTTGCTATAAATACAGTTCAAATATTCGTTTATTTAAACAGTTAGCCCCAGCATCCTGATGCTGTTGCCACAGCTGCCTCTAAAATGTAAGCTTTGCCCGAGGATTAACTGATCAAAGAAGTACAGGAGTATCATCTAGTTTATTCAAGCAGGTCCTCCAGGTCATGGAGAAAATGTATGAAGGGTTATGGCAGGGCTTTTCTGCTTGTGGTGGGATTGCTGCGTGGATTTTAGGTTGGTCTCAGTCTGGAGAGGCTGTCAAGACCTGGCTGACTGGAGCGAGCTCAGGACCGGACCTGTGCAGAAGCTTTCTTTCACCATATCATCTGAAGACCCCACCACCCCCTTGTATGCTAGCGATAAATTCATGCTTGCGGAGACAGCTGATGGAAGGATTCATGTACCTTCTAAACTGAAATATCAAAACACAGCTTGATGGTCTTGGTGTATATAGATGCATTTGTCATGGAATCCCTTTTTCTCCCAAATCTTTATTAAGTAAAGAAGCAGCAGAAGCTGGTAATCAAAGACATGAAATACATTTATTATCTGAAGACTAACAACCTGCTATACAAACCGATGTATTCAGTCTGCAAACACAGGAACTGTATGAGGCACCAGGATGCCATACAGCCCTATAATTAAGTGCTTTTACCTGGGGCTTGTCCTTATTTAAAACAAACAAGACCATTGGTAGTAAAAATGATGGAGACGAGCCTGCCCAAAGAGGTGAGCGTTTTCTACCTGTCATGATCGCTAAAAATATATGTACAAAGTAAGTTGAGGGGAAAATGCATTTCAGGCAATAAAGGTTCTGTAGAAAACTGTAGTATATCCACAGTGTTCATTTAGGGGGGAGACTCACTGAGCAGCAGTTTGGAAAACGTACCCTAATAAGCCTTTCTGGATTGCAGTTCCTTTAGGCGTCTTGAATATTCAGAGCAAGCTTTGGCACTTTGAGTTTGCCAGTGGCAGGGTTGCTCCGAGATGGTGCTGGCATTGCCTGCTATGTCAGGGTCAGGCCGTTCTCCATCTTGTGTCTGAGCATAATGTCATAACAGCCTTGCGATGCCAGTGGCCCCGAGTGCTGGGGCTGTCGAGCTTGGCTGGCAGCCCAGGGGGATTAGCCAGCAGAAGCACCGCTCCTCGGGATTTATTGATTGAAGGTGGATTACGGTGGCATTGGTTTGGGGGGAAGCATGTGAATGCAACTTTTTGGCTGAGACTGTGTGCAGTAGCCATTGGTAGGGTCTCATCTGGGTGGACAAAGAGGTCCTACCTCTTGTTGGACCGTGGAGGGGCTCCCTAGTACTTGTGCTTCAAGATTTTGCGTAGTGCTGAGGTTCCTCCAGAATCTCACTGCAGTAGTAGACCTGTGTGGTATGTGTGTACAGCATCTTGTTGATTTACTCCAAGGGAACGTGGTCCTTAGCATGATGCTTTCTGTTTTGGAAGTACATATTATCCATAGTCTATGTTGCAATTTTGGAGATGTGCTTGTGCTTCTTAGTAGGCGTGTTTCTTTCCCTCACACCTACAGGGAATAGGTACCATTTTTGGCCTTTCCATCTTTCTGGAAGGCTCTTTGCCTCCCATCCCACTGTGACATTCTTCTATCAGTGCTAGTGAGGGGTCACTTTAAATTCAGATCTTCCGGAATATGTCCATCTTTTCTGGTTTCATGCTGGATTTGAGAACTGTAAATTTGTTCTTGTTCCTAACACTCCTAGACGCATCCTGATGCTTGGAAGTGTCTCTTGTGTGTGCTGAGACCATCTCTGTAGCTCATGCAGGGAAGTTACGGTGGATACATACAATGTACGGTGCATGTGTGTTGTATTGCATGTCTGTGGACATTAGATGTCCAGCTCAAGCGTGGACCATGCAGAGGTGTGGGCATACAGAGCCTGCTCAGAGCTTCCCAGGAGTGTGAGACTCGTTGAACTTGCCGCGGCGCGGTGTGCCTGCAGTATTCCTTCTCCAGGGAGGCACAATTTGGTGAAAGAAGGTGATGGAGATGGGAGTATTTTGTTTCCACTGAAAGAGGTTGACTGTGGTGGGGAGCAACCCCAGGTTATTTTTGCCGCAAGTTTGGTTCAATTTTGCTGGCAGTTAGGAGCTCTGGTTTTAGGTCAGGACTCTGTTGTGCTACAAAGAGCAAAGGGATGGATTTCCCTCCCCTCGCAGCTTGCTTATTGGGCTGTGCATTGGCTTGCTGGCTTGTCCCCACCAAGCCCAGTGAAGATGAGGGAGTTCTTGGACTTCAAACTGGAGAAAAACTTCATTGAATAGAGTTGGGCTTAAGTGCATGCAAAGTTGTGAGTTATCTCCGGGTTACGTGGGCAGCCTTGAAAGGGGCCTGCATGCTATGAATTGTGTTTTATAAATTAAAAAGGTGCTCACTGATTTTTGTTTAAAAGTGAAGTCTCAGTCTGTTACGGAGTGTTTCTACAAATGGTTCAAAGCTGATAAAAAAGAGTGAGCAAAGCCACAGCATATTTCAGGCAGGAAAGAAATACTTAAATATACGGAGTGTAAAGATGTGTTAAGTACAGAGTTAGCGGCCCAGAGAAGAGTAAGGGTCTCGGGATGGGTTACCTGAGCATTCCTGCGGTGTGGTCCTCAGAGAAGACTGAGATGTGAACCTCCAGCTGTGGCTGTGGAAAGTCTGCTTAAAATAACCAGCTGGGAGTTTTTTTGTTGTTGGATTTTATTTTTTTGGTTTTTATTTCAGAAGTGATCCTTGATACTGGGTACTGCTTGTGGTAAAAAAAAAATAATAAAAAAATCCCTGTACTTCTAAGAGGTGGTGTATTGTGCTTTTTGAAAGCCGAGCCTCTCCCAGTTCCCTTGGAGTTGGCATCCAAAGTTGCCGGTCGCTAGTGAGTAGCAGGCATGTTGGATGCAAAGGAGGATAATTTATGATGCTCTGCTGCTGTTACTGCTTCCTGTGCTGTATTTACTTTTGGGTACCATTGTTAATCTAAATGGATATACTAGAAAATAGTCAGAGGAGATAAAAAAAAATTTACTAAAAAAAAAAAAAAGATTTGGAAGGCTTGTAATAGAAAAGGCTGTGGATGAGCTCTGTGCGAAGAGACAGACGACTGAGGAGAGACAAAATGTCTATAAATACATAAAGAACAATTTCAGAGCAGGCAGGGATCAATTATTTGCTGTCAGTTGGGACATAAATAGGGGTGAATGCAGCAGCAGAAGGGAAGAAGTAGGTGGAATTAATGGAGAAAAGATGAAGATCACTTTGGGAAGGGCCATGGGACCTGCCCTGTAGATGCTGCAGGCTTCGGGTGGCAGGGACTGCCTTTTCACAGAGTGATCGTGCCCTGCCGGCCACAGCTGGTGGGCACCCCCGCGGGCGGAAATGATTTTAAGCCCAGGTCCCAGTGTCGAGGAAGCACCCGGGCACCTGCTGGGTTTGAGGTGCGTGCTGGAGTCCCAGTGGTGGCAGCAGGAGCTCGATACCTGCTTTCCTGGGTTATGAGTCAAGCGATGTTCTTCCAAAAATGTAACTCTTCAACTTTTGCAAGTTTAAATCATTTCAAAGTGAGGCTTTAAATGGTAAAGGGAACACAGAGCATTGAAGGAGGTGTTTCCAGTGTTAGTTCCAGCCAGGGAGCTGTGTCTTTAAAGACCCTCATGCTGGGCTGACCTGGTGGTAGTCCACGGAGAACGAGAGTTGTTTGTAAGAGGTTGGAAGTTATTTCTGATGTCTCTGTAATGAATTCCTTGGATGCTGTGGGTGTAAATAGTAACTGAGACGTTGACTTGGTCGGTGGTGAGGAAAATGCTAGTGACAGAGAGAAATTAATGGTTCCATTTATACTTTTTGAGCGTTTCTTTTTCTTCTGTGAGCGTGGCTCCCGCAGACATGCCATCATCTGACAGAGCTAAAGAGGTCTTTTTGGGCTTGGGACCAGATGTAGGAGCCATGCTCTGCACAAATACACACAGATTTTTTGGTCTTATTTTTTTGGAAGTGCCATTTACTTACAGAACTGAATGTTTCTCCCTCAGAAAGAAACCTGGCCACCAGCTCTTCCCACAGGGCTCTTGTCTCTTCTTTAGGGAAACACAGGCAGCTTTAATGCTGCTAAAGTAAAGCTGCCAACAAGGTAGGCATTGACTTTGCTTGAAGCTGGACGCACTCAGCTCTGGTAAGGCCAGGCCTTTGGTAAGGACAGTTTTTGAGTAGACATCCAAGTTGAAAAGGTGTTAGGTAAAATTCTAAATATGAATTTGCCTGTTGGGATTGGCCTTTTATTTTGTTGGTAGCTGTCACGTTAAAAGTCAAGTTTGCTTGTGGAAGAATTGTGAGCTTGTCCCGTACGGTGAGATCAATTTGGAGCTTTTTGAGCTTGTGGAGCATGTCTTAGGTGCCCTGGCGTGAATGAATAGCCACGTGTGTTTGAATAAACCAGCCCTACTCAAAGGTGTCCCTGTGCATGCTGCTTTTTCTGGGGAGAGAACGAATGAGTGAGAGATGGTAGTAATTCAGCAAATTAGAGCGCCTCGTCAGAAACCATATAGATTGGTGTGTTTATCAGTATTGACCCAGTACATTCACAGCTACACCCAGACTTCTTACCTGTGGCAATTACCATCCATCTCGCCTTTGTCCTCGGTTTCATTGTAAGCTGCAAAGAACCAAGACTGAATTACCTGCGTTGCACGCAATGCAAACACCACCGCTGTAGAAGGCGAAGCCTGTGATCTCCAGCATTTCTCATCCAAATGCAGTTATTTTGATTGCCACATTTCAAGCCTTTCTATAGATGTTAACCCTCTCCTACCGTCTTCTTATTCCTCCTCTGCAGAGCCTTTAAATCCCCATCAGCTGTTGCGGCAGATCTCATGGTCTTACGATTGACCTTGGATTTCTTTTTTTTTTTTTCTTTTTTTTTCCCTCTCTTCTCTTTCTCTTCTCTTTCTCTTCTCTTTCTCTTCTCTTTCTCTTCTCTTTCTCTTCTCTTTCTCTTCTCTTTCTCTTCTCTTTCTCTTCTCTTTCTCTTCTCTTTCTCTTCTCTTTCTCTTCTCTTTCTCTTCTCTTTCTCTTCTCTTTCTCTTCTCTTTCTCTTCTCTTTCTCTTCTCTTCTCTTCTCTACCCCTGAAAGGAGGCCCTGGGTTGAGTTAAGGTTCTTCAGGGTCTGAGTTGTTCAAATTTAGTATTTAAGCACATGCCTTTGTCCCACTGACTTCAGTATGACTTAAAATCATGCTTGTAGACACCAAGGAAGACTCACTTGTTCCCTTTATGAAGATATGGGAAGACGCAGCTACAGCCTAGAGGTGATGGAGCTCAGGAAAATGGAAATTTTAGCATCCATGCTGCTTTTGTTCCTTTTCATCTGTATCTATTTTTCCTCGGCACTAAAAATACACAAAACTTCTTTATCTTAGAAACAAAACCAAAAGAACCTTTTCTTTATTCATGAACTGATGTCTGTTTTGAAATCTCATCAGGAGGGAGGGGGGAAGAAAAAAAAAACCAGCCCATCACTTTCTTCAATTGCTTGCTGGATTGTTTACCTCCACTGGGTGCTGCTGGTAGAAATCCCGCAATAGGCACTGCAAGGCAAAATGCGTTTCGGGAGACTTCCTAATTTTAGCACCATGATTCAGCGGGGTCCTAGAGCAGAAGCCTTGGTGCATGGTGGAATTAGGAGCTAAAATCAGGCAGAAGGAGAAAAAACAGCGGAGCCTCAGATGGAACGCGAGCAATTTGTGATTAGCTGTTAAAAGCAGCTTTCTCGATGGATTTATGTATGTCTGTGTCACCCAAGCATGGAAACCCCAAATCCTTCGCCAAGCCCCCTGTGTCCCCAGTTTGTCCCTGTCTCCCCAGGCACCTTCCAGCCTCCTCCCGTCCTCTGTGCTGTGGGCTGGCAAGAGGCAGCTGCCCCCTGGCTCCTTCTGACCTTGTGTCTCATCAGTTTTCATTCATTTTGGAGAGACTCGACATTTTGGAAACCTCATTCCCTCCCTCAAAGGGGGCTGAGGGTGGCCATAGGTTCAAAAGGGACCCTAGGAGGCATGAGTGTCCCTGCCCTGGGAGAGCAGGCTGCTGTGGAGGGAGACAGCCTGGGTAAAGAAGGGGAAAGACGTTTCAGAAATTACAGTTTGGATCGAGAGGCTCATGCAGTCAGCTAACCGTATTACATTTCTGAAAAGAAAATGGAAAATGAGAAATACTGTTCTGTATTGCAAAATGTGGTACAGATTTATAGACAATAAAATTTCACGTGTGAAAGAACATCTAAGAGTGGGAGATTTGGCTTATCAACGCTGATTATTTTTTCATTTTCCATTCTCCTGAAATTATGTCTAATAGCATTTTTAATTACCTTTTCAATATTGTTCTTTATCATAATGGTTTTATTTTTTGAGACCGTTCTGTGCTTTCCACTTAAAATTAATCTCTTCCTTAAATTTCCTCTCTTCTCTCATGCTTGTTAGATGTCATTGAGTCAAGTATCAAAATGATTTCTTCTTATATTTTTTTTTTAAGGGATTATATAATTTTATGTCAGATACTCTGTTATGCGTATGAAAACAGAGCTAAACAAATTTCATGCTTCGGGATATAACTGTTTCTCTGGAGATGAGATGTTTTGCCGCATTGCACTGTCGCCTGGGTGCTTTGGTCCCGCAAGTGGCTGAGGAAGCGTTGAGCATCTTTGGGCGCCCTGTGAAGGCTGGGGGAGGCGGGGGCACCCAGCACCTTACAGGACCGCTCGGGACCTGGCAGCACTGAAGCCCTGAAGATTTCCACCTTTGGCTGTGGCATCAGGTGTTGCTCGCTGCTGGAGGCAGGAACATCAACCCAATGATGTGTTAAGTTAAAGCAAAGTGCACACTTCTCTGTAGCTGGTAGACAGTTCTTCATGTGTTTTGCAGTGGGGATCCTGTCTCTGCTTCTGTAGCTCTAAAATATCTGTGTAACGTACAGTGCAGGTAACAATCTCTGCAAATCAAGTCCCTCGACTGTCTTCTCGCACTTTGGGACTTTATCGGCTGTTTGTCTTGTTGCCGAATTGTAAATCCCTATGCTGAAACGTCCCAAGGAGGTCAGCAAAACGGATGCTTTTACGTATTTTATTTTAACGTTGGAGTGGGAGGGAATTTCAACCAAAATAGCTCAGATATTTCCAAGAGTGAGATTAAGGGGAAATACATTGCGTGGCCCAGTTGAGATATTTTGGGAGCAGGGACTGTCAGAGAAGCTGCCCAGTGGCAGGCATGTCTCCTCCCTGTCCTCACAAGGACCTGCACAAAGTAGGTGAAGTGCAAAGACTTGAAAAAAATATCATGCTGGGAAAAGACCAGATTTGGCTACTGGTTTCTCCGCCACGTCAGGATCCCTCTTTCCTCCCTCCAGCTGTACAGTGTCCATCCCCGCCAGGGCAGCCCTCCCCGGGGCAGGCGGGTTCCCTTGCCTTGATCCCTCGGCTCCTGGGGTCGCTGTCACGGCGCTGCCTGGATGTTGTCACAGCTTTGGTGGAGCTGCCCCTGATGGGGTTGCCAGGCTGCTGCATTGCGTTCCCGTTCTCCCTGAAATCCAGCCTCTAGGCTCTCATGGGTTTAACAGGTGCATGAAGTAACGCACAGGTGACTTTGCATGCCTTTTGGAGACAAATTAGCCTTTAGTTAGATAATCTGGGAAGCTGTTATTTATATCCGCAACCCCTTCATGCATTTCCTTGCCTCGGTGCATTCTCATTTTGGAGCTTTCATTGGGCTCAGCTGCCTGGGGTCCCCCTTCCAGCTGCTGCAGGCATGGCCAGTGGGTCTGGGAGCTTCTCATCCTGTCCCCGAGCAGCTTACTTTGCCCTTGGCTGGGCTCGCAATCAAACAGCAATTCTGCCTGCTAAGAAAGGATGTTTTCTGTTTGCGGCCTCCCCTCATACCTGCTCTGTAGTCTCTGAGCGGAGGGTGATCAGCAAATTGCTCAGCCCCCTGCCAGGGCCATACTGTTCCCAGCTCCTGCAGATCCCAGCACAGCAGTGGCTCTGCTGGATTAGTTTCCTTCCTTCATGAGAGATTTTTTGATAGGTGTCTGCTGCTATTTCATGGTCCTGTTCTCTTGTGCTTGAGTACAGAAGTGCCTTTTTTTTTTTTTTTCTTCACTTCTGCAGTTTTCCAATAACTGAGCAATAGTTTACGTTTGCTCCACAGTAAATTTAATTTTCAGTGTGCTGGCCTAGTTACATAAGTGATCCGAATCCCTCTGGATCTCTCTTGTGGTTGCTTTGTATTTACTACTCCCTTCAGTTTCATGTCATCAGCAATTTAGCAATTTTACAGCTGGTTTCTCCAAGTAATTTATAGACATTATCAACAGGGTGGAATAGATACTGGAAATTTGCTGCGTAGATCCCACTGCCTTTAAATGGACGACTAGTTCACTAGTAGTTGACGGAGGGGTGATAGCAAATATTCATATCTCAGGTGGCCAACATGTGCATGCTGATGACCGGGAGGTAGTCCAGCCATAAATTTTAGTGCCAGCGTTGGGGAGTTTGGGATCGATGCTTCCAAATGTTTCCAGCTGGATACCCACGCTGATATATATAAGCTGTTGTAGCCGCATTAACAACAGACTCTACTGTCAGCATCACCTTGAAGGATGCTTGCAGTGAGATACTAGCTTAATTCCGTCCCCTGGGAGACACAGGTATTTCTTCTGCCGCTCCTTTGGAAGCAGCGCTTAGGGCAAGGATGCTAAATCTCCGTGCTCTCCGCAAAATAAGAAAAGGAGAAGAGATCCTAAGAAGAACTACGTGGCTGAAAAAGTCTTCAGCTTGGCAGCATGAGGAGTGAAAAAATAGGTGGAAGGACATCTGTGCAGAACTGCCTGGGCATTTCTCCTGTAGCCACAGCTCCGGGGAGCAGAAACTGCCCAGGACTAGGCTGCTCTTCCATAGGGTACTGTAGCTGCTGGCCCCTTAGAGAGTATATATCAGGAGCTGGCTCTGTCCTCCAGGGAAGTCCAACCCTGAGGCGGTTCGCATCATTCTGCGTAAAATCCACGGTGTTGCTGACCTCAAGGCCGTGATGACGGATGTGAAACCGGGGGGATGACTCCATCTGGTAATTCGGGCTGAAAGCTGGTGTTCCCCAACCTTTCTTTGACATTTGAGAGGTGTCCCCCTTCCCCTCTGAAGAAAAGTAAACTCAGAGTGCCCCAGCTAGTCTCAGTATTGCTATGTTGTGTCAAGGACTTTCGTTATGACTGCAGGCGCTGAGGACTGAGTTAAAACAGTAAAATTAAAGCTGACAGTGGAAAACAGTGGGGAAGGCAGGTCCCTGCCCCAGCCGGTTCACTCTTCCTCTTTAGGGGAGTGACCTGGGCTTAAAGAGATCTTATCACAAACATTTATTCCGAAGCGCAACAGAACACATCCATTCTCGTGGGTAATATTAAATGTTGACCTTTAGCAATAATTTAACGGTTGTTAGAAATTTTTAGTGAATAATACATGGGCTTCCCCAAGAAAGTTCAGATTATCTAGGGGGAAAAAAAAAAAAAATCTCTGCCTCTTCTCTGGGTGAGAAAGAGATGCGCTGCGGGCGCTGCTAGCGTCGGCAGGAACCCACTGGGGTACGTGCCTAAAGAGCGCAAACTGCCCTCCGTTTCCAGTGGGAAGGTGTTATGAGCATCACAAAAACTTGTTCTGAATGTTGGCAAAATTTGTCTCGGCCCTGCCACTGTTTCAAAACAAAACATAATAATAATAAAAAAAGAAAAATCAAACAAACCAGCCCTTTGAAAGTGCTTGGGATATTAGATAGTTCTAATTGCTTTTCTCTGCAGTGTGAAAACAGTCCCCTCCCTGCCAAACACACCTGTGATCACTGGTATTTTCTTTTTGCTTATTTGTGCATAATTGTGCCGTATGTTCCTGGTGACATTTCATACCTGGTTTTGATACTCTTTTGTTTTGCTGCTTTTGCTTTGCTTCTCAAAAGGGATGAGAAAAACTCAGCCTTCCAAGGTACAAATAAGCCTCTTATCATCGTAGTATCAAAAGAGTGATTAAGGGAGAATTTCAGGTCCTTTTTCTGGTTGATTTTCAGGTTCTTTTCCAGTTTTCCATTTGCCTAAGTAATTCCTTGATCCCAGAGTTGACTCTCTTGATTTCTCAATTGATTGGAGCACTGCTGAAGCAAAGTGCAAGACTGGCAAAATTGGTCTCTGGAAGAGCACTCTGGTAATTCAATAAATAGCATAGAGTGGGTGTTGTTTAAAACCCAACACCCATTCAGTTCCTCGGGGGCTTCAAACAGCTGTATTAGTGCGTATCGGTTTATGTAGTTTAGTCCAGGAAATTCAGGCACAGTCAGTGGCAGCGGCAAGGGAAATGTCTATAAATGTATAAAACCACATTTTCGTACCGTGCCAATAGTTTTAACACGGCAACAGTCTAATTTCTGAGGTTTCTCTTCAAAGTGTGGGCTCAGAAGGCAGCGCATGCCCGCCGAGGCAGGCTAATTTGCCCTGTATTCATTACCGCATCCTGCAAGTCGTTAATGGGTCACCTCAGAGGTGCTGGAATGTCCTGTCTGCAGACCATTAGCGAGGTGCACACATGCCTCTTGGCCTCTCTGGGCACCTGCTCCTGCCCAAAACTTGCCCTGTAGCAATGCTGCCTGCACCGAGCTGCCCATCAGCCCTCAAGAGCTAACGGGGGACTTAATAGCATATAAAGCCTGCACCTCTCATAGGGTTCCCCCAGCTCCCCACTTTGTTTTACATGACCCGGGGCTGGGGGGGGGGGAGCTGAACACAAACAGGACCAGACCTGCCACGGGTCAAAGGAATGAGGTAATCAAGAAGGCAGAGTTTTCCCAAGGCGGGGGGTGGACTTGTCGGCTGAGGGCTGGGATAATGAGACTGCCGGGGAGAAATGTCAGCTTAAATGAGTGTGTGAAAAAAAGACGGTTATTGCAGCAGGACTAGCGGGCCGTGGCCGTTTGCAGGACAACACGCTGGTTTGGTCTCGCCAATAGTTAGTTTGTAATGGTTGGGAGGGTGACTGCTTGCCAATGTAAACAGTTGGATAAACAAATGTATAGGAGAGCAACTGTGGATGTGAATAACCCACTCTTTATTTAGAGGATGTCAGAAAATGTGTAGCTCTAATCAAATTTGCTGGGGAAGTGACCGCAGAGGAGGTTCGGGAGTGATGAGGAAATGGAAATGTTTGCCTGGAGGAGAAGAGCAGCTGAGCGCTGTGGCAGAGACCCAGGGGCAGGGGGGCAGGAGACCTTTCAAAGGGTAGTGCCTCTCTCCGCTGGTCCTCCATTGGCGGTGGTGAAGGGCTTTGAGGGCAGTTGTCCCCACGCTGCTTTCAGGGCTGAGGCTGTGGGGGCAGAACAGTGGTTTTTGTGGCTGCAAGCAGCCCTGGGGACCTGACTGGTGGAGAAAAGGGAGGGATTTTTTTGGTTTCCTTCCTCTGGGATCCTGGCCAGCCTCCGTGCCAAGCTATGGGGGTTGTGTGGAGCCTCCTTCCATTGCCCTCCCCACCGCTCGCCTCTGAGGTGATACGGGGTGAAGCATCCTTCCTCCGCCAGGTTGGGATGCTTCTCTGCAAGGCTGGGTGGAAATGAAGGGCAGGCTGAAGCTCAGCAGAAAACTTTGCAGTTCTGTGCTAAATTTGTAGCCACTAGGATTAAGGGTGCTTTAATTCGGTGAGTCATCACATGTTCTTATTAAAGAGTCTGTGGGGATGGCTTTTCTGGCACTGTGGTGAGATTGAGGAACAAAGGGGAGCTGCTGTGGTGCGTAGCCAAAGAACTGGTCCCAAAGGCATTACCCCAGCTGGAGGAGCTTGAAAAGGCATTTGCTTGCAAGAGCCTATTGATGGTCCAGGACCAAACGAGAGAGACCTCCTGGTCAGGAATGATGGTACTCAGCCTCAGGAGGGTCCTGCCCGCAGGTGAGTGTGGGGAATGGACCCATCCTGGCTGGGCATCCCATGGGGCAGGAGCTGGGGTGCTCCAGCTGTGGGACATGGGAACACGGGCAGTATGGATGTGCTGATGGGGCTGGGAGAGCTGAGTGGAGAAAAGTGTCTTTCTCCTCCGGTTTCCCTTGCTAAGACAGGAAAATACAGGATTTCAAATCAAAGCATGCTTTCCATGCATCTTCTCCCCCCTACCCCAGCAAGCAGAAGCTTGTAGTTTACTTTCTAGAGTCGATGCCCGAGTGTATAAACAGATGATGTCTGAAGGGAAGAGCTTTAGAGAACAATGATGTTAGCTGTGCCTTTCAAGAAGTTAGCTAGTGGTGAAGTACCTGGCAGTATCTTATTGCAGTTAAAGGTTTTGAGGATGGATAGCATTCTCCAGACCACAGCAGTAGCAGTAAGATGTGCCATGGGTCGTGTTACCAGTCTCGTGCTGCTCGTGGTGGTGGTTTAGTGCGCGTCATTGCAGAGAAACCCTGCTGATGTTGAGGTGCAGTTTTACAAGGTCCAGTGCAGGTGTAATTCAAAACGCAGACCCTCCCCAAATAGCTTATGCTGCTAATTTATTAAATCACAGTAATGATTCTCTTTTAGCCTACTTTTGGGTTTGCAGCTACTCGGTATAAAACCCGTTGCATAGTTATGATTTGGTAGGGCCTGAAATCTCGTTGTCCATGTTGGGTGGTATTTTCAGTTTTGAGAGGCTAGCCAAGAAAATCACTGAGCAAAGCCCTTGGAAAAACTGGTGCCATCTAACTCTAACCTGTCCTTTCGTTGAGCTACTTCATGTCTAGAGGTTTGGTAGGAGACATCTTCAAATGGGCATTTGACATGAATAGTTAGAAATAATCTTAATTTTCGTTGCATTAAGCAAATAAGCATTGCAATAAGCAAATGGCTGCATGAGCGCTCAGTGAAGCTATATTAGATGAGTGAAAAGCAAGGTGCAGTCCTATGCAAGGCAATCAAAAAGAGGCATTCATATAGACTATCTTTTTATCCAGTAACATTTTGCATGAAAATTAATTATATGTAAATACATAAAAAGTTAAACTGATGTTCACCTAATCTTCATTGCTAATTGAACTCCAAATAGCTGTGTTATGTTTGATAACAGACTGATTGGCCTGAGCAAAGCTTGCATATCTCTAGGACGGAGACAATTGAATTATCATTCAGAAAAATGCAAAGATGATTATATCATATCCCATAGTTTATAGATGCTTTCTTCAGTAGTATTGCCTTTAGTTTTCAATAGGTAGCAGTAGGCTCAGTATTAATGTTGTCATGATTATAATACGGCCTTTATGGATGCAGGAATAGGTTCAGGAAGCACCACACCCTGTACTGCAAGTCAGACTTGGAGACCTGATCCCATCCATCACAGTGGGGGATGAAACTTAAACTAAATTAGCTCTCATCTTACTATTTTTTTTTTTTAAATGTTGAGTTGATGTCCAAAACCAGCACATATAACAGCAGCATCCTTAAGAAGATGAGCAAGAATGATGGAAAACACAAACTTACACATAAATTTATTGGATTCAGTGTACAGCTGCAACTGAGAGGAAGCGTTAGGCTACAGGGCATAAAGTGACACATTTTTGTAGGTGGTCCAGAGTTGCACTTTTCAGACAGGCAAGCAGGTACTTTTTGTTCCTTGTTTTCCTTTAGAAAAAATTTAAGATCTCAGGTAGGCAGGGTAAAGAGCTCTGGAAGTTCCTCAGCGAAGGCAGCTGCATGAAGATAATGGAACTGAGTCTAATTGGAATATTTTTGGCACTTTTCCTCTAAATAATTAATGACGCTGTTTTGCTGAAGCTGAGCCATTTTGCTGAGATGTTTTGATTTCAAGAGGGTTTTATTAGATTCTGAGATTCAAGATGGACCCCCTCCTCATCTACCACCCCATCACTTGCAAGAAGGTGGTAAGAGGTGGGTTGGGGTAAGGAAGGGAAGGAAAGAGGAGAGAAATCGAAAATCTGCCCTGTTCAGTCTGTTGTGCCCCACGTTGAGTTTCTCTGCTACTAGTTGTGCTTGTAAAGCTTCCAATTTACTCGGCAGAGAGATCCCAAAAATGTAAACTAAATTTAATGCTCAGATCGAAAAAGTTTTTTTGTCCTGGGGAAAAAAAAATCTCTTAATGAGTAGCTGTTCCCTCTTAGGCAGCTCAGAAACTTTGGGGCCTGCCTTGAAGTATAGTATTGATGTCTCCGCATTCAGCGGTTTGACAGGAAAATGTCTTTTACCACATTGGCAGGAGCAATCCCTTGGGAAGGAAGAGCTGACGTTAATATCTAAGGGAAATCCATGTTTCGTGGCTATATTGTACCGATGCGGTACGCGGTAAAGGCTTACTAGGTCGGAGGAGTTTTTAGATAAAATATGTTGTCAGATTACTCCAGGAGCTAAAACAGGTAGGAAAATAACAGCTCTGTGGGCAACCTAGTGATTGAAACATATTGAAGATGTCTTTAGACGGCTAGTCTGAAGATGCAGTGTGCATGCTTATTAGGAAAGACATCAGAGGCTAAACTTCCAGGGATAAAAATGGGGCTGCGTTCTGTCCTCGTTTGAGAGCCTGCTGCTGAAAAGGTGGTGGAGAGGAATGCTGGACCTGAAGGCTGGATGTCTGCGAGGACGGTGGTCACGTTGCATGCAGGGACCTGGATGGAGTGGCTGGATGAGAATTTGCTGGTGGACAGCAAGACCCCAAGAAGCCGGATAGTGAAGGTGCCCAATGTGCCCCACTCCTCAGGGTCCTGACGAAACCTGTGTTTGAAACCATGTAGGAAAGTGGTACCCAGTGTGAGCAAGTGATGTCTTCCAGGAAAAGCCTGGAGCTGAGTATCGTTGCACAAGGTATGCATTGCATGCTGCTAAGTCTTTGTCCCTTTGACAAACCAAATACATTGGTTTGGTGTTTCTTCAGCATGGTATAAATAAACCTTCTGGTGACAAGGCTTGTGCCTTAGAGTCATCTGAAAAGTCCTCATGAGCAGGAAGCTGCAGCTGGCAGTGAGTGACCCCAGCTACTTACGGTGACTGGCTTTCAGAAGGTCTTTTTCTAAAGTATTGGTAGTGTGCAACGAGTGATTTTTGGTCCAACATATTTAATAAACTTGGAAATGAGACTCAAGGAATAAATTTCCCTTTTGGATGCTGTCAGAGAGTTTCAATAGTTTGTTTATCGAATCTGTACCAGCTCTTTGGTGAGCCTGAGAAATGATGGTTTGGGGTGTTATCTCCTTTCCCAAGCCTCCGTTTGCACCCGAGCAGTATTGTCTTGTTCACTGGGGACAGCAAACACGCGAGCAAGGGCTTGGAACAGATGCAAAGGTAACTGCACTGTCATTCCTTTCAGCTGGAAGTGTACTTGTAATTTTAGAATTAGATTTGGGTGGAAATGTTACTTAACTTGTTTATAAATATACCCACATGGCAAATTCTTTTCTATTTTTTAAAAATAAATGTCCTCTAATAGAAAACAGAGGGCAGACAGTGGTGGCTGAAACATTGCTCATATCCTGTGTTCCCATGTTCATTAACAGTAGCTTTCTAGTCTTCTAAACACCCATTTTAGCAGAAAAACCCAAGACACAGATATATGGATCTGGAATCTTACGCAGTTGCAGAGCCTGCCAAGCTCCCGGCAGCTACCTTGGGTCTTCTGTCAGATGATTTCAGTCCCATTTTTTTCTCCCAGTGAATTAGTTCTCAATTCCCTAGAGTCCCTGCTGTTCTTCAGTTTAGGGAAGATGCTCTGTGACCTCAGGTAGTCACCAAGAAGTCAGTAGATTTGTATCGGCTGGAAATCTCAAGCAGCGCTTAAAATAGTGCTGCATGGTGGGAGGACGGGAAGATCGTGAACGCTTTTTTGGGGTGTCCATACCTCCCGTCATCACACCCTGGCCGCAGGCAGAAAACTAAACTTGTATCTGCCTCACCTCTCTGTGTAAAGCGGGGGTGTCAGCACCCGCAGTGGGAGCCTGGTGGAAGTGCTTTGAGATCCTGAGACAGAACGATCCTACACGCTGTTGTCTGCGTATTTGTCAAAACCTCGTTTGTGTTCTTTCACCTATAATATGGCTGGGTTTCATGCCAAACAAGCGATGCGTTGTGGCTAACCACTTATGTAATAACAGAGGCATTAATTTTACCATCTTGAGCCTGAGCAATACCAGCCAACGAGAGTTTTGAAAGCAAGTGGTGTCCTTCCACCCTTCAGTTAGCACTGTCCTTCTTCCTGTCCTTGCCCACAGATAGGAGGAACTCCTAATCTCTGTTCTTGATTATGGCATTTACTATGTCTCAGACCAGGAATCTGTCATACACATAAGAATAGCTCTGGGAATCATTTCAGGAGTCTACCCCCTTATGTGTGGTAGGATACCTTTGCCATTTTTGACAGAGTTTGCCTATTCAGTTTGTACAAGGTCTTCAACATGGGAAATTCCACAGGCCCCGTCAGGCAAAACTGCCCAGGGTTATCTTTACCATTGGGAAAAAAGCCTTCCCTAATGCCTAAATTAGATCTTCCTTGCTGCAGTTTGAGCCCCTGAGTTCGTGTTCTGTGCACTGTCATTGTGGAGAACAAATCGGTTCGTTTCTATTTGCAGCAACCTTTGATGTGTTTGCTGACCTCAGAGCAAATCTGATCACTTCACTCTTCTCTCACAGGTCCAGACCTTTGATTATTCTTGTCCTTGTCAAAGTAGTTCCTTCAGTTATCCGATTTTTTTGTTCCAAGTGCAGATGGCACAGAATTGGGTTTTTTTTTGGTAACACTAGTTTGCTGGATGTATATGAGTTCAACCAAGGAGAATGTTTGGTTGACAGAAGTAGCTCATAAGTCTTGAAAACTTAGAGACTTGGTTCTATCAAGTTGCCATTCTATTAATTTCTTATGTCCTTATTTCACAGTCTTGCTTCCCTAAGAAATCAAGTTCTTATTTTTGAAGGGGGAGGAGGCTTCTAGGAATATTGGTGATCACTTGTTTTGTTTCCTTTTGAGATAAATGCTGTGTTTTTTTTCCAGTTTCAGATGACAGCAGGTGATCAGCAAGGGCGTAACAGAATACATGCATAGAAATCATGTGTGGGTGGGTGGGTGGGGGGAATCTAAATGTCAAAAAATCACACAACCTGGTAAACTCTGGATTTTCCTTTATTCGTAGAATCATAGAATCATAGGGTTGGTAGCAACCTGTGGAGATCATCTAGTCCAACCCCCTGCCAGAGCAGGGTCACCTAGAGCAGGTTGCACAGAAACGCGTCCAGGCGGCTTTGGAATGTCTCCAGAGTCGGAGACTCCACCACCTCTCTGGGCAGCCTGTTCCAGTGCTCTGCCACCCTCAAAGTAAAGAAGTTCCTCCTCATGTTGAGATGGAACTTCCTATGCTCGAGTTTGTGCCCGTTACCTCTTGTCCTGTCCCCGGGCACCACTGAAAAGATCCTGGCCCCATCCTCCTGACACCTAACCTTTAAGTATTTGTAAGTGTTGATAAGGTCCCCCCTCAGCCGTCTTTTTTCCAGACTGAAGAGACACAAATCCCTCAGCCTTTCCTCATAAGAGAGGTGTTCCAGTCCCCTCATCATCTTCGTAGCTCTCTGCTGCACCCTTTCCAGCAGTTCCCTGTCCTTCTTGAACCGGGGAGCCCAGAACTGGACACAGTACTCCAGGTGCGGCCTCACCAAGGCAGAGTAGAGGGGGAGGATGACCTCCCTTGACCTGCTGGCCACACTCTTCTTGATGCACCCCAGGATGCCATTGGCCTTCTTGGCCACAAGGGCACATTGCTGGCTCACGGTCATCCTGTTGTCCACCAGGACTCCCAGGTCTCTTTCCACCGAGCTGCTCTCCAGCAGGTCAGCCCCCAGCCTGTACTGGTGCATGGGGTTATTCCTCCCCAGGGGCAGCACCCTACACTTGCCCTGATTGAATTTCATAAGGTTCCTCTTTGCCCAGATCTCCAACCTGTCCAGGTCTCTCTGCATGGTGGCACAGCCTTCCAGTGTGTCAGCCACCCCCCAGCTTTGTGTCATCAGCAAACTTGCTGAGGGTGCACTCTATCCCCTCGTCCAGGTCATTGATGAATATATTGAAGAGGACTGGACCCAGTACTGACCCCTGGGGAACACCACTCGTCACTGACCTCCAACTAGACTCTGTGCCCCTGATCACTACCCTCTGAGCTCTGTCTTTCAACCAGTTATCTATCCACCTTACTGTCCATTCATCTAACCCACTCTTCCTAAGCTTCCCTATGAGGATGCTGTGGGAGACCATGTTGAACGCCTTGTTTAAGTCAAGGTAGACCACATCTACCGCCCTCCCCTCATTTATCCATCCAGTCGTGCCATCATAGAAGGCTATCAGATTAGTCAGACATGATTTCCCCTTGGTGAATCCATTATTATTGAATCCATTGTTATTGTCCGCGGTAGTTGGACATTATCTAACCTGTCCCCTGTGAGATTTGTTTGTATGGCTGCTTCACTTCCCAGCCCTTTTGTGCAGTAATTTTCAACCTCTGTTTGGCAGTTTACAATGGATTACTTGTGAGGTCTCTGCAAAAATAAGCCTAAAAAAAGCAAGGTCGTTGGCATTCAACTGAACTGTGCATCCGTGGTGCCACTAGAAAGCTTTTAGGAATTGAAGAGTGAAAGGGACAAAGGGTTAAAACTGGCCCTCCTGTTGCCCCCAAAGTCCCCCCTCTTTCTAAAGTAAATAAATGTTGTTCATATTCTGTAACTCGGCTCTAAGCACTTCTTTCTCTTCATTGTCAGAGTTTCAGCAGAAAAAAAATAGAGGTTTAGATATTTTGATTGTGAGCCATCAATTGGGATAATTACTGTTATTTAAATTCTGTGACGTTGAGAATGAACAAGATCTGATAACCTTTATTGTTAGCTCTTTATTAAATGGGGTAGTAAGACGAAGAATGTTTTATAGGATAAGATTTTTCTCAAGAGCAAGTGTGGCCACGATTACAAATAATCTCCCCCCCGCCCCGTATTTTTGGCTTTTATGAGAAGTGGAGGATGTTTTAACAATAAGCATACGTTTTTAAATACTACCATGTGAAGAACACTAATATGTGTGTGGAGTTGCACTTAAGTCATTTGCCAGACTATGCAGGTTGTAAATGGCTCCCTGACACTTTGAAAAGCTGCTTTTCTATGTCCTACAATAAAATAATTCACAAGGTCACAGAACATTTGCAAATACTCACAGGGTACCATTCATGCAGAATGGCAGGTGAAGAAGGAGTCATAAATAATTACAGAGTCCTTTCTTTGCCTTTGGTGAGCTTGGGATGGGGATATGGTAACTAGCTGGCAAATGAAAACCCGAGCTAAAAATATTTGCATAAACGATTTGTTTCATGGCCGTGAATGCTGAATACACTGGGAAGCTTTACAGCCTCTTTGAAGATCATTTGAGGCATATAAGGATAAATTGTTTAGGTAAATAATGAGCAGCTAGCAATGTGACAAGATTTAGGTTTTGCCCCTCTGAAAGACAAGCGCTTAAATATCTTTCTCACGTGCAGATGCAAAATCTTGACTTATCTATCCTACAAAGTTTGAAAGAGCGGGAAGGTTTGCTGAGCCTCTAGGAAGCCTTGTAAATCTCCTGTAATAGGGGCCTTGCCGTGACACTAATAAAAAGACAGCGTCATACCCAGGTGCATTTATAGAGTGCTTTTATAAGGACTGAGCTTCCACTTGACAGAAATGAGGGGGAATTTACTTGGGCAGCGGAGACCCGGTGGTGTTCTTGTTCTCCCTGTCAAGTCAGACCTGATGTCGGAGGCGACAGTCGAGTGAGCTTAGGGATGTTCAAAAACCGGTTGCGTTCTCCAAATTGACGCGCCTAATTTAGCTACAGCTGGTGGTATTTTGGTGGTAGCATGGGAGAGGTGGGGCCTCCCAGAGGCGTGCAGGTTCCCACCCCCCCCTCGGTGGCACAGCTGAATTTTAAGCATGAGGGAAGTGCCTCCCTGAATACCAGGGACTTTATTCCTGGCAGTCCCGGCATATGGGGAGGGGACTTGGAAAAAGCTCTTGTGGCAATGCTGAAAACTGCGGCTGCTGTTCAGCAGTCAGCATGTATTTGCAAACCCTGAAAAAAAGTCTGTTATTTATTCTGTTTCTTCTTATTTTGAATCCTGCTCTTGGTAAACTGATGGCTTTCAAGAGCGGTCAATAATAGATGCATTGGTTAGAGGGATGTTTTCTTTAATGTTTTTTAGGAGTGATGGGAGTAAACAGATGGATATGAGGCAAGTTGTCTATAGAGAAACTTCAAAGTTTTGCTTGGTCTGTAGGAAGCGAATCTGCAAATTGGATCTGGAATTAATCAGAGATTTTTTTTTTTGTGCATTTCTCATAAGCAGACTGTTGCTGGCATGCAACAACGGCTTTGGTATTCTTTTGGGATATTTTTCTGTTTGTTTGGGAATTAAAGCCGCTGTACCTGTAGCTCACTTTTAAATATGTAATTTCAAAGAATACGATAAATTTCTTTGCCCGTTGGTGTTGCAGGCTTGAAGAACGATTGAGCGTGAAGTTTTATTAACTGTAGCCCTAGCAATTTCAAAGATACTGGTTGTGCTGGAAGCTTTTCTGACAGGTCTTATTCATAATGGCCTGAATGTGTCCAAGACAGCGTGATCTATAGCTTTTAATCAGCTAATGGATGGAACCTCACAGTGAAACTTGGCTGTATGCAGGCGGGTTAGAACAGAAAGGATTTTGCCATTTTACATTTTTCAGACTGGGGCAAGTTTCTGAGGGAAGCAGCAGCACCGTTCCTGGCCGCTGGGGAATGACAAAGCAGTGTTATAACACAGAATAAAAGCTTGCGTTCAGCTCAGATTCACCGAAGCGTTTGTAATGGTCTTTGCCTTGTCCTGTTTTAGGATTTTGGATCTTTATATGGCTGTGTTTTGGTCTGGCTATGGGTAAGAGCAAGTAAGGCAGAGCAGAGGGAGATTACCACAATTCAGGGATGGATTTCCACTGTAAAGCTTTATAATCTGTCCTTTTCCCTTGGATTGCAAGTTCGAATAGGTAAAAAAGGCCATGTAGAGAAACAGGCAGTGGTCCAGGTTGCCACATTTTGTCCTGGCCGTTGCTACAGCACCAGACGGGATGTGCTGTTGGGGTGGTCCAGCGGCGGGAGAAGCAGGGAGGCATGGCCAGGGATGGCACCTTCACGTTCAAATCCAGGCATGTGGGGTGTGCGCCCCCTGAGACCATTCAGGGACGTGTACGTAGACATAGGGTGTCTGAAGCAGCATACTGGAGTTCCCTTGTCAGAATTTCTTCATGTCTGAGAGCTCTTCGTGTTGATTAATGAGGTTGCACGTTTCCATATTTAGTTCTTCTGTCAACCATTTCCTTTTGTCTTTTAGTCCAAACTTCCAAGATTGGGAAAAAGAAAAATCAGAGGCTGACTTAGGTCTTGGGGAGTAGGAGTTGCTAAGGGATAGAGAGGAGGAGTCACTCTGCTTTGAGCAGAGTAAGAAGATGAAAATTGCCCTGTAAATATGAATTGCCCAACTTTAACATGTGTGTGATGAAGGCCTCAAGCTCTGTGGCTGTAGTAGTAAGGTAAGATGAGCCTTTCTTTTTTTTTTCTCTTTGGAAAAATAAGTAAGGTACTGACCTCAGGATTGGCCAGCACTGCCGCAGGTGATGCCCTGGGCTCAGGTGATGCCCTGGGCTCAGGTGATGCCCTGGGCTCAGGTGATGCTGTTCACAGCCACGCTTACTCTGGTGTAGGCTGAAGCTGTCTTGCCTGCCCTTCCGAAGTCTGTGCCTGCAGGGTAAAACAGACTCTCTTCCCTTTAAACAATCTCAGATTTCATGAAGGTGGTATTCACACCTGGCATTGCACAATGAAGGCACTATATTTTTGGTTTTAAAAAAATGGGGGGGGGAGAAGAGCAAGAGAGAAAAGCTCTGTTCCTTGGTAATACTCTTTTTTAATTCCCTTTTCTTTCTTTTAAAAAAAAAAAAGACAAAAAAGAAAAAAAAAAGAGGTTTTTTTTTGTGGGGGTGTTTTTTGTTTGGTGTTTGTGCTTTTGTTTGTTTTTTTGTTTTCTTTTTTAGAAGAGGTTTATCAGTCCTAGCAGAGTGGGATGCTGAGATGACTGTTACAGACACAAGCCTGCAGAGCTGTCGGGCACCCAGACCATCCCATTTAAGTCACTGGGAGTGGTGTGGTGTTGCTGGTGAGCCTGGGAGCATCCTGACCGGCTCCCCTTCCTGTCAGGAGCAAGGTGGCTCTGTGCAGCAGCTTTCTTTGGGGGGATGTCCTGCTCCCCATCCATCCCCACGTGCAGAGCAGGTCCGAATCCTGCGGGAGGGCTGCGGTGGAGGTGAAGGAGGGGGAGTGGGTTCCTGGGGTCTCCCCTCCGGGCCGTGGCAGCACAGGGCAGCCCCTGGGGTGAGACACGCAGCGGCAGGTGCCCGGCGGACAGGGCTGACCCCCTGCCTGCTCCCAGCCCTCCCCCAGCACCCCTTCTTTTCGGCAGGGCGAAGCAGGAGAAGGGGTCGGTGTTGGGGAGTCGTGGGGGCGCGGAGCCTCCCTCTCCCCATCCTGCTGCTGCACTGGGGAAGGTACCGCCAGCAAGCGTTTAAAGGGATTATTTTACACGCTGTTACTACACAAGCTGGAACATGATTCAGCCCTTAATTAAAATGCCGTATTTAGGAGCTATCTGCATACGAGCAGTGCTGTTTTCCCACATGCAAAAGGCTTGTACGTCAGCTTGGCAGGGAGACCGCCCGGAAAGATGGATTTTAAACTGTTGTGGGGAAACTTCTCTTTGCAGAGCGTTGTCTGTGAGCAAAGGTCATTTGTGCTGGAGGACCGGCCCTGGTGGCAGCAGAGCTATGCTGAGCCTCACGCCTTATACTGGGAGTTGTATTTGCAATGGTGGGTGGAGGAGGAAAAAAAGGAGAAATAAAGTCTTGTTCCACACAGGACAGGAGTGATTCACAGCCCACCTTTGTTATTGCTGTGACTTAGCGCTTGCCTTGCCCAGGAGGAATGTCACGCTAGGTTTGCCGTGCGCAGACAGGAGGTGAAGTCACTGTATATCAAACTGCTTCACTTGAAAACGGGAAGGGAAGGAGCCTGGTGGGTGGCAGGGAGAAGGTGGTATTTCATGGGGTTGCAAATTTGAGATCCACCACCAGCGAGCACACTGGTGTCACACCCAAAATCTGCAGCGGATATGACGTGAACCCACCCTCTCTGCCTTCTCCAAAAGCAGTCTGCAGAAAAGAGAGCGAGTGAGTTTATTTTCTGGACAAGTTAAAAAAATGCCCAATATCAAATTCTCGTGAGTGTTTGGAATGCGCATATTGCTCATTTTGATGAGTTTTCATGAGAATAAGCCTTTGGTCCGTTGCTCTCAGTGTACTGAGTGATGATTATGGATCTCAGATTTGATCTGGCAGAGGGTGAGGTGACTTGTTCACATCCCTTCTGCTGGGAGAATTAGTATTCCTAGGCTGGTTACCCACCATTTTGGTAGTAAGCCGTATGAAGAAAAAGGTTCTGAAGATGTTTTTTGATTTTTGGCTTATTATTGCTTGTAATAGAAAATGGTACACTGCAGAGTTTGGCGGTGGTGGAGGTAGGGTGTCCGTGAGCCTGGGGGGCCGCTGGTGATGGGGAGGTAGTTGAGGAGCAGTTCGCACCTTGATCCGAGGAAGACTTGACGCCATTGCACAGCGAGGGGATGCCCACGCTGGGGCCATGCACCGCCGCAGGCTGAGCCCAACCTGCACGTTGGCCTGTGGGTTAGAGCGCAGCTGGTTTGGGTAGGAGTGAGCCTACTAAAACCCTGCGTTGTGCAGCTGTTGTCGCTGCTGCACTCGCACCGCATGAGAGCAAACGCCTGGCCGGGCACACAGCTGCTCCCAGCATCCGGGCTCCAACTCCTTGTTTGTAGCTAGGAGTTTTCCCAGCCCTGCCTTGCCGCATCCTCCCCAGCTCGATGTGCTTCCCGGCAAGGAAGTAAAATCTTTCGGTGAACTGGGGAGCAACTGAGTGGGATGGAGGGCTGCCAAAAAGCTGCATGGGTGCAGGCTGAGCCGAGCAGATGTGCTCGCGGCCCTTTGACAGCGTGTGGGGAAAAAAAACCTGCTTCTTTATCACAAGGAGTAGATGGGCAGATATCATGTGTGGCCGCTGAGGCTGGTGAGGGGGGTGGGGTGTGGAGGGGAGAATTTGGGGAGCCCAGGGCTATGCTTGGGGACCTGGTGAATCGAAAGCCCTGTCTTTGTAAGTAGTTCTGCTGGGGTGTTCTTTGACTTTCTCTTAATAACACTCTTAAACGCACCAAATGAGTATCTCTTAGCACTGGTTGAAGCCCGAGCTGTGTACGGTAAAACCTTTCCCAAACACAAGATAAAACAAGAAATAAGCAGAGCACCTATTGGAGCCGCCGTGTGCTGGCACTGCGGGGAGGTGTGAGGCAGCCCTGCCTGTGCGCTCCGTCTGTCTTCCACCTCTGTGCTACAGGCAGATGGACGATGAACCCTCATCCCTCAAGTGTAGCGTTTCTCCTCTCATTGTACACACCATCTATGAGAGACCACGCTGGCAGTCAGATAAGCCTTGAATATTTACACTTTGTGGGAGAGAGTGGTTTGGTGTCTTTTTTTTTTTTTTTTTTTCTTTCCCTCTAATGTGTCTATAAAAGGGATTTCTCTTTTATATGATGTTTCCGCAAGTGGAAGTTTCAGCAGGTGCTCTCTTGGCTGGTCGCTGTTGTCTCCAGCTGCCCCCCGGCAGTTGTCTTTGAGGGACGGCGTGCTGGGGAGGTGAAAGGAAATCCATTGCCACGGGAATTTAGCAGGAGTGGGATTTGTGCCAGGGCCAGACGGAGGATCGAACTCCTCACCACTCCTGAAGCTCACTTAGGACCAGTTTTCAGGTGGGCTTTCCAATCTGAGGTTCAGGTCCCAGACTAATGTAGGTGTGTAATCCCCCAGTGCCTCTAATGGGAACTTGGTGCTTGAAATATCTGTCTGGAAACTGAGCTGTGCATTGGGGGTGCCGGAGAAGCCTCTGGGGGGTTGCGGGGAGGCACCATGGATGAGCAGAGTCACATGGCAGGTGCCTTTGGATAAGGGATAGGGTTGGGCTGGAGTAGATGGTTGTGGGCTCATGCAAGAACACCTGCATGATCTTTGGCACAAATGTCAAGATTTGTCCCATTTAAGTTTGGGCACCTGACCAAAGCTTTGGAAGGAGGAAGCAAATTTCCCACCATTGGCTGTGAGAAAAAGCGAGGCCTCCAGAGCTCTTCTCCTGGATTTCAGGGAGAAGAGCATGTGGAAAACGAGCACACTTTTCCAGCCATTGTCTTGCTCGGGACCCAGCTAAAGCTGTTTAGAAGAAGACACTCTCCAGGAGAGCTGGGGTTGTGGCAGAGCTGGTGACTTGGGGCTTTGCCCGTGGGTGGGAGAGAGGTTGTGGTGACTGTGTTCTTGGTTAGCCCACCTTCCCTGGAGGCTCGAGAGGAAGACAGAAGCCTGAGCCTGACGAAGGAAGGAGGAGCAATTATTGGAAGTACAGTTAATCTTTCTTTAATTAGAAGACATGCTAAATTAAAAGGCCCAGGAGTGATCCCCCAGATGTCAGCTTACTGAGAGACAATAATTGGTGGGAGAATCTAATGTTCTGCTAAGCTTTGTATCTGCATTTGATAGCATTGTTGTGATTTTACATGCTTTGTTTAAAAAGAAAGAAACTTGACCCAAATAAGAGAGCTCAAGCTTTGTGTTCTGTCTTCTTCAGGCATTGGACAGGTTTACTTAAACAATAATGATAATGATGATGATAACAATAATAATATTAAGCATCATCATCATCTGTTGTCTGTAATCTTGGAGAAAATAGCAGCTAGCTTTAGAAACCTTTGGAGAACAAATCTCTTGCTGATGGCAACTGTGGACTTAAACTTTTGACAGGAGCGCCTGCGGGTAAATTTCCAGGAGGATAAATCCGAGCTGTGGGAGGTGGGATATTGTTTGCAGGGAGCAGGCAGCCCCTTACTTTGGGCATCATGCAGCGGAACTGCCCCGGCTCTGCTCAGCAGCAGGCAGGAAAAGCTGCTTTTCGAAGTAGAGTAAGAAGTTCTTCTCACTTTATGGGGTGTTTTGGAAAATTCTTCTCCTTTTTTGGGGGTGGGGACTGTCTGTCAAACCCGGGCTTTATCAAATCCTCTGCTGGTTCTGCATGGTGACCCACTGCTGCAGTCCCCGTCCAAGTGCCCTTCTGCGTCCCTCGCTGTGGGACCCTTAGTGGCTCTGAGCTTATCTCAGCACAGCATTGGCGCATCCCACATGAGCACACGGCAAAAGACAAGCGTCGGGTCCTGGTGTGGCAAGTTAGAAGATTTAAGCCATCAATTTTATTTCCTTTTTTTTTTTTTTTAAAGTGTGGCAAAGGATCCATTCCTTAGAGCTAGTAGAAGTCATCAGCTCTTGCTTTATGGGATGTCAGTGTTGGCGAGGCTGCACCTTAAGCAGAAAGAAATCCTCTGTCATGCACAAAAGGAGAGTCTCTCCAACTGTGCTTACAGAAAATATGAGGAGCACTTCCACCTCTGTTGAGGGAGGAGCACGAGGGTGGAGAAGATGGTGTTCGTGCCTGAGGATCGCTTGCGGCGCTGGATGCGCTGCAGCTGGTGATGCCTTCGCTCTGGCTGTTCCGCAGAAAAAGCGTCTGGCACATGACAAGGAAGCTTGTGGATTTTCGTGGGCCTTTGGATTTTGACTTGAAAGCCCTTTCTATTACAGTCTGAACCTGAGTGATGGCATTAGAATGAATAAAGATAATCATGTCAATTTTATCGATGTAGACGCAGTTACAAGGAAATAAAGACTGTTCTTTTGAAACTGGCTTTCTGATACAGTAACACGGTCAACCCAGCACTTTTCTGACTTAAACCAATTTTATACTAATGTTTACATCAACTGTGATGGAATTATTCCCAGTTTACATCGGTAAGTGAGAGGAAAATCAATTGCAGTGTATCGACCTCGAAACGCACTAATTACTTGCTGCGCGGAGCTGGGTGCAGCAAAGAGCCGCTCTCCGTGTCCCACAGGGCTCGCCGGCTCTCCTCCTTCCCCCTACTCCCTGCGGCAGCCGGGGACGCCTGTGGTTTAACTGCTCAAACAGCCAGCAAAGCTTTCCTGCCCCTTCAGATAAGATTTTTTTTTTTTTTTTTTTTTTTTGAAAGATCCTGCCTCTGGAGCCCTTTCTTTCTGCAGTTGGCACCGTGGCAGAGGAAGGGCAGGCTCAGCTTTCACAGGCGGTGGTGCAGCCAGGTCCCAGGGAAAAGGAAAGGCTTGGAGATGCTGTCGGCATCTTCTGTTTGCTGTGCAGAACCACCAGCCCGGAAACGAAGGGGGATGCTGGAAGGTGCAGCAGTCCCTGAGAGAGTCCCGGGGGGAGCTGGGGCTGGAAGACAGTGAGTGGGGCCAAGCTGGTCCCGCAGCTGCCGCAAAGTGGCACTGGAAAACTGGGAGGCTCCCAGGGCTTCATCCCGACCTCAGAAACACCACCCCATCGTGCAGCTCCGGCCAGCATATGCATGTCCCTCACTTGCCCCCAACTCCCACTTTTTTTTTTTTTTTCCTTTGTATTTTTCCCAGGGAGAGGGACAATATCTGTCAATTTTGAGTTTGTTTTTTTTTTTTTTAGAGTTGCTCTGAATCTCACTCAAGTGCGAAGTGAAACCTGAGGTTGTACCCAATGTTACATAAATAGTTAACCCTTTTTCTCACGTGCCCGTTTCTGCGCGAGGCGTATCTTCAAATCGCAGGAGGGTGCTTTTTTCTCTCTGCGCTCAAGGGCTTATCGTCTGGCTCAGACGTAGGATTAGGTACAAGTAAAAAGAGATCAAGACATTGATTCAGCAATGCGCTTGCATTTAATCCTGCCCCTCCCCTTAACAACAACAATAATACTTACGGTGTGACTATAATCAGTATTTACCATCTGAAATTTAAGTGCCCGCTTTTGTGCTTGGCTGAATCAGCGCCCAATTTTGTATCCATGTAGTGGAAGGGGAGAGGAGCGCTGGCTGAGGAGCAAATAGTGGAGATGCTCTCTTATCTCATCGAGGCCTTTACACCCGTGTGCTCACTCCCACTTGGATAAACCTTTCTTACACCCGCGCGGCCGGGTGGCTCTGACAGCAGCATATCACCTTGTTCAGGGTCAGGGGATGGTTTTGGGATGCTCTGCTGGGCGATGGAAAAGGGGCACCTCCCCGAGGTGGTTGCCCGTTCCATCCTCTGGTCTTGCGGAAATGGTTTGCGTTTGCTTTTGCGTTGGCACAGGCCGCAGTGACGGATCCGAGCTGCAGAGCAAAAGCATTCTGGCAAATGAATAGCAGCATTTTTATTTTATTTTTTTTTTAAAAAGCCTTCAAGAAAAACAGTTATCGGTAACCGTACAGCGTCTAGAACAAGAGCTGCATTCACCTTGTGTTTATAGCAAAGGCTGCCCCGCTATCTGGAAGGTATGTGTTCCCTTTTCATTTCAAACGCAAGGAAGTCCTTTTTTGTGTGGCAGTTGAGAAAGAAAACCACAGAAGTTTCCTCTTCTTTCAAAGCACTCTGCTCAAAACACGCTTTCAGGAAATACTTGTTCCTGCCTGAGAAAGGAGGGTGCTGGAAGCTCTGCAGCTCATAGCCACAGCACAGAAAGCCTGACACTAGACTGTTTTGCAACAGTCAGTCATCCTAAAATGAAAGAAATTAGGAGGCTAAATAACGTCTAATAGCTGATAATAGTAATTTAAAGTCAACATGCCAATAAGCAAGTTTTTCTCTAAAAAAAACTCATGAAAATACTGTTTGTCCCCCTGCTTTTAGGCATGCCAGCCAGCAGTGTGTGACTCTCTCGTACAGCCTTGTCGTATCGATCTAAAACATTCTCTACCTAGTTAAAAAGGTTCACGTTCACAGCTTTTCCTCTCATGCTCTTCCTTGGGAGGAGAGTGCAGGTTTTCTGCTGAGTAAAACAAAGTTTTCAGGTTTTCATGTGTTTAAGGAGGCAGCTACTGGCTTAGCTCTCACCAGCAGTGCTAAAGAAAAGAATTAATGAGTAAGTTCATCTATTTTCTCTAGCAGGCAAAGACCGTTTATCTGACTTTTGACTAGAGCACTGACTCTCCGTCAATTTTATTTTCAGGTCTTTCAGCATTTCGCATTCGGTGAAAAGTCCAGTGTTAAATGACACAAACCCGACATCTCCCTTTCCAGTCAGCCATGCGATTCGATTGATTGTTTGTAGAAGTTTTGTGCAAATGTCAACAATAGGAATTGATGGTGCTTGGCTTGTCCGTGACTGATGATGATTGATGTGTTTTGGCACGCCGTATTTGTTCATAATTCATGAACTTGCCTTTCTGCCTGGGTTCATATGTGGCCGCAGTTTGCAGCTGTGTAAATCAGGGCTGCACTTGAGCAGTCGCCGTCCCTGCTGACCGGAGACTACTTTTTTTTTTTTTTTTTTTTTGGGTAAAGACGAGTTAAGATTGTCTCCTCTCATTTTCAGATGTGACGTTTGCATCGCCGTGGGGCAGGGAGAAGGTGCTGGTGGTGGAGATGTGGTTTGTGATGGCTAACCTCCTTGCATTTGAATTTGTACCCAGCCCAGCTGGCAGAGCAGTTGAAGCTGGGGTCGGACATGGATGCGAACAGACAGCGTGCTGCCGGCCTCTGCTTTCCGACAGACAGATCTGTGGCATGTATTATACATAGGCTATACGCAAAGATGCTCAGCAGTGAAAGAAATAAATGTTTCGGCGTTGCAGAGCCCATTTCTGCTCTCATTCTGATTGCAGGATCTATGCTGATGGTAAGCTCTCGTTTTAGCAGGGCTTTCTTGCTTTTGACCCAGCTAGTGACCTTCCAAGTGCCCTAATCCACACAGTATGGTCTCTGGACAATATTCTAGCCAAATTACTCATCACGGCGGTACAGTCCCCAAAAGGCTTTAAATGATGCATTAAGCAATGCAGTAGCATCTGCCACATGTGGTTCCTCCTCTCGGGGATGTTTGCACGCGGGCAGCTCTTTGTTTGGCTTTGTGCTTCGGAAGGACAGGGATGCGCCTGTGCATGTGAGCGAGGGAGAAGTGCCCATTGCTTGTGTTCGCAAGGATGGTGGTGAAGAGGTGTACCTGGTGTTGGAGTGGCAGCGTTGACCCAGCAAAGCCTTTAAGTTCATAAGGTGCAAACAGTGTTGGAGAGTTCAAGGAGGTGCCTCAAGCGTCTTCCTGGACGAGAGACCGATTACTCAGCACTGTTCGGGTCTGAACGCCGGGAGCGGAGGTGAGGAGACCTGTGGGCGCTGAAAGCAGAGGAGGCGAAGCAGCGTTTCTTGTGCAGCCTCTAGCAAGCAGTGAACACGGCAAAGGGTTGTCAGACATTCGGAGCAGGGGCATGTTTAATGCTGCAGGCAGCCCCATTGGAGTCTGTTGGGCTGCTCATTGGATGGGACCCAGGGCAGGAGAACCCTCCAACGAAAGGGAACTGCAGCCCCTGTGCCCCCCGTGCCTCCCAGCTCGCCCATGTTCCTGGCCATGCAGTATGGTCCCGAGGCACCGCAGCCCAGCTCCAACATCTAGTGTGCGGCAGAGCTGGGAAGGGGAGAGTAAAGCTGCTGAAACCATCGCAGCCGGGGCAAGCTTTTGCTTCAGTGACACGTAGGTGCGTTGCTGTGACAGAGGTGGCGTGCGTTACCCTCCAGGTCCTCCGTCAGGGCGGCGGGGTGACCTCCCCATCATGTGGTGAAGGCTGAACTAACATTGCTGCAGAAGGCGTGAAGGGCTGCGAGGTGCCCGGGGGCATGCGAGCGCGCCGTGCCGTGCTGCGCAGTGTCACAGCTACACGTGCGTGCAGACAACTCGGTGTAAATACATAGCCTAGTGTGCCAACACCTCTTCAAGCACTGTCATCCTTAATTGGCAAGGAGGTTAATAGCACTGAAGGTGCTTGGCCTGAAAGAAAAGGAAGATTTCTGCAGAATTTAAAAATTGCTGCAGGATTTAAATATGGCCTTAGTGACAGAGGTGTATTTGTGAAAAGGAAGATTTGCCTTAGCAAATTCACACCGGCAACACAGGTGGATTTTACTTTAACCATCAATGTTTGGGATGCTGGGATAAACTGCTGTGGTTTTGACTTGTACCTGGGGAGTAACACTAAAAACAGCCCATCTGCCAACTGAATCGAAGTGCTACCGTGGCTATCACTGATTTTATTATGGTATTATCTGGAAGGTCCTGCTGCTGCTGGTTGCGTTATGGTGGGCACGTTTTTCTGCATTGAGGAAGACTAGCTCCTTTCCCTGCAAGCCCAGCATCCCATAGGCAGATGAGGGGCAGGAGAAGATTGGAGGTTCACCCAGATGCCTTGTCCTGGGCCCCTTTGAGGAGTTTGTAGAAGTGGACCCCAGCCTTCCCCATTTCAGTCTAGTGCCTGAATACTGAGATGGACTTTGTTAAAGCAAAACATAATGACCCGGGGAAAATCATGGTGGCTCTGACACTGACAGATGCAATGTCGTGGTTGTCGGGATCCAGTGCTTGATATTTCCTTGAGTATAAAGAACCTGAGTGGGTTCCTTGCTGAAATTAATACCTTCAAATCAACCTGGTGTATATCAGGAAAAAATACACAGTTTGCCAATTATTGTAGAACGGAGGCAATATTTCAAATCCCATTTGGATTTGGAATGGTATCCAAATAATTAGCAGAGTGTTTCTGGGTCTCTGCATCCCTCCTGGAGAATGAGTAATAGCAGAACAACCCTCTGTCAAGGTTCAAGGTGGTACAAGTCTCTGCATCAGTGGATTTGGCTGGCAGAAACCTCCGTTCAGCCCATTGTCTCTCCAGTAGCTGCAGTTGCAGCAGCGGTGGGTATGAGAGACATCTGTGGAAAATGCTGTGATGCAGAAATGTCTAGCGGGGAAGGAGCAAATAAGAGCTATATTTCTTTTTTAGCTAAAGGAGAGGGAAATACTTTTACAAGGTTATGCCACTTTCCCCAGCATTTGTGTTTCAAAACCTGTTACTCTTTTGGAAGAAAACTGAAGGTAGCTCTATCAAGAGCCAGGAAATTAGAAGACCAAAGGAAAATTTGAACTCTCTATCTAGAAGTGTAATTCTTCATGCAAGGACCATCAGGATGACCTGTTTCCCTCCTTTATCTCGGTGGGGCAGTTTCCTTGAGCGCAGGTGACATTACTGCTGAACTACCTTCTCAGTGTATGTTCCCTTGTATTATAATCTGGAAAAAAAAATATTAAAAATTCAGAAGATGAGGCAAAAAATGCTGGCTAACCCAGCCACAGTTAATGCAGCACCGCGGAATTTGTGTCAACAAACTGAGTGATTCTGAGGTTATGTTGTAGTCCGTTGTGGAGATATTTAAAACCTTGTTGGTGGCAATGCTGGGAGAAATAAAGGGTTTAGAAAACAGAATATAGCTTCATTTGGCACAGAGTAGGTGCGAGCCATATGGAGTCCAGATGTTCCCAGTGCCTTCCGAAAAGGTAACAAATCCAGAGTCACTGAAGGAGGAATTTCAGACTAAACAAATGAGAAAAATATGTGGCCGAACACAACAGAGCTTTTCAGCACAGCAGTCTCTCCTGCCTCTCTCACCTTCTCGCCATCGCCCCGTTTCGGTGCCTTCTGTGGGAATTTTTTAATTTAAAGTAGCGAAAGCCGTGTCTTGATAGGCAGAATAGTGTCTCAGCATCTGTATGCAGCCTAAAATTGGCAAACAAGGCAAGGTGCTCCATTTTGAGGGATCATAAATAGAAAAATGTTTATAGGTGGGAATAAATAGAAAATGTAAAGCATTTATTTAAAAAAATACGTAATTTTCCTGCTCCTTTCTTTTGTTGTAGGCCTCAGTATTTTCTCGTTAACTCCTCTGTGCTGAATTGTAACTTTTTATCAATAATACATAATTCTGCATTTGCAGCATATTACCTCATTAGCATTTTACTTGTCAAGCAACTTGAATACAAAGAGGTAGAGGCCCCAGCTCTGCAAACATCTATACGTATGAGTAACAGTTCAATTAAGCAAAGATATACATATGCATATGTTTGCAAGGCAGAAGCCTGTGTGTTCCTCCTGAGGTAATTCTGGAAGTTTAGGGTTTATTCAAGTTGAGAATAGAATCCATGTCTCTTGATAGCCAGAATATTCCGAAAGCCATTCTTTATTAAATGAGTAAGTCTGCCTTGTTTTTTGCATGGAAAATGGGTTTCCTAATAATTTAAGTTGCTTTTCTGTACATGAAGAAGAAACAAGGGATGATGGAAATCTGTGTGATGGGTAGTGCACAGACATTCAGGACTGTATTCCTCAAAACCCTGTACCACTATTGCCTAGTCTTGTGCTGGCTGCATTTTTATGCTAAAATTACCTTAAACTTTGTGTTTACCTCTGGCTGAGATATTTGCGCCAGCAGCAGCCCCATACATGAGTATGGATATTATGTCTGGCATATTATGTCTGTTGTCAGGGTAATTATTTTGCTTAAGGTGGACAAAGGGAAAAAAAAGAGAGGTTGAATCGTAAAATTGTTCTTCAGCTGATTGAGATTGTCTAAGTGTTAGGAAAAGCCCACTTCTATAAGGTGCTTGTCTAGCTGTGTACTAGGAAGGTGCTCCCATTGCACATCAGCTCTAGGAGCGTGTTTGGTGTGGGATTGTGCCTTGTAGCATACCTCGCCTTTCTCTAACCTTCATCTTCATCTGAGGGATGGATAAACCTCATAATCTGCAGAAAAAAGGGTTACATCTCCTGGAGTGGGCTCCTTTTAAAAGCGGAGCCCCAAGTTTGAAGCCAGCAGCCTCCCTCTGCCCTGAGTTTGTGTGATGGAGTAAGCATAACTGCAGTATCTTCTTGTCAGGTTCACCTTGTCCAAATTAAGCAAGGAAATGGGTTTTCTTGAGGCGTGCTCCCAGCATTTACCCTCATTAAGACTTCCTGCTAATGTGAGTGCTCAGCAGTATTGAGCCTTTGCAGATTACGGAGCTAATGGGTGAGGGCGGCAGCTCATGAATGGCCGCCTCAGTCTTCTGTGAGCCAAGAAAAACACCACTCAACTTGGAAGATTTGGCCTGACCCGCAACATTTTGTGCTTCTGGATAGCTCTCGCTTTGGGTGTTCATGAAGTGCAGGTACCACGGGCCAGCCGCGCCCCTGGTGTAAAGCTGTGTGCGATCAGGAAGAAGCGGCCCCAGGCCCGTAAGTGCAGGTGGTCACAGCCAGCGTGGTGGCTACCTACTGAGAGGGTCAAGCCATCAGCAGAGGTCCTTCCCCTGCAACAGCTGTCTTGGTGCTTTCACAGCACCTTGCTAGAAATGACATCCCCCCGCAGAGCTATTGATCACCTGGCCCGCCCTGGGTGCGGATCCCAGCCATTTGCATGGCTGGGCGACTCCATCAGGTTCAGCTGGAGTCCCCGTCTCCAGCCGGGGAGTTGCCATGAGCCGATGGAGACAGGCTGGCGCGGTCAGGTGGTTGGGGGCACAGCTGGAGCCAGGAGAGGACGTGCGTCTCCCTGGTCTCAGCCGGAGGGAGGGATGAAGAACATCTCGGGTATTTCACTCTCACACACCGTCAAAGGTGCAAAAAGACCAGCCACGTAGGTAATTTTTTCCTAGTCTGAGCCACTTGTGTTCCTTTTTGTTCTCTCTGAATGAAATAGAAAACAGCAAAAGAAAGTAAGGTGGCATAAAACATGAGGGTCAAAGTGCATCATCTAGAAAACAAAATAAAGAGTTTTCAAAGAGGTGCTTTCTAAGGTTTAAAACATTTTGCTTTTTCATGTGTGCGTGTTGCTTTACTAAGATGCTTTCAATCTCAAGCTGGAATTTAAGTTACGCTTCCTTGTCTGCTTAAGCAAGGTGTTGTTTTGTTCCTGCTTTCAAAGCTGCTGGTGTCAGGCTGGGCTTTTTTTGATGTCCTGATCCACGTGTGCCGGCATTGCAGCCAGCATCCAGCTGCTGTTCCGCTGGGAAACTGCGCGCTCTTTTTACTCCAGGCCTTAAATCAACAGTTTTTTCTGATATTTAGGCTGTTTGTTTACTACATGCATGCTCCAGAAACATCCATAAGGGTCTGTTGTGGTGTAAGCAGTCTTGAATCTACGTGGTTTTGTTCTGGAAGTGTTTACAATCTTAAGGTTGTGAAGCCTTAAATTTTCACTCGGTCTGTTTTTGGTATTAGCTAAGCGTGCCCGAGCTTGCAACTACACATGGAAATAACGTGTAGATCAGAAGGGCAGTTTAATACCTGGTGCCTTTGGGACTACAAGTGGAGCCCTGTTTTCTGTGTTAGTGGCATTCAGGGAAAGAAATGCCATTAGGACTTTTTGCTTCTTGTCTCGCACCTTCTTGGATTTTCTCGATTTATTAATCAGTTATTTCACCGAGGTGAAGTTTATGCTACCGATTGTGTGGAGAGGTTATAGAGGATCATTAAACAACTGAAGAATTGCCATTGAGGACCCAAACGCTGGTCTAGATTCAGTCATCCCTGCTTCTGACCTCAAATAAACATTTGAGATTTGGGATGTGTGGGACCCGCAGGCAGTTCTTTAGGTGTTACAAAAATGACCACAGCAGTGCCATAATACTCATCGCCCTATGCTGTTGGTGAACCTCACCCTTGCAACGTGTGCTCTTTGTGCTTTGTAAAGGTCCTCTTAAATAACTTGTAATAATGCAAACATTTTTACCTGGAATTAGAAGGAGTCAGCAAACTCCTCCATAGGATTTTAGCAGTAGAGCTGGGACAAGTGATTCAAGGAACCGAATTCATAGTAGCCAGGAAGTGCTAATGATGGTGATAAAGAAAGACAGTTCTTTCCCTTGGAGATTTAATGATGGAGAGAACAAACTGAAGGCTCCCAACCTTCTTGCTGTCAGGGTCCTTAGAGACGCCAGGCAAATCTTTGCTCAGTGCAGCAAAAAAAAGCTCATGGACATCAACCGTCCCCGAGTTCTCCAGGGTTTTGTGCTGCCTGTTAGAGCAGAGAACCTGCACAATGACCCAGACGGGCTATTTAATGAGATGTTCCTCTAATGAGGGGTTATCATTTTAAAGCCAAGAGAATAAAGGGTGAGACTTAGTTTCAGATGCTTCCCTTTTTTTGGGTTGTACTGGGTGTTCGACTGTCCTACTTAAGGTGAACAAAACTCTAGCATTGCAGAGCAGTATTTCACAAAAGCAGATTTGTCCAGTGTTTCCATATTTCCTCAAATATTACCTGTAACAGATGGAAAAATGTATTTATTTTTTTTCCTCCCAGGAGAAGGTACTGCTCTGTAGATGTTCAGCCAAAGATGGCTAACTGTACGTTGGAAATATGTTGATGTGAAGCCATCCATCTCAGTGACACAAGGACAAGGAAACGCAGCGGGCGTTTGAGTTTCTTTTTCTTTCTTTATTATTGTTTTTCTCTAGAATGAGGGGCTAATCGTTGTAATCTTCTGTTATTTCTGCTTTCCTTCCAACTTTCCAGTATTTTTTTGCAGGTCTCTTGATAGCATTGTGGAAAAAAATAGTATGCAGTTGTGGAATAAAACCACGTGTGGCAGTGCGCATGCGCTAGAGAATACAATTGCAGTAGTAAATTTAATCTGGCAATTCCTAATTTTAGAATACTTGACTTTGTGACCTTAACTTTCCTTTAGTGTGGTTTGGGCATACAAGTAACTAAGTTGTTCCAAAAAATTACGTTTTCTGATTGCATCGTGTGTGGACTATATTGTAACTTAAGTGAATGATCAACCCAAAAGTATTAATTTGCCTCCATATTTTGTTACCTGTATATTGATGAGTACAATCATTTTCCTGCATGTATGGGTTTTTTTGAATTTTCAGGTTTCTTTGGTTTTTATGTAGGTCATATGTTAAAATATGTGCAATTTTTGTCAGCCACGTAATACTGGGCTGTGAAGTTTAATTTTAGTCCAGGTCATGCTCACACGGGTCACTTAAACACTAGTGGATTGCTGGTAGATGCAGTATATTATAAGGTGTAGACTGCATTTGCCATTTAGGGGGATTTACGTTGCTTTAAAACATTCACTTTTTTTTAAATTAGCCTTCATAGTTTACAACCTTACAATAAAGACGATAGTATGTGTATGTGAAACATTTATAGAAACATTAAAATTTTAAGAACAGAAAGAAGGAATCCCTTCGCGTCGCATCTCATTTCTAGTTGGTAACCTCCTGGTCTCTTAAGAAATGCCTTTTAAGTATCCCCCAGTTTTGCAGCGCGGCTCTATAAAACCTTTAGTTGAGCAGAGATCAGTTATACGAGGGGACGGATTTATTGCTATTCCCCTGTGTGCTTGCTTGTGGGCAGTTTTGCTGTGAATATTGTTTCCAAGGGTGCAGGATGGGGCTGTGTTTTCGCAAGCGCGAGAGCGCAGCGGCAGCCCACAATTGCTGGGGACAAGGCGTAGCGCAGGCTGAAGCTGTGTTGGTGCTGCTGAGTCCCGCTGGCGTGGCTCTCAGCAAGGAATTACCGACTGTGGCTGGCAAAGCCTGACCGGCAAAAAGCCCAGAGTCTAGATGCCGTTACATGAGCGAAATTACTGCTTTTTGGTGTCTGTATTGCTGCGGCCAGGATCTAATGATACAGCTTTTTAGCTGCCTGTGTAGCTGAAGACAAGGAGGAACTACACCAAAAAGCCACCTGTGCTTGTAGAACTTACAACTTTATTTCTGCTTTTTCCAGGTTTTCCCCTCTACCTTCTTCTGTTCAAGTTACATCCCTGCCATGCTTGCCAAATGTTTCCACCCCCGCTTCTGGGTAACCCTACAAATAAGAGATTCCTTGGAGTAAATCCTTGCATCTCTTATGAATTTGTTTTATGCTGAAAGAGGGTAGATTTAGATTAGATATTAGGAAGAAATTCTTTACTGTGAGGGTGGTGAGGCACTGGAACAGGGCGCCCAGAGAAGTTATGGATGCCCCATCCCTGGAAGTGGATGGGGCTTTGAGCAACCTGGTCTCCTGGGAGGTGTCCCTGCCAATGGCAGGGGGGTTGGAACTAGATGATCTTTAAGGTCCCTTCCAACCCAGACCATTCTGTGATTCTATACCCAGGATTCTCTGATACATTTGCTTTTAAAAACGTTTTTCTGTCTGTACCCTTCACGGATTTACAGCTTTTTTGTCTGTATATCAAGGCAGGAATAACATTTTGAGTTGAAGACTTGTAGTCTTCGAGAGTTTGAGCCGTAGATAATTTTTTAAATGGGTGAATCCTATTTAAGATGCTCAGCACAAATACCCTTTTTTTCAGTTGGTGAAATTATCCCAGTTGACTATGAATTATGGCCAATTACTCTATAAATTGCATCAGTTCTCCTAAGATGGAAGTAATGTTTTAATTACATTTTTTCCTCTGCAGCAGTCTGCTAACTCCATCTTCCTCCAGCGCTGGATCCAACTGTTGGCCTTTATTAGTCTTGCACGTTGGGTAGGATACACTTCGAAGACTTGGGGACATCAGCGATGGCTGGATTTTGAAGGGGATTGTTGTTAAACCGTATATTATTACATTTATGTTTGTTTTCACAGTGAAGTTCATTGCAGTGCCCAGCTACAGAAGTGAGCGAATTCTTGCTGATCTGACACCAGCCTTTATGTTGAACCCTGTACTTAAATCTGCATTTGCTTTAAGTATTCAAGCTGCAGCTTGGTATAAAGGCTTGATGATGTAATTATTTTTGTTGGCAAGCCTAACACTTCAAGATGTTCCAGAGTGAATAGTGATGGAGTCTGTCAAGTGCTTTCTTGAAATCTCTGAAGTTTATGATGAGTGAATTTTGCCATTCGGTGCTTTCTTCAGTGATTAGTCTTACAGTGAAAATCTGGTGAACACATGAGCTTTCAGGTCAAATTATTCACTCCCTTCCTCTTTCAGATTTTCATGGATATTTTTCTTTCATGTTTTTTACTAAAATGAGTTCCTTGACTTCGCTAAACAAAACTTGATGTAAAGTTTACACAAAATGACAGAGAAAAGCATCTCTGAAAAAATCACTAGCAAACTGCGTGAAAGCTTGCCATGGAAAATGTTGTCAGCCTCCGCTTCATGTTATCGGGAGTGCCCGTCGCTGAGCCTGCTGAGGCTGTGTATGGCTGCCAAATGTTGTTTCCAGTAAAGACTAACAAACCCCATGATGATTTTTAGGTTAAATTACTTGTAAATGCTTGTCGTCCGCATGTGTTTTCAGCTGGGTTGGTTAAACAAAGGCTTTGCAGAGATAAGTGCGTTCTGCCGTAGAGCAAGAGGTCTTGTTTGGATGGGCTTTGTACCGTCTGGACGGCTCCCTTGGCATCCACTGCTTCCCGTCGGGATTTTGGAAGTGAGTGATTAGCAAGCTGCTGATGAGATCTAGTTATATCCAAAAAAGAAAGAGAGAGGGGACTGGATTTTTCCAAGTGTTTTGCTTAGTGGTAGTCTCAGTGGCGTTACTCCTCATTTTTCACTGTAGTGATGGAGAGCCTGATCTGGTACATTATTTTTATGGTAGGATTTTAAAAACAAAAAAGCAGATGAGTTGGCAAATAAAAAAAGTCCCGCCATCTTTGATCTTTATTGTGCTGATGATAAAATCGGAATGAGTTTCGCCTCGTCTGAAAGCTGTTTCCGATGGGCTTCATCTGGTTAAGAATATTATGCTAAATCAGCGGTCGGGTTAAAGTCATTTATCACTGTCTCTTGGCGTTTTCATTAAACTTTCTCTTAAGAACGAGAGGGTGGTGTCTTTGCGTCTTTAGAAGAAGCTGAAACCAAGGAAATGCTGTGACATCCAAGCCCAAATTTTCAAATCGTAATGCTGTAAATTAAATTTGAAATCGCCGTGTTCTACGCAGTCATTAATTTCTATTAAGTTTCCTGTGACATGTTTGCATTCAAAGTGTGACCTTGATAGGGGTTACTTCCTTGTGCAAAGCACTTGGGCTTGCCAGTCCCACCAGCAAGCTCCAGCAGCGAAGGGTGGTGGGACCGTGCCGCCGCCGTTGGCCGGTGGCCTCACTGGCTGTGCCTCTGTCCCCAGACCTGCAGGGATTTCGCTGTGTCAATATCAGCAAAGCTCAAAGCAATTTAAGAAATAATAATGAGGTCACAGGGACAGCTTACAAAAAAATGCTCTCTTGTTCTGGGACTGTTGCATGAATTACATTTGTATTATTTCATATTTCTATAAACCCTGTCAGTACCGATTCTTTTTCCTAGCGCTGAATTATTTTCATTGTCTTCCCTTCCCCTGGCAAACACCACGAGCTTTTCTTTGGCATTCTTCTTTATCTTTTTTTTCCCCACAAAAGACGAAAGAAAAGCAGGAGGCTTTGATAGATTTATTGCCTGTAAATCTATGAAAGGTGCTACTAAAAATCTCAGACTGAATGGCTGAGATACCAGTGAGGATCCAGTTAAGAACCATGGCTGATGCGGTCAGTAAAGGTCTCTCTGCCTGTTTGACGGTTTTGCTAAAGCCCCAGCTCTCAGGATGCTGGGTTTTCTTGAGAACTTTTCTTCTGACATGCTGGAAAACGTAATTTCTGTTTTTCTTGTTTGAAGTTTGATGACATGACTAGAGCAGAGTGTGTGCTGAAAGCTGTAGAAATTAATCAGAAAACGAAAGAACTACGGTTTTGTTCATAAAAATGTATTTATTTTTAAGCCAATTTCGGGATTTATTTTTTTACATTTGGATTTCCCAATAATGAAATGTTTAAAAGTATCTTTGAGACTGTTAAACAGTTCTGCTAAGCTACTTCATAACATTTCACTGACCTTGAATATTTGCTCTGTATGATTTGCAAATGTCTGTACTTTGTATTTTTGGTTTTTTATTCCTTTCCTTCGATTATACCAGGTAGGCTGTGCAGGTTGCTGAGCTCTTTAATGAATATAAAGCGTGCTGCACAGTTTTAAGAATTGAAATATCAGACATCTGGATTTATTAAAGTCCACAGTGTTGGGTGAGGGGAGTATTTTTTTAAGAGCACTTCATTTTCACCTCTGCAAAGCGGAGTTGTCTTTGAAATGCACCCGAGGAGCAGAGCGCATGCCCTTCTGCTATCAAGGCCAAGTCATCCATCTGTGTTTAAATAAGCTCCCATGAAGCTCCCGTTTTCTGTTTTCACTGTTTCTTTTGAGAATTGATTTGTTAATAAACCTGCTGGAGGGACAACTGTTTATGTAGCATAGTGCTTATAGAATCATCAAATCATCGAATTGTTTGGGTTGGAAGGGACCTTAAAGATCATCTAGTTCCAACCCCCCTGCCGTGGGCAGGGACACCTCCCAGTAGACCAGGTTGCTCCAAGCCCCATCCAGCCTGGTCTTTCACACTTCCAGGGATGGGGCATCCATAACTTCTCTGGGCGCCCTGTTCCAGTGCCTCACCACCCTCACAGTAAAGAATTTCTTCCTAATATCTAATGTAAATCTCTCCTTCTTCAACTTAAAACCATTGCCTCTCTTCCTATTGCTCCACTCCCTGATAAGGAGTCCTTCCCCATCTTTCCTGTAGGCCCCTGTGCTTTCCAAATGTTACTGGAAGAAGCCTCCATGGCATCACTGGTTTTACAGAGATGGATGTACATAGGTCTGTAGACTCGTTGGAGGCCAAGGAGGCCTCCGTGGCAGATGGCAACTGGAGTTGGGAGTCCTGGCTCCCAGCTCATTTTGGAGGTGTGCCATGGGGGGCTTGCGCTTCCTGTAGAAGATCTTCAGACCCAGACGAGGCGTTCATTCCCTGTGGGAACAAAGCTCCTCTTCCCACCCTGCTGTTCCCTGTGCATCATGCTCCTCTGGCTATCTCTCATTCTTCATCATGAGGAGTGTTTTGCATTCGTAGTTAGGGCTGATTTGGGACCACCAGTGGTGTAAATAGGGGGCAGTGCCCCCAGTGTCAGCGTACGTACACTGGGGTGAAGCCACTTTGTGTGGCATCGTGCTAGAACGTCGCTGCTTTAATGAACCTTTATTGGATCTATGTGTTAAAATGTTTACTGGGTGCATCGTTCACGCTGTGTGCTCTCGATGGTGTGGCAGTGAGCCTCGTGTTGTCAGCTTCACCCAGCCAGCATCTCGCACCCGGCTTCACCCTACTGTCAGCTCTTTCACATCTTACAGAGAAGGGGGTTTGGGCTAGCGGATTTAGACCTGAGCTCTGGTTTCATTGCAGGAACCGGTATCTTTGTTCCTGTTCAAGGCAGCAGATTTGAAGCATTACAACTTAATTGTGTAAACTAAGAGAGGCCTAACCGTACCTGCTGGAGTCACGGAGGCCTGAGGAAAATGAATGCTCTAATATTAGTTAATTGCTTTGAAGATGTATGTTGAAAATAAAGTTCTAAGTATCTTGGTAAATATTGTTTCCTTTATTACAGCAATGTATCTCATTTTATGGAAGTCATCTGCAGTAGCATTCAGTCCGTGGTGATAAAGCAAACCCAGCAATGTGCTTTACAAACCCCCCTGCAGGGCTGGTTTGCGTCGATGGCTGTTCAAAGCCCGAGGATGCTCACCGGCACACACAGCAACGCCAGCAAAAAAGCCGAGCCCGTTTCCGTCCCTGTCTGCCTGCAACCACAGCCTGCAAACCACAGCACCTACAGACGTCACGTACGTCCCTCAGCTCGATGAAGGAGGTCGCTCCTTTCTCACAGTTTGCGGTCGCTGCAGAGCCCTCCCGAAGCGACGAGGAGCCAGCCCAGCTTGGCGTCGGCGGTGCTGGTTTCCCCGCTCTTGTGCCGGCAGTGGTACGGCTGTGCCATCAACCCCCATGCTCTTCCCCCTGCTGCCGTTGCAGATTCCTGGCTGTAGGCTACGGCATGTGGCGATTTGGTCAGTGGCCAGAATAAACCAACGGAGGGAGTTGAATAAAGAGCGGGTGTTGGCACATGCACAGACGTACTGGCGGGGAGCTGTCGCTGGAACAGGATTTCCACGGGCGGCCAGCTTGTTGGTGTTTGCCACCAGCTGAGCCCCGGCACAGCAGGCATTTTGCATGGCTACGGGAGTCACCTTCCACATACAAACATCCCTGGTCCGCTCAGCTTAGCGGCAGCTTTTCCAGCCTGTCCCACGGGCCTCTGGATTTGATATGCAAACAGGATATTAGCCAAATAAATAAGTAGTTATTATTAGCCAAGTACCTTGCACCTCAACTGCAAGGTGGTGGGATGCCATGGAGTTGCTAGTTCTGGGGGAAGTGTGGTGGCTCAGGTGCTTGCAGGAGCCTGTGTGGCTTAGATGATGTGCTGCACGAGTTGGGGCTTGCCAGGGCCTGAAGGCTTCACAATCAGTAGATGAACTGCCCTTATCCAGCTGAGAGGTGACAAAAATGTGTTTGTTTCCACCTAGTCTAGGTTCATCTCTAATAACAAATTTCTTGTCTTCAGACAAGACGTTGTCTTGGTTGTTGTCCTGGACGTTGTCTTCTTTGGATGAAGACCTGCATGTTCTAGCTGCCCCCAAGATGCGTAATTTTTCTCTGCGTTAGTATTACGTATTTCTAATGTCTCTCCTTGCTTTGCTTCAGTGTCATTTCTTGGTCAGTCTGCTTTTGAAGCACCTAAATTAAAGTTTGCTGTGCAGCTAAAATTAAACGCAAACTGGTGTTTGCTTCAGAAGACCTGTCCTCATGTGTTGCTGTCACGCACACCAATCAGTTACTATTAACTCATGAGAAGTAAGAGGATGGTAGATCACATGAATGTTATTGCACACTGAGCTGTCAGTTCATTCCCCAAAAGCATGCAGAGTGGCTTAGTGTGAGGATTATTTTCCATCATTTATGTTTTTATTGTTTTCCTTCTCTATAGCTGCTTGCATTAATCTTGTATGTCCTATCGGAAAAGACAGTCCGCAAGCTCCTTATCTCTCTTGTCTACATCATATTGGTCTGTGCTGACTCTTGAGTTATGTGCCTAAGGACATTTTAATCACACTTCCACTTGCACATGAAAGCCATTGCTTCATCCTGCATATTTCCCATGATTCTGAAGTCATCACAAAAAATATTTTACTATTTTTTTCTCCTTAGAATTGCAAGCACTGTCTCTAGCAGTCATATTTTTCTTTGCCCCCCCCACCCTGATGTGCAGACCCCAGAATGTATTTCTTGCTGTATGAACAGTTCAGACTGAATTTTTCAAAAGTATGTGAAGATCAAGGCTATGGATCCTGAGAAACCAGTTCAGGGCAGCCTGTGCCTGCATCTGCATCTTGTTTCCGTATCTCAGAGTGTGCTGGGGAAAGCCATGCTGCTGAACTTGCCCTTTCTGAATCAGATCCCTTCTGAAGCATTTATTTCCTTAAAAACTCCAGCGGGTGGACTTCGCAAGTGGCAGCCTTATGGTAGTCCATAACCAAACCTGAAGGACAGTTTCCAGTTCTTCTTGCCAGCCCAACAGAATTTCCAGTTGTCCCCTTCATTTCATGATCAGGGCGAAGTCAAGGTTACTTGGGGATCCTTGGATGGGAACTGGTAGAATTTTTAATTTTTTGGGGGGTTGAATCTAGGGTAAAACCTGAATTCCCAATGTTTGTAATTTTGAGAACTGGTCTCAAAGGCTTTCAGATTGTCACATTGTCATTGCTTTAGCCATGATAGTTATACTCATCCTTTTAAATCATTTGAGTTGGAGACTTTTTTTTTTGGTCAGTTGACACTAAAGTTCATTGTGAATTCCGTTTCAAATAGTGGGTGTTTAAGCAAAGGTAGGGAAAGAGCCCGTGATTCTATGATAAATCAATACCGGTGACGTGTACGCACACAATTGATTCCAGAAACTAGGTAAAAATGTGTCAAATTCCCTAGCTATGTTTAGTGGACAAAGAATACCACCTTGAGTGCTGAACAAAGATGAAATTGTCTGAGGAAGGAACTTACAGATGTATTAAATGAAAAAGTTTCAGTGCTTTGCTGTGCTCTGGAAATACCAAGAATAACAATTTCCACATGCAAAAAAAAAAGAAAAAAAGGCAAAAAGCAGCTCACCTCTTTTGTGAAAATTCCTCTTCATTAAATGTGGTCTTTCAGTTCTCACACTGAAGACTTTGACCTCTGCAGCTGTCTTCACGGTGACCTGCATATCTTGGAATATTGCCATTACCATACCATACCCTTCCACTGTGGGAGATGCGGAGAAGGGAGGTTGCTTCCACCTCTGCCAGGGTAAGAAGCAACTTTCTTGTTCAACAAACCATTTTGAGCGTCCACTGAATCTATTATTAGTCACCTCGAGACATGATTAACACGAGGAATTTGGGCCAGAAGAACTGTCTGTCTTTATTATGCAAACCTCATGTCAGAAAAAATGACCCATGTGTCTTTTGGGCGTTATGTCTGTGTAACATATATAACAGTGCCAGAGAAAGTGATATTGTTTCCCATTTAAATGAACAGTTTAGCTCTGCCTACGAATAGTCTGTAGTTAGTGTATTTTTGCCCCTGAGTGCACTAAAACTTAGTTTAAAGGATCACAGCAATGAGAGAAATTGCGCGTTGATTTACTTAAGACGGTATTTTCTTGCTGCTGGGTTGGTGCTCTGTGCACTTAGTTCGGGAGCTGTCAGATGCCTGTACAGCAGCATCCTCAGCACCGTGCTGTGGCTTAACCCTCAGACGAAAATAGGTGCTTTTAGCAGAAGAGTCGCATCCTATTACCTGTTAACTCTTGAGATGAAACGAATGCGTAGGTAAGCAGGGGATGGGCAGTAGAACTCATTTTTTGCATGTTGTCTGTTGGCTCCACCAAGCATCCACCAAGAGGGGTATATGTTGAGGTGGCCCTACAGGCATCTGTCTGCACAGCCGAGGCCAACATGTATTCAGACAAACTCTTAGCAGCAAGAATTGCTTTCTTGATTACATACTTCTGGGTAAACGAGCTCAAAGTAAGCGACATTTCTCCAGCAGAGGGTACTCTCTAGGAAGTCTGGTGCGTGCAAATGCCTACTTTAATTTCACATTGTGTGTGTATATCTATCTATCTGTGTATGAACTCTATTTAAATTTCTTAGTGAAGCTCATAGATCACTCCTGGCCTGCTGTAGCAGTGCCTGTGGCTAGGGTCAATGGTGGTGTGTTGTCCGCTCATGGCTCAAGGCCATGAATCCACAAATGATTTAGATTGCAGAGTTCTGCCTTTTCACTAGAATAGAATTAAAATAATTAATTACAACTTTATTTTATTTTCGAACGATAAATTTATTCTGGTTTTGTTCGTTTTCTTCATGACACGCAGCTGAGATGATGAAAACTTGCTTGTAATTCCTGTAGGTCTTGCAGTGTTGTGCATTGCAATTAACATTTCATGGTGTGCTTTTATGCTACAAAATAGTAGCTCTCGTTGAATCCGTGTCTTTTCCAAATATTATGAACTTCGTAATTCTCTTGTAATTCATATCATTGTTAACATTAAGAAATCTAAACCAGGGAGCATTTTGTTGTGCTTATCCGCAGAGAATGTGATTGGAATACGTACAACTTTACTTAGTTTAGGAGCTGTACCCACCTCCAGCGAGGACTTCAAGCTGAACCATGGGGTTGGTTTGTTGCGGGTATAAGATGATGTTAACAGTAAAAGGATGGGGCTTCTCTCTGTTGTAGCCCAGGAGAAGATGCTGAGGGATGGGTCCCAGGGATGCTGAGAGCAGGTAGCTGTCATGAGCGCAGCCCGTGAAAAATTAAGTGGAGGTCTTGATGCAAATGGGATGAGGGAAGACATGTTGTCATGAGCAGGTCGCTGTTCAGGGACTGTACCTGAGTGATGGAAATGGAGTTTGACTGTTGGGAAAATGGATTATGATGAAGAGTTTACTTCCTATTGGTTTATTATTTGTTTTTGGTTTTTTGTTTGTTTTTTTTTTTTTTTTTTTATTCTAACTTGAATCAGTTTCCAAGATCTATATTTGGTTTCTACGTCCTTCATATCATATATTGCAGCTCAATCAGCTTAGCAGTTATGTAATGCTGACCCACTGAAGCTGTGTCTGGAAGTTTCCAAATACCATTTGGTTTCTTTCAGTCTGCTTAAAAGAGAGAAGGCCAAATAAAATCAGCAGATGAGATGTAGCTGGCGAGGCAGTTAGCATGGCCTACCATTAGAGCTACCTGCTGCTCATCATTATACATACCCGATTTCAGTTGCTTCTGATAGGTTCCAACAGCATTTAGCGTTTTCTAGGGCAATGACTTCTCCCAAAATAACGTAAAAATACTTTTTTTTTTTTCCTTTAAATTTCAGCCAAGTTGGCTCAGCTGTTTCCCAGACAAAGACTGTGGGGGAAAAAGTGCTCCATGGTTTGTTCCCTGCCCTAGTTTCAGTGCTTGAGTATTGGGGAAGGGCTGGTGAAGCTTTGCCGTGGGGTGGCCGAGGCACCACCAGGGATGCCTCTCCGTCCCTGTGAGGGCACCGATGGGAAGAGGTGAGCCCACAGGGAACGGCATTGTGCTTTACTAGAAGGAGAGGATGGATAAGATGTCAAAGTCATGCCAAAGACCATACCGAACCAGAAAGATAAAATAGCGAGCATCTGTTGATTCATTAACTACTGCCTTGTTCCATGCACTGGGGAAGGCTGTGACATAGAAATGATCATATTCCTTTACTGTGAGGTTTGTGGTATTTGTTGATCTGTGTGTGAATGTCTAGGTGAAACAGTGGAGGAGATTAATAATGCAGAGGTTCAAATCTGAAGATTATGCATAAATGAAATCCGAGTTTGACCTTTAACCGCTCTGAGAATAAATGTGCAGCCATTTCTGTCTGGAAAAAGTAATAGGGGGCACCATTTTCAAAAAGCGACAAGATATTTTAGGAATAAAACTGTGTATCTTGCTGTCATAAAATTCAGAATGTACAAATGGATACTCTGTGGGGCTCAAAAAAAAGTATTAAACCTCTGTAGAGTAATTTTTAAAAGTCTTTTTCAGTTAAACTGGTAGCCACGTAATGAGCTCATGGACCTGCACACAGTTTGTATTATAGCTGGGTGGGGAATAGGGTGTCCATCAGCTCTGTAAAACCAGAATTATTTGAAATGGGTTCAGCCAGGCAGTCTGCAGGGCAAGCGGTCATAAAAGTATGCTAGCGCCATAGTCTAGTGTCTCTTGTAAATTTTTTTCATTGTCTGTAATGATTTTACCATATATATGTATATAGGTTAACCTGTACTGGTCAGAGCTGATTTATTGTTGTAGGTGTCTATATCAAAGGTCTGGATGGTGAAATACGTGCTATTGACAAGCCATTTCTATTTAGTAAGCCAAGTGGAATTTTTGAAGAACGTAAAGGTTGCTTTTAGAAAGGACTCTCATCTGGCGGGCATCCAGGGTTTCCAGTCAGTGAAATTTTTAGGTGAATATTTCGCTTTAAAGACGTGGCAAAACCCCTTGAAGCACATGCTGAAGGCAGAGGGTAACTCCTTTACTGAGGGTGGGAACCTCGAGGGTACCGTGGTACCATGTAGGTCACCACCATCAGTACCTGAGCTCAGATTTTTGCAGGTGACAAACATCTCACCTGCTAGGAGTACCCCAAATGATGCAGCAAGCCTGGCTGGGGGGGACTGCAGGGGGCTGTAGGACACATCCTGCTCTGGAGGTTGTCGACAGTTCAGGAGGTCGCCCTGGTCTGGTACCATATACCTTCACGGGTAGGTGTTTTCTATCCTGCTGTGATAATCTGCTCACTGCCATCCTTAGCAGGGTGGGAGGGAGTGTAGTAAATTCTCAGGGGTGATGGGATACTGCCCTAAAGACAGTAAATAGCAACTCGTGTTTCTAAAACATCTTATCATTCTTTACTTTCATTAAGCACGGCCTTTCATGGTGAGGGTGGAGTGAGTAATCTGGTATTCATCTGTGCAAGCAGTTGAAAGGAAATTCTAATTACTTAACCTTTTACTGCCGGCTCCACACGCTCAGGTTTACCCAAAACTCATCGCTCGGGGGTAAAATCCGGACCCTTACAAAGTCAGCAAGAGTTCTGCCAGAGCTGCCTGCATTTCCCCGCCGAAGCAGGGCAACGTGTGTTTTGTTCACGTGTGTCCGTACACTTGGGGCCTTCATTGCAGCCCCTGTGTGTCACATGTTTTCGGGTTTAATGGCCTACTGACTGCTGACTTTACTAATTTCATTTACTTTTTATTTATTTTATTGGGTCGCATTCCCTAGTGGCTTCCCAGAAACCTTTGGGGCTCATGATTTAATTGTTAAAAAGTTGAAGGGCGGTTGGTGATGGTTTTAGCTGCTTTTTGAAGGCTTTGGTGTCTGTGGAAGGTGACTTACAAAGCAAACAGCAGCTCTGCAGAAAAGGGTGTCGTTCTCCCATCAGCCGGTCACTGCACCCTTGTAAGGTCAGGTGTTTCACCAGTTTGAATTTCAAACCATCCTTGTTCCTGTATGAATGGTTTGCATAACCTTTTGCATACACAACTGGCTCCCAAGTGCAAGGTGGTGGTTGCACCATAGACCTTGGGCACCTCATCTCCACCCCTTTGCCAGCTGCTGCCGCCGCTGTGCCCGCCTGTGAGATGGGAAGGGTGCCGTTGGTAACTGTGTTTGGGAATGCCCCGTGCTCAGTCTCAGCACCAGAGTGTCTGCTCCGCTGTGTATTATTCATGGGGTTTTGTACAAGCTGATATGGTGTTCCAAAGCAATAGGAGGAATTTTGGCAAACAGTTCGTTCTCTTGTAAAAAGCATACTAATCTTTGCAAATACTGAGGCAAGTAGAGGAGGTGTTTTTTAAGGTATTCAAAATACTCTTGCCAAGTGTGTCGTACGGTATTCACTGCAACTGAATGCTCAGAAATGCGCTCAGAAATGTAAGCGCATCTGTGGCTTTGAGATGATCTGTCCGACCCTCGAAGGCATCTGACGCATAGTGCCTATGCCAAAGGAAGGGTGGCACACAGAGAAAGCAATGGAAAAAATGCGTTTTTGTATCAAGCATCTTGTAACGCTTTACTATAGCTGCAGTATCTGGTACAGGAGCCCCTTTGGATAGTAGGTCTCGCAAAAATGGGGGATTGTGTGCTTGCATGGGGTTATTAATTTGCAATTGAAATACTCATTCTCTCTTCTCAAGAAGTCCAAAACAATATTGTTACAAGAAACTCTCTGCTCATATACTACACAATAGCGCCTAATTATAAATTAAATGTTTTGGTCTTTTGACTGGGTTACGAGAGATGCCGTATCAGGGCTGTTGGGCTTTCGGGCCGTGCCCACATCATGGTTGCTGAAGGGGAAGTTGTCTGTCACAGCCCGGGTATTTTGGGGGGCTGACGGTAGTGAATGAAGGAAATTACAGGCTCTGGGAAAGCATGTTAAGATATGAATCATGGAATCCTCTTGTTCTGCTGCTGTCAGCTGACAGGCCTTTTTCCGTAAAACGAAACCCGTTAACACGTCCTTTGTCATTTTCAGTGACTCAAAGGCTTAGACCTTCTGCAAACTCTCGGTCTAATAGGGGATTGTGCCTGTTTTTAGCCAAACCCATTTTTGCATGAGTTGGTACTCTTGTGCGTGTCCGGAGTCCGTGTTTGTACCAGTGCACGTCCTTTCCCCCTAGAGTATGTGTCTGTCATCTTGAGTACTTGCCAGTAGCTGTAAGAGGCATCTCACGGTTAGACTGGGTACCATCAAATCCACATTTCCCCAGGTTTCCTCACTAGCCAGCACTGCCAACATGTTCATCGTGCTCTCTTCTTCCTGCAGATTCCCCGGAACCTCTCAACTTCTTGCTTGTATTGAGGCACTAAGGGATGCGTGTATTATATTTATTTGCGTGTGGCAGAGAAGGAACACAATACTGGCGCTATCTTTATTTTACTTACTGTATATGTATATGCCTCCCGTCAAAGAGTGTGATAGAAAACCTTTCTCCTGCACATCACTAGTTCCAGGGCGGCATAGCTTAGATCAGGGTAGTCTGGAGCTGATGGGTACTCGGCATGAAATAAATGCACTGTGTCAGCTCTAACATCTCTCTGCCAAAAAAATCACAACTCGCGCTGAAACTTTTGTGGTCACTGTGACAGTGGAATAGCGTGGCTGAGCACAGTGTGCCGTTGAGCAATTTTCCTGTTGTGAAGTGGATAAAATGCCCCTTTGTGGCCAACAGGGAGAGCGGTGATGAAAATCACAGGTAGGTGAAGGTGTGCGGTGCACATCAGTCCCCTCACTGGGGAAGGGGAGTGGGATACAGCTATTGCAACAGCTGTAGCTCGCTGTGCTGTCAGCACACGTGTGGTCTGTCCAACCCATGGATGCATACCAGTATGCAGCATCTGCTGCTGCTTGCCTGGCAGCAGTGCCACAAAGACCACTTTAGGGGACTGGAAGAGACCTTGGGATAAGCATGAGGAGATGGATCTCCATGTCATCTGGCTTGCTTCATGTTCACTGGTTTTGTAAATTATTTTTTTTTGATGGTGGTTTTGAGGATTTTGAAGTTTTGCCGTTGATTTTGCCAGGACCAAGATTTTGTTTTCTCTGTGTCCTAATAAAAATAAATGTGAAGCTGTAGCTGGTGATTTGTGAGCTTAGTTTCTATGTTTAGTGGGATCTAATCTTCTGATTCTTCTTTGTAATGCATAGCCTAACAGTCAAATCCATCCTGCGTTCCACTTGGTTGTGCACCACTTAACTGCTTGGTGTTAGCAGAATATATCCTAATTTAGTTGAATTGTTGTTACTTCTATGCCATTTTAAGCAGCAGCGATTGCCACTCATTATCATTAGGCTAAAACAATTGCCTTTAGAAGGATCCTAATAAGGAGGACGTCCCAATTAAGTAGAATGTGTTGTGCTAAGAAACTCCATACCAGAAAAAATGTCACAGTCACATGTTGTAATATAATTCTTTTATCTTGTCTTCCTAGAACATCTGCTCTAATATCTCACAGAGCTACTCTCTGCTTTGGATGATGATCATCCGTTCTGGCTTTTGATGAAATCAAATCCAACTCAGCTGGGATACTGCCCTCAAAACGATCACATGTCTTTGGAAAAAACTGCTCTGCAGATATGCAGTTACTAAAATTTCCAATTGCGAGGAGCCAGAGACAAAACTGCTTAGACAAAACCTCCAAGCTTGGCCAGATGAAATAAAAAAAGCTGTCCTTGCGTACTCAGAGGATCGTTCTTTGCAGTGGTTCTGGAAGTGAATTTCTGGCTGGTGAGAACCCAAAATCTGCAGTTTGTACAGCTTCTGTTTGTCGTTTATCAGTGGTTACTGCCGTTGATAATTTTTTGGCAGGTTTTGTTAGGCTCTCGGTTCTTTCATTTTTAAGCATCATTCATTTGCTTTTCTACTGCTTTTTCCAGGAGAGAAAGGGTGATCTCTTGTGGTTAAACTGCATAACTAGAGGCCTTATGCTCCTTTCTTGGTTTTGTCTGACATTTCTTATTTCACCTTGAATTAGTTACTAAGCTCTCTAGTGCTTTACTTGCACTTCATCTGTAAATTGGACATTAATATTACTGTACCCGCTTAACACCCGTGTCTTGAGGCTAAGTGGAAAGCTGGTAATGCTCATTAATGTCTTTGGGTAGTAGGTGTTAAAGACACACAAAGCAGTGTCCCTTTAGTCTCTTGCATCTGATTCCCGTGCCTGTTCCACCCTTCCTCATTTGGGCTGCTCTGCCTACTCTAAGACTCAGATTCTGGAAACTTTATATCACCACCTAGCTTTCCCAAGCGCTTTGCATTTTCTCCATGCAAAGCCACTCCCTGTTATTTAACCAGGCTGGAATGTGTGGAAAGAAGACACTTTGCACTCCTTGCCTTGAATGCTTTCCAGGTCCTCTGTTAACTGAAAGCACTGGCTGATACGATTAGCATTGAGGTTTTCCCCATAGTCTCATTTCTGTAAGAAGTCAAGATGTTTTCCATCTGCCTGCTGGTCAGGTTGACAGGCTGAGCTCTGAGGAATCACGGTGCAGGTTGCTTCAAACAACAGAAACCATAGGGTTCCTTTCCAAGTTAGAGCTTCTGCGTGGTGGTTTGTGTCCCTTTGTATCGATGCTGAGCTCATGGTACCGGTGTTCCCACACCGTGCTTCAAAATCTGGTGGGTACCTGGATGGTGCACGATCCTCACATGCTCTTGGTTGCCATACCAAATGTGGGGTTAGGAGAGTTTTTCTGCATGTTGGAATACCTACCATGTGGGGTTTGCTCCTAGTGAAGTGTATTGCTATTGCAAAGGCAGCCAGCAATACTTTTGTGCCCTGTATTTGTTTCCCGTAGGCCTTAATGTTGTAGATCTCAAGAATGCTCTCTGGTGCTGGGAAGTATTTTGGGGCTTGTGGAAGAAAAGGGATATATTTTTGATTGGATGTTTCGTGAGCTCTTGAACTTCCCATGATCCTTTACGAGAGCAGGAGGTTGGACTCAAAGACTTTCCAGTCCCGTGTTCCTGTGTTTAAAAAAAAAATAAAATAAAAATTATGGTGATAGAGTGGATTTCCTACTCCTAAACATAGTCCTAGGTAAGGTCGGCATTTACTTGAGCAATGTAACAAGCAACACCACGTTTTGGGGACTGTTCAGGGTTAACTACCATTTTCAGGCTCATGTTGTACAACAATTTGCCTGATATCTGTCCTGCATGCTTAATTTCTATAAACTCTTAGTAGGATCCAGCTATTCTTGCAGTGGGAGTATAAGCTGTTCTCCAGATATGTACATTTGCTTAAGATGTAATAGATAGATAAAGAGGGAGGTCAAAGATACTTTGAATTATTTTCCCTTGAAAGTAGGAGCACTTAATAACAAGAGAGCAGCAAAACCTTCATGCTTCTATCCAGACTCCAAATTAATCTATATAAAGAAATCTGGGCACTCTTTCCAAAGGAACAAATGGTGAAATGAGGAAAAAAGTATTTTACAGTCTTTACAGTGCTTATATTTTTAAGTCAAAACAAACACATTTGTGTTGGGTTTCTGCTAGATGCCTCAGCACTGATGCTTTGAATCACGTTGTCCAGTGGGCATTTTTATTAATGTCATTGGAAATTTGTTTTGGTTTAGACCATGGGATTGGAATACTAAAGGAAAGGGAGGAGGCAAAGAATTCAAAACGTGGATGACACCAGGTATTGCAAACCCATGAATATAGGCAGTGCAGACTTCTTGCTTGCCTTGGTCTGTCACTTTGTATACAGATGTATTTATATAAAAAAACTAATTCAGTGATAGTTGAGGGGTCATTTGATCTTGGTGAATTTGCTGTCTGCTCAAGCAATAGCTCGATTAAATGTCTTCAAACTCCTTGAAAAACAAATACAAACTTCAGATATAGGAGGTGTATGGTACTGAAGCATGTTTACAATAGGTGAGAAGAGGAAGGCTGGAGCAATAACTTCAGACCTGCAGTAACTGGAACTGCAAGTTTAAGTTCTGTATCTCTTTCATACTCTTTTTTCTGAGATGGACTTGCTGTTGAAAATGCTGCTTTAGGTGGCAAAGCTGGTTTGGGACCAAACTGTGGGATGTCTGAGGATGCGACACAGCCTTGCCCCAAACCTTGCTGCCCGTTCCAAATAAACAGACTTGCCATTTTATTGCTTTCCACATTGTGGTGGTATACAAAAGACTGCTTGTCTTATTTTTTGCTGTTTTGCCCTTTGATCTGCCTTTGCGCGATACGAATAGCTGTGCGGTGCCAAGAGCAATACGTGGTCCCTGGAAAGCCAGCAGCCTCCTGTGCCTGAGAGAAAGTGAAGTCCTACTGCTGGTCCTGGAGAATGGGCACTGTAGGTGCCAGCACTTCAGGAAGCAAATGTTTTGCAACAGCTGGTATATACATAAATGCAGATATCTGTCTAAATAGAGGAACAGAGGAGGGGGCTTAGGTATTTTTTTTTTTTAATGATTCCTCTGTATTTAGGTGAGATTTGGGCTACAAACCCCATATTTCTTCTGCCCTGAAAGCTGCAGAGGTCACAGACGCTGCTGCGTCTGGTGCTGGAGTTGCTCTTAGCCATCAGGTCCTTCAGGCGGTTTTGCTGGGGAGGCACGGAGGAGCGGGGACAAGCTCTGCCAGGGCTGCTGCCAGGCACTGAGTTTGGGATGTTAGTGTGATGCATGCACACGTCTTCTGTCACCCTGCAACGACAGCATGGGCAGCTCCGTGGCAAGCTCTAAAATGTGTACGCAGGAATGTATGTATATTTGTGCCAAAATCTGCCTTGCAGTGGAGGGTTGCGCATCAGCCCAGCCCAAGAGGTGGGAATGTGCGTGGGGAAACTGGAATAAAGTTACCAGGTACCCCTGGCTTCGGATGAGTTTGCATGAAGGTTTAAAATAACTTTTCCTTTTATAAGTTTGGGCATCTTCTGTCTTTGCTTTGACGTTTTATGCAATCCTTCTTTGGTTTGAGATTTTTAAGTCCTTGGGGATTGAGCTCTGGCTTGTGTTTCAGCTGAGCCCAGAGGGCAGGAAAAATGTGGAGTGTATTAACTGTACATCGGATTTTCCCTATGATGTTGTTTTTTCTCTAGAGATTTGGGAGGGGGAGCATTAGGAGCTTGTCACTGTGATTTTCTTTGGCATACTGCTGATTTAAAAATGAATTCACTTGCGTTTCTCTTCAGTCTTTTACCTACAGACTGCAGGGTACCCCGAGGCCAAGGGCAAAGTTTGAATTGCCTTAAATTTTGGGTATGGCCCATTCTGCATATGTTTCCTTGCAGACAAGTCCTAGACAGATCCCTGCCCCAAGGAGGGTACAAAGGAGGGGAAGCACCAAAAGAGGTGACAAAATCCGAATACACTTGAGCGCTTTGGTTGTCTCGCCTTGCTCCAGTGGTTCACAGCTGTCCTAGATGCAACGTGCGGCTGCTGTACGTTGCTGGGTGGCACGTAGCAGCCAGGGGCGTACCGGGTGAGTCTGGCCCCGTATTCATCAGGCAACAACTGACTGCTTAATTTCCACTCTAGTGAATCAGAGGGAAGAAGGAGGATAAAAAAATGGGCAGAGAAGCGCACAGGGTTGAGTAACCGTGCAGAAAGGAAGGACGTTGAACAGTGCCGGTTGAGAGAAAAGACACTGCCATGCATTTGTGAAGATACTGCACGGAAATCTTTGGTGTGGAATGACCGATAGCACCAGCGGCAACAGCCAGAAAAGCTGGGAAAAAAGGGGGGAAAAGTCCTGTTTTTTAGGACATTGGAAACTTGAGGTCCTCACCTGTTTGTCAAGTTCAGTAGAGTACAGCTGAAGACACGGCTGAAAAAGCAAGCAGGTAATACCAGTTGGCAGAGAATTAAAACAAGGAAGTTGAACTGTAGCCAAACCAGTGAAAGCTGGTGGTGGTTATTTAAATGTTCCTATTTATAAAAAAGATATTTATAATCACAAAGTTTTTACCCCTTTCTGCTCCCTCTTTCATTTGCTGTGCTCTCTGCTTGCCGGGAAGCAATTCCCTACCATAGCCTTTCACCAGCGAATTTGAGCTTTACATTAAACGCTGATACAAAGAGAGCGGGTTTTTCTTCTAAAAAGCATTTTATTCACTTTTCTTTAATCATTTTTGGGGAAAACAGTTGAAGCTAGAAAATTGGCAGAGTTGCATGCCCGAGCCATAGAATTCCCTTTCTCCATACTGGCAAAAACCAGATCTGATCCAGCAAAATTATGAGAGTTATAAACGATCTTCCAGCACCCCACTGGTCACCCGCTGTGGTCAATTATAGTTTTGAAGCTGGCATATAAGTATCAGATGCTTGGCTATTGCATGTCTTTACTGATCTCCAACCCAAGTAAAACCCTTTGGCGTGACATATCCTATAATTTGTTAAGTTTTCTAACAATGGAGCATTTTGCATTTCATTTGCACTTTTCAGCCAAGAACCTAAGAATACGCTCCCCTCGCTAAAGGACAGAGTGATTAATCATCAGGGCTGTTTGTAAGGAAAAGGCCTGTCTGTGGGAACGGAGTCATAGACAAAGTAGAGAATAAAATGTCTGTATCCCATTGCTTTAATCACTTGGAGAAATAGCTCCTGTACATATTATGATTTTAAACTATTTGAATCTTATTTGTAAAGTCCTTAAAACAGTATTTTTTTCCACACTTAAGGTGTGTTTTCACAGGAAAAGATCTTCTTGTTGAATATTCATTTTTTTTAAAGATACAAACAAAGCTGTTTGTGCTCTATTTCTTCTTTTTAGAAATCTCGTAGAATATTAGATCATTTTCACATCTGTTTTCTGCAGGGAAGGCTCTTCCAATTTTGTTTTAATTTCTATCCATTAAAATGATAAAGAATAATTAAATAAATGAGAAATATTTCCAAGAGAGCATACTTATTAAAATATGCAGGCAAGTCTGCGTTTTAAATCCAGGTGTTGGTACTTCTCGAGCTCTGTACATCCCCAGAATATAAGTGTTGAGCACCGCGCCAAGTGTTTATGCGAGTCGGCCACTGAGCGATGGCAGGAGAATTTGGAGAGTTTGTTTGATAAGCGATTGTCACTTTTTATCCCTTACCTCTCTGCTTTTAATTCTTTCCTCTCTGTTGCTGTGTCAGATATCCTGCTCTTTCTCTCCAGGGCTCTCGTGACCTTCCAGACATGCGTATGATTTTACTGTGGTTGTTACAATCCCAGGACCAGAGCCAGGGCTGGGATTACGGCTGCTCCTGCTCCTCTATCTCCAGCATTCAAACAGGCTATTAGGGAATTTGTTCTGGTGTTACTGTTGTGGGCAGAGGGTGATCTTGGTTTAGGTTGCTGTCTCATGGCCATGGTGGACAAGGCCTTTGGTCCCAGCTTTCCCGCTGTATACCCCCGCTTTTTGTTTTGAACGTGCTTACTGAACCTGCCTCGCCTCTCTCCTCCTAGGATGGGTGGTTTTGGGTCCATGCTGCAAATATGACTTTCAGACTAAACTATTTGGAGGGAGGAGATGAGTGCGAGGAGGGGATCCAAAGCAGCTTGGTGGAGCTAGCAAGGTGGCTGAGAAGCATCCCCCTCTCAGGCACGTTACCTGCTCTTGTGATGTTGCAATGCAGTGAGGCTGTTTTGTAACTGAAGTAGACAGGGATTAAGGTGGCCATTCTGCCTCGAGACCGCCAGTGTTGTACCTATGGCTAAAATTATTGTTCAGTAGAGTTAGACACCATACATTTACTGAGCTGGACAACTAGGTAAGTTCTACCCCTGAAGGGAAACACTAAATATGTACCTCTTCCTTAATGTGTTTTTTTAAAGTCCACTTGATCCATAAGGACAGAACTTCTCTCCTGTGCTTAAAAGGAAGGAATGGTAAAAGCTAATGGAAAAAATACGTGTCCTACTCTGGCTTCTTTTCAAAGGTTATTGTTGCATATCACACAATAGGAGATAAGATGAAATTTAATCATAATAAAGAGGTACAATTGTACTGCCTCCAGCAGGTCTCAACCTGTGTGTATCCCAGCGGGACTGGGAAGATGATGCTGTGGAAAGCATGACCATAGCTGGCTGTTTATAGACCACAGGAAGGGAGGAGGGCTTGCACTCCAAGCTGGACTTGTGTGCATCTGTTACCCAAGGGTGGTAATGCAGTGTTTGCTCTTGTAAATAAGTTCTGTTTTTTAGTATGACAGTGATTTTGACTAATAAATGTGTGCCCTCTATCTGCGCCTGAGGGTTTAGATGTCATGGTAGAGAGTGACTTTTGTGCCTGAATGAGCGTGTATGTAAATTGTTTTATGTCAGTAGCTTTACTTATGTCCTGCCCCACAAAAATTCATAGCTGTAAGGGCTTCTGCATGACGGGCTTTTGAAGCCCAAGCAGTTCAATTGCCAGGAGTTGTATTTGCAAAAAGAAATTCAGTAAGCCCATCAATGACACTTTGACCATCTTGATGCTGTCCATTATTTTGGCAATGGTTAATGGAATTCCCCTTACAGGAAAACCCTGTAGATGTATTGTCTGAGATATCATTTTAAAGCCAATCTTTAAGAATTCTTGTTGCTGAGATACCATTTTCTAATAAATTTGTATGGGTTTGGAGTAGCTTGTAGGAAGCTTCTCTGGAACCCTCTTGACCTCCTCCTTGGGCAATTCTCTAGGATTTTCTGTAAGAATTATCCCTAGGTGACATTGTAAGTGACTGGAGGATATTCAGAAGAGCTAACGAGGGCCACTTCTGAAAGCATGAGTCATCTGTGACATTGAGTTACAGATGTTGATTGTCTTTGAGCTCTACACACAGAGGCTGCGTCTTAGAATGTCCCCAATATTATGTGGTGCTGTCAGCGAAGTCATCCATACTGGCTGCAATTACATTGGGCTTCTCCTTTCTTTTTATCCACTGTAGGTGTTCTCTGCCTGCCGGACAGCTTGAACCTTCACAAAGACCAGCAAAGGTCGAACAAACCTGGGGAAGTGCAGATGTTCAGCCAGTCAGAGCTAAGGACCATCGAGCAGTCTTTACTTGCTACGCGTGTGGGGAGCATTGCTGAACTCAGTAAGTACAAGGTTGTTCATAAGGTTTGGGTTTCTGTCCTCGCGGTAAATCAAAGCTGCTTGCATTGCCTGGTCGTGAAGAGGAGAGATGAGGGGGCACATGTCGTGTTGAAGGAGATGCTGGGTCAGATCTAGCCATGCTTATGCTCCATGGCCAGTTTGAAAGCTGAAGCCGTAGGAGGAAAGAAGACTCACGCAGTCTCATAGCAAACGTCTATGATTTGTTTGTATACAGTGCTCTCATTTTTAAAGGTGAAAGATGCTTTATTTCATCTTCCCTACGTTGCATTAGAGAGCACCTCACAGCTTGGCCAAATTTGGAAATGTCTGCCATATCGGTGTCCTGTCTCATTTCACTGGGATGCCTGTTTTGAGATGGGCAGGCAAAAACCTGAAGGCTGCAATTAGTTAAGGAAATATTGTCACAAATTTAAAGCAGAGCTAGTTCCACCTTTGTTACAGAAGGTCCTTCACCCTGCCTTTCCTTCTCCAGTTCCAGCAGAGGAAAGGACTCAAACCTGCATCAGAGGAATTTGCGCCCAGAAGATAAATTATTTGCTATTAATCAAAATACTTTTTGAGAAATGTGAGAATCTATGGTATCTGTCAAAATCTGAAAGCTTTGATTTCAGCACAGGGAAATTTTAGGAGACAAATACCATGTGAATCCTCATGTGACATGAGATAAAATTATCATAAGTGCCTTTTTTAAATTATTTTTTTTATTAAGAGAGAAGCCTTCCAATCACATGTTTATGGTATAGTTAGAGATATGAAGCTATGGGCGGGAAAACAGAAACGTTCAGACAAAAAAGGGACTTCTTTTTTTCTGAGGTCTGTCAGAAATACTGTCAAGTACTTTTTCCTGAGACCTGTTAACGAAATTTTTGGGAGAAATGGAAAAGACTGAAATCTATGAAGATACAGGCTGCCCCGCTTACTGTTGCTCTTACTGCTGAATTCCGCATTACCAGCATCGTAAAGAATGTATATAGGGATCTAATGTTCATTTTCCTGGCGCTTTCTGTAGCAATGGCAGTCTCCTCTGTAGCTCCATCATATCATCAGGGCTCAGTTCATGATCCGTGTGGAGGCACCACGGATGTTTGTCTGCAAGCCAGAAAATGAATTTCTGTTTTCAGCTTGCCGATTTTTCTCTGCTCTGGTGAGACATCAACAAGTCAAGAGCACTTACATGCCTTAGCGTGAAGCGTTGCTCCCTCTCTGGAATCAGGTGTTTGGTGTTGTTCAAATGAAGTAATTTATGCTTATTTATTTCACGCACGTGAAACCCACAACAGTACTGTCTGTGTGCCAACTAAATTATGCATGATACAGCTCTCTTTCTTAAAGTACATATAGTTGTTGTTTAATAAGTAAGTAACCTGTGGATATTTCAGGGCGTTTTTTTCCATTCTGGATTTTTTTTGAACCCCCATATGCAACCCAAAAAGCCAGACTCCTTAATCCTCCCCCTTTTATTTTTTTTTATTTGATTTCCAGACTCTGTCATCTCTAAGTAGTCCTTCCTCAGATTCAAGTGCTTGGTTGATAGGGTTTGCTCTCTCTCTGTCTGTTGACTGCAAACACAGGCAAAACACTCTTCAGGGTGGCCAACTCGAAGAAAAGAGCGCATCAGTGGGAGTTAGATGCAGCTGTCAGAGAGAGGTTGGCACCTCCAGCACGCTGGTAGCCCTCCAGAAAGCCCTCTGGACAACCATCGAGGGTACCTCCCCAGCCACTGCAAGCAGACGCATGTCGGGGGGAAGAAGCGGTAGGAGGAGTGGTAATTGGCAAAGCTTGCAAGCCTTGATGCTCAGTTGAGTGTAGAGTCTTTGCCATGGAACAGTGCCGGCGCAGTGCTCAAAACTGAATTGTGAAATGTGGAGGGAGGCGCGGCGTGTCCCGGGGGATCTGGGGGAAAAGCCTAAAATGCAAGGAAAAGGGGAGGAGTGGAGGGTGCAAGGGAGTTTGCTCCTGCTTCAGTGCTTGTGTATCTGTCTCTGACCCAGAGGTTAGAGCAAAGCCTCTGCCATGGAGGGAGGCTGAGGAACCGCAGCGTGGGGGCAGAAATGCTGAGCAGCGAGCGGGGCAGAAGCCCGGGGGGAACACCTGGAGATCAGGGTGCGTTGGCTGGGAGGGAGTAGGCGAAGGAGGATTTATCATTGCCTGGGTGGTGCGAGGGGGATGGAGAGCTTTAGAAGTGGCGTTGTGGAGAGGAAAGAAGATATGGCAAGCTCTGGCGTGGAGAAAGTGGGATATGAGGGAAGGGTTAGGTACATAAAAGGCCCTGCTCTTGTGGGGGTGAATGAAGGTGATGAGGGAGACTCTCTGGATAGGAGGGAATTAAGAGGATAGCACTTGTGAAAAGGGGGAGGAGGAGGAAGATGGCAACCAGGAGGGAGCAGCAAGGTCAGACACTTGGCCTGTTGGACCAGCAGAGCGGGCAATCCCTGGGCATGTGTCTGCAGTGTCCCACTCACTGGCTTGCAGTATCCCAGGAGCCAGGACTTGGTTTCCGTTCTCTTCAAAAGAGCACAGAAAACAAGGGCAAAGAGTGATCTTGCAATAAAGCAATTTAATTTTATCTCAGACAAAAAAAAAAAAAAAAAAAAGAAAAAAAGCAATTCTAATTGAATGAGATTTCCTGTAGTTTATCAACATTAATAATTCAAGTATTGCAAGTACCCAGAATAACTAGAATTAACAAATGCCCCTGTGCTGAGGAAAGGCTTCCCCTGCTCTCTGTTCCGCCCAGCATCCTCGCATGCAGTGGTGTGGCCGGCTGCTGAGCTGCTGGAGACTTTGGGAAATCAAATCTGTCCCCTGGAAGACAACATCTGGCAACCAGGGCCCATGTACTGCCCAGTGCCTGTATTTCAGCTCAAATTTTCTTAGTTTCTTCACGGTCTCTGTGTCTGTCCCAGGTGGAAAATAGATTTACAAGGTGAAAAGCTTTGCGTCTCGTGGTATTTTCAGACTGCCCTGTACGTGATGCCCTCATCTATCTACTCCATTCGTTTGTTCGTGCATGCTGTTGGTGAATTAGAATAGACTGTTTGGGTGAGCCGCGTATCCACGGGGTGTGACAGAGGCGATAGAAAATTGGGGAAAGGTGGGATGGTGGCCACAACTGTAAAGGAAGGGTAGCACCGTCTGGGAGAAGAGAGGGAAGAACCCAAGCTGCTGTTGAGGGGTCTTCATGGCCAGAAGGGTGCAACTAGCCTCATGGACGCTGTTCCTGTCCCCACCCCAAACCCTGTTTGCCTGAGCCTGGTGGTGCTTCTGTTCTCATCTCCTAGGCTTAGCAGGCAGCAAGTGCTGGTCTTCGCTGGGACAGCCCTGCCCTGCCTGGCAGTGGCCGGGCGAGGTGGTGCCGCTGGCCCTGGGGCACTCTCCTGAAAATAGGAAGAAGAGGCGTTGTTGCTGACTTAGGGGAAAAATCAAAGGAAGGTTTCGTCTTCAGGACTTAGGAGAAGAATGTAAATAGAGACCTAATTCTGCAACGCAATTACAGTGGTAATGCGTGATTCCAAGGAAAAGGCTTGAAAAATTAATATGAAACCTTATTCATTAAAATATAATGAACGTGGCACAAAGTTAAGGAACAACAATAAATTTGGCCTACGTTATATTGGCATTTAGTATTCAGGAATTGTAATTGCCTACTACAGTGTGTTTTAAAATAATGTAATTTCATTTGAAATGCTTATTATATAGAGAACATTGGGAAGAACTGAAGCACAGCAAAAATAATAGGATTTTAAACAGTAGCCTGACAGTATTTCACTGTTTAATCTTAGAGAAAATATTTCTCAAGACTTTTTTTGGTTGGATTTTTTCTGTTTGTTGGGTTTTTTTCCCCAATTTTTCCTAAAGTTTCCTGTATTTCCAGACCAGACCAGACCTGGAGTAGAAGTGGAATAGATCAGGGTTGGGTTTTTTTTTCAGAAAGTTTTGGGAATTCTTCTAGATTTCTATTTCTTCTCTTTTATTTCCTCTGCCTTCAGACAGTCTATAAGTAGACTGAATAGAAAGAGAGAGGAATATTAGGGAGAGCCTTGGCTGTTGGGAGATCCCGTGATGCTGCGTTTTGACCTTTTAATGTTTTTCCCAACTTCTTTATATGCATGTTTGCAATCCACAAATGTTTATGTTATGTTTAACTGCATAGCGCTCCAGCACACCTATTCATCACTCATCTAAAAATACCGCTGCCGGCTTGGAGACCAGATGCAGAAGGGATGAGGCTCACAAGTGGAGGTCGCTGGTGTTTTGCTGGATAAAGGAGGACTCTCTTTCTCTTGCGTGTCCCCATAGGGGGTGACAGGGAAGAGCAGAGCCTTAGGATAAGCTGGCCACCAACCCTGGCACCAAGAAATATTCCTCTCTTGTTGCCTTCATGTGAAGACCTTAAGGTGCTAGTGTACATCTGAGCAGGGAAAACCACCCTGTGCTGAGGGGCGTGCGAAGGGCTGCAGAAGGTCGGTGCCTCTCGAGCCATGCAAAGGAATAAACTGTGGTTTAGGATCTCATCCAAACTGTCTTCACGCATGTCATCAGGTTAGAGCAGGAAACTGACTGGGGCTTGCTCTGAGTCCAAAGATAACCAATCCACTGTGGCTTTCCTGGGTGGGAAGTTGGCCACGCAGGCTTGTGCAAACCACAGTGACTGGTGGCGGTTGTGGTATTACCCTGAGTGTTAACCACAACAAGTAGACATTTTTATTTTAAACTAGGGTAATCTGAAGATGCGGGTGCAACTTAACACTGCTGATCTCAGAGCTTTTTAGCCTTTGAATGGTGTTTAACTTACAGGAGCTCTCAGATTCGATGTTCAGGCTTGTATTTCCTCCATGTCACCACTCAGGTCTCAGCAAGGTTTTCCTTTTTGCCATTGAAATGATGCTACCCTTCCCCATCGTCCTCTCTTTGCCTCCGCAGTGCTGAATGTGTATATTTCCAAAGTAACGGCCTCCCAGTAGATCTTGGCACACTTTTAGGGATGAAAGGAAGGGTTACTGCTCACGTGTAAATAGGAATGTGATTGCACATACCAATGCTGTTTTTCATTTCTCCTCGCAGCCCCAGCCGAGGCGATGATGAAAGTCGGCATCCCTTCCCTTGCCTTTTCATCTAGTCTCAGTCCTCTGCATCCGACAGGAGGGAGCACTGCAGGAGCCGCACAAACTGATTCATGTCCTGTTGTCGTGGTTTAACCCCAGCTGGCAGCTAGGACCACGCAGCCGTTCACCCACTGCACGCCCCCCCATTCCCCCTATAGGGTAGGGAGAAGAGGGAGAAAAAGGAAAAAAACCTCATGGGTTGCAATAAAGACAGTTTAATAGAACAGTAACGGAAGAGAAAATAATATTAATGGTAAAAGAATATTTTAAAAAAAGAAAATGATGCAATACAATTGCTCACCACGCAATTGACTGAATCACGGATTCCTGCTCTCTGGCCACCCCCCATTTATATACTGAGCATGACATCTATGGTATGGAATATTCTCTTGGCCAGCTTGTCCTGTCTGTGCTCCCTCTCAGCTTCTATGGGAAGCTGAAAAAGTCCTTGACTTAGCATAAGCATTATTTAGCAACAACTAAGCAACAACTGTTGTGTTATCAACATTATTCTCATACTAAATCCAAAACACAGCAGCTACTAGGAAGAAAATGAAAATAGCTGAAACAAGGTCGCCTGTAAATACGAGGTTAAACCCAGGCTTAGGAGCAAGTAAAGGTGCTTGCTGGAAGGGTGGCATCTGAAGGAAGGTTGTTGTAAGGACTCTGCTTATTTACAGCCAGAACAAAAAACGTGTTTGTCAGGTATTTTCTCAGACGAAGCATCACCGTAGCGGAAGACCAAAGCTTATTTCCTGTGAACGGTTATGTTCATGCAGCCCAGTGCCGAGCTAAGTGGAGGTACCAGCTGAGACCTGCAATTCAGGCAGCAGTGCTCCCTTCAGCCTAGGGTCTGGCCATAGACTGGCAGCCTGTGTGGGCAGTCTCCAGATGTGATGATACTTTTCTGAGTGCTCAGTGGTCCTCCGCTGTGTTATTGCACGAGATCTCTATGTCCTCACTCTCCCACCACTTTCTGGGCATCTTGTTTGCAGTTCCTCTTCGCTGCCACCCACACGTCATCCACTCTGTGTGTAAGAGCTAAAAAGAGAAATTGTTGAGGTGCCCCTTCGTCCACCAGCGGAGACAAGAAGGCAGATTAATGCTATGTTTAAGTGCTAGATAGTTTCTTGCCTCCATTAAGTGCTAGCTGGTGGCTGGCTCCCCTACCTGCTACTCCGTTCCCTTTGCTGCCCCCCTCCAAGTGATGGATCTGAGCCTCCATGTGCAGGCTCCGTCTGTGCACAAGAAGGGGTATGGGTTGCTTAACAGGCCCAAAGAACCCCACACTTTTCTTCCCTTCCCCTCAGATACCCAGTGTCATAAACCATAAAGCAATATATTTATTTATTAGTGGAAACAAGGCAGGAGGGATGATAATTTGAAAATACCAGTCCACACCCTGCTAAGGCTTCACCTTCCCTGTCACTTCCCTGCTGACCTGGGGGGTGGATTTGTTTCTTGCTTTACAGGGGCTGACTGGAAGCAGCTGTCACTTGTCCGGGTCCCAGTCTGCAGTCAGGGCTCCTCTGGGGGCTTCCCCCATGGGGGAGGCTCAGCCTTCTTTGCCTTCCTGGGGGCCAAACTGGGGTCTGTCCCCCACGTAGGTGGTTTTGTTCCCCCAGCGCTTCTACCTCATGCATTGAAGTCCACTCAGGCTTAATGGTTAGAGGCAGAAGGTGTCGCCTTGGTGGGTGGGGGATGCTGGAGCTCCAAACCTCCACCGCCCTTCCCCGATACGCCAGTGTATTGGGCTCAGGACTGCCCCATGTACAGCACCCTTGAGGTGCAGACTCGTATTCACCTCTGAACTCCTGTGCATCGCAGCACACTTGGAGTTAAAACAGAATTTTCCTTTCCTTAGGTTTGCAGTCTTCCCTGTCCCCGCTTTGTAGAGCGCGGGCAATTGCCAGGCCAGGGTGAGCACTCTTCAGCTGGTCTTCTCAGCCATAGGGGGCTCTTAAATTCAGAATATGAGGACGTGGGTCCAAGCTAGGCCAAAGAAAATCCAGGGACGGTGGTCCATAAGGCAATGGCTGTCCGCATAGAGAAGGCTCTGCATTAGGTCGGCGGATGAATAGCTCGTCGAGTCAAAGCCTGCTTTGTTTGGAGTTGATGTGGTTTAAGGGGAATCAAACACAAACATCATGCTTGCCACATTGGATAGGAGATTTTGAGGGTAATAGTGTTATTATAATAGGTGTGTTAACTTGAAAAAGTTTAATTATTATTGTGGCTTTTTTATGGGATATATGCAATCCCTAATTTCTCAGTCTTCAAAGGCTTTGCAAACACTAAATCGCACACGAACACGTACTCTGTAATATAAATAGAAGCTTCTTGTGATGGTGGGATAAGAGGAGATAAAAGGTTAAACAATCTGTGGGAGGCCACAGGGAAGCCACTGTCAGGAAATGCGCTGCTTGTATCCTGGTCCTGTGTTTTGGCGCTGAATTCGGAGTTTGGGACCACAGCTCCTTCGTTTGCTTTTCTGTGGGAGAGGTGAATGGCTGTTAGGAGAAGAAAAGGTTGCCTGGGGTAGCAAATTCACATAGAAGCACGACGTGGGCAAGCAGAGATGGGGAAATTTCTGCAAGGTGAGCTCGACGGTGAATCTGTCGCACATGGGGTTCTCCACTGACTGCAGGTTATGGTGCTCCAAGAGCACCCACAGCCTGAGGCAGCTGGCTCTTGAATCGGGAGTGTACTGTGTGCCAAGGTTAGCATAGCTTTATGTTTGGAGATACTTTATGCTAAGAGCATGTGCACAGTAAAATACATACTAAATGCCTTCCAGCGTGCCCCCACCCTAGCTCTCTGCAGACTCCTTTCCTGGTATAGATGGGTCGTCTTGAGTTAATGATAGCACACCCTCCAATAAATCATTTGAGGAAAGGTTTTCCTCGAGCAGTTTTTGCTCAGCTGACTGTTGAAACACAGAGATTGATGTAACACCAGAGGCAGAGCAAACATGAAGGAGCAGCGCAGCTGAAATCAAGAGTGTGGGGATGGCTGGGGCCGCCGACTGAGCGGGTGGCTGGAGGCGGTGAGCTGCGGTACAGGAGACACAGTTCAACTACTCATACTCACCTGCGTTCATGTGCTTACAGACATACGCCGGGGTGAGCTGGAGCAATAGATCACTTCGGTGCAGAAACCAGGGACAACAGGGAGGGAGAAAGGGAGAGAGACTTAGCTACAGTACGGGAAGGATGCAGGATGGCCATGACTACCAGGTAGCAGTTGGATTGAATAGAGCTTGGTTTATTATCAGGGTTATACTTTGTGTTTTCAATACAGTCTCCCCAAAGCTGGTCCTGAGCAAAAGCTGTAGATCCAAGACCTTTATACTGAGGTGTGAAATGAATCCAGGTCAAGAAAGTGAGTTTTGCACCTGACTCGTGCTTGTAAGGGGGGCAAACTTGAAACTACCAGCCGAGTTGTGGAAGTTGGCATCTCGAGTACAGCTCCTTGGCCAACACTTCTCCTGTTGGTGGTCTGGACGGGATGCAGAAGAACATTAAGGGCTCTGAAGAACCGACATGACTCCAGTCTGTGGCTCTGGCCCACTTGTGCAGGAGAAAATGTTCATCCAGGTAGCAAAGCGAAGCAGCAACACTGCTGCTGTCAACGAGCCCCACCGCAGGGCATGATTCCTGAGAGCAGGCTACGCACATTCAAGTCATGGACAGCTGGAGGGATGATCAGACCAGCATTATTGAGCTGATGGGTGCTGCCTGCAGGATGCTGTTGAGCTAGAAACATGGCTGGCTGCTGCTTCGCACGGTGCCGTAACGGGGCATCACACAGAAAGAGGTCTGCGGTGACAACAGATCCTCCTCCCTCCCCTGGGCTTTGAAGGAAAGACACAGGCCAAAGAACTGTGTGGCTTGTCGACAGTGTGCAAAAATACCATCATTACATTGTTCTTGTGGTTTTTAGGACATGTGTTTGGAACAAGAAGAACTTTAGGTAGGTGTCATAGGGAGCAGCTGTGTAAGGATCGGTCCAGTGTCGTTCACCTCGGGGTTGCGGTTGAGCAAACATGCACCCAGCTGAATGTTTTCGACTGTGGAAGTTTATCCCTCTGAAAGCAGTGAGCCTGCTCTTAGGCAGGCATGACTGCAAGATCAGGTCCATCATGACAGACCGTAAAATCCCACAGGAAGCTGCTCAGACATGGGCACTGGGCATCCATCGTTTCCTCTTTCTTCCTCCCCTTTCTGTTTTTCTTCATCTTTCCCCCTCCTCTGTTACAAAATTGGAAATGGATGTGTTATTTTTCAAACACTGGGCTCTAAAATAGTAAGAGATAGGATAATACCTTTTACTGAAGCTAAACACAGTAAAACAAAACCACCAAAAAAACGCTTCACTGGTCACTGTGGAGAGGGCTGTTGCGTGGGCGGGGCAAAGCGATTTTGGCAGAAAATAAACCCCCTTGCGTTCTAACACTCCTCACCGAGGTGGGAGGCTAGGTGTGGCTGGGTTTAAATTCTGAGTGATGCCCAATTCAGCACTATCAGTCCAATCGCGTTTAATATGTATTGTTATGATTTGGATACACTAATAGTGGGCTGCACCTTCAGTCTAGTTGTGCTCCTGAACTAACACGGCCACCCTTGAGTCTTTGGTCGCGTTCAGTGAGAAACCGAAACGACTAGCTACTTAAACAGTGCAGTTTATTTTAACAACAGATATATAGGTTCTTATGATTGCTTGTGATAAATACACTGTCTGCAAAGCACGTGCAATTAAAAGTATTGTTAAATGTACAAAACAAGCAATGAAGTTATAAACAATACAGCCTGGCTGTAAATGTAGAAGAGAGATTCTCTAGAGAGATTTCTAAGTTTCCTGAGGAAGCACGCGGTATAGTCTGAGTCTTACCCAAAGGTGTCCCTGTGGGGGGGAAGAAAGGCTCAGCCCATCGACTGATCCCAGACTCAGCGATAGAGTCCTCCTCGACTGGTTCGCGATGGTGTCTTCCCGGATATCCCCCCTGTCTCGGGCTATTTTTATACTATTTGTTATCTTCAAGGTGGAGTTTGAGTGACTTTAGTCATAAATACTTTTATTATGATTGGTGTAAAATTCTCTTGCTTCACATTTAAAGGTATAGTTTACGAGAAATTCAGGGCGCAGACTCGAGGAGTGGTCGCACCTTGGAGGCGGGTAGCCTTTGGGATGGAGGTGTGTTTTGGTACATTATAATGAGCAAAGTTCGCACAAAGGACAGCATTTCATCAAAATTTGACGAAATGTTGGCTCAGGGTGGCAAGTAGGCAGCTTATTGGTTCTGTAGTACCATCTCGTTCCCATATCTGCTATTCGTCACAAGGCAAGGCCACGGAATGATCACATTCCATCCTGTCCCTCATGTAGCTTCGCAGGCAGTCTTGTACAGGGAACCGCAGATGTTGCATTCTTCGCATGCCAGCTGCGGCTGTATTCTACCTTAGAAGCCTTTTGATTCCATAACTTTCCTTAATGTGTGAAAAATCCTGTATTTTTGGCCATTTTAGTAATTATTCCACAAGGGCTCAAGCCGTCCAGTCAAGTCCTGTACTTTGTTCATATGTCCCCCCTATACAGACTGGAGCAGCTTAACTTTCCCTGTCACATCGCATCTTTGGCTTGAAGTCAGTGAAGCTGTTTCTTAAATATTCAGTAGTGCCTTAAACCAGGCCTGTGTCACAACATGCGCATTACGTAATATTTTCTATCTTTAAATCAGATCTATGTGGACCTTGGGTTCATAAACTGTGCTGAACTGAGAGCAGCTGCGACGGGCAGGTCCCGCTTTAGTCGTGGAAAGGTTGAAATGCTGGTAGCCACAGCGGCTGTGGCTGTGGTGCGGTGGTGGCTTCCTGAGTCCTTTGCTACCTGGTGTCTAAGGCACGGTGTTTCTCCTCCAGGCTGACGAGCTCCAGCGTGGAGCCGCGTGGCCGGAGCTCTTCGTTCTGATCCAGGGCTGGCAGGCAGTGCCGCCCTGGGGCATGCTGCTGCCTTGCTGTCCTCTAGGAGCCTGCCCTCCAGTTCTGCCTTCTTAGCTTCGGCAACAAAAATATCCTCAAATATCCTCCCCCACCTCACTGTTCGTGTTTTTTTGGTGTCTACCCCACGCAACGCGATGTCTTCCTCTCCCTGTCTCTGCCAGCAGAGCAGTTTGTGCAGCGGCTGGCTTGGCTTATGTTGCATAAATTGTGGAAGTGTTTATTTGGTTTAAATTACAAACAAAATAAAATTGGCAAGGTTTTTTTTTTGTCAGGCAGATGGGCTCCCCGGTCTGTTCCTCAGATGGGTTGCAGGCGGTGGCACAGGGGCGAGAATGAGCGCAGGGGACGCGGCAGGGATCCCCGCCGAGCCCCTTGTGTTGTGACGCCACAGCCCTCGGGAGCCACTTCCCTGGAGTTACAAGATCGACTCAACTGCTGGGATTTGTATTTTTTTTATGGGTTTGTTTGGAAATGATGCACTCAGGAATTTATCGGCCTTATGGACACGTTCAGTTGGTCAATGAGAGATGTGTTTTCAGGACCAAAAGAGATGCAGAAGAGCCAGCAATGGTGCAAGCAGGTACCCTTCCCTTGCGGCGTGTTGCTGTAGCTGAACATGGCTCTGAAGCGCAGAGGTGGCTAACACACAGTGATGAAGGGGTATTCCCTCTCTGTACTTGGCCACAAATTCAAGGTTGCCCTCAGTGTTCAGATACACTGTGACTTTTACAGCTGGCAAGGAGAGCAGATATCGTTGGGTTTCCCAGGTGAGGCCTGAGTTGGCTGACTGCTGGAGACTGGACCAGTGAGTCCCATCATGGAGCTGGCTCTGTGTCAGTGGGCTTTGGGGAACCCTGGCCAGGAGTAAAGAGAGTTTCAGCTCTTGGTATATTCTTCGGAAGAAAAATGGAGAAGCAAAAGCATATTAGCAAGGAAGAATAGGAGCAGCAGAATGTGGTGGGGATTGAAACAACACACATGCGTCTGGAACCAGATGTTACACTGCACTGCGTTTTACAGAGTATGCATGAGTACTACCATACAGTGTGTGTGCGCGTCTGTCAGCTCCCTCCTCTGCACTGATCCTGATGCACAGATACGCTAAGGCACAGTCCCTGCCCTGAAGAGTTTGCACCGTAACTGGATGCGGCTGGAGGAGGAAGAGGGCACTAGGGCATGTGGTGGCTTGTCCGAGGTTACACCGTGCAATAAGATAGAGAGCAGCAATTCCCGTCCTGCCTCTAGTGCTCTGCCTGTTGGGTACCAAGATCATAATGCAGCTCTTTATGCTTGCTGACTGTCCCCCGTGAAGCTCGATGCTTTATAGGTATTGATTATTTAAGCTTTGAGTTGTCTCTGATGGAGGAATGTTATAATAATTGTTAATATAGAAATTATTTGAAATATAAGTAGAGATAACATGGCAAAGGCAGAAGCAAGATCTAAGCCAATCAATTCTTGGTATAATGTAATTAAATGAGGCTTCAACATAAAAAGCATTAATTCAGCTTTAATGGCATGGATTGGTTTGGGTTTCTTAAGAAGCAGTTGAGGAAATACAGAACAAAAGGGTGAACTCCTGGTCATATTGAAATGGATGGGAGCTTTGCCATTGCTTTCAGGGAGGCTGGAGATGCTGGGCTGCCTGCCCTGCCTGTGTCGTTCTTGCTGCTGCTTTTCCCTCCTTACTCACCGCGCGGCTTCCTCTGGTGCTGGATGTGTCACTGAAGTCGCATCGCCCCAGCGCTCGGGGAGGAGTGGGGATGAAGTAATGCTGCAGCCCAAATCTGGGCCTAAATTGCATCCTGGTTTTTATTCATCGTTGGGTACAGAAGATGGGGAGGTTCTCTGGTGCCTGCTGTCTCAATCCGCCGAAATAAGACTAGTCATGTGCTTAACTTCAACCACATGTTTTAGTGCCGTAGTGGCTTGGGTCTGAAAAGGCTGAATGAAGTGCCAACTCCTTTTTCTCTGGTTTTGCTATTATTGTTAAAGCTGCACGTTGCAGCCGGCACTTTCTATGAATTTTTTTGGAGAAAAAGAGAGGAATTTACTTTTTGCTATCAGCAAGGCTGATAACAGTTAAATTGTCCCGCGCTAGGCTTGGCAGCGCACGTCTGCTGTGACAGAGTGGGCTGAGTGAAGGGGGTCCCAAACTTTCCTGCTGCTGCTGGTCGCCTGGAAATAATTTTGTGCAGAACTGGGGGAGTCATCTCAGAGGGACGTCTCTTCCTGCCGCGGACCCGAACCTTCAGGCTTTCCTCATGCACAGCTTCTCTCGGAAATTATGAGCATGCAGGGGCTGCAAGATTGGTCCTATCATGACAATTTCCTGGCGGAGGGAAAAGACAGAAACTATTTTTAAATGAAAGCTTTGAATCAGAGGAATATTGCAGAGTGCAGCAAAAAATTGTGTCAAAACCCTGAAATCATGGACTCGGCAGTTTTCTCATGCCAGCGGTTTTCTTCTCTTCATGGTTTTAAGGCTGTGTTTTTGGAGGACTGGGCTGAGCATTTTTCAAGGAGATGTTTCTGTTCTCCCTGGTGCGCGTTATCACAGCAGCAGCATCATTTTCTGTGCGAGTCAGGCTGGAGAGAGGTGATGTGCTGTGATGTCTTCACAGGGGTGGGACTTTGCAAAAAAAACCTGTACTCTGCCTTGCCCACAGTCAAAATGGTTCTCCTTTAAGTTTGCCCAGGAGTTCATTATTCAGCTTTCCCCCCACGCCAGATTTTGTTTTATGTGCCTACGTTGGTGTACATTTCCAACTTCTCCTTCCAAGTTTTAGTGCTCAGTGGTTGCTCGGGAAAAGCAAATAAGAGAGAGCGTGTGACTTCTTCTTAACAGTGGAAAATTATGTCCTCTTTTCCTCATCACTCACTTTTGTATAACTTAAGAATGACCCAAAGGGCTCTCGCTCGGATTTTCATTTAAAACAAACCATCTGATTTGATCTGAGATCATTATTTCCCCCTAAAGCTCTCTCAGAGTGATTTGAACCTGTGAAAACAGGCAGTTTATAACCACAGTTGTTTCCCTGCCTTTGATAGAGTGGTCACTAGTCAACAAACGTAAAATTCACTGCCTCGGAGGGAGATGCTTTAGTTAATTAGTTACAATCAGTACTGTGCTAAGTGACTCACTGCTGCTTGCCCATATATTTGCCGGCTAATCTCGCTTGCTGGCTTTTCTGATCCTGGTCCATATATTGCGGCTGATTTCCCATAACTGCCCTGCGAGGAAGCGACGAGAACCACGTTGTCGCAGGGAAGACGAGGAGCATCTTTCTCTTGGGCCATTTTCTCTGCCCTGGAAACCTGAGGGGCTGGGTGAGAAACTTCACAGGTTTTGCTCTTCTGCTAACGTGAAGTTTTCCAGGCCTAGCCTGGGCTTACAAATTGTAATTTGTAGTTGTGCGTTTCGGATACTGTCTTTTTGCAATTTTTTTCCCCTTCTTTCTTCACCCATGTGTCCCTTCGCACGCTCCCGCAGTGCTCTGTGCATTATCTGACTGCCTCCTTCCTCGTTGCAAGGGACTGCCTTTCCCTGCCACTCTCTGCCCAGGAGGAATGGCTTTTGGTGCCGCTCTGCATCATCCACACTAGTCGTTTTTGGGACCGTGGGGTTTCGGCAGCCTCCAAGGACTGCCTATAGGTAGCTGTGCCCCCAGCCCCAGTGTACTGGCTCTTATGGTGGTGCTGAGATGGGCCAGCCTGACGTGGCCGACCCACCATATTTGCAGAATTCCATCTCCCCCAGGCCATCGGGGGCTTGTCTGCAGCCCAGGTATGTCTCACCACGCTGTGTGAACCACCAGGCAAAGTCCGATCTGGCGATCAGCAGTGCACAGGATCCTCTCCTACCCTTTACTGTTTGCACATGGCAAGGTCAACTGGAAGGAAAAATCGACCTGGCACGCCTTTTGGTTTTTGGTTTGAAAAACTGTGGGGAGAGGCAGCCGTAAAGCCTGGCATTCACCCAGCTTTTGCTTTTTTTCCAGGCGACCTGGTGTCTCGAGCGATGCACCACCTCCAGCCCCTCAACGCCAAGCAGCACGGGAACGGGACGCCGATGCACCAGAAGCAGGGATCGCTCTACTGGGAGCCGGAGGCTCTGTACACCCTCTGCTACTTCATGCACTGTCCGCAGATGGAGTGGGAAAACCCCAACGTGGAGCCGTCAAAAGTCACACTGCAAACCGAGAGGTAAGAGCCGCTGCACAGTGCTTAATGTCGTGGTGAAGACGTTTCATTAATAAATCAGCCTATCTGGCTAATTGCTAATTACAGCTTGCGCGTGAGAGGCTGCGGAGCAGTCTGGTTTGGTTTAGGATCACCTCTTTGAAATCCGTGTCTCTCGCCGAAGCGCTGCGTGGCTGACCCAATATATATCAAAAGTGACACCCAGTGGCTACATACAGCAAATTGGTTCCAGATGTGCACTTGGGAGAGATTTCCTTTTCCTTTCGTTGTTGCTCAGCTATTCTGTGTTTTGGAAAAGAAAATGAGAACTTCTATTTCTGGCCTAGCAGGTTCGGGTTTAAATGTGTTTTTTCTGCACATTAATAGGGCTCGACAGCTGTGATTGGGGAAGTGGAAAATGAATAGAGTAGTGTGTAGAAAGGAAAGGTCATTAAAGATGCTGGGCTCCAGCCGTGCCGAGTATCTGGGCACAGGAGTAACCTCAGGGCTGCCCCGGATGGCGACATGACAGGCACCATCTGTGCTGCTGTTGTCCCCCCCGCTGGGAATGGCCAGGGCAATGGGGGGAACACCTGGGGCCCTGTCGCCATAAGGTGAGAAGGAGACACCACTGAAGCTGGTGATGGGGTCACCAAATGCCCATTGGCAGGCAGGGTGCCCAGCACAGGGCAGCTCTGCAGAAAGCAACCAGAACAGCTTGCTGGCCAAGAAAATAAAGCCATCTCCTGTCAAAAGGCCAGTGAACCCTCTAGTAACACAAGCCTCCACTTGTGTGCTGGGGCACGCTGTGCTGTTTTCTTGCCACGCTTCTCACCAACCCTAAACCACGCTTCCCCAGTACGGACATGAGTGGAGCGGCTGGTGCTTGGAAAGCGCTGGGTATTCATTTTTTGGATGGGTATCATGGATGCAAACGCAAGCTCCTTTTCCAAGCTGGGCTCCACATTTACATCCCAATGTATATATCACGCTGTATGCGTGAGCCAAACTCTGATTTGCACGTGTGCCCTGAGAGCTGCACGTACAGGGCTTGGTTATTGTTTCAGTATGAGGTCTGCATCTCAACAGCAGCATTTGAGAATCTCATCGTATGTGTAATTGTAAACGGTGTATGACATGGTATCTTCTTTGAAATAATTTTGTATCAATTCATAGAAAAGCATACAAGATGAAACTCTGGCATTAATGATGTTGCCGGGAATTTTGCCATTTGCCTTTGGATGGCATTTTGTTTCTTTTCAAGTTTGGGTCGCTCCATGAGCATGTTTGTCGCTTTTTGCTCTATTGTTTCCCAAGTATGAAAAAAAAGAAAAAAAGAAGGGAAATGACAAGAATCCAGAATTTGCTAATTTTTCTAAATTATTTTTAATTTCATGACTTGTCAGCCAGCCTCGTTATTGCAGAAGGCCTAACTCGTCTCCAGGAGTGGTTCGTATGCACAAAACATAACTAAAATTAGAAAACACCGTCACCTGATCTCTAGTCCTCATCTGTGGGAGTAATGCCACTGGAACCAGTGGGAATATAAAAGTGAATAATGCTGAGGCTTTGGTTTTGTAAGATTTCTGCAGAGTTCCCCGTGGAAAGTGAAAAAGGCAGGGATATTTGAAAAATCACTTTTAGAATTTGCTCTAATAGGTTTTCCTTTCTCTGAGGTCGCCTTAATATGTGTTCTCTTCATTAGAGCAGTCAAAACGCTGATCATTTAAAGTGATTGTTCTTCATTGCTTTATTTTGAATACTCCGTCTGGCAAGACGTCTTCCTTTGGCAGGCCAGTTTAACAACTGCGGTGTGCGGTTAGGGCCAGAGCAAGTACTCGGCGTTATTGCCAAGAGCTTGTGGTCACTTTTGGAAGGAGCAGATACTCCTCCTGTTGCCTAATCAAACATGCGTTAGTACTTAGTGCTGGAGTGGGAGCGATGCAGGGTTAAGCATGAGCCCGCATATTTCCATAGGGTTGTGCTCTGGAGCTTCCCCAGCTGGATGTAACCGTCGTGGGCTGCTCAGAAAGGAGACCGGTGAAGCTGACTTCTCCTTAGCGCTCTGAGGAGCCTTCCTACCTATTTCCTTTTTTACGTGCAAGCATGCTTTGTGGTCCATGACTTGCTTCTGGTGGTTTTGGTTTCCATGATGGGTTTTTGTGTGTTGCGAGGGAGTGGGTTTGTTAAACATGACATTTTTATATGCAGGATCTTGGCAAAGCTTTGTGCCTTATCTACATGCCTTATTCCCTCTTTTCATCTCTGGCTGCGACAATCACTTTTATGTTGGAAGAAGCCCAGAAGGAGGCAAGGAGGTCCAGGCATCTTTCCTTGTCCTTGGCCTCTCTGTGTCCCTGCTGGTGCAGAGAAGCCAGGACTGCATGGATCTGGCTGTAGACAGTATTTCCATGAAAGAGGTGTTGTCCTTGGCTACTTGGCTACCATCTTGGCATCCTCCTCCCTGACCATCCATGCCCAGGGTGGAGGGGGTTGCGGGATGTGGCCAGAGAGCTCCCCCTGGCACTTGTAGGGCTCGGTGGCCCCGTGAAAGGTGCTCCCATCCTTCCCACTCATCTCCAGCCCACCTGGATTCCGTCTGTGAACCAGGTTGAATTAAGGAGCCACAAAGGTTCTGCACCTCCATCTGCGGAGGCTGGATACGGGAGGGAATCTGAAGTCTAATCCACACAACCGGTGTGATGGCAGACCTGCCTGGCTTAGCACTTTCTAGCATGGAAAGCGCTACCTCCCTCAAAGTCTTGGGGGACGCTTAAAATGGGATGTTTACCTTTGAATAAATCCGGTGCTTTGTTTCTAGGGACTATTTTCTAGGCAGTGTTTCTCTGTGTTTGCTCTTCATGGAGGTAAAGAAACGAGAAAGCGGTGTGTTTTTAATAGTGTTTGTCTTTACATAAAATAAAAGGGGAAAATGATTATACAGCGAGGCTTTTGCAGGGGGGCTGCTTTCATGGGAGGGGTGGTGGAAAGTGGCCAGGGTTGCTCAGAAAACCTGGAAAAGATTCCCCACTTCTTAAATGGCAGCAAACCCAAGCATAAGGTGGATGTGTGACCCCTTCCCACCCCAAATTCGTATTCTTCTTTCAATCTGGTCACTTTGGAAGACATCCTGTGATTTTTTGGCTGTGTTGTTGGCCCCAACAGAAGCCAGCCCTGCTGAGGTGGGCCATCTAATGGCCCCGGGTACCACGTAGATGGCTATTTTGGCAGGTATGGAGGTACAGGAGGGGAGGTCAAACCTGTGTGTGGGGTCCCCCTTCCCTAATGCACCCAGCCAGGATGCGATGGAAACATCTGTCTTGTGCCGGGTGTTGCCTATGAAAGCAGTGCTCCTCCAGTGCCTCCACCTGCAGGCAGCTGCAGATTATTTAGGTTTGTTCATTCTTTTGCTCGCCCAGGAATTAAAAAAAAAAGAAGAAATTGTAGATGAGACCACTGTTACCAAGATTTCTTTCTTGCTTGCCGCTTCTGGTTTAATAAAAGGATCTGTCCCATGGTTGTGTTTTGCTTCTCAGCCTCTATAACGCTTCCAAAATTATTGCAAGTAATTTCTTAAGCACCGGAAAGCGCAGAATCTGTAGTTGCAGATTTGTGTGATGGTTTTTTCCTTAAGTGGTTCCTCAGCCACTTTTATCCACAGCTGTATTGACAAAGTCCTCATTACTTCCTAACTCTCCATGTTCCCCATTAACAACTCATTGAGAAGCGGCTGCTCAGCAGCTCAGCCCGTCCAGAACCACCCATTAATTCTGCTCCCACGGCAGCAAAGTTCCTTCTCCAGCATTTCCTCTGCTGCTCTGTCTTGGAGGAGCATTAACTCCCTGTACCACCCGGCAGCCTTTAGCTTTTCCCCTCGAGTCTTAATTGAGTTGATGGATACATGTCTGGTTTTAACCTTCTTTTCACTTTCCTTCACTACTTTTCTCGTATGCGGAACAATCCCATAGGAAGCTCCCGTGGGCTATTGCTTGCTTTTTATTTTTCTGCCTGCCTTGCACATGCACACACAAAATATTCAGGTACCCCGCACATTCACACACATACAAATTGTAGCCTGTAGTCATTTTTTGATTAACCGGAAGGGTTTGGGTTATCATCTGAATTTTGTTTCATGCTTTGGATAATTATTACTGTACCTGGCTAATTAATGTGATACAACCGTCTTAATGAGAAGAATGTTCCACTGCTATAAAATAACCTGAACTCATCCGAAGCACCTTAGTAACTGGTACAGCTGTGTCTGTTCTACAGATTATACCCGTAGAACAATTTTGGTAAGAAGATGACCAGGGAAATGTCCCTGATTTAAATTATTACATGGTACAAACTCCATGGGTAGGGCAGTCTCCAGCAAAGGCCAGAACAGAGCGGAGGGATTGGTGGGGAATGCTGATGAAGAGCAGGTAAAGCGCCAGCACTGGGAATGTGGAAGTCCTGCTATGAAATGTATTCACCTTGCAATGTATATCTGAAGATGTCATTATATATGCTTAATGTGCCAGTATGGCATAGCCCTGTGTAACCCTACATCGTTTTATCCACTACTTAATTGAAAACTTCAGGTGGTAAAACCGTGACCTCACTGAACTCAAAGTTAACACCAGGGTTGATTTTGCTCAGAGCCTCTAAAAAGAAACCCCAAATCTATCCTTACGTAAATCCTCTAGATTTGCATCCTAAATATAAAACTTCCCACTTTGAAAAAGTCCCTTCAGAGGTGGTATCAGCAGCTGCCTGCAGCATGTGAGATTGCACATGTTACAAGAAATAGTTCAGGCAGTATTTGTAGCTGGGCTGTCAGACGGTACATCCTTGCTGGGCTGGGGCTGTATTCTACATCTAATTTATCAAGCTAGACTTATGCTGTGCATGGGATGGATATAGGGTTTTTTTTAAATAGAGAAAATTGCGTGCAGCGCTGCGAGAACAGTGCGTTACCCGGGCTGTTCTGCACCGCGCTCCCAGCGCTGGCATCTCTTCAGGGATTTACGCCACAGCCAGTCATCTCAAACCTGGTGTCAAAGCTGCCTGTGAAATATTTCTCCGTTATGGTTGCTGGCCGAGTCATCACTTCGACTCGGTTGCGTTTCAAGTCTCAGCCATTGATGTTTTTAACGCAGGAGAGGCAACAGGGATGGCGCATTCAAATACTGGATGCAAACTCAAAAACTGACTTTCAGATATCCTTGTGCGGACTCTGGAGCACTGATGTCTTGGTACACGAAAGCCTGAGGGTAAACCCTCCCTCTTCTTAGGCCCTTCTCACTGAGGCTTGTGTGAGAGCAAGGAGAATTGATCCTTCAGCCTGAACAAAATGTGGAATTGGCTTTTTCAGAGGCTGGTTGCTTGGGTGCCCCTTAGCTGGGCTTCTGGGGTGGTGGAGGAGCTGCCTAGCGTGGGAGAGCTGCGTGGGCTCGTGTGGTGCATCAGTCGGCGCTGCTGGGTCCCTGGGCAGGAGCGGGGCTGGCAGCCTTCTGAAGGCATCTGAAGGTATTTTCTTGCCAGGAAAACAAGTAGCTTATGGTGTAAATATAAAACTCTAGTTTCGCAGCCCAGAAACCCATCTGAAATGTTTGTTAAACGTTGGAAAAAACATGCTTTTCTATCCTCTAGTAATGTTTAAAAAGACTAGCATCTCATATGTCGTTTCATCATATGTTGTAAAGGACTGTCAGAATGGAGAATGCTTTTCAATTCATACTCTGGGATTTTCTTTAAAAGCCACCCATGAAAATGCAGGCATAAAACCAAACAAATGAAAAGAGGTTTTCATAATGTTAAAGTTGCTGACTCATATCTGCAAGCAGAAACATCTCCCTATCTTTGTCTCATAGGCTTTTCCTTGCAAAAGTACAGCCTTCTGCTTCTCAGAAGCGCTGTTAACTCTAAAATTGCAAAAGCAATGGGTAAAACAGCAGTGACCTGTGTGGAGCACTTTGGCTGCCATTGCCGTGCAGGTCTGCCATCACCACTCCTTGGCTGGAGCGAGTGAAGAACTCGGCACCTACCACAACAGCATCCTCCTCAGTAGCTAAAGGATCCTGCAAACAGAAATCATGCAAAGCAATTGCGATAACTGAACCATAAAGAAAGTGTTAAAGCAAGGTCAGGTCTGTGCAGCTGTGTACACTTCACAGCTGGTGAAACTGAGGGAGGGACAGTGCGAGGTGGCTGTGGGAAATAAATCTGAATAGGATTAGCCCTCAGGAATTTCTACGTTCCCATCCTGAAGCAGACCCTCAAGCCAGTCCTCTCTGTAGTGGATGATTTAATATATGCAGTGAGCGTGTGCCTGTGGCCTGCTCAGCACCTGAAGAAGAGCACTGTGAAGTGCCCCTGCAAATAGAGAGGCTGCTGTGCTGCACTTGAAACGATGATTTATTTTCTTTGAGCGCTGTGATTATTTGGGGAAATTTCTCATGCATGCTTGATGAGCTCCTGGACCTGGAGCGTGCTGCAGGCTCTGCTGTGAACGACGGGCTAGTGGCCTGTCCGGGGTTTGAGAACCACCGGTGGTGGAGAAGGACGGAGCCTGGGTGAGGAGCATTCAGAGGTGATGAGCATGCCACCAGGAAGGCAATTTAACTCTGCACACCAGAGAAGGTGACAGGCAATAGTCCTTCCTTTGGGACTCTCATTGCTTGGCAAAAATGATAAGGGAGTCACCCACCAGAGGAGAGCTCGAGAGGAGTCACCACCATAACAGTGGGAACTGGGAGAGGGTGAGACAGGACACTGCTTTCCTGGCAGGCGGGACCTGCCAAAAAGGTGGATTTCTCTCTGCAAGGGAGAGGGAGTGACTGGGGAGAGGAAGAACTGCTTAACCTGCTGGGAAATCAAGAAAAAGAGGGGATGTGCGCGTGTGTATGGCAGCCCTGCTCTTGAAGGACTGGGCAGCAAGGTGGACCATGAAGTGACGGTCATTGGGCAGCAGGGAGTCTGCACCCTACGAACGTGGAAGGGACAGAGAAAAACCAGGGCCAGGGGTTACTGTGAGCTGGGATCTGTGGGAGTGCTGGCCCTAGTCCTTTGCAGCTCTGGTGTCGCAGCAGGTGGCATCCGGAAAGGAGCTTCATAGATCTCCTCATAGACCCACACAAAAATAATGCAGCATCCTATTGCATTTTACAGGGCACATTTCTCGTGCTCTTTGGTCCGACGATCCCTCCTGTTTTATTCAGGTATACTGGCACTGGTTACAGTAATAATAATAATGATGATGATGATGATGATGAAGAAAAAGCCCGAGGTATTGCATGTGCATGATAGGATTTTTAATATCTCTGTGTGCCAGCAAACCGAGGATGGGCAGCCCAGGACTGCTGTGTGTGTCTCTGGAGGAGTGTGGGTTTGGGGCAAAAAGTGGCATCAGTGGAGCAAGTTATGCCTTACATTTGGGCGCCCCCAATAACATTTACTTTCCTGATGAGCCATTTTGTAATTTGAAGTGCCCCAGAGACATCAACCCCACAAAAAAAATGAGAGAGGTTTGAGGTCTGATTGGACAAGAGGGGTCATCGGCCCCATCCGGAGGGAGGGTGCCGGGGAGAGGCATGGGTGGATGCTGCTGGGGAGCTGCCACGTCTGAGGTTAATGTGGAGAAGGATGTGTGATATCTGGAATGGGAGAGGAAGGCGGGTGGTTGTCCCTCATGGCGGGGGGGAGCCAGCTGGGTATTGCCTGGAAATGTCTGCAAGGCACAGGAGCTCATGAGTCCCTGAGCCATCCCAAAATAGCTGCAGGAGGGGCACTGGGTGGCAGAAGGGGATGGGGAGGGATGCTCCACTGAGGGAGGAACTGGAAATGTGAGGGTTTGTGGGGCTCTGATAATTACCCTTTGTGTTGAAGTAGGGGACCCAGGGACGCAGGGCATAGAATCGTAGAATCATATGCTCGGAGAGGAGCTGGTTGTCCCCTTGCCAAGGACCAGGGAGACAGTGCCCAGAAGGGTCCAGCCCTTTGCAATCTGCTTTTTGTTGGCTTCTCCCATCCCCCTCCCACCTCCCAGCTCTTTTGGTGGGATGGGGATTGCTCTGTGCAGAGACCTCTCCCTGCATCCCCATCTGGCATGTTTTTTGCCTTAGATGACAGTTGAGGAAAATACAAGCCCGTGCCAAAATCCATCCTTTATTTGGGACATTGCTTAAGCTCATGCTTAACTTTGAACTGCAGTGAATTAAAGAGGATGGGAGCCATGTGTTTAAAGTTAAGCACGGGTACAAAGATAGGCTGGAGGAGGAGATCAGAGGGCTCGCCTGCCTGCACCCCTGAAAGATGCTTCTGCTGCAGTTGCGCTGCTCCCGACTTTCCACGTTGTGTGGGCAGAGTCAAGCCCAGCACATTCCTACTGTGGTTAGATTAATTTAATTAAGGCATGTGCTTCCAAAACATATAACTAGATGACGTACCTGCTATGTGTCCACCCTAGAACACAGAAGTACCAGACTCTCCTGGTTATTGCCTGCCTTTGTACAGCAGAGATAAATCAATGCATACACCAATGATATGATGCATTTGGTTTTGCACGGTGTCATTTGAAAAGTGAAATATATCTTGCTGATGTCATGCTGTCTTGTGGGTTGTCACCTCCCTATAACTTTGTGTTCCTCTTTCTCTTTTGGCACACAAACAATATTAAAAAAAAATATCTCTCCTTCACGTGATGCATTGACTCTCGAAGGGTATTTTTAACCTATTGCTCTCAACCATATTTGGTTCTCTTCTCAAAATACAAATTCCCTGACATGCTCGGATATGCAGTGATTGGGGTTTTTTTTTGCCTCGCAAAAAGGAATGTAATATATTCTGAGCAAGCTCCATGTCCTCATGTATGGACTGAAATTGGGCTTTAGAGAAAATCCCTCCGCTTCTGCTGAACACCAATTCTCTTCCCTTTTGGGATTTATTGCAACAAATAGCCACGTTCATTTCTATTTCTCTGTTGAAGTTTGCAAGACCAGGAAAGGAAAAAAAAAAAAAAGGCAATTTTATAGTGCAATTATCACAGTTCCTGTAAATAATTTTACTTGCTCTGCTCCTTACTGTGGTGGGGCACATTTTCTGCTGGGTGAGTTTCTGACCTGCATGAAAGAGGAGAAGGAAGTGTGATGCCCCAAGTCCTCTCTTCAGCCACGGCCCTCTGCTCTTCTGTTCTCCCAGCAGATGTTATAGGTAGGCTCCATACAATCCTATCTTCATTCCTCTGATCCAGACCACATTTGCTCCTGCAAACCATAACCCTTCTAGAATGGAGTTTCCCTTTAATTGTTTTCCTACCACCAAGTTTCGTGGGTAACTGTATGCGTTTTGACACTTCCAGTGCGATTTGCAGCTCCCTCTCTGCTGTTTGCTCAGCAAGTGATAAAAACAACTCCCACTGATCACTTGTCCCCAGCTACTTAACGCTGCAATAGAGCGTCCCTTCTGCTCTGAGGACATGTGTCACAGGTGACCCGGGAAGCAGGTACACCCCGGCTTCTCCCCTCCTCCCCTGACTGCCGCCACCATCACGACAAATGAGCTGGGTTATGGAAATCATTTTGTGGGAGCTGTGGGAGAAGATGTTCTGTCTGTTCCTTATCTGCCTCCTTACGTGGCTGTGGTGGGTCAGGGGACAGCAAAAAGCCTTGGAAACAAATGCAGGCTGGTCTTGAGGTGACGGCGATGTGTTTGAGTGGAATAAGGATGAAAGTGGCAAGTCGGCCAAAGATGTCATATTTCAAAAGGAGGTTGTTCATTTAAGCAAGCGGCTGTGAGATTTGGGAACCCGACGTCCCAGGGAAAGTTCGTGGCCTCGGGGCTTCTCTGTCCTTCGGCGCTTGTGAAATATCTCATCCCTCCTCAAGAATGTTAATATCAGAGCTATGTAAAGTCAAGTCTTCAAAAGAGAAATAAATGGCATAAAGAGCTATAAATAGGAAAAGGATATTCTAGAATCAACATCTTCTTAAATCATTTTTCTCAGGGTAGATCCTTTTGGGGTAAAGTTATATATTTAAAATGTAAAGTATTTGCCTACTGGGCCCCTGATCCAGCCTTTTTTTTTTTTTTTTTTTTTCCTTTTCTCCTCTCCATGCAAAGGGATCGCAGAAGGAAAGGCAAGTAAGGGAAAACTATATTGAATGAGAAGGAGCAGGAGAAGGGAAGAGAGCAAAAGTAGGGGATGATGCTGCACTAATAGGAACATTTCCAGTATTAGAATGATGTACTGAGCTAATAAACAAAGGGAATATGCAGTTAACAGGAGGGGAAAGGGAGCCACGTAGGAAATGAAACAAAAGAAAAAAGGTTCAGAAGAAGAAGGTAAGAGCAGGTTAATTACAGACATTCCTTGAGGACAGTAGTCATTTACAAGTTTCATCTCTTTTTTTCTCTCTTTTTTAATATTATAGCAATCTCTGTTAAAATCCCTTAGCCATGGTATCTACTTCACAGTGTGGATGAAACAGTTTTCATTATGTCTGAATAGTTTTCAGCAGTCGTGACTAAATACAGGACTTTCAGCGTAGTTTTCAAGTAGCTCTTGGACAGATTTGGTATTTTTTAATGATTTTTACAATTTTTGGAATTTTAAAGTATATTTTTATAAAGGGGGATTTCTTCTACCCTTCCTCATCCCTTCCCCACACAGACTTTGTCTCCCACGTACAGCCGCAGAGGAGACACCCATTTTTGACACCCCAGCCAGGTGACGAAGCGGGCATGAAAACCTGTTTGGGATGGGAGGGCAGTTGCTGCAGCCTGTGTCGCTCTGGGGATTTTTTCCACCGTGACCTAACAGGCAGCGACCTTCCAAGATACTCAGCTGCAGAGATTTATTTACTTTTTTAACTCCAAATTAGGACTTGAAGCTATGGTTCTCATCTAAGGTTTGGTATTTCTCTCTTAGTTCCCCAAATAATTTTTAGCGTAGGTGGGGCTAACCGTATGCTGGGTCCTTCACGTAAGGCATGGTCATCTCCTGCTAGGACACCGGGCTGTCCGGGTCTTGTGGAGTGAAGGACCATGTCTCTGATAGCGTCCATGCTTTGCTCAAGTAGGGGTTCTCTTACAGAGTCCCACCGTCCACTGTGGGGGTTGGTATTGTGTATTTTGACTCAAGCGGCAGAACAGCTGGTACCCAAAGGTGTGACGGTTTGATACAAGCAACAGTAGGCTTAAAAGTGAAACGAAAGAGTCTGGCTTCTGACGCTGCTCACCGATAACCTCCACAATACAGCAGGATCAGCTGTAAACGTCCCCACTTTCAGCGCTGAGCACAAGTCACGCACTGTATCGTCAGGAGATGCTGGAGACTTCCTCATGCATCCCCTCTCCATCCCTGGCATCTTGGGGTGGGGGCATCCCCTCTCTTTGCCCTGTTTCATTCTCCCATCCCCATTGCAAAGTGGCTGGGGAGCGTACCCAGCCCGGTGCGTCAGCCAGAGCAGGACGTGGTCCTGTGCCAGGCTCCTGCCCTCTTTTCGGGATACTCTGTGCAAAGGATGAAAGGGGGAGGGAGGGCTTGCCAGGCGGGTGGACTGACCTCACAAGAGCCCCGTAAATGAGTGTGGCTCATAAATCTCACTCTTCGAATAATCCTGCTCCAGAGACAGGGTGAGGCATCTTGATTTAGACCTGCTTGAAATTTGCTGAGCTGGTTTGCTCTCCCATGCTTTCGTTTTGCTTGTTTCCTTCTCCCTCTGTGTGTGTGTGTGCGTGTGTGTGTGTGTATTCTCACACATATATACACATGCACACACACACGCACACCCCCCGCTTTCTCTCCCTCTACCTGTTATTTTGATGGTAGTGTACTGTAGCATTCATGTCTGTGTGCTTTCCCAGGCCGTTCATTGTGCTGCCTCCCCTGATGGAGTGGATACGGGTTGCCGTGGCTCACGCGGGGCACCGTCGCAGTTTCTCGGTGGACAGCGATGACGTACGGCAGGCGGCGAGGCTCTTGCTGCCGGGAGTTGACTGCGAACCTCGACAGTTAAAGTAAGTCCACAAAGAAAATCGGCGGCTTTGTGCAAAACGTGTCTCTCTTTCCCAGTGACGGCGAGCGAGTGAGCGAGCGAGCAGGCAGGCAGAGGGCTCTGTTACTGCCTTTGAGAGGTGCATGGATGCTCCGGCTCGTCGCCGTGTGCGTCGCAAAATCGGCTCCTGGTATTTGCTCACATCCGTGGATAAGCCGGTTGCATGGTAATGGGTGCCTGAATATCTCACAGCTGGATCGAGCCCGTAATCTGCACATATGGTTGTCTTTTTTTTCTCTTACTGTTAGGTTCTGCTTGCTAATGAGGGGCTGAAATCTTCTGCTAATTGTCTGCTTCACGTTGCTTCGCTATAAAATACCGAAATGTAATTGGCAGGGCTGCAGATATTTTTCAGGGCTTTGTTTTCAGCATTAAGCTTAAAGGGCACATTTAAACTTATAGGTAAGACTACCTCTTGCAGTAAAATTGTATTTTTCATGCTAATGTCGGTTCAAATTAGTTGTAAATGTCAGCCTAGATAATTTGACTGTTTCGTGTATCAGATGTGACCTTTTGGTTTTGTAATGAAGTCTTCAAGTATTTATTGCCAGGATATGTTTTTAGTGTCTGTTTTGCCTTATTATTATGTTCGTGTATAAAAGCATGATCTAGGGCTCTTCTAGAGTCAAGAATATATTTGGTTTTGATTTTCATATGAAAAGGCATTCTGAACCTGCCAAAGTAGAAATTACTCACTGTTACTGCTTCACAAATTTGTACATAAAACCCAATTTTCAGCAGTTTGCCTCTTTATACAGCAGTAGGTGCATTCTTTCCTGCAACGCAGAAAGCAGAGGGATGATCTACATGATTAGCTGTGACAACCTGCATCGGAGCAGCTGCCTTCGGTTGTCTCTGGCCTTGACATGCTCTTTCACCAGAGAGTATAATACTTTACTTTGAGATCTGCATAGGCTTTTTATAGTCGCAGCTATTGAATATTTAATTGAAGAAATATGTTGAATTTCAGAAGCGAAATCTTGAGCGTTTCAGATTTCAAATCTTAGCTGTAATTGCTTCCCTTTGGTGTGACCATCTTGGCCCTCATTTCCAGAAGTACAGCATTCTGCATCCTTACTGAAATGTCAAAACTTATAGATACTACGCACTTTCTGAAGACCTAGCACTTGGTTTTGCAAAGGCAGAATTAATTTAATACCTCTTCCAGTATTTAGGTAGGATTGCAAATCGGGTAATAATGTTTCTACTCTATGTCCTCTGTCATAAAATTTAAGGTAGATACAGTTAATTATCTGTGGATTAAAAACCCACAATATACCATTCTTAAAGTTGTATTTCATCCGTGTATGTGTGTGTATATATATATGTATGTATATATAAAATGCTGTCAACTGTTAGACAATTTTCCAGGAGTTTCAAAATCATTTGAAGTTGGGGACAGTTGTATTACGCTGCAGAAGAATGTATTAATTATGAGGAAGAAATCAGCACTTAAAGTTGCCAACAGGAATTAATTTCATAACGAATAGAAGTGCTTGCTGTTGTCCTGCTTGTCTTGCAAGTTGGAAGGAGCCTGAAGAGCGCAGACTGGGTTTAATTAGGTGGGAATGAAAAGAGAAATCATTCCTGAGACAAATTTTGGATTTTAGGGAGACCAGCCCTTATTGCTGGTGTGCCCTTGTTTGACTGCAGGGGCCCAATTCACCCACTGATGTCCCAAAGTGACGATCTCACTCTGCTGTGCTGGCAGAGGTCTGGAGTAAGTGTCCGTATACTTTGGGTTTATTTTAAGGTCTGTGCGTACTGCCGGTGTAGTGCAGCAGGTTCTTTGTGTAGCTGCAGATCAGGCCCTGTCTGCCTGTAATCCTGAGATGAAAGGAAAGACCGAGCTTTTCTGAAGAATAACGTGAGGCATCAGGGTGTTAATTTGAAACCTTGCAGCTTGTAATTTTTTATTTGTATTCAGTGCAGACCCTCAGCACTTCTCATTTCCACTAAGTCAAGCACCAACCTTTCGTGCCTCCCCATTAGGGAGGGAGTGTTTCCAACTATCAACTCTTCAGCAAGCATCAATTCCGTAAATGCAAACGCTGGGAGGGGTGGAAAAATCCAACAACTTTGCAGGGGATGGCTTTTTAAATAAGCTGTGTGACGGATGACAGCTGGAGGATTTTAAATGCAGTTAGCTTGATATATTTTGTGACTTTTATAGAAATGGCTTAATAAGTAGAACCTTGAAAGTGGTTCAATTTCTAGGCTTTTCTTAGCATTCTTCTTTAGTGTCTAAAATACAGAGCCCCGAACCCAAAAGTTCCCATGGTCCCATGTGATATTGCATCATTCCACGGTGTTGATTCACAACCTGTCATTGCAAACTCATAGAGCAAAATCAGCTTCCACGCTGGAAAAATGCACGTACAGGGAGAGGGGGAGAGAGAGAGAGATTGGCAGGATCTCAAAGGCTATGAAGTTCAGGATCAGTTCGCATAAAAACCAAATGTTCATTCTTATCTGAACTACAGCATGGAGGTCTCCCAGCAGATTCGTCTGACACTTCCCAGCACAATCACATACTCCAGCAGTGAGGTTCCCGATACGTGGCTTTGTAAATCATCTCTGCTTTCTTCCTGCCTTTCATTCGAATACTTCCTCTCTTTCTGCCGCCTTCTGATCCTTTTTTAAAAATCCTCTGCCTTAATTTCTTGCAATGTTTTCATCTCCTGAAAGAGGAGCTGCTCTTGCTCTGGGTAGAGGAGTGAGGGAAGCTGGAATCAGGCAGGAGCCGCCTGTCTCCTTCCTAATCTCTTCTCATTTTACAGCAGCAGACATGCCAGAAAGTTTCTTGCCTTTCCCCAGCCTTGGGAGGTGAGCAGGGATGGAAATGTTTGCCTTCCCCCAGGAGTGGAATCTTTAAATAGAGCAGTTGTCTCCACCTTTTGCAAGGAGGTAGGTTTCCTTGATGGATCGACTGCTGGATGCACGACAGCGAGCTGAGACGAAAGTCCGAGTTGTGTCCAAAATACTCTTTCTCATAGTGGGAGACCAGGCTTAAATAAAGCCCCACCTGTGCCCAGGCCCTCTTGGACCACCTGAGGCTGCTGGATGTAGTCAGTAGAGAACTTTGTGCAAAGTAGCTCTCTGCTGGCCTAAATCTGGTGAAGCTGGATGCTCCGCTCCCTGCTCTAGACTTTTTATTAATGGAGGCATCAGGGATGAAAGGAATTTGTTGCCAGAAAGGGGCATGGTGGTAGCAGCTGTGTTGGACCTGCTCCTCTCCTGCAATAAGGTAACGTGGCTTTTTAGTCTACACTGGGTCTGGCTGGAAACAGCTGCCTGGTTTTGGCTGCTCCTCATCGTCATGTCTGCAAGGGGTACCTTTCCACTTGCTCCACCTAAACACAAGAAGCTCTTTCCATGTCTCCCTCCATTCCGCGGGACATTTTTTTAAAAGAAAAAAAAAAAAGACAAACCCAATGTGTTAGGCATGTGCTGGCGAGGATTGCTCATGGATGACCACATCTGGGGACTGGAGGCTGACGGCAGAGAAACAGAGCAAGGGAGGAGCATCCTGTATTGCTCAGCACAAAGGCGGCCGTGCTTTTTATCAGGGTCGGTGGCTTCATTTCTGCTTGCAATATATCGTGGCAGTCCTGGAGGGTGTAAAGATGCTGGAACAAACTGACCCGAGAGAGGTGGTAATATCATGTAGGGGACTGTTACATGGTCATTTCTGCACCTGACTGGATAAAGGGCTGTTTTCTGGCCAGTCAGAGGTTAAAAGAAAGATATAGTCTGGAGTGCAAGTGTGTGTGCAGGCATGCATGTTCAGTCTGATATCCAGAAACAGCAAACATTGAAGAAAAATCCACAGGCCTGAGTGCAATTCCCCTCTACAAAGGGCTATTCCTATATGTTATTTGAAATATTTTCTTCTACCTTCAGCATTGCCTCAGACCTTTTAGATTCCAAGTCATCCGCTTTCTGGCTCCTCTGGGGAAAACTGCTTTTGGCAGGTGTTTTTGGGCTTGGCAAGCAGCTCCCTTGCCCCGGAGAAGGGCTCTGCGCTCTGCTGAAGGGAATCGGGTGGGCAGCGTCTTCACTACTGGTGCTTCCAGTGGCGCAGAGGGAGGTATTTCAGGAGATCCCAGCTTGCACTGTCCAAGGATGAGGTTCTGGCTCCTGACCCCCAAAAAGTCCCAGCTGGACATCGAACCCACAGCTTGGCTGGAGAAGGAATGCCCTGCAGGGTTGCTGACCTAGCCCACGTCACGTCCAAGGGACCTTCCTGGTGCCTGAACGAAGAGGAACACCAAATGTAGCCTCATGGCACTGGGATCCTACCTATGTGTAGCCCGAGAGGCTGGGTGTTTCTCTGCAGCCACAGGGAGGTGTCTGGAAGACCTCTCACACTCATTAGTGCCCTGTCCCCTTGCCCAGCAGGCTGCGAAGCTCCTGGCTGGGATTTGGCGAAGAAGCAGAGTTTAGTCACCTTGAGGAGTGTTTTCTTCTTATCCATAGATGAAACAGCTCGTGCCTTCCTCTTGTACAGTGGAGAAGTGAGATTGCTCCCTGAGGCATTCATTACCATCCAGCACGGGCCACAGCTGCTTCACTGGAGGCAAATGTTGGCAGGAGGAGCCCAGGACAATTCTGTAAAGAGGTCTAAAGTCCTTTTTGGCAGCTGTACCCAAAGGGCAGCAACGGGAAAATGCATTTTTGCCATCAGACTCCTCATGGGTGGACTCCCACAGGGGTCTGTTTTCTTCTTGCCCCATCCCATATTGATGTGCAGCCTGTGGAGACCACACCAGCTCACCCCACCAGGGTGCTGGTGAGAGGCGTTGCAGTCCCTTGTGTGCGGTCCCTGGTTAGTGGGGGGATGCTGGAGGACAGAGCTAGGCAATGGGATTTGCATGCCGATTCCACTGGTGCGCCCAGAGACCCCCCCTTACATTCCAGTCAAATGTAGTTGGAGGTGGCAGCATCGCTGGTGAGAGCAGGAGCCAGCACAACAGGGCTTGTGCCTGTGCACAGATGGAGAGCCAGGATAACTCGATCCCTTTCAATTGCTCGCTCATACCCTTCGGCAGCATTTCTGAGTTGTGGCTGAGTTCCCTGCGGGTGCTGGGCTCACGTATAGTGAATGCAGCAAATACCCCTTTTCTTCTCTGACTGGCTGTGAGTCTGAGTCCTATCTCTGCTCCTGACCATAGACGTTACACATTTTTCTTCTCTCTTCCAGGAGTACAGAGGGGAAATTAGTATCTATAAGTGCTGGCCTTGAGACGGCACCTGTGAAAGGTGTGCATCAGTGCCAACAGAGGCCATCACCCGAGAACTTAAGTGAATACTTTGTCTCTGGTTTTGGGAAGAAAATCCCAGGGGAAAAAGAAAAATAAATAATAGCAACAAGGTTATGAAAATGGAAAAACTGTAATCAGAGAGCAAATTATGCAGCTTAATGCACTCAAATTGGGGTGACCAGAAAACCTCTATCCCAGCAATAAGAAAGAGATGCCTCACGAAATCAAAGGGTCAGAGGGAAATATTTTTAACAAAGCCCGGAGTGGTGCTGTAACTCGAAGGATTAATAACAGTAATGCCCAGCTTTTGAAAAGGATGAAAAACGATCCGAGGAAAATTCCAGACTCTTAGTGCAGGGCCTTTGAATGTTTTTTCAAGCAAAGACTGATTAAAGACGTGTTGTTGAGGGGAAAATGGGATAAAATGTGACACAGATTTTCTAAAGATACATCATGCCAGACTAATCTAATAACTTTTTGATAAGATAACTGATTTTCTACCCCAAGGAAATTCAGTAGATTTCATCTATTTGGACTTGAGTGAACGATTTGGTGCAGTCCATGCAGGGAACTATTTGTTAAGCTGGATAAGATGGGGATTAGTAAAGGAATTGGAAAGTGAGCAGGGGCTGGTTTCAAGAGAGGTGGCAAGAGCTGGGTTGGATGCGGTGGGGTTACAAGCGGAGATCTTCAGCTCTCCATCTGAAAAACTGGTCTTTAATTTTCAGAAAGGGTTTTGGCACAAATCTTAGGAGTGTGCTCGTGAAGTTAAAATTTGCTGATGCCACGATGGCTGAGAGGCATTGTCCTGACAGAGGAAGTTTGGGAAATCATCCAGGAAAAAGTGGATGACCTTGAGGGACAAAAGAAATGGGATGAAATGCAGTTTTCCACAAATGGAAGGCAAACACATGGAGATTAATTAGAAAAAGGCATACTGCAGTGTATATGTAACATATACACTATATATGCAGTATAATATATACTATATTGGGAGCTGGGTATTGGAAAGGTGATGGTGAAGACCGTAGAGCAGGATTTCATCTCAGAATGATTACAAACCACAAAAGTGGATTTTTCCTCAGCTGTGAAGAAAGCAAATGCATTTTGGGGATGCAACGGGAGAGGTATTTCCAGTAGAAGCAGGAAAATATTGGTGCCTCTGTACATGAAAGCAGTAGGAAGTGATGTGGAATCGCAAATCCTCTGTCCGGGTCAAGAAAATATTCACATTGGAGCAGGTACAGAGAAACGGGCTGGGGTGATTTGAGTTTTGACAAAATGTTCTTGTAGAGGAAGACTAGAAGAAAGGGGCTCATTCAGCCGAGCGAGGTGGGTGCTGAGGGAACGTGTGACTCTTTTCTAGAAATACATCAGGAGTAAACAGTGTGGAAGGAAAAATACACTCTATTTAAAGTGCAGCTTGAACGCAGGAATATGTAGATATTAGGTCATGAGTAAATTCAAACTGAAAGTGTAGATGATGCAAACCTTGCTGCAGCATAGGACTGGTTTATTAACCCTCCGGTCCCATATGCTCCTGCAGCCGCTGCCCTGTCGCAGCCTCACCCAGGGCTCCGAGTTGCATTTACAGCTCTGATCCAGAAAGGTCTCCGGGCAAGTGCAGTGTCTGAGTGCCTTTGAAAGCTTGTCTTTAATTGAAAATCAGTCCTAATTTCCAATTAGCCTTTGCCTGAAAATAGCTAAGTCTGCTTTTCTGTCTGGGACCATCCCTCTTAATGAAGGCTCTCTAGGAAAACAGCGTTATCTGCCTCAAGACTGCAGCTTATTTAACATGGGAGCATCCTTGGCTCGTTGTAGAGAGTTTTCTTAAGACTGTGGAAAGGGAAAAATACATGGGAGCATCCTTGGCTCGTTGTAGAGAGTTTTCTTAAGACTGTGGAAAGGGAAAAATACAGCAACATAAAGGAAATACGTGCTATTTTGTTCTTTCCGAGCAGTCTGTACCATTTTCCGTGTCATCTTAATACTATACCGCACATAAGTAGTTCTAACTTGAAAGTGAAAAGAGGAAGAGTTGCATTTAATGTTTTATTTATGGAAATCCTGTGCTTGTACTAGAGCATGAAAATATAAATAGACTTTACTAAATAGAGATTTGAAGGCAGAAAAATATTTCCACGGCTCTTCACTGTGTCTTAAAATGCATTGGGTAAGGTGCTGAGCTTCTGGAGAGGCAGAGCAGAAAATTCTGAAGAAATTCTGCTATTTAGTTAGACAGCAGATGCCTTTCAGTAGGGACGGTTGGTGTTTGCCTAGCTCCTTGAATGTCCTTGTCCTTCCCACAAATTTTCACTAATCCTTTAACACCAGCCGTGGCTATTGCCGTAATTAGACACAAAAATGCCAAACCAGCGAGCAGCAGCAAACAAGCTACTCGACAAAATCCATCGGTCCCTTGGGGCAGATGGTGCCAGTGGATGAAGGAGATTTTATTACTTAAAAGGTAGAGCACGGGTTTCCTGAGGTGAATCTCAACCTCTTCTGCCAGCCGGCTGCTTGAAGACAACAGTAATAAAAAAAATTATTGAAGGGGAGGACCTTGCCCTTGTGTTCTGCTTCACTTTTAGGGCAGAACACACTTCTGTTTTTACAGGCTTTAGGATCCATCGTTCTTGGGTTTTTCCCATTGCAAGCAAGTTCATTGCTATTTCATATGATCTGTCTCTATACACATTCCTGAATATAATAATCAGGATACAGATAACATATCATCTTCCACTCTTTAGTGAAGACTTGTGCTATCTATTTTAATCTATTGAAAGATCAATCTGTACCCAAATTTTTCTATGATATGTTGGCCTTGTTCAAAATCTGGTTAGATTCAATTTTGAACATGGTTCCTGGCCTATATACATGGGACTGTAATATTAAGAGTGTTTTGAAATTTAGATTTGGGTCTTGATTTTATAGTCACATCACTTTTTAAATGTATTTTCCAGTATCTGTAACCAATTTAGTCCCAGGCCTTTGACAAGAATAAGAGTTGGCTAATAAATATCCCCAGTATTTTTATTTTTTGGTCTTAATTTGGCTCCTGATTAAAGTAAATGGAGATATTTTATGTCTGCCTTAAAAAGTAGTGCTCTTCATCGCTTTGATCAACGTGTTTGTGCTTCTGTTTCTCTCCAAAACTGAAAATGCAAATAATTGTCTCAATATAGTATTTATATTGCAGTCCTATTAATATCAGCATCGTAGTCCCTTTTAAAGCACCGCATTGGAAAAAAGAGTGCTCACAAATTTAAATCAAATCGTCTGCCGCTCCTGCTACTGCCGTTTGTGTCTGTAGTCTCACTGAAGAGCCCCAGGCAAGGAACAGGACCCTTTTGTGCTACAGGCTGTGCATACCCAGATCAAAACTGTGATCCCTGACCCCAGGAAATTCAGCATTGCAAATGCATGTATATTGCTGGCTAAAATATGACTCCTTCCAGACTTCCAACCAGCTGAACTATAATTTCTGTCTCGAGACCTCATTCATATTTAGGACAGAGACAGGCTGAATAAAATCCACAGAGCTAAAAAGATGGACTTAATGAATAGATTATCATTCTTTTAATTGAAAGGGCTGGCGATCGAGTCCCAGGTGGACAAACAAGGTTTTGGTGCTCGGCTATAAGGATGACGATCTGTTCATTTCAGCGGAGGGGAACGTTTGTCCTGCTGCTCATCATGGTCTGCACTCCATTTAATTTCAATCAACTATTAGCATGCTATGACGGCACGTATCGCTTAGAACACAATTAAGATGTTCCTACTTCTTTTTTGGTAACGTTTACAGAGCATTGCTTTTTTTCCCCTTTTTTATTCAGTTGTCCACTACTGACTATAGCAATAATCCCCTCCCAAAGAACAAATAATTAGAAAGCTATGTAATGAGAGCTGCTGCGTCTACCAGTTACGATGGAAACACTTTGCCTTTGAATCATCCTTTTTCCCAAATGTATTCAATCCATGAGTAACTTATTAAAGATCTGCGCAGACCCTATCTTAGCTAAGTCTGAGTGAAAATGAAAAAAGAACCCCCTGCATTTAAACCATTGCTGTAGAAGTGCTGCATTATGTTTTTGTAATGTGAGTTTGGGAAAAGGTAAAAATAATTTGCTGTACTGCTAGCACCCATTATAAATGAAGAAAATTATCTTTGACTCCTTTCAGAGGTTTGAGGATTTCAGAGTACGATAGAGTGTCATGGTCACTGTGCAGCATTTGACAGTGACCATTTGCAAATAATTAATGTTACCATGGCATTCCCCGTATCAAGCCACAGTAAAGTTAATTATGTGCGGTGGCAACACTGTAATGATCTTAAAGATAACTGCTGTAGAAGCAATATCTGTGAGGAATTAAAAGAGGACTTGGAGAAAATTGTATTGCATTGTAAGTTAAAAAATGTGGTCGCAGCTTTGCTACAAATATAAAATCAAGAAGTTTTCACCTGCTTCTAATTTTCCTTTTACTTATAAAGGCAATTGTTTGCTTGATACAAGGTAGGGAGGCACCAGTTAGGGAGTTCACAGGCTGTGTGACTGAATCCCTGAATTAGAGGGGTGGATTAGGTCTTGTGCAGGAGGACTCTGATCAGTGTATGTTATTAATTCAAGCATAGTACTTCTCAGTTCTGGGAGTGGGAGCACGTGTAGAGCAGTGGTGGTGCCAAGGAGCCTGCCTAGCGCCACAGGTTGCTAAACAGAGGAATCCAGAATGGACTCAGTCTTTCGAGAGAGGATATGACCCTCAAAGGACGCTGGCCAGTCCTACCTTTGTCACCGTGTCACCTCTGGGGTACCTCAAAGTTCACCTGACCCAGCCAGCATCCGAGGTGGTGATGTCCTGCCATCCTGTGACTGTCCCCAGGGACAGGAGGGGGAGAAGAGCGAAGAGCGTTGGCCCGCCGTGGTCTTCTGCTCCTCCCATCAGCCTTCTCTGCCCCTTCGATGAAAAAGAGCCTTTTCTGCAAGGTGAGGTCTTGGGGAAAGGACGGCCCCTGTGAGCGCTGGCAGCCGGAAGAATCTGGCACCAAACCAAGGTGGCTTTGGAGGGGACGTCCCACTGTCGGGCCGGTGTCAGCCTCCGGTGCGCTTGGAAGGATCACAAAGACTTTTTGGCAAAAGGGCCATGAACTGACTGTGCATCTGGGGAGGTTTCCAGCTCCGTTTGTGCTTATGCTGGCTTCCTTTGCTTTGCAGTCACAGTTTCACAACTCTGAAAAGTGACCCTGTATATTTAGCTGACTTAACCGCTCCTTGTCAACCTTGTTTTTGAGGCTTCTTCTCATCCTTTTCCCACCTCTTCATAGCTTGTCAGTGTATTTGTTGCAGTCCAAAGTTAAGAAATCTTGAGTGAGTCAAGCCTGGGTGCCACTCCCTTCCTCCTTTTTTTTCTTGCATCCTTTAATGTTAGAAATTCTGGATGATGTCTGTGATGGAGCAGCATCCCCTTATACCGTATAATATGGAGCAAAGACCCTGTGCTCCTGTTGGAATCAACATTATGCAGTTAATGGTATGAACGCGGACTTGGGAGCAGTGCTGTAGTGGCTTAGGGTTGATTTTTTATTAATTTGAGGGGGGGGGTTTGATTTTTCAGTTTCCATTTTGAAATGCAACTGCTCAGTCTGTCTGCTGTATTGTCTTCCCAGTTGGCTTTCTCCAGTGTTAAAAGTGATGCTGTGTTCTCCTATTCTGTACTTGTAGTTCCTGATCATTTTTGATCTGTCCCTTCGCTGCTTTTTATCTGTACATGTTAAATCTCCTTTTCCTTAACTCATTCATCTCTCTGGCTTTTCGAGATGTTGCTATGCTTTCTCTTCTGAAGCATATTCTGTTCCTTTCCCTTGCATCATTCTCTTGTTTTATTAAACTCCCCAGTTTGATCACTGTCGTTTTGTTAGTCAACATATGACAATGGTGGCACCAGCAATGATCCATGTCAAATTTTGCCATATAGTTTCCTTTGCAGTGTCTCATGAATCAGGGCTGTATTCACTCGCAAGGGGTCCTTTTTGGGGTACAAAAAGGCAGTGGGCAGCTGGTAGTAGTACTAAGTCGTGGTTTCTTGCTTTGTGGTACTTGGTCTAGATGACACTTTGTCAGTGCTGGTGTCCTAGCAGCCATGCAGCCCAGGCGCTCCTCTGCATCCCTGTTATTGTTGCAGTGTTTCTACAGCTGTAACATCCCGGAGCTCTTGGACCAAGGCTCTAATCCCCCCAGCTGACTGAGGTGTACTGATATGCTGGTACCCAATGTCAGTAGTAATTAATGAGTCCCCTTCCTTGGCTATAGTAAGCAGGTGAACTGGCGTGCTTGTAGGGGACCAGAGCCAACTCATGGAGGAGTTACATATGGAGAAGTAAGTAATTTCTGAACCCATGCCAAAGTAGAGGTCTGGGCAGCCCATACAGGATAGGTGAGATAGATCCTTGTTCCTCCTTCCTCCCTTGCGTGGGTGTGCAACCCAGGTCAAAATCTGGCTTTTTTTAAAGAGATCATCAGCTGTGGTTTTGCATGCACCAAGCTGGGTTGACGTCAGTGAAGCTCCACTTGTTTCTGCCAGCACTGACTCTGACCCATTTTATTCAGAGTGTATGTTCTATACCTCCGTACAAATGATGAAGCGGTGACTTAACACAGGCAGTGATTCATAGCGGCAGACACCTCTGCAGTCCTCAGAGGCTGTCTAGATCTTTCCATAGCTGCACTTTGCCGAGAAACCACCTCCTTTTCAGACGAGAGTCATCTGGAAATGGCCAGCTGCAGCTGGGAGGTCCAGACTCTCCCTCCGTGTACCAAAACCCCCACCACCTAACTTCTGAGCATGCTTTAACTTTGCCATACATTAAAGGAGGGCACAGATGATCTCTGGCATCTCATGCTATGGGGGTAACAAGTACCAAATGTTGCTGTAGCTCTTGTGTCAGAAATGTGCCATAGGGTGTGAACGTGTTGAGCCGCAATTGCTCCCGTGGATCTCGGTGTCATTGAGCTCAGCCCTGCGTATCTGTGATGGTTTTGCTTTTTCCTCAAACTCGCTCAGAAACTACTGCAGAAAACCCAGCCTTGCTATGTGTTGCTTTCTTCATCTCTGTTGTAGGCATATTACTGGTGCAGAATCTGTTATTGCCTTTATAGTGTATTTATTGTGACTGAGTGTTATGCATGAATCTTGCAGCACACTGTTGGGACGAAGCATCGTCCTTGTTCCCCTGAGTAATGATACTCCAAGCATACCTTGTTTGCATTCTTAGGACATCAACTTTTTAGCAGTCAAAACCCAAACTGAGCACGCAGAATGAACATCAACAAAATATCTGTTGTCTTCCAGACTGGTCGTGGCCCAGCACGAGGGAGAGCAAGCTTGAGCTCAGATGCCAGTTTCAGTACTAAGTTCTGCAGAGCTTTGATCAAAATACTTTGTTTTTTCCATCTCACTTTCCTCCCTCTGTTGAAAGGGGAAGAGCAGTAGCTATTACTACATACCACTACTTCTATATAAACAGCATATTTGTTGCATATTGCTGTTAAATATTAAGCAGTGTTATATATTTTATAAAGCTCTGATAAAGCACTTTGAAGAAGAAATTTAAATGATAATGATGTGCTGTTTATATTTTTCTTTTGGTTTGCTGCATTTTTTTACATATGAAATAGAAAACAAATATTTGATGTATGCTTGACTTTTTCACTTTTGATCTTTATTTTGTTTTTCATTCATAAGTAGCCCCTTGTTTTCTGACCTAGCATTTTTGGAGAATGAAAGTGATGTTTTTCCAAACACTCCTTTATCCAAGTTCACACTGAAAGCACTTTGGATTTGGACTCCACCCTCTGCCCCAGACACTCCTCAGCATGAAAGAAAAGCAAATCTGTCTTTTAATAAGATGACACCGAGTTGGATAAACATCACATTTGAATTGCCTGGCTCTCTCTGGAGCTGTGGATTCACATCTTGCTAAATAACTCCTAGCCCTTCTTCCATTTGAAATTAGTCTCTTGAGCAGTTTACAGTTTGGAGAGCTTTTGAATAAGACCTTAAAAGGATAACATCTCATCTGTTAGACACAGACAGCAAGGATTTGTGGTGTTTAGCCATGATTACGTGGCAAGATTGCGTTCTCCCTGATTGCATGGTGCCCTGATCTACAGGTGGCCCTGCTTGAGCAGGGGGGTTGGACCAGATGACCTCCAGAGGTCCCTTCCAACCTCAGCCAGTGTGGGATTCTGCAACCTGCTCTTTCTGCTCCAAAAAGGCTTCCCTGTTACTGGGGCTGTGCTGGTAAGATCCTTGAAGGCGTTTGAAATGACATTATTTTCTCTTTGTTGTATTGTCAGTGATTATACATCCATTTGATGTAAGTTCAAAGCTTACTGAAGACACTGAAACTTTTGAGAGATCAGGGAGACTGGATAACCTCACCATGCAGAGAGAAAACCTGTGGTGAGAATGTGTTGTGCGTTGCTTAAACAGGGAAACCAAATCAAGCGAAAGATGTGCTTTTTTTCACCAATTTTTTAATAAAATGTATAACTTGTCCCATGAAAGATAGACCAAGGGCAGTCTCCATTAGCTTGCATTAGCATTTCACATTCGGCACTTCCCTCAAACATACAGGTCAAAGGAGAATGAATGTGTGCATGACCTACATCCTTCAAAGACAGGGCAAAGTATTATTTTCCTAGGGACAGCGAGGTCCGTCCTCTGATTGTCCTCTGAGCGTGTTTATTTCTCACATCCACAGAATCGATGACTGCTTTTGCGCATCTCGGAAACTGGATGCAGTTGCCACTGAAGCGAAGTTCAAGCAGGACCTGGGTTTCCGGATGCTCAACTGTGGCCGAACGGATCTGGTTAAACAAGCTATATCCTTGCTGGGGCCGGATGGGATTAACAGCATGAGTGAACAGGTAACGAGACAGAAATGTAAAGAAGCAACTGTGAAATGTGAGAGTTTTGTCTGCTTATCACAGAAAAGGAGCCTCAGCTTTCAGCTTAACATAGATGGGACTTTAGTCCTTTTCCTGCATTACTTTGCATTGAGTTGAAGCACCGCCAGGTGAACATCTACGTTAAGTTTGGTCTTTTCAAGTTGTTTTGATCTGTTGGTACTGAGGTAACTCAGCATGAGGGCAGATGCATCCCCTGAAGTCTTCTTAACAGTGAACTGAGTTGAGTGAAGCCAGAAGAAGATCCCAAGAGAGCTTAGTGTTGGTCTGAATACTTAAAACTGCTTCAGTGCCCTGAACAGTGGTGTGGAGCAGGGCTTTTTGAGGTGAACATCCTTCCACTGAACACTGCCCTGGGATCTGCAATACGTTTCATGTGCAGCACCAAACTCCTGGCAGGAACAATTAATTGCTGGCACTCTTTAACGGAGTTCAGCCCAGTTTGAGCTAACCTTCCAGATGTGAAAGTATCTCTGCAGTGTTACCCCACTTGATGGTGGTTGGTGACCAACGTCCACCAATTAAGGAGCCTAAATTTCCCTGGAGTTAGACCTCCATGAGGCTGGTGGTTGTGTTTGGGGATGAATCTGCCTCTGCAGCTACCTACCGGCAGCAGTCCGTTGGACTATGATGCTCTCCAAGGTCATTCCCCTTTCCCAGAGGTAAATGAGTGGGCACAGATACTACTTTTGAAATAGTCCCCTGAATTTTCTGGTGCCCCTGATGAAAGTGTCACTGCATGTTCCCAGATCTGTGGCATCCTCTTTGGCAGGAGGCAGGTGGCCGCCACCCCTAAGGTGGTCGCTTGGGACAGGAGCCGGACTGTTAGTGGGTGTAGGTCTTCTGAAATGAAAGCTACTCCAGGAATGTGAGTTATGTTGCTCTTCAGTAGCTTCGTTCTGAGTCAATATTGTGGATTTATTTGAGAAAAGCTTTAGAAGAGGGCAGTACTACCCCCCAAAAAAATAGTATCAGACTGTTCATTCCAAGGTTCACACATTATACTTTTTAAAAATTATTATTATTTTATGTTAGTCTGAACCTGGAAACTTTTCACAGCATATTTTCTCTGTCCTCCAGGCCGAAACCTGGGAGCACTCTGGCTTGGTTCATCAAAGCACCTAATCATATGCTTAACTCTGAACACATGCTTACATCCTATTGGAGTGAAAGTTAAGCCTGTGCTTAAATGCTTCGCTGGATCAAACATTCCACATCTTGTAGGATCCCACATCTTGCAGGACAGAGCCCTAAGTGATACAAGGCTGAAAGAGAAAGAGCCATTTTTTTTATTTTGCCAAAAGCCAAATGCCCTTAGTGGTGATTGTACATATTGTTACCGTGTTCCTGTGTGTGTGTGTTGAACACTAATGATGGGCTCATTAAAAATCCGTTCCTCCCACGTGCAAAGAGAGGGGGCTGAGCGATGCTGCTGCTGCGGTGCAAGGCTGAGCTGCAGGGCGAGCCTGGGGGACCAGCAGTGGCAACAGCAGCAGGGACAGCAGTGGGAGGTGAGAAACCTCATTAACTCTTTAAAACCCTGATACTGCTGCATGACATTCTGGGCCCCTTTTAGTCAGTGGTAAGTCCTTCATCAGCTTCAGCAGGGCCAAAATATCCCGTGTAGTCCCCAGGCAGACCCTTTGCTCTAGGTGTTGCTGCGGGGTCCTTCACCACAGCTGCCCACGTGTGGTGTCTTGCAGGGGGGAGCCCCCAGCATGGGGCTTTCAAATTCTTGTCTTCAGATCTGATTAGCCCCCTTGTGCACTTTATTTAATTACCGAATGACGCCACTTACAGAAATTGAAATAATAGTTGAAGGAACATGTATTTAATTTTAAGCTTCTGTCTCATCCCCATGTTTCAAGGCCCAAACACAATTTTTTGTAATTCTCATGGTCCTGTTTGTTCCTGTAGTGTTTATTGACTGCCAAAGGAAATGTTTTGCCACTGACTGTAGCTGAAGTAGTTTGAAATTCTCTTTGGGAGTAACTCCAAGTCACCCAAGAACTCTCCTTGCCTGGGGTGAACTTGTTTTTTCTTAATAATAGCATGAGGCCCCAAATGCCTATTCCCTTACTATGTATCTTCGTAAGTATGCTGTGGATGTGATCCTGTGAAATGCTCCATGTGTTTTAAGTGGGCTCTAAGTACCTTGCAGGGACAAATCTTTAATTATATTTTCTTTACAAGGGCAGCCCTTCCATACCTAAGCACCCACTACCTTTAGCCCTGCATGCAAACAGGAAAAATGGGGTAGTTCAGGAAAAAATAGTGATGCTGGGCCCTTGCTAGGGAGAGCAGTGTCGTGGCTCTGTGTCTGGCCGTGCTGGGCACCTCCAGTTTCTCTGAAAATAATTTCACTTCATGGCAGCACTCAGGTTAAACAGCAAATGGTCTATTGTCTGACAGCAAATTTACCAGGGGACCTCAAGGTGGGCTATAGACATGCATCAGAGGTAGCTGCGTGCTGCGGTAGATTTACTGCAAAACAAGTGGTGGCTGTTGATCAACACCCCCTACTGTATTTAATAAGCAGCTTTTTCTGTTATAATTTACAGTAGATTTAATGATTTTTTCCATGATTTCATCTGGACTCATTACCACAGCCACAGTAATACTTATCTTAAGGGAAATGGTGATCCACCGCAGCAGGCGTTTCAGATGAATACGAGTTGCATTGTGGTGGTTCTGCAGTGAAGGGTCACTTAATCTACTTTTCCTCCAAACAGGGCCATGTTTTCCTCGAGCCAGCAACTTGCAACAATGCTGTCTGGCATTTCATTTGAAATTAAGTCCTTGTTTGCTAGAGAGTGCTCTACAAAGCCTTTACATTCCCAGCCCTTTACGGCATCCACATTGAAAAAGCTGTGCCCGGATCGAACTTGTCTTAAGAAGAGCTTGGGATGTTTTTAAAGGTTCTTTTGGTAATTGAAAAGTTAGATTTTATGAAACTGTGATTATAGAAAATGGAATAGAATTAGTCTTTTTAAAAAAACAGTGGAAATACGGTTGCTTTGATTAAAAACAACCTGCTGACCTCCAAAGACAAAGATGCTCGGTTTAGTGTATGAGGATGGAGGTGAGGCTGACAAGCCTAGTTTCACTCACCATGCTGAGGATGCTGAGAATAACATGAAAAAAAACCATTCAATCCAAGTGACAACAACAATGGAGATTTTACAAAAATGTTTGGCTTTTGTTAGTCTGAGGGGCATGTCTAACAGAGGTAATGGCTTTTTTTAAATACATACTGTTAGTCTTGATGATATATACTTAAATAATTGTTTAAAGAATCAAAGAGAGTTCTGTGTTAAATTTGTCAATTCCTTTGTTTTTTAACTCCAAAAAATGACTAGGGCATGACTCCACTGATGTATGCTTGTGTCAGGGGTGATGAGGCTATGGTGCAGATGCTGCTAGATGCTGGAGCAGATCTGAATGCTGAGGTGAGGACTCTTTGTTGGTTGTATCTTTGTTCTGTTTTTCGTTTACATCTTAAACTATCCCTGAAACTGTAGCGAAAGGAAAATCCCACGACTGAAAAAGAGAGTAATAAATTTGTCTTATCCTGGACGACACCACTTGAAATGAATAGTGAAATCAATCTGCATTAGGTTAACATTGGGATTCACTGCACAGAAGGGGCCAAGTCATCGGACATACCCCACAGGTAATATTGATTTAGTTGTGTTTGCACACTGCAAATGAATACAGGCATTAGCACTAGCACGGAGCACAGCTCCAATGATAGTGGAAGGACTCCCTGAATCTCAGCTGAGTTAAAATGAAGAAGGTAAAAGAAATACCCGTCTGATAACCTGCCAAAGCTCGAGCATTTCTATGCATTGGGGTGCTCCAGCTAAGCATCCCCAGCACACAAGTGCTATGTAGGTTCCACTGTTTTGTTTTACAAAGTGCCTTGGGCTAAAAACTGTTGGATGAGGAGCTTGAAGCTTCCAGAATATAATTGTCTCTTTGATGAATGCACATCACAAACTTACACAATCTGTCCACCAAACAGATTGTGGTCCGACTCTTGTGCAATGGAGGTATGTACATTTTTAAAGAGCCGCTCGAAAATCCGCGAAAGAGTTATTTGTTAATGATTCCAGTTTCAATTTGTTGAGGTCATGAGTAAATTAAGCTGTCTGCTTCATTTATCTGTGTTCCATCTGTTCTGTTTGGACTTGAGCGAGCTGATAAATTGTAGTCACTGCTTTCAGCCAGACATTTTGCACTTTTAAAAAATCTAATTTAAAAGTAGAAATGGATGTTACCTGTAAGAGACTGATAGTCATTACTATCTGATTGCTGTTTGGTGGCTTATGTGAAATCAGCTGATGATTTCAGTTCCCCAAATTCAAGCACACCACCCTCAAGAGCTGGCAATAATTGAATACTTGAACCCTTGTTAGCACTCTCGGTAGGCACACCAAAGACTGGGTGGGCATGGAGACTGATCTCTCCTCTAACCCTGCCTGTGGCTTAGAGGTGAGATGGCATTATTTGGTTCCTAGGACAAGTTTTCGTTAGGAGCAGTCCTCCCAGTTGCTCCAGTAATCTTCCAGACTTGAACCAAATGCAAATTTAAACAGTTTTGTCTTCCTGAAAGTGCTGACATCTGAGAGAACAGCTCCAGAGAGGGATGTGAACCTCCCTGATTCATTTCTGTAGAGTGTTTGCTCTAAAATCAAATGAAAACACTTTGGGACAAGAACTGTGAATAATTATGGTGTGCAATTATAAGATGATTTGTGCACACCACAACCAACTGTGCAAATTGGGCAATTACGGCAAAAAAAAGGCAAATCAACCATGAACAAAAATAAATACTCTGTCAGGTGCCTGCATCATTTTCCCCCTTTCACTTTGCAAATCAGTTATATATATGTTTCCAAAAGTATCCTCAAATGCTGGGTGCCTCCCTTTTTGATTGCCCATCTTTAGCAAAAAATGGACTCATTTCCAGATGTGCTGAGAAGCTGCAATTCACTCTGGAGTCAGTGGGACCTGTAGCTGCTCAACAAATCTCAACTGAGGCCTTAAAAGCCTGGTGAACCACAGGTCTTTCGCAAAGACCGTGTCAGCTAGAAAGAACTCTAACAAAAAAAAAAAAAAAAAGGAGCAAAGGAGTTAGAATGACTTCATTTTCTCTGCCGTGGGGTGCCCTGAACAGTGGTGGGGATCTGTGCTTGAGGAGGAGCTGGATGCGTTCACTAAACCCTGACCTTGCCCATCCTCACCCTCTGCTCCCCAGCCTAAACCCCAAGGCTCAAGCTGCTCCATCCTCTTCCTCCTGAGCAACCCCAGACCCAAAGGAGCCCCATGCCTGTGCTCAGACACCAGCACACATCTCCCGTTGGTACTTTGAACTCTCTTTTTGGTAAATCTGGGCGGTAACACCCAGGTGCTGGTGCAGATCCGCTCCTCTGGCAAGCTGCATGGGCTCTTCAGAGTTTGCCCTCATCCCTGTCCTTGGGACTGAGGGCCTGGTCGTGTGCTTCTAGCAAAACACTGCATGTGGCGCTTGGAAATGCGAGCTGCTAATGCAACGGAGCATTTAATAACTGGCCCTGCTCCCCTACACGGATAAAAGTACTTCAGACAAGGTAGCGAAAGCATAGCTGGCTGATGAGACAGAGAGATGTGGCATCTTTTACTCTGATTTTCGTCCTCCTCTGAAGATCAATAATAGGATTTTGAATTTTTATGTCACACTCCATCTGAGGGTGCAGTCTCAGATTGCAAATGTTCATTAGATTTTACCGTCTCTCTGAACCTCATCAATATTAATACCTCCATCTTTAAGACAGGGAAACTGAAGCAAAGAGTGGTTATTCATCTTCCCTAATGTCTACATTAGAGGCATCGGGCACTAAGGCGTAGAAAATGGAAGGAGCAACGTGAAAAATACCATTTTGTTTTCTAAGGGTAGAGTTTGCATCTCTTTTAACTGTCACCACCCTGCTCTTTTAACTCAACTCAGACAGGAGAAGGCAGTAAAAGGGAGTTTTCTTAAAACATTTCTGAAGCGCCACTCTGCCCTGTCAGTTGTCTTTTTTCCCTCCGGTGGGAGAGGAGGGGCCTGGAAGCACGCCTGTGAACTCCAGGGTAGGGCTTGTGATGTGTCTTTCATGATGGCAGTGACAAAAGTCATACTGATTTATGTGGAAAGAATTTCTTTAGGCCTGGAGCAATCCCAAGACCTGGGGCTGTTGATAGACAGTCTGGAGAAGTCAGTGGGAGTGGTCCTTTAGCTGTAAGCGTCCTGATCCGTCCCTGCTTCCCCAGTGTGTGCTGCTGTAACCAGCTGTGGATGTTTTGACCTTGTGCAAAAGTATCTGGTGGCCAGTGGTTTAGATGGAGCTACAGTAGTTGGTAAAAAGACTTCATTTGGTATGAACTCTAATTCAAGCTGTCAAATCAGCATGAACAGTTTTAACATTGAGAAAATTTTTGCAGGAAAAAAATGAAGCCAATCATTTTATAAAGCACCTTTCCCAGGTTTTCTATTTCACTTACTCCCTCACATGCCTGGCTTTCAGGCAGGTTGAATTTTATTACGTATAGCGCTTTAAAAAAATAACTTTAATTTGTTTGTAGGTTGTCAGTACTGCTCATAAATACCCATCCGTCCACCCCGAGACCCGCCATTGGACAGCTCTGACATTTGCTGTGTTGCATGGACATATTCCTGTAGTTCAGGTATTATTGTATTTCCCTACCTGCATCTCATTCTTTTGTTTCTCCTCTTCAGTTCTAATTACATCCATCTCAAACCAGTATCCTCTTGCCATACTCATATTGGTTACTTCTGCTTCTTCTAGAGTGTACTGATATATAATAGACCTATTATATAGCAAATACGGTGTTGAAACCTTAACCAATATGAGGTTCAAATAAGACAATTTTAAAGCAAAGTTGCACCAAAGAAAGTCTGACAACTCCTTGTGCTCCTTCCTGACCACTTGTTTTATATGTTTGTTTATTCATTCATTACACTTTCTGACACTATAATATTCTAGCAAACACAAAACCACTGCCTTGGTGGGGGAGAGGTGGACAACAGCCCTTGTGCTGCTCCAAAGGGGGAGAAGCACTCGCTCTCCTTACCCCAGCGAGGTGTCGCGTGGGATATGCTGGTTCTGTGCTTTGGCATCTTCAAAAGTTGAGAAGGTTTATTCTTCAAAACAGCTGTGTCTGTGGCACACTTAATGAAGCGCCAAAACTGTGAAGGCCTCGAGACAGAAATGGCCAAGAGGGGGCTGGAGCGCAGACGTCATCCTGCTCTCCTTGGCCACTTTTGTTTTCAGCGTTGTTGTTATTTACATGGAAGCGTCCCCGATGGAGATCACAGCGTTTGGACTGTGACTGGTTCTTAAGAGTTGCCTTTCTTTTGGCCATGTCTTTATATAAAAGATGGAGGCAATTGAATTCCAATCCATTTTAGGATGGTGCTGGAGTTCTAGAAGACGGTGAAGGAAGGATGCTTGTTGGGCTAATTTTCAGTACTTCCATCTTCAGCACATTACTTCCTAACACTGATCTTTCCCCATTTCCCATTCAGAAACACTGGGTTACACTTTTTTGGCTCTGAAGTTGGACACTAGTGCTCCTGGTGTCTGGCAGTGTAAAATGAGCGAAAAAAGGAATCGATTTGCCTCTGTGAAACAATGGGCAGAATTTGCATGTCACTTGTCTCCATCGTATCTGGTTTGCAGCTAACAAGAAGCATTAGACTCTCATTTGTCACTGCTCATGAACTCTGCAGACTTAATACTCCCACTTGCTCTAAATGGTGACTTTTCTTTCTAGCTGTTGCTGGATGCAGGAGCAAAAGTAGAAGGTTCCTTGGAGCATGGAGAGGAAAATTACTCTGAAACTCCTTTACAGTTGGCAGCAGCTGCTGGTAAGGACTTGCTCCTCCCACTGTAATAAATTCTTCAGTCGGGACCTGTGGTTTAGGTGAGCAAATACTGGATTTTAAAAGAAGTAAAAATGCATCTCTTTACTTGCAGGAAATTTTGAACTGGTCAGTTTGCTGTTGGAGCGAGGAGCTGACCCCATGATAGGAACAATGTACAGGAACGGCATTTCCATGACTCCACAAGGTGACATGAACTCTTTCAGTCAGGCTGCCGCACATGGACACAGGTAGAGTGGGAACAAGTCTAGTGGCATCCTTCAAGTGCTTATTTTTTGCCTGGGCGTCCATTTTGAGCAGATGGGTGAAAGTTTTGCATGAACAATTGAACATGCCACCAACTGAGCAGAGATGTAAGGCTTTTTGCTAGCATGTGAATTTAAACAGTTGGTGGTACAAGCTGCTTTTTGATAGCTGATTTTAGAAAAAAGGAAGGGGACTCCTCATGGTGTGTTGCAATGCAATGTTTGTTAAATGGTAGCTGATGTGACAGCAGAAAGGAATGCCAAAGACATTCCTTCGGAATTTCTTGTTGACGTATTTCTCAGGTTTGGGATGGATTGTGTCTGTACTGCTGTAGCCTTAATTGTTGTTGAACAGAGTTTCTGCATCTGTGTTTACTGTAAAGTCCCGTGTGCCTTAATGTTGTACGTATGCTGCAAATTTTTTTTAAAAAAAGTAATGAAATGAGCACCTGGCATGCATGACCTTGCAACGCTCAGGAGTTGACTGCAGTGTAATCAATTAGTATTATGATCTTCACGTTCCTGCTTTTCTGATTGTAGCCATCCAGAGGAACATAGATACAGGTTAGAGACAGTACGTACCGTCTGTTTGCTTAGAAACAAGCTGCCAGTCTAACAACATGCTAACGGCATGTCAGGGCGGGTTCGCACAACACTGCCCATGTGGAGCCTGCGAGGGATCCCTGGGACAGAGAGGACAGTTTGGTTATTGGAGTCTCACGTTCGCTGCACCGGCCTTGCTGCCAGCTGGTGTGAGTGGGACACATGCACCCGAGGAGGACCTGGGGCTCTCCTCGGCTTGGCTGCTGGCTGTGCATGTTGCAGGCCCTGGCTCTTATTTTCCTACCTGTACACCACTCACGCACACTCCCTCCTCCTGCCCGCTCTGCTGCAAATTTATTTGGGACATACCGTGCCCTGCTGCCACCCCACGCCGGGGTCTGAGCGGGTGAAGGGTGGACTTTGGAGTACGAGGGAGGTGGGATGGGGACCAACATGGTTTCTCTTCTCACAGCTGTGAAGCTGAGAGCAACTCTGTTGAGATCAGTGAGGTTACACTGGTACGAACCTGAGGTCACCAAGACTGAGTTTGGGCTTTGCTATTTGATGGCCCAGCCGGATCAGTGGCTTTGCAGAGTAGTCCCAGATGTGCTCGAACCTGCCCTGACTGTCTTCGTTGAATGTCTAGCTGCTCCAGCTTCCCCGGACTGCTTTGAGTGTTAATTGAGTGGTGGTGCTTTTGGTAGCTCCAGGCAGCTCCCTTCTCAAGCGGCCTCCATGGTGAAAGTCCAGAGAGCTTGTCCAGAGGCACCTCAGCCTTGCCTGATGGTGGGAAGAAGTCTTGAGTCATGTTTAGCTCGTGGGTCTCTGTTCCCACGAGATGCTGCCACTCGTGCGACATCTGTATGGTTCCTGTCATGACAGCAATGTCTTGCAGACATGGCCCAGGCAGTGCAGGTGGGCTAGCAGGAGCGGTGCTTGCCTTGGGACTGCTCTCAGACAGTCCTGCCATTAATTGGAGTAATTTCCTGGATAGGTATCCTAAGTTGCCACATCGCAGCAAGTATCTCCAGCAAAAAGAAAGCCAAGCCACTGACTCTATGCTCTCCTGCCCTCTTTCTCCCTCTCCCGCTCTCTGTCGTGCCATGATTGATAGGAACGTCTTTCGTAAGCTGCTTGCTCAGCCGGAGAAGGAGAAGAGCGATATTCTGTCGCTGGAGGAGATCCTGGCCGAGGGGACGGACTTGCCCGACTCGGCGGCAGCTCCACTCTGTGCCAGCCGCAACAGCAAGGCCAAGCTGAAAGCCCTGAAGGAGGCCATGTACCACAGCGCCGAGCACGGCTACGTGGATGTGACCATTGACATACGGAGCATAGGTCAGTCCTGGCACCCTCTCCTCTCCCTCCAGGGAAGGACCGCTGTAAGAAATGCACCTCTCTTGAGGAGCTGTTGCTTAAACAGACTACGGTTGCACTTTCCTCAACTCTTGTGGAAGGAGAAGGCGATGGGGGATCTGGCAGGTTCCCAGCCCATTTTGGCTCCATAGCACACCCTATTCAGGGGCTCTGGGGCAGTGTTCGGCTGCCGTGGGCCACCTCCAACATCTCTCTTTGGCACTCTGCTGTAAAGCAGTACACCATTAAAACATCTTTATTTTCTGAGGTTTGTGAGCCTCTGAGGGCAGGAGCAGGGAACTGGCTTCTTGGTGTGCCAACTCTGCCAATGCGGGGCTTGAACATCATACCAGCCTGCTGGGGAGTCACTTCTGCCTGTGGGGGAGGGTGGTTGGGTAGCGTGGAGGGGAATCGGTCTGGACTGCGTATTTACCATCCCCATTGATTTGTGTTCAGAGAGAGAGAGAGAGACCCAAGTACCCAGTTTGCCTCTGCCTGGTGTGGTGCTGCAGCCCTGGGGACATGTGGCGTGGGTCAGGGTGTGCAGTGGTCTCAGCGGTGTCTCACCATCTGGGTTGAGCAGGCAAAGACCTGGCGATGAATGAAAGGAAAGCAAAGGGCTGCTCTCCAGGCGCTGGACCTTTGCTGAAATGGAAGGAAAAACCTTTAGTAGTCAAATGCCAGGCTTGCGTTTCCTCCCACTCTGTTCTGCAAGAGCAGAAACTAGGTCACATCCAGCCTAATGCCTGCAGAGGTACATTAGCTCCATGCGCTTTCTCACTCAGTGCATGGGAGCAGTTCCCTTTAAGTTCCTGGAGAGTGGTTCTGCCACGACAAGCTACTTGAAAAAGCTGATCTGCTTAATTTGCCCAGTGCTGTTTAGGGAAGATAGTAATGATCAGGAGAGGACATTGGGTAGCGCTTGAATGAAGTTTTAATTTGAAGACCACCAGTTTGAATCCAGGTGGGTAGTGACCAAAATCGGGTTTTTTACCATTTAATGGCTCTCCAGGGCCGTATTCAAACAAATGAGCTAGTGTAAATCTAGTTTCCAAAAGGCTTTTGCATCACAGAGCACCACTGCAATTACCACAAATTGGCAGTCTCAGCAGAGAAGCTGAAGGCTAGATGAGCAGGGAGACCACAGTCTTCTCTTAGCATTTGGAGGAAAGCCTCTGTGCACTAGGTCTGGTATGTCCTGGTAACCACCAGCCTTCTCAATCGGGGATACACAGGAATTTGATTTTTTTGGGTTATTTGGCAGCTTTTGCGTAAAACCTTAATGTAAGTAAAGGTAAAAAAGCAGACGAGCACATCCTTCTCTGAAGCTGGGAATGAGCTCTATCCTCCATCCACAGGTGTTCCCTGGACGCTGCACACATGGCTGGAGTCCTTGCGCACGTCCTTCCAGCAGCACAGGCGACCCCTCATCCAGTGCTTGCTAAAGGAATTCAAGTCCATTCAGGAAGAAGAGTACACGGAGGAGCTCATCACACAAGGATTGCCTCTGATGTTTGAGATACTGAAAGCCAGCAAGGTAGGATAAGATATGCATTTTAAAGAAATCAGCCTCATTCCCATCCCATGAGACACAAAGCTTGCAATGTTGTTTTTGCACAGCTGTCCCAAAGCTTGTTTAGACTGTATAGGATTATTATTATTTGTATTATGTATATCTTTTTTTTTTCCATTGTGGAAGCATGTGTTAAAAATGCACAAGCTAATCACATCTCCTGCTAGAACCGCTTAATAGTGATGCAAACAATAACCTGGAGAGACAACAGAAGATGATGCATAGTGTTGAAATTAAAGTCAAAAAGGTAACTGCAGTATGGCAAGAGATGTTGATAACCAACCCAACCCAAAGAGTAACTTTATCCAGCTTGTTTTACAGGACTGTACAACAAAGCTAATGTTCATGTTTGCTTTGGATTTCTTTAACCTCTCACATGACTTTCTCTTCCCTTCATGTGGGATTTGGACTCTTAAACTTGTGGGGAGACTGGTTTCTACAAGCACAGAACAGGATAATTTTTTTAAGTCTTCTGTGTGAATGTTTGAACTTGCAGCTTCCCCAGATTTATTCTTTCAGCTGACATTTTCTTAGCCAGACAAATCGGACTAACAAAACCTTTTGAAGGAGGTACCATTCAGCGTGCAAGTATAATAGCAAAGGGGATGATCATGGGGCAGGCAAGGAGAGGAAAATGTTTTACCTAGTGAAGGATGGATACTTCCTTTTGAAATTGTTACAACCAACAGTTTCTTCTCTACTGGTCCCCCTGACAGTCAGTTGCTCCCAAGGAATGCCAAGTCAACTTTACTGTTACTATCAAATCGTTATAGTGAGGAAAAGTATCAGAAGGTTTTGATTGCTGTTCTTTTTCTCATGTACCACAATACGTCTTGGTATGGTCTTCTAATTGTGTAACTGGGAAGTAAATAACATTTCTCACCCAACTCTACATGTAACAGCAAGGAGCAGATAATTTTTAGCACCTGCAGCAATAGCATAAATAATGTGAAAAAGGGAGAGGTGCTGTTATAGGCACTCAATACTAAAAAGTTTCCAGACTTAGTATAGCTAATGAAAGCCTACATGGATTTATTTCTTGTATCCTGCTGCAAAAGAGGTCTTGGACTACAGTCCCAAGCAAATCCTGAATATTTGTTCCAGCAATTGTTCTGATTTTTGCTCCCACGAGTCTTTCCTTTGGGATTAGTTTGTATTGGATGGGTATTTATGGAGAATATTTGAGATAGCTTTTAGGAAATCATTCCAAATACCAGGATTTGCAGATTCCTTGTTCTGAACTCGCTTGGGATTCCTTGCTTGGGATTACTCGCTTGTAGATTCCTTGTTCTTGAACTCCTTGTTCTGAACTACCAGCAAGGTGCTGTTTTATTTCAACGCTGGTATAAAACTAATTGTATTGAAAACTTAATGGAGATTAAGTTTAGGCCTTGTAATCTAGGATGAGGGATAGTTTTAATTGCTCTCCTCCTGGGTGGCTGAAGCCAAGGCCAATGATCATTGTTAGAATAAGCTATTTACGTAGGATTATACTTCTGGGACATGTTAGACTGGGTCTTCCAGAGTCTGTTGTAGGAGACCTGGAAACAAATAAGACTGCTACCTTCTGCTTTGGGTTCACTTAAAACCTAAATTGTGGAGGGATGAAACAACTGAAGTATCACAAAAAGCCCTACATGACAAAGAAGAAATCTGTGCTGATCTTTATTCCTCCCTCTGGGCCTAGGGGAGCTCGCTGTCTTCACTCTTCATGAGCATGCATATTCACAAACACACACACATACGCTGCTTCATATTCTTAGAAAAATAATGAATCATTCTGGGACACTGTAAGGGTTTAAAAATTGTCTGCAAACGGCATGAATTATTGCGGCGGTCTTGTCCAAATGGCCTCTCACAAAGCTCTCCCAGACAGAAATGTGGACAGACTCTATGCAACCCTTTGGAAGGAATCAAAATAAATTCATTTGTAGGAGAATGAGCCAATAAAAGTTCTCCCTGGCCACTCCGTAGAAGGCAGGCGAGGAAAGCTGGGATTCAAAGGATCTTCTGTTCCCCTTCTCTGGAAGGGCTGAGAGCAGAGACTGTTCTTTATGTATACCCACAGAATGGAAATCTCCTTTAAGAGGTGCAGAAGGGCCGTAACTGTCATTCACATCCCTCTCTTTTGACAGCAAATTGTAAAGCTCTGCATTTTGTAGAGCTGTGGGGAGATGAGTTTGATTTGCCCACTCGGACATCCTTTTCCCTGTGGGCTGGGAACTTCGAGAGAGATTACAACTCTTGTGAAACATCACAGTCTGGCCCAGTACATTTCCTTAATGAGTTTTTCAGGGCAAAAAGTATAAAATAAGCAACTAGGAAGCACAGAGCCACTTAGCATTTCTTGGCTGATGTAAAACAAGATGTCCCATTTGCTACATATTGTGATGCTCGGTATATTTTAATTGCATGGCAACTTGCACCAAATAGAAATGGCCTTTTGCATTCCTATAAATAGTTCGAACTATCCCATAATCTCAGAACAATTTAGAAATATTAATGAGTTGAGACATGGAAGAAGATCTTGTCCTCCCTTTATGAACAGAGAAACTGAGGTAATTAAACTGAGGCAGACTTTCAGCGCCCCGTAGAGTGACAGTCTTGGCCTCAGAAGCTGTGGCAACCTGGATAACCCAGACAGAAATTTGTAAATTGAGTAATTTGGCCAGAGAAACTCTCCAAAAATCGCATAGAAATATAGGGCAGGTCTCAGAGTAGGAAGCGTGCCTGCTGTGCAAAAAGGCCAGATACTACAGAAATGAAAAGGTTAAAGAAAAAATGACCAATACCTACAAGAACACCATGAGATAAAAGGAATCCCTTTTGTCTTATAGATGGTTCTTAAAGTTCCTGTTCCTAGAGTGCCCAGATGTGAGAGTTTATGTGGGAGCTCTGCCACCAGCCAGCACTGATGTTGGTGTCCTGCAGGGTGGCACTCCGCTCCCATTTATGTGCCCGGACGCTGACAATGGAGATAAAAATAAAAATCTGCAGAAGTCCTGATGCTGGAACACAGAACACCAACAAAAATTGGCAAATCAAGCAAAACTGGCTGAGCTGAAGTCCCTAGTTTTATTCCCTCTCTTCAAGCTGTGAAATAAGCTGGGAAGAATGGTGAATAGATTGCACATTGGTTGTTCGCTGCTGCACTAAAGCCCTGGAGGAAGACTTCCAAAAGCAGAAATGAAGGTTTGATACCCAGCTCCTGGTGGCTTCCAATGAGATGGAGCGCTTTTGTTTCCTTTCATGCCCTTAAATGTCTTTATCAGCTGCACCGTTGAGAATTGGATGGAGAGCGGAGAAGTGGCAGCATTTCCATGCTGGCAAGGCAGAGCTGGGAGAACAGACAGAGAATTGCTCTGCACTCGCTTCCCCCTACCATTTCTGCTGTCATGCAGTGAGCTTGGGTCATTACCAAACCAAGGAACAAAGACGAGGTACTCTGGAGAAAGCAGCATCAGTGGAAGGGATGCGGAGAGCTCAGTATAAGGCACTTTCCTAAGAACAAGCAAAACTCAAACCGGGAAAGCTCTGACACTAAAAATATCAATGGTGTTGTGGTGGATTTGGGCCACGAGATGAGCAGGAAAGGCGCTGCCATTTCAGGATGGATTGAATCTCTTTGGCAGACGAGCAGACAAACATAGCCTGCTAGAAGTGGTTTGGACAGGGCTGCGTGAGACAAAAGCCGGAGAGACACTTCTGGAAGCAAGTAGCCCTGAGCTAAACTTCAGCTGCTGCATAGAGCAGAGTTGAGTCCCTCAAAGCTAAGATGACACTGGAGATCTTGTTGCAGAAGGATAGGAAGATGCAGCTGAATTTCTGCCTGTTGGAATCTGTGTTGTGCTCTTTGTGGCCTGGGGAAACCCCCAGGCTTCTCACTGGAAGCTCTCCTTTGCCTCCAGACGAGATTGATGTTTGCTTTGCCTGCGCCTGGCTCTGAGCTGGATTGCCCTCCCGCCTCATGTTGGAGGACCATATTTGCCAGACGAGTGGATGTGCTTGAGGGCTGGCCACGGCTCGGAGATTGGGCCCCCCCAAATAGAGACTTTTAAAAAAACTGCGTGGAGGTTGCGCCCAGATCTGCAGGCTTGTAGGGCCTGAGGTGGGGCTTGCAGGTCAGCTCTTCCATTTTTGGAGGGAGGTTCTCTTGAGGATAATGTGCTGAAGGTGCTTCTTTCTTTGTCCTCTGTCTACAAAAATCCTGGAGCTCTTTCAGTTTGATCTTGACATTTCCACAATCTGAAAAGAGAGAGACTCAAAACCACAACCTTGGAAGTTAAACACATCTGGCCTTTGGAGGAGGTTGGGTTTAGATTTCCACTCCGGAGCTCAGCGTGAGCTTGAATTGTCATTAAAATCTCCCAGCTCCATCCATGCAGATGAGCCAGCACCGTTGCCGGTAGTACGAGCTTGTGAGCCAGCTTCATCCACTGCTTTTTCTGTGTACAGCAATTCAGATCAGATTGTCCTTGACCTACTTTTTGGCGAAAAAGACAATCTTTTAATTCCAAATAACATCTCTTAGAACTTTCTCTCTTCCCCTGTAGCATGGCAGGGAGCTGCTATTTGCCATTACTTTGGATCCTTTGTGGGCACACATTGCTGTCGTCCCCATGTGCATTGAGCGCACGTGCGGAAGTGTTGTCTGGAGTTCTTGCTGGTGTATTGTCCAAGACAAAATCAGCTTGAAAAATTGTAGAAGGGATCCCTCATTGCCCTTCCTCAGTTGGATTCTGCTGCTTTCTCTTCAACCTTCCAATCAGTGACGAGGTCATTTATTTTAAAATTTAGACCATTAGCGAGGTTTTGATCACACTGTGCAGCCAGGGTTGTTGAAAGATGCAGGAAACTACTTTGCAAAGATGTTTCCTCGGAATTTAAAGCTCCTGCAGAGTTTCACAAACTCTACAAATTGCATTGCTGCCTATAGACAGCTGAAGAAAGCTGCAGGGGTGCACAGACTGAAAGGCTGCGCTGTTTGAAGAGCAGCCATCAGTCTGGCGTTGACAGTTATTGAGAACAAATAACAATTCAAAACAATAACCAGTTTTTAAAATTCCAAAAGGATTCGGGCTTGTGGGTATCTTGAAGAACCTGGGCTATATAATTTAAAAGCTAAAGTACTCTTTCGGCAGAGACTTAGCCACTTAGAATCCAAAAACTCTTAGAAAGTAAAATTTGGCATTTTTTTTTAATACATCTTTTCAGAAATAGCAGCATGTAGCCTCTGCCACAGATGCAGTAACTACTGGAAAAAAAATTCATATCTCCAACAAACAGAAAGCAGCAGGAAGGGCTGAAAAATCTGCCTGCTCTGTTGCAGCAAAATGTTCAGAAGCTGAAGCTTGAGACGGGCATCTTGTTTTGGTCTTCCTGAATTTAATTCCTCTAAAACAAATGTCAGGAGAGGTTCCTCAGAGAATGTCGACAGGTTCAGCTTGTGCGTCTGTTCTACAAAGTCCAGGCACGGTGGTCAGCAAACATCAGATTTTCCCCAAGGTCCGCACGTGACCTAGAAAGTGACACTGGAAGATGGAGGAGGTAGAAAATTCCCCTTTTTGTCCCTTGCTGGGTTGAAATTAATATTTGAGATGGGCTTGAGGGAAGCTGTGCTTCGCTGTTTGAAGCCCGACTGCTCTGTTCTGCAGGAAGGGCTTAGGTTAGATGGGAGAGGTGAACCCTGTATGGTGCTCTGGCAGGCACTGGGTCATGCCCAGCTCCTAGGGGAAGGCCCTCCCTCGGGAGAGTGCTGCGCATGTTTCTCCTGCTTGGAGACGGATCAGGAAAGACCCCTCTTTGCTGGGTGAAATTTTACTTCCTTGTTTAAGCTGCTTTTCAGCAGCAAATTGAGGTTTTACTATAATGACAGGTTTCATTACAATGTTTGTTCTCCACATAATATTTTACCTTTCTTGAAAAAAATTAACACCTGAAAATGGAATATTTTGGCTGATGACTGAAATACTTTAACTGAAGAAAAATGTGGACTTCCCACAGAGGAGACAGACACACCAAAACCCGTACTAAAAATAACCCTGAAGACATTCCAGGATGCTAAAGGGCCCACTTAAGGGTTTCATGGAGTGGCTAATGCCCTTCTGTGTGTCAGCTAATGCCCAGCCTGCGCTCGGTGATGGATCATTTGGCTGGGACTTTGAGTGATTTCTTAAGGCAGGTTTCTCAAGTTCTCAAGTAATTGCAGCGATCTGTAACGTTGCCTGTTGTCATTTGTAGTACTTCTGTGTCTAAACAGTTCAGAGTAACCAGGACGCAAGTTATCCACACATGTACGTCGTGCATTCTCCATGTGAGATGCAAACGCCAGGTACCGAGTGGCATGTTAATAACAGACTGTTAACCCTGTCTCGTGTTTTCGTAACGCGGATTCAGATTCGTACTAACACAGGTTTGATTTTTTTTTTCTACCCTCTGTCTGCCTTCTAAAACGTTCACCTGCCAGAGGCAGGAGCCGTTTCTTCATTTACAATAAATAAATGCCATGGATGTGACACCTGCCCTTTTCTGGGCTCTCATCCAGGGATTAGACTGTGCCCGGGGATCTGAGCTTTTTACATACAATGCACAGCTGTGATATAAAGAGCCTTTTGAAAGGGAGGCTTGGCAGCTTTCCCAGAAGCTAACTGAAGGGTCCATTTGTGCCTTACCTGTGATTAATTCTTTTCCGTTTGTATTTGCAGTGGAAGGACTTGAGCCCAGCACTAACAAAACCCATTTTGTTACGCAGTTCACTGCCTCTAACTGTATCTCCAACCTCTGGGGCTTCCCTACCTTTGCAACTGTTGACTAATATTAATTATGTGTATGCTGCTTAATCATCTAGGAGTGACCCTCTAAAGTGGCATTTAATCGGTTTTGAGGCAGCAAGCAAAAGTGAATTTTGCAAGAGGACTGTAGCGGAAACACCATGTCAGGGATGGAAAAGGTTCAGAGAGACAGCGAAGAAAGTCCCAGAGAGTTTGGGTGCTCAGGGCTGGGGATCTGCGAAAAGCCCTCTCTGTTGTTTCACTTTTTATCGACTCTTTCTGGCAAGAGGGGCACATAAACAGAGGAGTAATTAAAGGGTACCCCAGCGTGTCATGGAAGGAAGTTCACGGATGAGTCCTCAATGGGCTCAGGGTATCCTGAGGCTCCGCCACTGCTGGAACAGCTGCTGGGGACCACGTGGGAAATGGGTGACTAGAAAAAGTGCTTCTGCCACTCTGCATTTAGCAGAGAGCTTGGTCCTCCCAGCATCCTCAGGACCAGGGAGAGAAAAGATACCTTTGCCAGCACCCTTGTTCCCTGAGCAGTCTGGCTTCTCTGCTTGCCGGGGAGATGTGTATTAACAGGCAGACACCAAGCCCAGGAGAATTAATGTGTTACTTTTCTGCCTAACGTGGTGGGCTTTTGGGCTGGGGCTTTGTGGTAGAGGAATTTGAGGGCCTGACACACTTAGGTTAAAACAGCATTAATGGGGCTGAGCTGGTGAAGGCGACATCAATAGAAGGAAAACCCAAAGTACTGCTTGGGATTTTAGAGGCAAAGAAAAGCATCCTAACTTGTTACCGCTGTGGAGGGCAGCCACGTGGAGGTGGTGGAATATCTATAGGCCAGTAAGGAGAACTAAGCAGTGGGTTTTGAGCAGTCCAGAGAGATGTGGTGTGGGAGTGGGGGAGCCTATGAAGAAGAGGCAGCTGAAGCAAAGTGTGGTCAGAGAAGAGCAAAACCTCAGCCTAACTGCTGAATCCGACCTGAGTTTTCCCCTTGAGAGTTTGGAGCATAGCCACCAGATGACACGTATCTTCCACAGGTACTGGAGAAAACTGGGTGTGTATTTCCCAGCTGTGTCCAGTACCTTGTAGGACTACATCCCAGAATGGCTGGGCTGGGTCCAACTGGGTAAGCTGGAAGGGAGCAAGCTCTCCCAGGGTATGTGCCAAAGTCTGGCAGAGCCTTTCCGGAGTCTTGCCACAGACCTTCATCAGATGGACGTTCATGAAAAAATACCCCTGCGCTCCCCACCCAGGTCTTCACCTCTTTTCAGATCAATCAACTAGTCATCTCTGCTCCAGCAACTTGAAAACCTTCAGCTTTGCTTCAAAAGAATTTATGAATTCCCCTTGCAGTTCAAGTGCATTCGCCTGGAGTGGGGAATTCCTTTAGATCTCTGCTGAAGAGTGCTTTTAAGTCGGGAGACCGCTTGTATCTACAAAGCAAAGTTGCTTGCTCACCGACCAACTCTCTGCTGGAAGCAGCGTCTCCCTCAGAAGATTCACTGTTGTTCCCTATTCCCTCTTGCCTATCTGTAAACTACCCCATGGCTAGGTAAATATTTTTATTATATCCTATGCCAAGCTTTCTTCCCCCTCCCACGGTAGAAGATGCGCGTCGGCTGCCTTTGGCTGCGAATGAACGCCCATGTCTGAAAGGAAGCTGGCCTTGCTCCAGATCTCAGCCTCGCACATCCTGGCACAATGTTTTCCAACATCAAACTGGAGCAAGAAAACAAACTTCGGTTTGCTCCTCCGGTGTTAATGTCGCCGCCCACAACTGCTGCAGCGAGCTCTTACAGCTGTTCTTTCACTGTCAGCTGGTAGAGGGATAGGGTAAAACGGGAAGGATTATCCAGCTCGGTGCTTAAATGGGGGATGGATGTGGTAACCGGGGCAGCTTCTGAGCTTCCCAGTGCAGGCACTGTGTGAAGGGGAATGTTGAATAGTCTGGATATGTCCTCCTCTCTGTCCGAGCAATGCTGGTGCCCCAGCTCATGGACTCTTGCAGTTGTTCCCAATTACTTCACAGGCAGCCCAGCTCAGCCTGCTCCAAGACCAGGATTTGGCTTTAAAAAAGCCAATTTTTTCCCCAGCCATCCAGTTGCAGACAAAGTATCCCTTTTCTTTCTCCTCTTTTCTGCCTCTCTCTGCCTGGTTTATTGGTAAAAGCCAGCAGAGGCCCTGCGGGGAGCAGATCCAGGGCCACTGCCCTGTGAGCTTGGCTGCGTGTGGGGTGGTGTGGGAAGCTGTGTCTCGGGGAGAAAACTTGCTGCTGTTTCTTAGCGATGACTCTAAATGAGCATATGCTTCAGCTTTCTAGCCGAGCACATTTTTTGGCCTTTCGGTGGCATGCGTTGTAAGGATTTAATGTTACCGACAGAAGCCAAAGGTCTCCAACCTCCTCTCTGCCAAATGAGATCAGTGTCCTGCGTTGGAGGTCTGAAGTTCCACGATGCACCAAGCCACTGTCTGTCTGATGACCCTGCTTTCTTTGATGTGCCAATCCTAAGGTCTCTTTTCTTTGTCTCATCTCTGCTCTGTGTGTCAGGGTTTTTAAGCATCTCTCACGTGAATGTATCTCATCTTGAGCTAATTAGGTTTTTCACAGGCTTGTGGGCAGTCAGTGGCAAGGTGGCTTTATAATGGGCTTGTGTCTGTATACCACAGGGTTTGTGCCCCGTTGGTGACCCAGGGAGGTGGCAGCACCTCGCCTGTGTAAGCAGGCTCCCATGGGGTTGTCCACATGCGCGATCCGTTCATCGTGTTGGTTGGATTTATGAGCAGGGATCCTCTTCTCCCACCTGCGTGATGGGTTTGGCTGGCTCTTCCCCAGTCTCGGTGCGCCTGGACATCCCGGTACACGGTGCCGTGGCTCGGACTAGTGAGTGAGACCTCTGGTTCCTAACAAGGTCCTGGGAAATACCCAGATTTTCCATCAGCGCATTCCCACAGGCACTCCAGAAGGAGGAGATGCGTTGTCTTTATTGATGTATATGAGCGTTTTTAAAAAGCTATTGCCCAGGCACAGCTGTGGCTGGGACTAGTGAGCTCATGGACCCACTAAAACCACAGCGGCATAGACAGGACCTGTGCAAACCGGCAGATTCGAGAGGGAGCTGCCAGTAGCTGTCCTCTTTAGTGCAGTTACTCTGCTTTTATTCATTGCGGGTAAAGGTGAGCACTGCTCTTTCAATTATGCCTCTCCTCTCCAGAAGCTTCCCTCTGCTCTGAACCACGGAATTATCCCCATTCTCTGTTGTATTTACCGACTTCTTAGCATCTGCCGGATCCAACTGGGAGCTGCCCTGCTGGTAATCAGCATCCCCCCGGACACACTCCTCCCTGGCTGACTCAGTCGGCTGCGATGCTTCGACACAGCCCTTCCGAGCAGAGAAGCAATTGCTCTTTCTGCCCTGTCTGTCTAGAGCTCTCCCCTACTAGCCCTCCCGGCAGCTGAGTCACTTCCTTCTTTAAATCTGGCCTTAAATCTTCCTTTTCTCTTCTTCACCCTGTGATTCACTCCCTTTGTGAAGCGCTTTGCAAAGCTCAGGCTGGAAGATGCTGAGACGCTCCCGGTGTGAGATGTCCCCCTTGTCTCACAGCCGCAGCGGTGAGCCCCTCTCCGAGGCCTGGTCCCTGCGCCGTGCTAAACGGTGTCTTAGTATCACTATTTGTCTTATCTTAGCATTTCTTTCAATGCTACATCTGACGTAGAAATAGGAGCCACCTCCTGCCTGCAGGCGAGCGCGTGTGATTTCCTTTGACATCAGCGTGTGCCTATGAGGGCACAGCTCTACCCTTTCCCACCCCATTTGATTAGATTCAGTAAGGGAATCGTTGCAGGATCTCTGCTGCTCCTCCTCGTCCCCCGTGGGATTTAAGGAGCACTGCTGTTAGAACTGAGCTGAAATGTGCTCAGAGAACGGAAAGTTTCAATTCCTGCTATATAAGCCTGGCGATATTTTTAGTATAACATCTACACTCCTCAAATTTTTATGTTAAGATTTTTTTTCTCCCTTACCTACTTATTTCCTTGGCCTTGGACCCTTTAATCACAGAATCACAGAATCTTCATGGTTGGAAAGGACCCTTAAGATCATCAAGTCCAACCAAACAACCTACAATCTCTGCCACTAGAGCATGCCCTGAAGTGCCACATCTAGATGTTTCTTAAACACCTCTAGGGATGGTGACTCCACCACCTCCCTGGGCAGGCTGTTCCAGTGCCTGACCACTCTTTCAGTAAAGTAATTCTTCCTAATATCTGATCTAAACCTCCCCTGCCACAACTTCAGACCATTTCCTCTGGTCCTGTCATTATTCACCTGGGAGAAGAGGCCAACCCCTACCTCTCTACAACCTCCTTTCAGGTAGTTGTAGAGGGCAATGAGGTCTCCCCTCAGCCTCCTCTTCTCCAAGCTAAACATGCCCAGCTCCCTCAGCTTCTCCTCATATGACCTGGTCTCCAGACCTCTCACCAGCTTGGTAGCTCTCCTCTGGGACACGCTCCAGCGCTTCAATGTCCCTCTTGTACAGAGGGGCCCAGAACTGAACACAGCACTCGAGGTGAGGCCTCACCAGTCCCGAGTACAGAGGCACCATCACTTCCCTACTCCTGCTGGCCACGCTATTCCTGATCCAAGCCAGAATGCTGTTGGCCTTCTTGGCCACCTGGGCACACTGCTGGCTCATGTTAAGCTGGCCGTCTACCAGCACCCCCAGGCCCTTTTCTGCCGGGCAGCTTTCCAGCCACTCTTCCCCAAGCCTGCAGCGTTGCTTGGGGTTGTTGTGACCAAAATGCAGCTCCCGGCACTTGGCCTTATTAAACCTCATACAGTTGGCCTTGGCCCATCAATCCAGCCTGTCCAGATCCGTCTGTTGAGCCTTCAATATCTAAGTGCTTCAAAATCTAACTGCTTCATCTTTTCACAGTTTCCTTGTGTGGAAGGGAATCGCCAACCAACAGGATAGTTAAAAGATTTCATTAATTAGCTGTGTGGCACCACTGAACTTGGCTAGACCTGCTCCAGTTGCCAGCAAAGAGTGGGATAAAATTTGCCAAAGCTTTTAAATCCTGCTTTTGGCTATGACTTAGGTAGCTAAGCACTAAATGCATTTCACTAGCCTTGCAGCTTAGGCCTACGAATGCTCGAGTTGTTCAGGCGCTTAGGAAAGCATCCTGCGGGCACCTTGCCCCCAGAAGCTGGGCAGAGATGGGCAAGGCCAGGGGCCAGACCTGGTTCTGGGAAGGTGTGGGTGGCTTCCTCAGGACAGCGCCAGCAGCGTAAGAACACCTTAACAAAAAATTTGGGGTTGAGTGAGGAGGTTCAGTGGCAGGCTGTGATGCTTCAGTCGCTCTGTAAGGGAGGGTCTGTTTGTGGGACAGTGGCACGTAGAAAGGCATGCAGGCCGTGCAGCTATACCTGTTTGTAGCTCTGGTTTTCTAAAACTTGACCGATGACCGTTTTCTAAAGAGCGAAAAAAAGTCATTTTCCAGTACAGTAAGTCTGCAAATGAAATGAAATCACTATTGTAAAGAAGCTTAGTTTCTACGGAGGGGACAGAGACCGTGGAGTTTGTTAGGAAAATAAGACCTCTAGTCCAAGGAGAGGACTTTTCATTTAAACTGATTCCTACAGGAGATGTAGCAATCAAGTAAATGAGAATTGCTGTTTCTAACAAATACTGATAATCCTAAACTCTGGTTTTTAATAAAGCTTCAGCAATCACATTCTTCAGCTTCAAAACAGGCAACTCTTGAGAACAACGTAACATCTCCTTTGCATACTGATCTTACCTTGCATACTAAGCTTACATTTCATATATTTGTTTTCTTTTGCTTAGAATGAAGTGATCAGCCAGCAGCTCTCTGTCATTTTCACTCATTGCTATGGACCCTACCCTATTCCAAAGCTCGTTGAAATTAAGCGCAAGCAGACCTCTCGCCTAGGTAAGCCTGACTTGAAGATACTCGTTGGCTCTCCAAGGAGAGCTGTGGGAAGTCTGCATCGCTGGCCGGGTGCTTGGCGGGGCACGAGTCAGAGAAAAACCTGAATGTGAAAGGCAGAACTAGAAAAAGGAAGGACCCCAAACTTAGCCTGACCTGAAACTCCCACTGAAATCAGGAGGGTCATCAGGTGTGTTAGAGTGGGAATGTAAATCTGCAAAGATTTGTCTGTGTTGCTAATTAGGCTGGGATCTGAGCCTGGGGCCCAGAGCCAAATATCTGTCGGCATCACAAACCGCTGTGGCTGGCTGCGGGTGATGCCGCGGTGGCACAGCCTTCCCAGCCCTGCTGACGGAGCCCGGGTTGTTTTAATGTGACCGAGAGAAGACCCGAGCGATTTTTCCAGGACCCTCTTCCCCTTGGCACAAAGACTTCCCTGCAGGGAAGGGGCGTAATAGGGTATGAATGAGCGTGGGGCCCTCCAGCATCCGTTCAGCTGCAGTTTGGTTTGGGTAGCAGAGCTGGGAGGCTGTGCCAGCTCCGCACGGCGGGGACGGCTGACTCTCATCTCAGCAAAGATTGTCACGGACTTCAAAGCTCTGAATTCCCTTCGTCTGAACTCCACGTGGCTGTCTGGAGGGCTTCTGTCTCAGGCTGTCCAAAATAGCTCTATGGGCTTTAGTCATTAAAAACAATATCCTTTTACACTATTGTCTTCTTTTGTCAAAACAGGAAAATATTCTGTACGTTCATGACTTCTTCCAAACTAAAGTTATTGGCTTTTTTTTCCTTCTTTTTGTGATTCTAGATCCCCATTTTCTTAACAACAAAGAGATGTCAGATGTTACATTTCTGGTGGAAGGAAGACCATTTTATGCACATAGAGTGTTGCTATTTACTGCATCACCAAGGTAAAATATAGAAATGTTTCTGGTTTCTAACAAAAATAGAATTTGATTTTGTGGGTTTGCCTTTTTTTTTTTTTTTTTTTTTGGTTAAGATTTTTTGATGGCTAGTGGCCCAATCTTCAAGTTTTTCCTAAGCAGAACATCTCAACGGCTTGTTTCCTGTTGATCTGCAGGACGTTTAACAAGTGCTCACATCACTAGATTCCCACGAAGTAAATGATCCATGCTTCTGGCCATGCATCTGACTTCATTCCACTGAGGCATATTTGCATGGAGCTCTTTGCTGCATCCAGCTCTTAATCGTAGAGGAGTCTTAACATTTTGATTCTTAATAATCATTTATCCCGTGAGTGGCTAAATCCTGCCCTGCATCAGTGTATGCAGCCTCCAGGAAAAACAAGCTACTACCACACAGTTCATTGACAGCATTTGACATTTTTTAAATAAAATCAAGTAACTACAAAATGTATCCAGAGGCAGTATTTATAGTCTGTTCCATGTGCTCAGAAGACTGGACATGGGTTACCCAGCTCAACCCAGCCTTAGAGATGCTCACAAACCTTATTTGTATAATGTTTAAAAAGGCATGCTTTCAAACAAATTTAGCTGACCCTCCGTAAGAGCGTACTTCAAGACGTGGCAAGGACAAGCCACTGAGTTTGTGTAGTTTGAGCAATGTGGGATTTGATGCTATATGTGCTGCCAACCCACAGCACAGAGTGAAGAGATCTGCATAAAGCAACTGCAGTATCTGACCCTGCCTTCGACCCAGAAATGGGTGTTTTGGTTTAGGGCATATTGGTAGAGATACAAAGACATTCCAAACTCCAGCTTTAAACCTACTAAATTGTGTTCATCGTTGAGTTTGACACTAGTAAAAAAGCAAATCGATCGTTAGCCATATTTTAATTAACAAGATGCAGTTGTGATATGGAAAGGTTACCATCCAGAAAATGCTGGTCTTGATAGATAAGCCAAGCTTTGCACTGCCGCTAGAAGGTCAGATGAATTATCAAAGAGAGGAAGTACAAGGGCAGATGTTTCTGACAGTGCATTTCCCATTTTTGCCTTATAATCAAATGGGAATATCTAGTTTTGAGAAATAGATTGCTACATATGTATATGTTTCACATAAATCTGCAAGTATTAACTGAAAATGTGGGTTTTTTTCCTGGAATCTGTGTCTGAATTTCAGGTTTTGATAATCACAGGACAACAACCTATCCGGTTTTCTCTCATGCCTGTTCTTACACAATTGTATTTAACCTGTAAAGAAACATTGAAAGTCTTAGTGTAGCTGTTTTAATATTTTGTTCCAAAACACATTTTTAAAGCAGCATTACGGACATAGGCCAAAATGTCTCTCCTTGGAGTGCAGTTTTAAAATGTTGCAAGTCTTCCTAAAAAAAAGATTATTTCTTGTTCTCTAATATGCATCGTTACAGTATCTGAATTTCTCATATGCATTTTTTTCTACTGTTGTATTATATGTATTTTTCAAAAATTTCAAATTGAAATCTCTTAAAAGGGAGGCTTCTTCCTTTTGGTTTGAACTTTATTTTATGTCAGTGTCTAAATATTGATGCTTTTCGGTGACAAATCCATTCATTTCAGTGACTGTTTTTGCAAAGTCCTTCCCCTTTGCCATACTTTTCCAGAGATAATTGGGCTTGTATTTCAATCTTGCTCCCTTTTATTTAGGTTTAAAGCATTGCTGTCTAGCAAGCCCTCATCTGATAGTACTTGTATTGAGATCAACTATGTGAAGTACCCCATCTTTCAGGTAAAGTCAGTTCTCATGTTGAATTTGAATGGAACATGTGATAGGAACATCATACATGCCCCGTCCAATTTAGTACGTATGTATTTGGTAAACACATAGCTCAGAGTAGTGGTGTCACGAGCACAGGCTTCACCTCCGTTCATACACTAAGCTGCAGGGTGCTGTTGATTGCAAATGTTGTGCCCGACCAGATACAATAGCATGCATTTCACTTAGATGGGCTGTGCAGACAAAGCAGCATGTCAAGGTAAAGCACTTGATCCTTTTTTCTTTTGTTGGCTCTTCCTGTATTCAACGGACAGGCTTGGAAGAGACACAGTTCATTCCCTTCCTTAGCAGTATCGTTCAATCAATTTTTTGCCATGAAAATACAGAGCTTGTTTTCTGTATCTGTGGCGTATACATGTATATGCTTCCCTTTATTTGAGTCAGCGCTCCGACAGTTCCATGTATCGACTGTTACGGCTGCAGATAATTCCCAGCTGCCTACAATAACTTAAGGCTTGCTGGAAGCTCACTGCAGAGGGATCTTAGCTGGCTCGTATTACAGTGCAAAGCCTCCCCCACTCTTTCTCATCATCCATGCATGCCCACACGCAGCTGGGTGAAGGTGGGGGTGCCATTGCCTGGGAAGGAATAAGGGAGTAACCATTATTATGTGTGCTGTATTCTCCCGAATCAATAAGGTACTGAACATACTGGGAAATACATTGACAATTCAGAATGAATTAATCAGCTTCCTGCAAAGGCTTTGGAGCTCACCAGAAAAGTCCAGACGATGTGGCTGGTGAGGGTTGAGACGTTAGACTACCTGTGAGAAGGAAACATTGAACTGTGCAGAGAGGGAGAGTAACCAAATATATCTTGAAATCAGGAGGTTTGGGCCAGTTTTATCTACAAATCCTTGGTGGTGTTGGAGAGCCTCGGGTATTGCCTGCAATCTTTAAATCACCCCCTATTTCCTGATGTCTCGGATTGCTTTTTATAAACGCTCCCTTTGTTTTATTACAGCTGGTTATGCAGTATCTTTATTATGGAGGTGCAGAGTCACTCTTGATTAAAAATAATGAAATTATGGAGGTAAGAGACATTTATCTTAATTGCAGTGGGAGCAATGCTAAGTGATCTGTGTTCCGTTCACCCAAGGGCATGTGGCCATTGGGCAAGATGTGAGCGCTGCCGTAAGAGCCAGCAGTGCCTCACCCGGCGTGCCCAGGCTGTCCGCAGTCCGGCGGGAGACATTCGGGCTCCTTCTCTGCCGGTCGCCCGTGAGGGTAACTTTAGCCAATATGAAGTCGACTGTCAGAGACGAAAGAGTAGAAAAATTAAGATCATCAAGCAAAAAAGTATCTGAAATATCTAGTTAGATGTTTTGCGAAGCTCTCTCAAGGAAATGCTAAGCTGGTGTTGCCAAAATCCAGAAGCAACTCCCAGCAGCATAGTAGATCATCCTCTCTCTCTATCAGCCTGAGAGGTGAAGTTCTCTGCTCCAGCTGGACCAGTCAGCTTCTGTCTGCCACACTCAAATAAACTTTTGGTTTATTAGCTCAGGCTTAGATGTCCAGACCTACCTCAGCAATGTAAAAACATCTAATTTGGTTCCTCACTCATGAAAATTCTTGGGCATGTACCATGGGAGAAATCCCACTGGAGTCACATTTCAGTTCAATTTCAAGCATGTGACTGTCAATTTTTGTGAATAAAACCTCAAGGTGCTCCCTGAGATATAGAGGCTTCTTTGCCCCTTTCTCACTTCATGTAAGACATCCAATGCTGTTGTGCCCATTTGCAAAAGGCAAACCAAGCCAACTGGAGCTGACTGAGCCTTCAGCGTAGCCACACATCCACAACCTGTATGGATGTTGAGTCATCCTCTTCCCAGTACCGTGTGCTGTCATTACCAGCTATGATCAGCCTAATGACTCCAACTATAGAGAACTAAGAGATATTTGAGCAAATCCTTGGTAGTCACTCAGGGAGTTTTCCTGTTGACAATCACCAAGTTATGGCAGCCAAAAAGAATACAGGACAGTAAATACTAAAATCAGAGCTCCTTAAACAGCTGGTAATCATCAGCGTGCAGATTATAGTCTGCCACCATGATGTTTTTATTGTTACCTACATTAGTTAATCTGTCCCTATGACGCTTCTGTTTGGGGCATCCATGCAAGGCTTGAGTTTTACCAAAGTACTGCTAACCAGAAACCGAGAGCAATTCTTTTTTGGACTACGAGTGGCCAGGGTGAATCTTAATTCTGGTGGGTACAGGGACATCTGTACCAACCCTGCTGGTAGCCAGAGCATGGAACTAGTCCAGACTGAAATTATCCCTCTCCAACGCAGGCGGTGGGTTTTTAACTAAGCATACCCACATTGACTTTCTGAGCTTTATAGGAAAAGATCGCTGATTCTCTGTTTCACTCGTAGTTTTAAAAGAATCTCCTGAATTTCTAGCCCTTTCTGAAATGAGGAATCTCAGACTAGTCAGTGCAACAGCTTTATAGAGATGCGTATGTTATCACCTAGGCTGTTAAAAAGCCTGTGCTGCAGTTCAGCTGGCTGCTTGCTCTACTTTTGTGACATCTCAAAACTTCTGTGACTCAAGAATGTATGACTGATTGATTGATCTGTTGATAACAGATCTGGCCACGGTTCCTCACAGTTTAAAGTAATTACAAACCAGCACGTGACTGCTTGAGCCACAGAGGCAGCTGGAAGAGGATTTGGCTTTATCTTTCAAAACTGCATTTAGCAACTTGCCTTATTACAAATATGATAACAAGAAGCACCAGAAATACTCTACAGAAATCTTTGTGGCAATTCATAATTGGGGCCAGCTGGCTGCTATCACATCAGCACTGCAGATTTCCAGCACTTGGATTTATTTATGGGATTAAAGCAGAGCCTGAGCAGACTGCACAGGAGAAGTCAGAATAATGTCATGGAAGTTTCAGGGTTTTGTTCCCCAACATTCCTACCGAGTGGCATGAGAGCCCTTTTGGGATTCACAGGATAGCTTTTTGTCATGCAGCCCTAGATGATAAGGGCTGTATAAATGAACAGCTTGGCCTAAGAGACCTGGCTAGGTTAGAGCAAGGTGTCAAGCAATGAAGAACCCCAGCCTGCTTCCTAAGGCAAAGCAAAGAGCCAGAGGCAATGACCTACCATGGAAAGACAGAAAATGAAATTCCTTTTCCCTGCTGTAAAAAAATGGAAAGAGGGCAACAGGAGAAATCTTAGCACTACTGAAATCAGTTGGAGAACTCAGAATTTAAGCCATTTTCACCCCACAGGCTTCAAGTCATGCCCACAGAGTGCAGTGGCATGCAGACATCCCAAGGCAGTGGTGGTCCAGGTAGCATATCCATGGAGTGGATACATCACCAAAGAGGGAGGTCACCTTGAGTCCTGATGGCAGGAGAGCCATGGTAGCACAGGATACAGGCACATGGCACTAACATGAATGTTAACTAGGCAGTGCCTCGCACCAAGCTGGTTCCCATGTTTGCATCATGTCCTGCTGTGTACGCACTCCTTGGGGTCACGTGGAGCTGGGCAGTGTTTCAGTGCCTGTGGCCTAGACATGATCTGACCGCTGCTCATGAGCTAGAACAAGGAGCATATGGAGATCTGACTCCATTTCCTTGAGCCTGCTGAGGTGACAGATTTGACATTGATTCCCTCTCTAGGGAAGAGAAGAGACTGCCCAGCGTGGTTATCATCATCTGGTTTAATTCCTCTATACTTTTCATCCTGGCACTTCTGCTGACATCCCCACATCCAGACCAGGTGCTCTGTTTCACCCAGAGCTTGGGGAACAGTTGAACCCGAATGTTTTTCTCCTGGAATGCAATTGCAGATCCCTCCTTGTAGAGTCACGTTTGCAAAGTGACCAAAGACTCTCTAAGCTGCCGTTTCCTTTTTCCCTCTCCCCTGGCCCCAAAGTCAGGACGTGGACCTGAACAGCCTGTGGTGGGCTTTCCAAATACAGCTTCCCACAGTGTCATCTAGAGGGGACTGCAAAGGGTTGAAGCAACCAAGCAACCTTCTCATTCTGACTGTTTGTCAGTACTTTCATGAAACTGAAGCAGGGGTAGGGAGAAGAACAGAATGAAAGAGTAAAGAAGCAAGCTCTGATTCTGTATCACTCAGCAGTTGTGACTATTTTTTTCCATGCTTTTTTTTTTTTAGCTTCTGTCGGCTGCTAAATTTTTCCAGCTTGAAGCTTTGCAACGACACTGTGAGATCATTTGCGCAAAAAGCATTAACACAGAAAACTGCGTGGATATTTATAATCATGCCAAGGTAAAAATAACCACATATGCTTTTATGTTATGTGTCTGTTGTCATACTCGTAGGTCAGTTTTATGATGAGTAGTGGTAGTTTTGTTATTTATTTAAGATTTGTCATTTACTGGGACTGAGTGGCAAATAGCTACCTAGTATAGTGACAGTCCTAAATCATGTAGTCTAAGAGCATCTGTGGCAACTTCTCACCCCCTTCTCTATGTGCTTCAAACTCAATTTGAGTGTATCACTGTGGGGCAGACCTGTCCCTTATCATGGCAACCCAAACTGCCGAGTTATTCAACAAGAATCACCTAACTGAATAGGACACCTGTCTTTCACCTTCCAAGCTGCATTTTCCCATTACAATTTCCTGTTTCCTCCTGCCTGAAGCCCGCTGGGGTGATGTACTCAGTGCTGGTGACAGCTTGTCAATATATAAAAATGCCACATTGTCAAAGTGCAATGTCTCTGAGCCGTGCAAGGATGGTAATGAGAATTTTATGTCTTGGAGAGGAGAGATTCATAGCTTCTTATTGGAATCAAATAATTTACTTAGCTTGTGAGGGGGCCTAAGTCATTAGGCATAAAAGCATGGCATTTTTTGACCTAGAAAACCTATTTTTGCTCATTGATGGAGGTGGTTGCCACATTGATTAGTTTCAGTTTTTCTCCTCCTCTTGTGTGCTTAATAGTTAGACTTTCAGTTGGAAGATGGAAATGATATACAAATAGTTGCATTGAAATATTTTTAAAGCATTCCTTAGATTATTTTTTTCTTTAACTTACATGGTCTTATATGAAAGATAAAACGGTGCAGCGTGACACAGAGGTTTGATTGAACAGAGTAATCCTGCAGATTGCTCCAAACCCCTGCAGGTCTGACCTCCCTTCCCATTATCGGGTATTTCCTACAGAGAGTAGTAATGTTAGGTCTTGATGCACAGATAATGCGCAATCAGCGCAGTTTGAAACGGCTTAAGTTCCACCTATAAAATGAATAAGAAATTAGGTGTATCTTTAGGTCTGTTTATTGTAATAGGAGAAAAAATCAGCAGTGTTGGAATCTTTTCAAAAATATTTGATTTATCTTCTAGCTCATGTGGGAACTTCTCAATTTTTATTACTGTTACTAAAAGTAAAATGAATAATTTTGTTTTAAAATTACATGTTTTCTTTGAATTGTGAAATGTGGTTGTTATTTACATCCTGATTGAAGAAGGTTCTTACACGGAGCTTTAGACCTGTCTGAGGAACTTGTACACTGCTGATGCTGGGACTGGACAAACCCTGTAGCTAAATCTGGCTCCTTCTTTGCCTGTAAGGGCCCCAGTCTGCAAGTTTTTTGTGCCTGCAGTGGAGTCAGTGGAAACGGTGTACTTGAGAGGCTTTTACAGCCAGGGTCATGGTGGCACTGGCATGGGCAGTGCATCGCAGAGATAGCCAAGCATCACGCTGGAGCTCTGCTGGAGCTAATTTAGCCTGCTTCCAATAAATTACCAGGGCTAAGTTTCATTACTGCTATAGCCAGAAGGTTCCCAGGACCTCAGCTAGCACATTTAAAGGTATTTCAGATACCTCTCTATTACGCTGTCTGCAGAGCAGAGAAGACGCTCCATCTATTTGCACCTGGTCTGTGTGGTGTGCAGGTGATTAATCTGAGCACAGATCGTTCTGCCCAGAGTGCTCCCATCACACAGCCACTTCATTTGGTTTTTTATGTGAATACGAGATAATGGTATGTGGCGAAAGAGGCCAGATGGTCCTGGTGAGCCAGGGGAGCTCACAGGCACGTCGAGCGCAGCTTGCCAGGCAACCATCTACCTTTCCATGTTGCTCTCTGAAGCATGGAAGAAACTCGTTGTTAGACTGCAGTGAGGATGGGAATAAGATGATCAGGCACTGAAGCCAGGAAACACCGCATCAGCCAGGAGCAGGTTTGGAGTAATTTGCTCCTGTTGTAGGTACCTTTTCTCATCCTTGCCACTTTGCAAGCTCAGCTGCACCTGCAGGAACTCAGGCGATGCTGAGACTTGCTTTTCCAGATGGGGATGTGTGAGCAGGTTGGCCCACAGACACATGGAGCACAGTCTTTGTCATCATGATTGAGAGAAAGATACTTTGTGGAATCATAGCATGAAGTGAGAACAGATTTGGAAGTCTATTTGTGGTGGCGGCATAGGTTGTGTTCAGCAGGATGGTGAGCTGTGTAAAAGGAGCTGTAGGAAAAAAGAGATTGAAACTCCGGGCTAAATAGGTGACGTATTGGTAGGAAGGTGAGAAAATACGGATTTGGTCACATTTGCAATTAAAAAAATTAATTGAGAGTATTAAAATCATCTGTGGCATCCCTACAGGCTTTCCATTCTTTCAATTGCAACATCTACAAAGGCAGACGGTGGATTAGTATCACTTTCAGGGTTTCATTTTTCAAAGTCTTTGTCACTGTTTTTTTACCTCCAGAGAGAAGTGAAGTAACTGGGCAAATTGGATTTATAATGATGATTGATTAGTTACCTCTGGATACCAGTTGTGTTTTACATGAATGCCCCCAAACTCCCAGCAAAATCAATTGGATTTTCAAATACCTGCCTAAAACACTCAGCACTTGCGCAGATTGCAGTCTTGGGCCTCAGAACAAACTAAAAAAGAAAAGAAAAATACATTATGTCCTCAACGTCATGAATGTATTGAAATAACAGATAGGGATGAATGGTGCTTAAGAGAAGAATACAGATTCACAGTTACGCTGTCACATCCACGTGCAAAATAATGCATTAATAATTTGATGAAAACTTACATGGTTTTCATCAACTTGATCTCAAGTTGAAATAATTCATTGTCCTTGGGAAGACAGATCCGACTTAGGCCTAATCTGTTTTGGGGCTTTTTAATTCTTTATTTTTAGCTTTTTTTTTTTTTTTTTTTTTTTTTTAGCGATTTCCATTCTTGGTTCTGATTGTGATATTAAGGTGGTGGTGGGCAACGCTGCTGTGTAGCTGTTGCAGTCTGGACCCAAAGCTATGCAATGCCGCAGCAGTTCTGGCCCTTTGGGTTGCACCTCGCAGCCAAAGGTTCCCGCTTTACTCCGAGCTCGGACCCAGCAGGAGCTTACTTGGGCTGGAGGATGGGCTGAGCATCTCTACACTTGCATTGGCTTGTAATTACACTTACAGTGGAATATCATGGCTATACGTGTCGTGTGACTACAGGATCTAGCCAGCGGGTGATGGCCAGTATGGGTCACCCATCAAATAACCAGTATGAGTTATTTAAGGTTTGCGCATAGATTTTTGCTCCCAGCCTTAAGGTTTCCTTGCACATTGCAGTATCCCTGCCTGTTACCCATACATGGTTCAGCAGAAGGGGGATACTGACAGCCTCAAACCACATGCTCTGCAAACCTCCATTTCTCCTCCAAAGATTCCTTGAAGCATGAAACTTCTCATGACAGGCCCTGTGTTCCGTCCTTCCTAAAAGATGGCGTTAATTAAACTTGGTCTGTAGTAAGTTGTCCCAAACCTATAGTTTTAGGGTGTAACTCCTAGCATGAAATCATGGGTCTAGTGAACTCTGTGGTAAAACTTCCACTAATTTCCAAGGGAGCAAAGCTTCAGCCCCGAAGTTTGTTTCCTTAACAGCCGTGGCCTTATAACATGCAATTGTGACCAGAATCATCAGTGTAAAATACTGATTAACTCCTTCCCCTCCCACATATATCTGTAAGGGTGACTGTGCCTGTCTGAAAGTCTTAGTTTGTGTATTTGTTTGTGTGCAATTCTTACGCACTGTATTTGTTGAGCAGGTTTTATCAGAATAGTTATCTTTCTCTAATTTCACTTTTTGTAGTTTCTCGGAGTCACAGAACTATCTGCCTATTGTGAAGGCTACTTTCTAAAAAATATGATGGTCCTCATTGAAAACGAAGCTTTCAAACAGCTGTTGTATGACAAGAATGGAGAAACGTCTGGTCAAAATGTACTACAAGACTTACAGAGGACGTTGGCCACAAGGATTCAGTCAATTCATTTGTCTTCTTCAAAGGGCTCCATTGTATAAAGCTGAGGAAGACGGTAACCCTCTAATAAAGACCCTGCAAGTTAAGTCTGCTGTTGCAGTTGCTTAAACCCATTGCAGTTGCTTAAACAACTACAAAAAAAAAAAAATTAAAAAATTCTACTTTGCATCCAAATAGTTCTGTGTTGGCCAAAGGTGCCGCGATGGGGCTGCTGCCCCGTTTGGATGAGGGAATACAGAAGACAATGCTCCTCCGTGTTTTTGAGCAAACAGGGTACAAGAGTATCCAGTGAATCGCTGTTGTACTCAAATTTTGAACACCCGTGTGTGGTCGTGGAGCTCGATGTCAACAAAAGCCAGAACTCACATCAGTGAACAGGAGAAGTCCCTGCCTGAGCGGTCGTGCCAGGAAACACCCGAATTGACCAATTAATCATTTAAGGCGGATTTGTTCCAGTGTAACACATTTAAGAACTATATCTATCCTGGAGTCCATTATCTCGTGCATTTAAGAAATGTAAGAACTGTTATTGCTGTCAAGCAAAGATCAACTGTATTAGAGAGTGGGTAAGACTGTTACAGCTGAGGAAATATACTGGCAGATTTTTAGGGGTGGGAACTTTTTAAATTGTTCATAAAAAAGTAATGGGGTGGCCTTGTAGTTTAAAAACTATTTCTTAAGCTTAAAATTTCATTTTTGACAGAGCTGTGTTTGAGAATCTATGTAACATGTTTTGTTTTTTTAAATGGTAAAAAATGTACATTGTGCAAACATACATATGATGAAGTTTTGCTTGTATTCTTTCCTAGGATGGTATAATCTTGCCTAACAGGCTATGGTTACACCAAAGAGGTACATTACCCAGACTATCTCTAATACAGTAGTTGGGGGGGGGGGGGGGGCGGGCAGGAGAACTGCATGCTACTCGTGATTTGGGGTTAAAAAACAATGACAAACTCAACATGCGTTGCATGGTAACTGTACCTGTGAAATGTTACATTCGTGCTTCGTTTCGCCAAGACAAATGCAATGTTACTTCTTGTCAAACTTCATTTGTGAAATTAGCATTTTTTTTTTATTTGGTGCAATTGGTTGTGATATGATACCCCCGGAGACCCTTCTCGAGATGCTGATTTCTGTTTGTTGCAGTGAAGGGACAGCAACAGATCTTTACTTCAGTAATGTGTCAATACTTTGCTACTGGCCAGAGATTGTGTCCGAGTTAGACTTTTTTAAATTATAATTAAATATGTACTATAGAATGATTTCTCACTGTATCCTGAGAATGTATAAGTTATCTACAATGCAGGGTTTGGGTGGGGTGGGATGGAGGGGTGTGATTTAATGTCAAAGCTTCATTTATTTTGCAGCGTATCGTTAGCAAGACAAATCTGCTACGTGCCACAACATTCCTGATGCCGTCTCTGAAAACCACAGCAAGAAGTAGGCAAAGATGTTGCCTTCTCCATGGCAAAGTGACATTAATATATTTATTTTCTAGCATGCCATTCAGAAACTGTGCCCAGTTCATAGACTTCAGAAGTTTTATTTTGACAGTGCATGTTAACCTCTTGTTCTTTTGTTGAAGTATCTATGTCAGGTGCTCTTCCATGTTGATAGCTTTTGGCATGCTCAGAGAACACAGTTTTGGCTTTAGTTATCAACACAGTAGGAAGCTGTTTTATGACTCTGAGGTGTAAATCCTCCTGTGTGCTTGGTCTTTTAAAGTCTCAGCAGTTTCTGCAACAAATTACAAAAATGTCTAAACCACCACTAATGTCGCAGAGACACAGCAGGTCAGTCAATCAGACTCTTTCTTTTCTGCATAGTAGATGTTGATGCAAGATGTTGTCTGGGACATTTAGGTAATGGCGACTTCTGTGTGAATGCTGCAATCTTACAGAAGCAAGACAGTGGCTGATGCAACAGCAACACGCAGGGGTGCTTGTTGTCGTTTGGTGTGCCTCCTCATCCATGGAAACCCATCCTTCCATGCCAATGATAACTAGATAGGAGCAGACCTCACCCTGCAGCTTCATGGTTTAAAATAGCAAAGTTTTTCAGACGATAGTCATGATGCTAGAATTTTTCCCTTGGGCACGTGTGTAATGGCTAGTGAAGTTGTCAGGAGTTGCATATACCTATTTCTGTAGGCAAAACAGCTTTTTCTGGGAAATATGTCTGCAGGTGTACCTGTGGATAGGCAGTCTGGCATCTAATGCTATAATGGTAGCCACAAGTGGAGTGCCCCTGTTTCTAGCTCAAATACAAACCGTGCTCTCGGTAAGGAGATGTGGAGTCCTGTGTGCACAGGCTGCCCCTGGAGGGTGAAGTCTTTTGAGCATTTGTAGGAACCTGCCTGGGACTCGTGAGGAAGGAAAGACTGATGACTCTGGGCTAGTCGTTCTGATGAGTTGAGAGTATCTAGTATCTGTGGTAACGTTTGCTGGTTCTCTTTCAGAGATAAAAGGCTTAACATGTCCTTTGGTGGTCGTACGTGAACTGAGTGATCACCGTCTTTGGGCACTCAAAGGCATACGCCAGCCAAAGGCTCTAGCGACAGAGTGTGGCTGCCTCCAAACACATGCTGTGTGAGTCCATCAGCAGAGCTGCGGCAGCCCACGCATTCGTGTGTCCCATTGCTCCTTCCAGGGCTTGTGAATCTGGGTGACTGAGCACGAGAGAAAGCGTGGCACCCACTGCTGCCGCGAGATCTGCTGTGCTGGTGTCTAGCAAACAGTAGGAGAGAGCGAGACCCAAGAACCTGTTGTTCAGACCTGTTGCAGGAAGGAACTGTCGCTATTGATGTATAAGGGCGTAACTTTTGCCCTTCAAACCATTGGTAATCCCAAAGTGATAGGTGTATAGCTGAAAGGAATCTTAAAAAAAAATAACCATGACTTCCAATTCTTTGTCAACCTGTGACTCCCATCACTTTTGCCAGTAGAAGGGCCAGCCCCTGTGTAACCCTGGCATTCATTTATCCTGGAAGTAGTCAGCAGACCTTTGTCAATCCACAGACCAGAGTGTGAAAACCATGGTTTTAAGTCCACCTCTCCTGCCACGAGGCTGGGTGAGGTCGAGCTGAATCATGACAGACAGCTTGCAGGCTGTCTTGCTTGAAACGTCCAGCGATGGGGATCCATGATCTTCACTATCCTCATAATCGGAAGGTTTTCCTAAGACACTGTTCGGAATTTACTACAAATTGAGCCACTTTCCCTGATTGACAGGAAGAACAGATGATCTTACAAAATCTTCTTACAAGATTATTCTGTGTATGAGAGGAACTATCCTACTTTCCTCACTAGTATAAGTCTTTCCTAGTTCCTTTGCTACTATTTTCTCAGTCTCTGATTTTTGCTGCCATTCTCCTCATGACTCCCCAGTTTCCCCAAAATGCAGGACTCCAGCAGGCGTTTTATACAGTAACAAGCAAGGCAGAGTAACTGTCTCCTGAGGTTTATGTACAGCATATCAGAAAATATATCGCGAAATATTTTCTACAAGAACATCCCATGGCTGACTTTGATCAAGTCTGTCTTCTGTTACAGTTCCTGGGCGACTCACGTTCCCAGGAGTTCCCATTTTTATTTGTGCATTTGTTTACTACACCTTCCAAAGTGTAACTCTTTCAACTTGTCTTCATTAAATTCGTACTGCTTAATTGGGGCGTTTTCCCCACTTTGTCAAGATCAGTTGCAATTCTGATCCCGTCTTCTAGCCTGTTTCATAATCTCCAAGCTTGATTATATGTGGCTTCATGCATGGATTCTTCATTCCATTAATCTGGGGCTGGGGGGGAAGGGCTCTGTTGTCAATTTAATCTAAAAAGCAGTGTGATTTTCAGTGGGTGCCCATGAATACCATCCCTATCAGATAAGGCTGTTTCCAGCAGGGCATTTTATTAGCATCTTTTAGAGAGATGCTATGATCATCTTAGAAAATAAAAAGCCTTCTGCTTCTTTAGTCTTTGTATGAGTTGCAATAATTTACAAATGTTGAGGGAAAATATTGCCTCCAATCTAGGTGAAATAGAAAAAAATACAACCACCTTAGAAAAACTTGTGCTTTTCTTTTTTCTTCTAAGTCCTAACTTTCCAGCCTGTAATGAGTGAAGAGCTGTTTCTGTTCCTTTCCATCTGTCTTTTTTTATACTAATTCACTGCTGTAATATTTGAGGACTTACAGGCATCCTGTAAATCCTCATGGCAGATCTTTCCTTCTGCCTCTCTACAAGGTCCTCCCTTAGTTTCCAGAATTCCCTCACATTTCCACTTTCCCTCACGTGCTGCCAGTTTCCACACTTCCCCCTTTTTTTTTTGTTTTTAACTCTAGAGCCCTGCTGGATTCCTGCCCAAGCCCAGAAAGGGTATCTGTGTTCTCCTGAATGGGCGATTTTCCAATAATTGGCTTGAGAGCTGGGAAGAGAAAAGGATGGGGAATGTAGGAGGGCAAAGGTTTTGGACATCACAGAGGAAGGCTGGTATTCTTTTCAGGACAAATTTCAGCACTGTCTGCTTGTTTCTCAGATTTTCCCCTGATCTATTCCTTACGCCTGCCGTCCTCTAAACACAGCTGGTGGCCAGATGCTCTCCATTCTGGAAAAGGGCCAGCTTTCTAACGGCTAAGACTTTTTTTTTTCCCAGCCAAAACTTTTGCCTGCATGGTCCGGGCTTCGGAGTAGATTTGTGCAAATGTCTATTAAAGACAGAGGAAACATCTTTAAAGAGGTGTGAAGGCTTAGTAGCCAGGCTCCTATTCGCACTAATGGGAGCTGCTTGCTGAATCCTCCACATGCTGCTTTTGACGCTGAGCCTTTTTGTAGTGAATATCCACTGGCCACTGGCTTCATACCACACGTTGCAGAAGCCCTGGATGGGCTGCAGTGCGTGGTGTGCTGGGGGCTTTTGGAAATTCTCGTTTTGTTTCAGAGGTAGCACAATGTGCTGCTCTTAGAAGATTAAAAGAAAAAGGGAAATCCTCAGTTTGTACTGAAATAAACTGCTCTGAGGTGGTGTGGTGAGAAAAAAGAAAGGGCATCTCTTCTTCCTTCCCCATACCTGTCCAAAATCAGAAGAGGGTTCTGTTACAGCATGCGGTGCAACTAGGTCTGTGGGATTCAGGTATGCAAGACCCTGTTTAAATCTGTGGGGTTTTATGTTCAAGAAAAATACAGGTGGTAAAAAGTTCACACATCCACATACTCAAGGCAAGGTTCCGGCCATCCTAGAGGAAAAGACATTTCTAGTACTCTTGTCTATGGGTTAAATCCTAGGAGAAGCCAAGAACCTGCAGAACTTGTCAAAGTCGGTTGCAAGTATTCAGTGTCCCTCAGGAGATGGCTCTGTCTTAAAAATATTGCTGAAAGATGACATCCTGAAGCCTGCATGCACTGAAGCTGCCTCTGAAGTCGGTGGATGATTGTATTTTCGTTTTTTATGAACAAGAGTTATCTGAAGTCAAAGACTTGAAGTTAGTTTGTTTGACAGAGTGTCTTTCATGTGAGGCTCCGCAAGTACTTTACAGAAATGAAGGGCCTGATGTTGCTTTCATCCCCTGGCCTAGAGATGTTGAAATATATAAGTATTAAAAAGACTTCTTAGGATTTGTCGTAATATTTAATAAATTAGCTTGCAGAAAGTTGGCCTTGAAATAGCACTCAAATAATATCTGAAACCCTATAGATGAAAATATCACTAATTTTAGGTGTCTGCCAAAAAGCACAACATTTATATTTCTTAACTCGTAGCACTTCAGATCACATCTGCCGTACATTTATAACAAGATGAATGTTTTTTATATTTTTAACTTGTTATTTATTTTGAGGCAAGGCCCATTATCTCAGTGGGTGAGAACTGAGGCTGCCCGCTCTGACCAGCTTATCACATTTCAGCAGAATTGCACCTGACCTACCATTTATAACGGGCCTCCAAGAGCAAAAAGTAGTGAAGCTGAGTCTTCAGCTGTGAGTCAATGACCCATGAGTTCAATGAGACCCTGCTGAAAACGTTACAGACGCAGTGCCCAAAGCAGAAGAAAAAACTGGAAGCCCACAGAAGCTAATGGGCATTTGTCAGCTGCCTTCAGTGAGCCTAAGAACTGGGGAAGCAAGCTCAGTGTGGGCAGGAGGGGGGGTATTCAAGTTCTTTTTGTTGCTATTAAATTCTCATTCTTTCAGCTTGGTTCAGGGCTTCTTGCGTGGAACAGCCATGGTTGACCTATCATGTATTTATCTTTGGCACATGCAGAGGGTTCAGATGTGGTATCTCACGTTCTCCTATAGTTAATGTAGTCTTGGTAGATGATGCTTTTTGTGCTTTGCTTGGACTGCTTGTTGCTCAAACACCCAGGAGACATGTCAGCAACTTGCAAGAGAGTTTGCGTTGGCTGGATAGGTTAAATTCAACAAACATCTTGTGGTTTGCAGGCTATGCTGTTTAGTTGGCTAAATCTGTCCACCTGATTTTACATGATGTACCAGAACAGCAATTGTGGCGTTTGTTTTCCTTTGGAGAGGCATTTTTCATCCTTCTTTGGGCCTGCAGTTCTTTCATCCTGCAGAGGTGATGGCACTGTGTGAATGGGCACGCTTAGAGTAGGTATAGGTTTCTGGCCCTGTTGGATGGTGCGCTAACAAAGAGGTCTCAGTAAGGGAAAAGGACTAGGTACAAGAATTTAAATGTCTAGCCCCAGATCTTCGCTTTGGATTTCAGAGTTACAGTGTTGCTGCTTTATTTGTTCTCCAACGCTTGAGCTGCCACGAAGTCAAAGGGGAGGGAAGGGCAGAGGACAGGGCAGGATGTGAGGAGGAAGCAGCCCCATCTCCCACCCCTTGCTCAGCATCCCCAACCAGCCCATTTGGCTCTGGTCTCGTCAGTGCCCGCACAGAGGGTTTGCTCGGTCCCACTGCTCAGATATGGCCATGGAGCTCTAGCAATTGGTAGCTTTTCTTTGTCCTTATAAATATCTCCGCTGCCGCAGCTGCGAGAGTGAATTTGCCTGAACCCCTTTGTGTGTGGTTAACTTTGGTCTTTCCACTTCCCATCATCTCTGCTGCTGTGTTTTCATTAAAACTTCCATTACTCGGCTTTGCCCAGCGCAGTGAGAAGCAATCTTGTTTCTTATTGCCTTTCTAAAGCAAACAAAGGCAGGGAAATAAAACTCTCTGAAATACCCAATCAGAAATCATCCATGGTTTAAAATAAGCCACATTAGAAAATAGAGATGTTCAGACGAAATCAAAAGACAGCCACCTTAGAAAAAGCCAGTGCATAAGGAGGTCATTTTAATTAATTAAGGTCAAAGCCTTAACACCTCATATGTTCTGGCAGGGATGGATTAACAAGGTTCAAAACATCTGGACTTGTTCAAGCCGCAGGTTCAAGAGAGCCCAGCCTTACCCTTTCCCCTTCCCAGCAGTGGATAAATTGACTATCCTATAGCTTACTGCGTGAGAGGCTTTCAAATGAGCTTTCCCAAAGTCTGCTTCTCTCTATTCTGCGTAGTGTTTAAAGAGCTCACAGCACATCTGCGGGCTGAGATGTGCCACTGAGCAGGGTCGAAGGGCCCCGTGCCCCAGCGCTGGCTGTGCCTCGCCGGGGTAGAAGGTAAGGAAGCCCCTGGAGTCTCATCAGAGTGAAAGCTGCTTCCCCAGCATCCAAGCATTCACTTGATCAAACACCCTGCTTAACCTGCTCAAGCCTGGGCAGACCACTGATAGACAAATTTGGGACCGTCGTTTCAATACCTTGGAAACTGATTTTTGCCTTGCAATTATTGAGACTGTGACTAATTGTGCCATTAGGGGACGTTAAGTCTTCCTTGAGTTAGGAGTTCATGTTTATCCATTGAAGAATACAAGGACTAAAGGAAAGTATCCGAGAGCTTTTTGACCTCATGTTCCTGGCTAAATTCCAACTAATACTAGAAAAACTTGACCTATTTTAAGTCCCATCAGTACATTTTGACCAGTGTGTTGCTTCCTGTCCGTATTTCTCCGAGTGTTGTGGCTGCTTGTACAGCCATATGTGCTGTACCAGTGGGGAACAGAGGTGCCTAAGCGTTATGCATACAATAAATAAGTCAGTCCCTTTCTCTGCAATGCAGGACATTCCTTCTGATCTCTTCAGCATTGTGTGGAAGGTTGGATAATGGGCTTTTTACAGCCCCAAGATAAGGTCAACTCTCTTTTTCCCCATTCTCTCTTCGTTCTGCCAACTACCACGCAGAAGAGGGATCTGGATCCTGCATTTTTTGAGTCATAATATAAAAAGCAGCAGAAAAAAAAAAACCAGGAAATATGACATTCTCCCCACCCACCCCCCAGTAACAAGTGGGCTACTACGGTGTCCTTCAGTCCCGCTCATCTGAAAGCTTTTTGTAATACCATTTGTGCATTAATTATCCTCAGAGCAGGCTGTCGATTAGGTTGAAGTCTGGAAAGCATCTTAAGTCATTCAGGACAGAAGTGGCATCGTTAAATAATTTGTTCTATATCATTCAAGCTGTGCGTCTTCTGCCCCTTTGTGTTTTTTTGGTGGTGTGTTGGTTGGCTTTTTTATTGGGAAGAAAAGGTTAAGCGTATGCAATGCTTTGGATTTTCTGTCCATAGTGATCTTTGTGTGTTTGTATGTTCAAGAGAGAGATGGACAGTAAATAGATCTACCGGATATGTTATGAGGCGTGAAATCATGTTTGTAATGAGATTTCTTGTTAATGGCAGTCAGCCTTCCTCAATGCTAAGCATTAATGCAATATCCATTAGTGCAGCTAAACCTCCCTCCGCTCCACTTTCCCAAACGGGTTTCACTTTGTACCTAGTTTAGCATTTATAAATATTTGATACAAGGTTCAAGAAATAATTTACATGTTAAATGAAGGACGTACGAATGTTCTAGGAAAAATACAAGTTAAGATTGTAGCATAACATCATTCACAAACCAAACATGAAAGCATGATGAAATTTGCCCCATTAAAATTGCTGGAAGCCTTTTCATTGATTTTTCTAGTCTGTGGATTAGGTCTGTTTTCCATCTCTCTTTCATACTATGTCACCTTTGAAGCCTTTGCGCATCTCACATTTTCCAAGTCAAATGCATATCTGTAATTAGAAAGCGAAATCTTGATCTTTAAATGGGGAAGAGATCCTTCCTCTGTCATCCACTTCTGAAGGGCTGGGCTGGTATCTTTATGTTTACCATGGAAAAGAGCAGCTGCATGGGGAAATCCCAGCGGGAGCCTGAAAAGGCAGAAGAGCTACCGTTGTCTGTGGGACAACTCTTTCCTTCCTTCCTGCCTCCCTCTTCACATCCGCTCCCGCTTGTCTCTGAGGTGTCTTTGAACTTAAAGCTAGAAGAGAAAAATGAAAGCAAGAGGAGAGGAGAAAGAGAAATAAAATGATTTCTAGAATGGTGCAAACCATTGAGCTAACCTTGATTTATTTTTTTTTTTTTGCAGCTTTTAGGCAGACTCCAAATTTGTGTAATGTAAGTCCAGGAATGGTTATGATTGTTTTGCATTTGTGACAATCGATAGGAGTTTGTTGGGTTTTTTCCCCTAGCAGAGTAGGTTTTTTTGCTGCCATCCGCTGTTGGGGTTTTATGGGAAGGTTTCACCTGACTTTTTATTGAGAAACAAATGAAAGGTGACACAGCCCAACAGTAATCGTCAACAGACACAGAGATATTGTCCTCCATCCCACACATGTAGCTTAAATACTTGTTTGTGGCTTCACGAGCATGTTTGAGGTCATCTACAATTAACAACACAGGTGAAGCTTTCTTCCCCTTTGCTTATCCATTTATGATGGATTAAAATAAAATAGCAGAGAGAGTCAGAGTATAGACAATAGGATGGCAGATGTTTTTCAATAGAGAAAGAAGTGCAAATGTTTCTGGAACCAAATATTTTTCTTCAAAAAGACAGATATGCATCTGTGGCTAGTTTGAAGATGTCAGTCTTTCAAGTCTGTTAGATGCTTTTGAAAATTGCCTGATCTGTACTGTTAATGTTTCCACTGAAGACACTAACTTAGGGTGCTCTGCAACAAGGCAGCAGGGAATGTATTAAAAATAGAGGAGCTCAGCCATAATCTGAAGCGGGAGCTTTTGTCCACTGTGTCCGCAACTTGAACGTTATCTTAGAATGTGTGTTTGTATTTGTAATTTCTTTTGATTTTTTTTTAATTACTGTTTTTCAAATGAACATGATTTTCCCTTGAGTATAATGTATTCAGTCAGCAAGATCAGAAAGCTTTACATGTTCTGTCACATAATCAGGTTTTTAGCATAAACGTTGGGAAAACTCTGAAAGCGTCTTCTCTGAGTGCACCTTGGGTTATCTTAACCCCCATTCTGTCTGATGCTGATCCTTTTAAAATCTCCAATGAGATTATGATTCATTTGTCATTGCTAGATGTCATTTTGTTATCACTGTACAAAGGCAGAGCAGCATGTGAAACCAGGAAGTTGTTTGTTTTATTTTTTTTTAATATTGTATTACTCTGAAAAAGAGAAAAATTAATTAATTGGTGATCTTTGTTTCTAGTGTAAAATACTCCCCTTAGCTTGAAAGGACATTTGCAAAGCCTCTACTCTGAATGCCTAGTGCTAATCAAGTTACAAAATGGAGGAAAATGGTACTAGAGAAAGATTTTTGAAAAACTTAACTCCCATGGTGCAGAACATGCACTTGTTAAAGTCTGCTCGCTGGCTCTCATGAAGTCAGTGGGAATCCTTAATGGGAGTTACTGCAAGGCTGTATGGTTTTTTTAATGCACTAGCAGATATAATTTCCCATCCAGTCATCTGCACAGTTGTGGCTGGTACACCATAAAGGCTGAAGGCCAAATCCTGCTGGCATTGCACACAGCAGCCTGGCTTCAGCAGGGATCATAAACGTGTATTTATGTCACACAAGTTAGTTGCACAATTTTGAGGTTTTTTTTTTGCTGAGGGGAAATGGGAGAGGGTAGGCTTTCCTTCTACTCGTTGATCACAGCCTTTGTGTTTCCAATGACTTTATTGGAAGCATCATATATTTACATGCTGCAGAATGAGGCCTGCATGGGGTGGGAAAGATTTTTATTAGTTTAGACCTGCCTAAGAAAACATCTACCATTCTAAATTTAGACAAGTTGCATTCCATATCCCTCTGTTTAGTGGATCGGTCTGATGTTTACTCTTTAGTAAATTACATTTGGTCTTTTTTTTTTTTTAAGTTTCTTTGAGGGCATTGCCTGCTGTCAGCTAGTGTAAAATAGTGCCAAGGACTTCCAAACATACCCTTGGGGCCAAACTGTGCTAGCTTCACATACCACAGTCCCATCAAAAGCAAAGAAAGCTGGACTGGGCACATGAACTGCAAACCCCCCGGTGTCCAGTTACATGTCCTGCCTCATTTCATAGAGATTGATGACTTCCTGGGAAAAAAAACCCACATGGTGCCAATTCACCCCCGTTAAAAATGCATTGAAGTCAAGGAAATCATATTAGACGTGACTGTAGTCTACCAAATCCAGTCCTGTGCATAGACAGAACTCCCAGGGAAAATAACGGGAGTTTCCATTATGGAGCTTGCAGAACAAAGCCTACGTAATGAACTATGACAAAATGTCAGCTTTGTGTAAACTCTCCTGGTGGGTCTGTGTAAAGGTTTTTAAGAAATCTTTGTTGGAACACACCAGAGAATAATAAACTTGCACCTTGATAGAATAGCTTTATTTGTATATACTCTATGTAAATTTTAAACCAGAGGATACATGTCATTCCTTGTACATATCTGACTGGAATGGTGGCAGTGCTGTGCACTGCTGTTTAGGAGATCCAGGTTCTCCAGTCTTGGGTTTCCAACTGTAAAGGCTGCAGGAGACTGCTTGGGACCAGCCAAAACATAGGATGGATAGATGCTCACCACCCACTGCATAGAGATGAAGGAGCAGGAACGGGAACAGATGTTGGCTATAGAGAAGATTGCTTGCCTCCACTCCTGGCTAAAGGACAAGTGCCTCCTTCGCTGTCATCTCCAACAGAAGTGATTTCTGGTCAAAGAGTGCGGAGAACATTCAGAGCCCCATTTGGATCAGCCTTTCATAGGGGTCAGAGCTTGCTGGGAGCCCACACTTCTGGTGTAACATGGGAAGGTCCACGAAAAAGCAGTGTGTATATACATCTACCTATCTGTCTGTCTGTTATCTAATATCCCGGTGTTTCTGTATTGAATGGTTTCAGTAACCTGTAAACAAGTGATTGCTCCTGTGGTGTTACTGCTTTGAAATTCTTTGCATGCACTCTGGCATAGAATTCTTTAAGAAAAGAAATTATACATATTATATATATATATTGTAGCTTGCAAAATATTCATGTTGAAGAGCCATGTTTTGTGCAAATTGTACATTTATGTTGTGAGCAATATTGCAATATGACCTTTTATTAGTTGTTGGCATTAAAACATGTTTTTGTTGATAGTAGATTTGTCACATTATTTTTGGGCGTAATGTATGTATCCCAAGCTTTCAAACTCAGGCATTAGATCAACTACTGAAGGAGACTTTTTCTGTGCAGTAGAAATAGCACAGGCTTTCCGTAAATAGGCGGGTATGCGAGTCCCTTTCTGTTTTAACGCAAGTGGCAAGGCTGATTCTTCATGCAGTTTGTCAGGCCAGTACTTCTCTTTTGTCAGTGCTGGAATTCGTGCTTGGTACGAGGACGCTGTTGCCCTCATCTATAAGAGAACTAACACCCCAGCCTCGCAAAACAAAGTGCTTAACTCCTGCTGCCCTCTGTCTCCGCAGGTGCTTCAATATAAATACAATGAGGACTTAGGAAACTTCCGATTTCCTGTTATAATTTCAAATGTTCATGCTAGATAGTTTTCCATGTAGGGGCTAGATAAAAGCGTAATACCACTATGGCTTTAGGAAAGCTACAGTGTTTGGAGCTTGACCTTGAAACGTTTACCTGATTTCTGAACATCGTCGGTGGCTTTGTTTGCTCAATGTTTACCTCTGAGAAATGTATGCTATTGATTTAAATGTTTAATATATTGACTGCCTTTTTTGTATATTTGTTATCATAAAGGTTTGGTTTAAATGCTGACAATTGTAGTCTATTTTCAGACTTTAAATAACATACAGTTCTGTATGTGGAAGGCAAAGTTATTAATGAATATAGCAATTTGGTATTTTATTCCTATTTTATACAGCTGCCCCCATAGGTTATTGTCAGATGGCAATGAATATTGCTGAACAGCAGGTGGAACTCCTTTGAGCGTGCTTATGAGCCATCTCTGTTCAATAAAAATTCCATTGTTTTCTAGCCTAGGAAATGGCTGCTGTGAGTGTTTTTTGTTGTTTTTTTTCTCCTCTTCAGGTGTTTCTCGATGTACTTCAGACAGCAGCAGGACTGGGGTTCTCCCAAGAACCATCTCCCAGAAACCACATGCGTTTGGGATTTTACGTCTGGAAATCCTGGCGCTGTTTTCCCCCGTACACTGCTGTCAGTATGGTTGCTGTGCGTGGGAAGAAGTGACACGGAGGCTGTTCCCAAAAACTTTTCTCTGAGCCCTGATCTGGCAAAAAATGGGCACGTCAGATCTGGGAACAGAGCTCCGTGGTGCTTAAAATTAAGCATCTGCAAATGCATCGTAGCCGGTTTGGATGCACGAGGACCCAAAAGGCTGGAATCTTGCTTCATGACACAACGTTGCTGCAAGTGTATACGAATGCGTTGTAAATGGGTATCGCAAAGAGAAGGCAGAAGTAAATAGAGGGAACTGATTAACTTTGGCATGAGCGTAAAAATCAGACTTGGAAAAATATTTTTATTTTAGCATTTTTTTTCTTTTTTGATTTTTAAATTAATTTACAATGTTTTCTCTTTTGTCTGGTTTTAGTGGGTTTGGAGTCAAGTCCTTTCTTCATATGTACCGGATTATTAAGAGACAGGTTGGTCCAGAAAGCAAAAGGAGGTAATAACCTTTCAAGCATGGCCTAGATGTGAGTCGTGGGAGTGAGACACCGCTTGCACGGTGACTCTCCAGACCAGCATCGTGGCTCTCTCAGGTGCCTTTGGGCTCTGCAAGCTCGGCTGTCCAGCAGCAGAGTTGGAAAGGCAGCTCATGGGGGAGGCTTACGGTTTTCAAAATTTCGTAAAAGATGTAGGCCCCCTTGCCTGCCTCCCCAGTAGCTGAGAAAAAACCAAGCTTCTTATACAGCAAACAGGGGTGATCTGTCTCCTTTACCAACCAGTGGTACTGGAACGATTTAAAAACATTATTTCTGAGTTAGCTCTTCACTGAGAAAAACAGGGAAGTTCAGATATCATTTCTCTGGGTTCTCTGTAAACTCATCTATGCTTTTGGTTTGCTTTCTGTTCACATTTTTGGAGGTTTTTCTGGACAATCTTAACATGTAGAGACTGCGGGCTTTGGCACACATTCACTGGATTGATTAAGGTTTAGGACAGTCCTGACATTCCTGACCACTTCTGCGTTTTCTCCTCTACAGGGCAGAAATGGGCAGCAATGTCTAAACCACCACTGCTACATACTAGGGCTCACTGAGAGGAGCCTCAGGATTTTGTCCTGAGGCAAAGGCACTGTCAGAAGTCCTTGATGTATGTCTGCTGATGGAATCAGTAGAGGAGGCATCTGTGTAACATAAAAAAGATCATTGTATGTCTCAGTTTGACTACTTAGAAAGAACACTAACATTTAAACCACTCAAAAATAATATTATTACTTTTTAAATCTGCATAGTGGCTTATACCAGCATATTTCTAGGTGTGTAGCAGTATCAGCAAAATTTTTCCACATCAACAGAGCCTTGTGTTTTAATGAACATTTCTGCTGTGGCTTTCATTTTGTCTAATGAATATTTCAAGGAAACTGTTGTTCCAGGGTAGGCGTGTGGGCTGGCTATCTCTCAGCTTTGCTATGGAGATGTAAGACTGCAAGGTAAATGATGTCTGAGAACCTGTGCACGTATCCTTGCAGGCTGGGAGGCTGCCATACCCAGTGCAGCCCTACTGCCTGGCTACCTTCCTAGAGCTTATCAGCCCCTCTGCTCTACAAGCCGTTGTCTGCCAGGCTTGTGTAAGAAGTTGGAGTCTCCTCCTGGAATAACAAACATTTGAAGTAACCAGTATTGAACAACACACTTAAATATGGGGGAAATAAAGATGTGCCACCATTGAGACAAATACTGGCCCTAATGTCTCCCATCGCTCCCATGGTGCTGGAGGGGTGAGACTCCTCAAGTGCTTTGATGTGTCCATCTGCCCTCAGAGGCGCGAGGCAGCCTCACCACATGCGCACGTGCCACTTCTCCTGGTGCTCACCAATACTGTGGACCTCTGGTCGGCAAAGCCTGGAGCTGGAGGCTGTAGTGATGTCTGGGCAATGCACACAGCCCCCGCTTCCCGCCTGCTGTGAGAACCGTTACGGGGCAGAGCTCACATAACTTGGCTGAGTCCCAGCACGTGGAGCATCACCACTTGTTTTTTTTCCCATACCCATATGCTTACTGACTTTCCTTTACTAGTAAATCCTTAGCATGTTGTATAGTTCTACACTTTTTTTCAACTTCCTTCATTTTCTCTGTGTAAGTTGGCCAAGAAAGGCCTGCTAGTTCCTACCTTCATGTGCGTCTTGGTTCGTCCTCTCTCGCACGCCTCTTTTCCTCTCAACTCTCTACTCCTGGATTTCCACCAATGCATTTAAAGTTATTTTTCTCTATTGACTGTATGTGGCAAATGTGAGTATTCTCCATAGCCAGCCATCTTTTCTCCAGCTTACCAAGAGGGCACTGACGATTTTTTTTTTCCCTTCCTTTATGTCGGCTCCAGCACTATCTTACAGCAGTCATAGCAGGGATGATGGGATTCTCGCTCCCAAGCTCTCAGCACATATTTTGGGGAAGCAGATGCTCCATATGCACGCCACTCTGCCCTGATAATACATTCACTGTATCCCAATAGGGATTTAATGCCTTTAATGTGTATCAGGTTCACATTGAGATCACACTTATGAGACTAGTTAAAAGATAAGTGACAGACCTAGTTTATGCCATAAAGTTAAGCAAAGAGCACCAAAAGCAATACGTAAGATCTGGAAGAATAAGCCTTAGCACAAGGACGTTTTATCTTTTAAAGTGAGGATGTTGGTGCTCTCCCAGAGAACTCCTTAAGGAGATTATGGATGAAAGAAAACCAAAGCAGCCTTGTTTCAACTACCTGAAAACTTAGCTTTATGCCTAGCTATCAGTTCAAGAGTTCTTCCCTCCAGGCTATGCTGCTGTGTGCAAACAGCGGGGGTAGTCTCCCTTGACAAGAGGCTGCCCTGCTGAGATCTGATCTTCCTTTGGTTTCCTCCCACTATTCATGCTCTCTATTTCACAGAAACACACAGGGAATGCAAATAGAGAATCAGAAGGTAACCTTGAGGACTTTTATGGCTGCCCTTGGTGTTTCAAAGCCACTCTTAAGTACTCCTTTCTTTCTTCCCTAAGTTAGAGGATTTCTTGATGTTGTGACTTTGCTTTTAGCTGTTCAGTATCTCTAGGACTGCAACATTGCAGCTCATTTAGAAAACAGAACATTTTTTTGAGTAAAATGCCATGCTAGTGTATTAATCCCATTCCCCTCCTCTCATCTGAAGAGGTCAGCTGAACTACAGCCGTAAGCCTACAGCATAACTTCTCTCAAAACACATAAAATTCCCTTTATTTTCCTGCTTATAGCTGCATGATTTGCAGTATGAACTTTTTCATAGCCTTGTAGTACCTTCCAGCTGTCATATTTGAAATGTTCACAGTGTCTCTGACAGTTTCGTGATTCAAGGTAGATTAAGGTCCCTGCAGAGCCTTGGACACTGGAGGTCTTCATGTTTTCAAGTAGTTATCGGAGAGCCTGCTGGCAGCAGCTGCTTCAACATGACTCCTTCATCAGACAGCTCTCTTCTCCCTTCCACCCTTACTTAGCGTGAAGAGGAATACCATAGCTCTCTGGGCACCTTGACACAGTCCCTAAAAGAGAAGTTGGACCATCCCTTTGGAGGAACCATTAAGTTTTCCCACTGACCCCGCTTTTCTTGACCTGGTAAGTCCACACATGAACAAAAGTTTGCTCTGCCTAGATAGGTAATTTAATCCAGCTGAACCTTTCCGAATGTTTATGACGACACCTTGAACAAGATACAGGCACACACTTACTGTTGATGAGAACTATCTGGCCCTCACATCCTTAGGTGAAAAGCAGTAGGTAGGGATGGGTCAAATGCGGATCCAGAAACAGGGGCAATATTTTAGCGCATTTCACTTCAGACAGGCAGAAGTTTCTGACTCCAGGCTTGGTGACTAAACTGAAACAGTGAAAATCACTACTGTCAAGTCTGGCCTTACTTTGCTGAGGTCTCTCAGGAGGAAAAGGAACTCAGCTCTGCTCATCAGAGGCTAAGAAATCAGACCTTTCTTACAGCAAAAGAGATTCCAGGCAGAAACCAGGATTTCTGGAGAAATTAGAGAAGAAATACTGCTGTGTCCGATTGAGCTTTGATGAGGAAAAAAAAAAAAATGGAGCCTTTAGGTTTTAAAAGCTCAGTTTTAGAAGAGGCCTAAGGCCAGCCCAGAACAGACCGTGGCATGAGAATGTTTGATGACAATTCTTCTGGTCGGAGACCTTTTATTTCCCCAGGATCTGAACTTGGTCCTCGCACCCTTCCTGGGACAGCCATTTGAGTCCTTGGTTTCTGTTGCACATATCCTTCTTCATGGACATTTCTTCTCCAGAGAGATTTCTGTCAGCTATACAGCCTTCTTCCTGATTAGTACAGCTCTCTGGGTTCATCCCAAAATTCCTCCAACGGTTGTGTCAGAATTCCATCCAAATTAAACAATGAACATCTTCTTTCCTTCCCAAGCCTCACACCTCTGCGGTTGAGTCATCTTTGGACACTAAATACCAAAAAGACCATTTTTTTGCTGGTGTGATATGACCTATGAGTCGTCCTGGCTGGTTCCTTGGGGTGAGTGGGCTGTACTGCAGTACGGCTCAGTTGCTATCGCAGGTATCTGCAGGAAGCTTCATGCCTGGGGCACCATTCTTTCAACCCTATCGCTGTGATTGCGAAGGCACCATGGAACAATAATGCATTTCATAGAGTGGTCTTTCTTTTCTTAAGAAGACCCTGAGACCCACGTCCCCAGCAAGTGTATGATAGACAGAAGTATTGGAATCACACAGCATTTATGGACTGGCTCTAAAAAGAGAAGAAAAATTATTAGTTGTAAATGCAGTTTTCTAAGCTTTAATATCCATGTGAATAGTTGCTACCTATTTTCCTTCCTCCTTCTCCAAGACTTTTTTGTGGTACTTCTGTTGTTGAGCCTCACCACAGTACATGGCTATTTCGTGATAACGTACGTGGTAGAGCACGTGTGCCCCCTCTGGGTATTGCTTCAGAAAAAACAAATCTGGCTCAAGTGTTTGCTGTGCAAACCTCCACACTGTAAACGTATACATCTGCAAAAAAACATATCCAGGAACCACAGTGACTGGAAAGTAGCCTCGCTCTCCCCCTCTTTGCTGCATAACACTCCCCTCTGCCTGTCCTTTGGGAATAGCAGCTGCTTCCACAAAACTTCTCTCAGAATCTGGAGGAAGACTGACAGTCAAACTGTTGCCAACTCACACGTGGGAGGACAAGAAGGATTTCTTGAACACTGTAGGAGAAGGTGACCAGCAAAACAAATAATAACAGCCCGCCAAAAAGACAAGCATACTAAAATCCAAGATTGGCAATTATCTAGAAGCCCAGCAGGACTAGGATGCCCGTGCTACACGGCAATACAAGGAACAGCTAGAAAGATGGAGTTTTTGCCTCAGTATGTTTGTGTCCACATTAAGACAAAATGCAGCAAATGGGTGAAAGGAATGGGGGGCATAAGTGGTAGTAATATTTTAATAGATATTTATTTCTCTCTCATGCCAGAACCACAGAAGAATCAGGATAAAATAATGAGAATGCTACAGTGGTGCTGTCTAGTGACATGTGGATGAAATAACGTAGCCATTCCATCTGCCAAGCTGAAGTTTGGTTGCCAAGTCCTTGAGCTTTACCATGAGAAATGCTCCTTCCCCTAACCTCAGCTTCCCATCCATGTAATTTGCAGTTATCCCCTGAATTAAAATTTCAGCAATGGAAACAGCAGTGATTTCCGCATGTTAGTAAGAGACTACCTTCCCATATGTTACAGCTAACATTTTATCCATTTTCTCTGATTAATGAGTTAGCTAGTATAGGACACTGACATTGGGGAGGGCAAAAAGCAGCACCTCCTGTGAAGACGCCAGTCCCTCACAACTTCCTGCAACTCCCTCTCGCTGTTGACTCTGTGCATTGGTTTCTTTTACTTGGATAAATTTTAGAGATCATAACAAAAAGGTTTTTCTAAACCTTTAATTTTGGTGGTTTGCTGCTGATGTATTTTAGAGCCAAAGTGGAAGCAAACATCAGCGGGGGAAGCTGTGATCCAGCGTGGGAAGTGAAGGACTTGAAGAGCCTGGAGATGGGGCAGCACTTTGTTTCTCCAGAGCACCCAGGAGGAGTGGCTGCACGATGACCTATTACTTGGCATAGCATTAATTTCTGTTACTAAAGGGGCCTTGGAGCTCTAGCAGGTCCCAGCCTCAGCTAAAGGTGGCAGAGGTGCCAAGTGGGACTGGGCTAATTAAGAGAATGTCATGGTTTAACCCCAGGCGGCAGCTAGGACCACACAGCCACTCGCTCATTTCCCCCTGGTGGGATGGGGGAGAGAACTGGAAGTGAGAAAGAAGTCACGGGTTGAGATAAAAACAGTTTAATAGGTAAAGCAAAAGCTGCACACACAAGCAAAGCAAAACAAGGAATTCATTCACTGCTTCCCATGGGCAGGCAGGTGCCCAGCCATTGCCAGGAAAGCCGGGCTTCGTCACACCTAATGGTTACTTGGGAAGACAAACATCAAAACCCCAACCACCACCTGCTTCCTCATTTTTCCCCCAGATTTATATACTGAGCAAGACATCACATGGTGTGGAATATCCCTTTGGCCAGTTGGGGTCAGCTGTGCTGCCTGTGTCCCCTCCCCACTCCTTGTGCCCCCCAGCCCTCGCTGGCCGGGCGCTGTGAGGAGCAGGAAAGGCCTTGGCTGCTCGGCCACGACCAAAACCCCCACTGCGCCGCCAGCCCCGCTTCCCATCCCGGCTCCAGCGCACAGCCCCGCTACAGCTGCCGGCGAGAGGGTCAACTCCATCCCCGCGGCAGCCACGACAGAGGAAGCGGCCGGGCACCCTTCTCAGACTAATCCTATGAAAAACCGGCGCCCCTCTCGCTGACGGCGATCCGTCTCCCGACAAGTTCTGTCAGTCACCGGCCGGCCCGAGGGGGACACTAGAGCAGGGCGACCCCCCGCCGCCTCCCCGCTACCGCCGCGCAGGCCTCACCCCCCCGGCACCGCCCCTTCCGGATCCGCCCACTCAGGCCTCTCCCCCCTGTAGCCCCGCCCCTCTCCCCCCCGGGCCGTCACGGCGCTCTGTGATGACCTCACGCGGCTTTGTCTCCGCCCCTTCCGTTTTTCTCCGCCGCTAACAGGCTGTGGCTCCACCCTCCTCCACTGGTGACGTCACTCGGGGTGCGCCGGAGCCGCTCGCACGCGCTGTCGCCGTCCGCGTGCCGCCGCCGCCGCCATGAGCTGCCCGGTGACGTGCGCCGCCTGGGTGCGCTGCGGCGTTGCCAAGGAAACGCCGGACAAGGTGTGTGCGGGGGGGGCCGGGCTGAGGGGACCCCCGCCACACCTTCTCCCCCCCGCCGCCATCATCCCTCTCTCCCTGTGTCCTCCCCGCAGGTGCAGCTCGACCAGGAGGAGCTGAACCGTCTGATCGAGGAGGCCCAGGACAAGCTGGGGTGAGCCGGGGGGAGCGGGGCCGGGGCGGGGTTGGAGCCCCCACCGAACCTCGCCGTGGTGTGGAGGGGCCGGGCGGGGGGAGCGGCGGGGGAGGGTCTCGCTGAAGGCCCGGCTCGGGAAGCGGCGGCGGGCAGAGGAGATCGGCCCCGGCCGGCCTGGGCTGCTCCTGGAGAGGCCGTGCCGGGTGAGCCCGAGTGCCGGGAGGGTCGTCTGTCCGGAGAGCGGGCGGAGAAGCGTCGGATGGAGGATGTGTCCTGCCTGAGCCGCGGGTACGGCAACGTGGGTGGTGTTCCCGTGTGGTTCTTCCGACGTGACCCGTGGGCCGTCAGGCCAGCCGAGCCTTTCAGGTGAAGTCTCCAGAGATCCTCTCGGGGCCAGCTCCTCGCTGGAGTTGCCATTCCCCTCTGGAGTGGATCTGTAACTGCGGGTGCTGGGGAGTCCGGGGGGCAGTTTGGTGCCTTGGGGATGTGGCCAACTGAGGTGGAAGTCCCAGATGGACACCGTGAAAAAGCGTATGCTGAGCGGGCGACGTGACAATCTAAGCAGGTCTGGAGGCCACAGCAGAGCTCAGAAGGACTTGGTATTTTGTGCTTCTGCAAAAAAAAGGCAAAACTTCACGCAGATATTTATGGTTTGGGTATTTACGGCTCACATATGAAACGGTAGACATCATAACTCTCCACTTGGCACTAAAAGTTGCTGGTTGTGTAGTTGTGTTAAATTTTGTCATTCTGCTTTTAAGAAAAAGGTAAATAAGCTTATGGAAAGAATAAGAAAAGTGAGAGATTTAGAAAACATAATCTATGGAAGACAATAGAGTAATGTCTCTCTTTTGTCTAGAAAAAGATGAGGGACTGAGGCCTTATTCCGTTTTCCAGCCTTTTTCAGCTAGATCTGTGTATAGATTTAGGCATCTCATTCTGTTTCGGCTATGTAGGGTGTGTGGTTACGCCACAGTATGTGTGACTCAACAGGCATAGGTATGCAATAGGTAGCAATAAAAACTTTTTTTAGTTCGGTGACTGTTACCCACCCAATTTCTATTAGATGGATCTGTGCCTTTATTGCTGAACAGAGTGTTTTGTCCCAGAACGTGTTTTGTTCTGGTTTTGTTTTTTAATGGTTCCAAAATCATCTTAAACATCTGGAAGGTTCTTACTTTATATCAATTTCTTTAGCAGTTATGTTTAATGTTTCCGTTCTCTGCGGTGTTACTTGTTTCTTCTTTATGTGTGTGAGCTTTTGTTTTTCTGGGTGGATTCCTTTCTCTTGCAATTTCAGAAACAGAAAGATTTGAGGTGCTGCTTATTAGTAATTATGCATTCCAGCATGGAACTGTAAAGACCATCCGCAACAACCAAAGGGGTTATGATCGCTTTATAACATCTGGTACTTTGTAGAATTTGTTATGACATCAGTCACTTTTTTTCCTGTGCAAGGATCACAAATCAGGCTCAGATTTAGAGTCTCTAGCTATCTTTTTTCCTGTGTAATTTTACTGAATAGATTATAAAGATAGGTTTCTGTTATTTACTTTAGAAATCATACCTATGCGAACTATCTTGCCTCATTACTGCCTGGGAATTTTGCGTACAGGAGGACAGAAATGCTGGATTCTGCACATAGGACGCAGTAACACTTGTCACAAGTATAAATTGGGAGAGGGGTGGTTGGAGAGCAGCTCTGCAGAAAGGGATCTGGGGGTGCTGGTGGGCAGCAGGCTCAATAGGAGCCAGCAGTGTGCCCTGGTAGCCAGGAGGACAAACTGCATCCTGGGGTGCATCAAACACAGCATCACCAGCCGGTCAAAAGAGGTGATTATCCCACTATATTCAGCATTGGTGCTGTGTGCAGTTCTGGGCCCCACGATTTAAGAAGGATGTGAAGGTCCTTGAATGCGCCCCGAGGAGGACAACAGAGCTGGTGGAATGGCTGGAAGGAATGTTCTGTGAGGAACGGCTAAGGACTTTGGGCTTGACTGGCTGGAGAAGAGGAGGCTGAGGGACAACCTCACTGCTCTGTACAGCTTCCTGAGGAGGGGAAGCGTTGATCTCTTCTCCCTGGGATCCCATGATAGGACGTGTGGGAATGGTTCAATGCTGCACCAGAGGACGTTCAGACTGGACATTAGAAAGCATTTCTTTACCAAGAGGATGGTCAAACACTGGAAGAGGCTTCCTAGAGAGGTGGCTGATGCCCCAAGCCTGTCAGTGTTTAAGAGGCATTTGGACAATGCCCTTAATAATGTGCTTTAACTTTTGGTCAGCCCTAAAGTGATCAGGCAGTTGGGCTAGGTGATCATTGTAGAGTCTTTCCAACTGAAATGACTCTGTTCTGTTCTGTTCTATTCTTAAAACTATCACCTGTGCAGTAGGACAAGGGGTAATGGTTTTAAACTAAAGGAGGGTAGATTTAGTCTAGATAGAAGGAAGAAATTTTTTATGATGAGAGTGGTGAAACACTGCAGCAGGTTGCCCAGAGAGGTGGTAGATGCCCCATCCCTGGAAACGTTCACGGTCAGGTTGGAAGGGGCTCTGAGCAACCTCATTTAGTTGAAGATGTCCCTGCTCATTGCAGGGGGGTGGACTAGATGACCTTTAAAGGTCCCTTCCAACGCAAACTATTCTATGAAATGCAGTGTATCCAGCAGGAATGAGTTCCTGTCGCACACACTCCATGGAGGTGTCTGGGATATGTGTTAGGTCCTCAGCCAATGTTTGATGTATGCTTCCTTCTACTGAATTTTTTGTATATGGAAACTCAATTGTTCGCACACAGAGTTTTCTGGATGTTGCATAGTTTGTCCTGTAAGAAGTAATCTGCAATATGTCCCTACCTAATTAATTTTATGTTGGCCTTTTTTCTTCTAATACAAATATGGGAAGTATGAGGAAATAAAATCTTAAAAATCTTGAAGAAATGCAAGAGTCATCACACGTGACAGGACATGTGGGTGGGATGAAAAAAAAAAAGGAATTGGACACATGCAAATGCGCAGAAGTGAGGTTGAGAGCATTGTATCCACAAAAAAAGGGTAAGAGAAAGGGATTTAGACACACAGTTTATCTCTGTCGAATGGAATTTGTGTCACGTTTTGTCATGAAAACTTTCAAGGAAAAGCTTTCTCTGGAAGCCTGAGAATAATGGTGCCTTGTATTTTGGGAAAAGATAGGAAAGGAGTGAATAGATTTCCAAATTAGTGGCATAAAGACGTGAAACCTGTGTGGACAGCCGGGATGGTGTGCTGAAATCTTGTTAGCAGTCCACTAAGTAATTACCTGGAAGCATGCTGAATGTCTGTCACAGTTTCTCAGGGATGTGTATCTTTAAACAGGGATGGTGCCGATGGTAGCAATGAAGGCCAGATGGCACGTGGCAGAGATAAGTCTTCTCATAAAAATGAAGGTCTGTCTGATGATGAACTGGAGGAGTATGATCTGGACAATTACGATGAAGAGGAATACGCAGGTAAGAAGTCAAATGTCAGGTATGCAATCTAGGTGAAGAACCTTTTCACTTCTTATTGTACGTAAGAAATTAATATGCTAAAACCGCACAGTGCTATATTTCAAATGCTGGAAATTCACATTTGTAATTATTTGCTTATTCCAGTTTCGGAAATCATTTAGTGGGTGAAACAATTCTGTGTGTCCCCCTGACATTAGAACCGAGAGCAGTGTTGAAAAGAGTTTCACTCCCCCTGCTGTAGTTCTGGAGCAGAGCAGCAGAAGTCCCTGAAAGCACTAAGCGATTTAAGAGGTTCTTATGTTTGGAACTTGGAAGTCCATTTACCCCACCCCTTAAAATTTCTAATACAGGTGTTGGTCCAGGGGTTTCTAACTTCCATCTGTCATTGGCATGTATAAAAAAATGTTCTGAAATTCCCATGTAGGTGATTTAAAACTTGAAGACTCTTTGGCTGCTTTGGCAGTGTATGGGAGCAATGATCAGGATCCTTACATCACTCTAAAAACCACTGTAAGTACTATAAAAATGTTATATATCTCAAACAGCATAAACTTAAAAATCAGTTAAATTTTCCCACTGCCGGACTGCCTTAGGGTCTGTAGGTGCTTGCAGTTTGCCAAAAGTTTGCCAGACTTTTGATCAGATGGAACTCTTTTAAGGTTGCTTTGTGCAGTCACCTCTATGCATGCTTTTTACGTTGAAGTCAGAAGTTAAGGTGAACTGGCTCATGATTTAAGCCACATGCTTCTGTACATGGAGGTGGTTTGTCACCTATCTATCAGGACCCAGAAAATACTTGAAGAAGTAAGAAATCTCAGTATCTCAGGCTACTAACGACCCAAATTAGAAAACTTCCCAGATTGCAAGACCCTTACAACCCTCCACCAGTTTATGGAAGAAACCAAACTGAGGTGGATTCAGGCTACATGTCAAATTAGGGGTATTGAATGAAGAAATATGTCCCTGTTAAGCATATATGCGCAGCATAGTGCGTAGTTGACTGTTTCTGCCTGTATTAGTTTCCACCAAGTATCAGACAGGGAACATCTTAGCAGGAGCTGGCTTTGTAGGAGCTCTGCGGGGGGTGAAGACATCTCTGGCTGCAGCCTGGCACAAGCTAACTGTGTCAACAGTGCTGTCCTGTTATGCAGCCTGTTTATCTCTCTCTGGTGAACAGGTATGCAGCACGCAAGACATGAGATAATTCTTCTACTTTACTTAACGTCAGTATTGCCTTAGCTAGAATATTGGGTGCCTCTTCAGAAAAGATATGGAGAAATTCCAGAGAATATCCGGCAGTTTAGTTCAGAAGGTTAGGCTGCTACTTGTGAGTGACTTAATTTACATGGAGAGATTACAGAAATCAGTTACAAGGTGAGGTTGCGTGAGAAGAGACGGTGTAAACTAGAGAGCAACTAGGAGAAACTATGATCACCTGGGGCAGGGTGATGAAGTAGGTGAATTTTTGAGACCTCTTAGAAGCATAAAGATTCTGAGATTTTTCTGGGTGCTGTCCTTCTTTATACTATTTTGGATTCTTCACAAAGTTAGTAAGTTGTAAAGAAAAGAGTAGCTCTAGGCTTCTACCATTGTGTGTCGGGGACTTTGTCAAACACGTGTGGTCTCAGACAAGGAGTTGTTATGGTGACTTCACATACTGTAACAGAGCTGAAGGAGGAAGGTATATGTTTATCTTTAAAACGAGTTCACTTGCTGTGTGCACTTTGGGGCACTGTGTGTTTTCTCTGTGTTCCACTGACTAGTTGACGATTTTTCTTGCTCCTATGTACCAGTAGAGGAGAGAAATGCTTTAAAAGTTATGTTTATGGTCAAAGAGGTATTAATTCACATAGGGATTCAGGGAGAATATCAACTGCTTTTATTGTGTGTCAGAAAAGCTAATTTTCTTCCAGACATAGAAAAAGTGAACACCTTTTTCTCAGGCCTTTCCTCCTATGCTCGAGTCCCTTTTTAGTGCTTCAACATGCATTTTATGTTGTCTCGTGATATTTACTACTAGTACTGTTGGAGACTAGGTACTGTGTAACATTAAGTTGATTAATGCAAAGAATTGCAGTACTTGATAGAATTCAAATATTGAAAAGATGCTTGAAGTGAATAAAAAAAATAAATTAAAAGCTTGCTACAAGAAGTCCAAGAAGTCTTGTATGTGTGGTATGTTTGAAGGATGGTACTCTGTTTGTGTAAGACTATTGACTCTTATGTACAGTTCTTAGTTTTCCACTAACGAAAATTCCCTAAATGCCTTCCATTCCTCAGTAACAATGAAAATTAGATGAGAGGTTACATTTGTGCTGGTACAGCTGAATGCCCAGTATAGCTGTAGGCAGTACTTTTCTGGAAATATTTTCCAGAAAATAGACAATGCTTTAATGCTCTTGGAATTGCTTCCTGGATGTGAGGAGCAGTTACAGTATGCTTATTGTGTAAAATGCTGTTATACGATATAACTGCTTAAGGCATGAGAGCACAAGGGAAATAAGCTATGTATGTGGGCTCCTAGTGGTGATTTTCTTTTCAGCAATGAGCTGAAAGTCAGCTTATGGTAGCCTTAAAAGATGGTTTCATATATCGTAATTAAACAACTCTCTAAATCTCCCTAGCTACACATAAACTGTCCTTCAGTCTCCCCATGATGGAGTCTGGTTCCTACCTTTCTCTCTTTACCGCCATAAGATGGTTTTATGCGGATGGGCAGCAGGGTGTTGGGTTTTGAGTGTTTTCAGTTATGGTCAAAAGTTATTATTGATTCAGCCTTTTGAACATTTGTAGTTTTGTGCATTTATGTGCTTTGCTTAACATCCGTTGTCTTCTCCTTTTTGCTGTTCAGGATCAATATGAGCAGGAGGACTTTTTGATTAAGCCCAGTGACAATCTTGTACTTTGTGGCAAAGTTGATAAAGATTACTGTAGTTTGGAGGTCCATGGTAAGTAGCATAGGATTTGTTCCTTACAGTGAAGCTAGGGAATATGTCTTGCCTAGCCTGTTCCATATGGCTGTGTAGAAGAGGAACAAGGTGTTTTTTGGAAGTTTTTTTTTTTTTCTCCTCCTGTGTGTTTTGTCCTCTTTTTTTATATCATGGTGCTTTAGCCACTTTCCAGAACTAGAGTATTTAATGTGGAGTTATTGTTATTTAGAGGATAGTGTGCCTTTATCAGACTGTATAGCACTTCCTTTCCTTATTTCATTCCTATTGAAGCTTAGAAAATACTATGGCAATTTTATTCTCTGAGCATACAATCTTTCTTCCAAACAGTCATGCCAGCTTCCTGTAGGAGTTTATTGTTGGTTGTTTTTTTCCTTGCTTTCTCCTTGCTTCTTTAACTGTGCTTTCCACTGCTAGGAGTAGAAGAATCAGCACCTTTATCATCTTAGTTTTAGAAGAGATGATCCTTAACAGCATCAAAATACCACTTGTTCTAGGGATGGATTTAGTTTTACTGTGTAAAAGATTTTTCTGTTGCAGCAAGGAGTACTGCTGAGTGTGCTGAGGTTACCATCTTTGGTGGTAACTTTGGGGGGATGTTTCTGGCTACTTCTGCTGTGGTACATGTTTCTGTAAGCATAAGTATTCTGTTTCAAGAAAACAGCAAGGCCAAAGTGTTTGAAGGCATCTCTTCAGATACCAGCATCTAGCATTTTCTGTATCTGGAGGTGTTTACAAATTTTATTAACTGTGTTATTTTCCCTCTATAAACTTATAAAACAATAGCACAGGCTTCTGCAGTTTATAACATTGAGTAGTTTACTAGGACTACTTTGTTAACTGAAGACTTTAGCTAGTATCTGAACATCTGTCACATGCACTTAAAACAGCACAGTGATTTTGCGTGTGTGATGATACCGTGTTATTAAAATTATTAATGTATTTTATCTGCTATCCAGTTAGTAAATCCTTTTATTATAAAGAGAAGAATAGCTGGCTAAAGGGAATGCTGTGTTTAGTATATGGTTGCTTTACCAAAAGTCTTCCCGTATCTGTCAGTTACAACCTGCTTTTATCTGACTTCTTCAGCTTCCTCTAATTTGAAAACTGTTTGTCTTTTACCTTCATTTCCCTTTTGATTGCATCTGGAATTATTTCTTTTCTTTTTTTTTCTTCTTTTTTTTTTTAAATTGCTGGTTCTGTAAAAATGAACGTCTAAACCTTCATTAATGTATCCTGATGTAGAAAGTGGTGGTGGTGGATACAGAGCATCTATTTTGAAGTGATCGTGCGTGGGGGCTCTGGCCTCTGCACTAACACTCTGAACACACTGTGAATTTACATTTTAGATCTCCTTGATGATTTTAGTGTTTGCCACATCTGCCTTTTGCCAAGTGAACTGTTGATAGTTGCTTGCTTTTCCTCTTCACTGACATGTTGTATATCTTTAATTCTTTTCCAGTTTACAATCATGAAGAGAACTCATTTTATGTACATCATGATATTATCTTGCCTGCTTACCCTCTGTGTCTGGAGTGGTTGAATTTTGATCCTAGTCCCGACGAATCACTAGGTACGTTACAAAGGATACTGTAAATGTCCAGTTAAATAATTTTTATTTGAAAAGTATACAGATGTAACGTCACTAAATAATTTCCTCTAGTGGTACAAATAGAAATAAAACCAAGATATTAAGACAGAAAAACTGAATATCAGTTTTTTTGGTTTGGTGATACAGGTATCTTCGTGATGCTGCCGTAACAAGCAATTTGACTAAAATACTGGTTTTATTACAAATAATTAAGTTATTGTCAATCAGCTGACCAGAGCAAGCTCTTCTCTAATCTGCTTTATTTTCCACTTGGAAATGGAAGGTTGCTTTTGTTCAAAATTGTTATGGCCAATGCTGTTGATTAACTATAAAACAGAGCAAGATTTTTATGTATTTAGTAACTTTACTTTAGTAACCTTAAATACATACAAATTATGTATTTAGTAACCTTTTTCCTGTGTTTTACAGATATTTTTTTTGCCATAGCACAGGGAATGTGTTTTTTGGTTTGGTTTGTTTTTTTTTTTCCTTAAAAAAGCAAACAAAACGTGGAACTTCATACAGCTTCTTTGAACAGTTACTTGTACTGAAGGGGAAGTGTATTGGCGAGCAAGTAAATTTTTGTCTGGCAGCATATGCTGTCAGTTGATATTTTCAAATTGTTCCGTGTCAGTTAGAATCATCAAAGATGTTCAAATAGAAGATTCTGGCACATAAGTATAAGTTTTACTTATTCAAAGAAATAAGCAACAGCTGGATTGCCAAATACGCTGTTTTGTAACTCTAAATAAATGTGGTTGCATTTGGGTTTCTGCTTGTAGGAAATTATGTTGCAGTGGGTAACATGACCCCGGTTATTGACATTTGGGACCTTGATATAGTGGAATCCTTAGAACCAGTCTTTTCTCTTGGAGACAAGAAAAAGAAGAAAAAGAAAGGGAAGAAAGTAAGTATTCCAAAATGGTTTATCTGGTTGGATGTAGGAAACTTAACAGCAAGGATAACGTTATTACTATTTTTCCTACACTAAAAAAATCGTAGATGATCTGGTTCAATTCCATCTGCAGTGTTGACAGGTTACAGAAGATAATGTCATGGTCATCTACGAGAGGTTAAAATTAGTATTTTCCTGTGACTCAGAGAGTTGAAAACGCATTGAGCAATAAAGGACAAGGTTGACACTAATAAAATACATTTACTCAGGATTCATCTCTGTTAGCTTTATCTATCTAAAATTTAAGCATATTTTAAGCTAGTCATCGAAGCTGTCTGAGGTGAATGCATAGAGACACCCCCAGAGAATGGCTGAGTTTCTTTTAGTGGACTGCAGAGAAAACCTTAAGTACCAAAGAGGAAGACTGAGGTTTAGACTGGATGTTACGTTATGTGAGATGAATCTGACCTTCATTGTGTGCCTGAATGTGGTGTTACGATTTGTCCAAATTCTTTGGTATGTAAAACAAGTCTGGAAGATAACTTAGATCTTGCCGATTTTTGCTTATAGTAGATGCCTCAGGAAGTGCTTAAAGACTCCCTCGAGTAAAAAGGAAAGGTGAACGCTGGGTATATAGCTAATCTTGGTTTCCCAAATGAAGGAGCACTGCAGTGTTAGTCAGCTAAGGAACCACTCTGTGTAATCGTGAAGGGGGGTTACTTCTTGAGCTCTCAGACCTTCTGGTTTTAAAAACAATAGAAAAAATATCCTTGGAAGGGGAATTTGTTCTGTGAAACTTGCCTCTGAAAATCACTGAGTTAACAGAATCACTGTTACCTCAATTTGAAATGCTCATCATTCTCTGTATGGATAATTGAAGTCTGGAAGTAAGAACAGAAGAGGAATGGGGTGGCTTATGGGAGGTTTCCAATTGCTGTCCCGGTAAACTTTGAAGCTTAACCATTTAAAATTAGAATTTGTAGTAGCTGGCAGTTACAAGGACCTAAGGCTCAGTTAATTGGGAGGAGAGAGAGAGAGAACTGCCAGGAGTGTTTAGAAAGAAGCTGAAGAAGCTGCGCAGTAGCTGGAAACAATGAGATTTCTTCTCCCAGCCTGAAGGGAGTAACCAGTTCTGTAAGGCCACCAGCTGTGAGTGGAGCAATCTGAGATCCGGGGTAAGAGGCGAGGTGCAGGTACTGCAGAGACAGTTCTATCAAAAGCCTTGTTGCAGCAAGTGAGAATAATTTAAAATACAAAGTTGTTTGTGAAGGCATTAAGGAGTTCATACTAATGTGTTGTAGCGCTTGATTGCTGTTGAAGCTGTAATTTTCAGAAGTCTGTTTGTGTCATATTTGCATACGCAGAGTTTATCTTCAGAAGGGACAGCAAAAGGACATACTGATGCTGTGCTTGATCTTTCATGGAATAAACAAAGCAGGTAAAAAAATACTTGAATAACAATGGATGGTTACAAATCTGTATACTTAATTAGGCATGTATTTTTCACACAAATCCAAAATCTTATGTAGCATAACATTGAACTTGAAAGTAGTGCTGTGATGAATTGATTCTCAAAAATACACACACACTCTTTTTTTTTTTTTTTTTAACTAGAAATCTTGGTTTATTTTCTTAAACACCTATTTATTGCTACAGATCACTTTTTATTTGCAGGTTGTCCAGATGAGGGCAGGGCTAAGGTGAGTCTAAGCCATTTGATAAATTGGCTACATTTAAGCCAGATGCACAAATTGGAGAAGCAGAAGGGCTGCCCTGATCTGTGCCAATCTGCCGGTGACCTAAACCGCCATTTCAACAGATAGAAGTAGATTTATAGAAGGAAGTCCTTGCTGTGCTGGTTTTTTTCCCCTCTGGCTTTTGCCCCAGAGCAGTGAACAGAAAAGAGAGTGTAAAAGCCCTAATAGCACAGTTATAGGAATGCCTCTGACTGTTGGGTTATACTGGACAGGGAGAATTCCCTGTCGCCTGAATGAACTAGCAAATGAAGTGCTGCTATTGAAGCAACACAAAGCTGGCCCATCTTGGGGGAGAGGTCAAGGACAATGCGCTGACTGAAATAAAGACGCTGCTGTTTTTTTCTTATCGTTTAGGTGTTTTTTAACAGTTCACTTGTCAGGATTCTCAGCATGGGCCTTGAAACTGTCAGACACAGGCTGATTTTTATGTTTGCTTTTTTTTTTCCCTGCTGTCATAAATGCCTCTGAAGATACACATAGGCAACTCCGCATACTCCTGATGAGCCTTCACTTGTAATGCTTTGTTATCTAGATGCTGAAGAAGGAAACACCCGCACAGACATGCAGTAAATGTACATAAATTGCGCTCTTAATTTACAGTGTGCTGTCTGTTCTTAAATTAAACACGTATGCACAAAGTATGGTAGTGATCATTCCATCAGTCTTACAAAAGAGTAGCTTTCACGTACCTAGAAATGGTTGTCTGGTAATAATATAGAGACGAGTCACAAAATTTAAAGCTGCAATCGTTCAGTGTCTGGAATGCATAATTCCGTGATGTGCTGAGTTACGATTGGTACTGGTAGATCTTTCAGGAAATAAAAACAGCCTTGAAGTGGAAAGCTTATGGGCAAAACAAGTAACTCCTTGGAGCAGCTTATATTTAAGAGTTTTGTTGTTGTTTGGATTTTTTTAGGCAAGACATGATGTGACAGCTCTCTATAAATAACTTTCTGCCTGTAGGTCATAATGGTGTTACTGTAAAAGGTTCTCATAGCCTTCACTATGCGTTTTCTTAACTTTCCCTTGTGACATTGTTTGGGAGAACAGTGTTTCCAGGAGAATGTTGGCGCTTTCAGTCAGAAACGCTTGGTTAATATAAAAAGAAAAAGGGTAAGGAGGGAACAGTTTCAATCAGGAACAACGTGTTGAGGTAATAAATCTGTTTTTAAGAGCAATGGAGCAATGGTAGCAATTGTACTTTGTATTTGACAGCGTTTGGGAACGATTTGAGTTTTTTCTGATTAAACTTCTAAACTGTGTATTTATTGCTCTTAACACAATTGGTCAAATTTAAGTTGAAACGTGGGATCTGTAAACTAAGTAAAATGTTAGTGGTTCCTTTCAGCATTCTATGAAGGGTGTGCAGTGCTGGCTCTTCAGTAGTTACATAAATACTCAGATATTAGAGAGCAAAATATTCTAAAAACAGGTTTGTCTCGCTCTTGGCTGTACGTGTATGCATACAGAACTAAGTTGCATAGGTAATGTTATTTAAAAGTACTATCTTAACGTCAAAGGAAAGGAAGTACTTAAGCACCTTTCTTGCTTTGTTTTGTTCAAGAATCTTCCAGAAAATGATATTTTAAGTGGTGTCGGGGGAAATGCAAGCAAAACTGTCAATGCTGTTGTACTAATGTTGTACTAATATAATCTAATAGAGTCTGTTTGTAGTCTTTACTTGTAGCGTAGAATTACCTTCAGGGAGTTATCCCTCAGGCTTGAGATACATAGTCTGTAGACCAGAGAGTACTTGATCTCAGAATCAGGCTCTGTATATATTTTGGATTTTTGACCGTTACTTGTTTGTATCTGTATAAAGATTTCTAAAACTTATTTTTTGATCCATTATCAGGAATGTTTTAGCAAGTGCGTCTGCTGACAATACTGTGATTTTGTGGGATATGTCTGTGGGTAAGCCAGCAGCCAGCCTGACGCTACATACGGACAAGGTATGTAATAATCGCTATGTTTCTTTCACTGTGAAATACAGAGGGAAAAAATAACCAGCTTTTCATTAGCTGATTGGTAGCGAACCCTTAGAACAACAATTCTGTAGTTTTCTAACAACTGTGCAGAATAGTTTAAATTTCTGAGTTAGTTGCTTTTGCGAACAACGCTGTATTTGCTTTTAAAAATGTTATTTAACTTATCCTTTAGAAAGTTTGCAAAGACTCACAGCATTTTTTAAAAGGCCTTTTGTGTGAAAGCCTGGATGGTTGGGTTTAAGCTACAAAAAATAGACCTCTGAGCATAGGTCAAGCTGTAACCCTCTCTTAAGGCAACAGTGAGTGTTGGTTACAGTTTGTTCTAGGTAAGAAAGGTTTAAAATAAATGATACTAAAATACCATAGTGATGAGTACTTCAGAAATGAATTCATCTCATAGTAATTACAATGTGAAAGTTAGTTATTAATAGCTATAACCTTATTTTGCTGTTAACAAAGTCACTGCCCTTGGCAAACTCCAGATTTTCATTTTTTGCTAATGTCTGCATTTTTCTCCCAACTGGAAGCAGCTATTCTTTTACCTCCTTCAGCTTATTTTTTTTAATATCTAGGGCATAAACGGGGCATGTGGTTCCGTTCAGTTAAATTATATTGGAAAGTATCTTGTTTCTGCTGGGTGGGGGCGTTTGAAATAAAAATGATGTGCATCTCTTGCACTGTTTTATGAGAAATCTCAGTTATCAACAAACTTAGTAAGAAGCGTTTTTTGGGGGGAAGTGTGCTGGTTTTGAGGAGGAGGGATTGTGCTGTGGTCAAAGAAAATTCCCGTATATATGTGTTGTATCTCAATGCTTATTTTTTTGAAATAAAATCTTCTGTTGTCTAGGTCCAGACATTGCAGTTTCATCCGTTTGAAACTCAGACGCTTATTTCTGGATCTTACGATAAGTATGTCAGGGTAATATTTTCAATTGTTACATGTGGGGAGGGTATTAGTGTTGAATTAAGCCCCTTAAGTTGCCTCAGGTTTTCTTTTTCGTGTACTTATAACTGTGCCAAATTTGAGTAATGCTATTATTTTTTTCCAGCAAGGTAGCCAGGTTTGTATGTGGCCAAAATGTAGTTTTCTTTACCTCTTTCTCAGGACTCGCCAAATACTTTAACCATCTGGACTGACATTTTCTGTGCCAGGTGTCTGATCCAACCTGAATTTATTTCTTAATTTGGCCGTATGGCATTTTCTGTGTTGGGAATGTGTCGCTGCTCATTCCTGTGAAAACTTGTCCAGGTTTTGCCAAACTGTAAGACCAGGGTGGGGGCATGAGAGACTTTAAAATCCCAGTCCTCTCCCTACAGCCTCTATGGATAGGCGCGCTATAGCCGAATTTTAACAGGCTGTCTCCTGGTGATTGCAGCCTGGAGATGCTGTGAAATGGGTTGTGTCTGCACACTTGGGCTAGCGCTGTAACTGCCACTTGTTATAAGCCCTGCCAGCCAAAAAACTTCCTTTCTGTTCTCCCATCTCCTAGGGGTGACTTTTTAATTTTGTTCTATAACGGTGATTTTTCTTATATCGATTTTTTTTTTTTAATTCTGCTTTTAGGACTTTGTCCCTCTATTAATATTTAAAGACCTGTCAATCTTTAGCCAAGTCTTTATGTTCTCTGGCTTCTTTTATGCTCTGCATAAGTAAAAGTATCGGAGAAAACCCTTTTATTCTTCTTAGGAACCTGCTTACGTCTGCTTTCCCTCCCCCTTGACTTCCTTCAGTGAAAAGAAAAAAAAAGTCCAAATACCGAGACCAGCTTATCAGTCCCTTTTTAGCTAGCCCTTTGATCCCATGGACACCTATAAACCAGTGTACTATCTATAAACTAGTGAACTGCCACTGGGGATTTTTCCTGTAAAACCTCACAGGACCACAGTCTGTTTAATGAATGTTGGCAGATGCCTTCATAACCTGAAAGTCAGACCGTTAAAAACTGCGTATGTACTAAACCTGTTTTTGTAAAACGCCTGGTAAAAGAGCTGAGACATGTAGATCACATTTCTTCGGGTTTAATTATAGGATAGAGTGGGAGCGGGTTACGCTGTGGCTGTAAATTGCGGTGAGATGTTGCGAGAGTGACATCATCGCTCCTCTCTTCCATTTGCATCCAGGAGCTTTTCGGGTTGGGACAGATTCTGCTGCCACTGGGCTGAGCACATGCCTGCAAAGAATCCCAAGGGACCCACTAACTCCCATCCCCTCTTTCTCCTTTTCTGGATTAGCATTTCCCTAACCGCTTTTGAAGATTAATTTTTTATTCCTTTTTATTAAAGCATATTTGAAAATATTTGTATATGTATCAGAAATTGTGCATTGTTTTTGAACAGTCATTACTTGACTTTTTAGAAGTCTGTTCATAATTATTTGCATAATTATGGTCTCTTATATGCTGCCTTATGTACTGAGTGAATTCAAGCTCTGTTTGCTTAGTTTCTATAGAACGGCTGTTTGTTACCAAGATGACACTTTGAAGCATATGGAAAAAGCTTGTGTTTATCTGAGAAATTTTCATCTGTTATTAAGTTGGAAGACTAAATAGTGAAGCTGATTCCATTTTAATTTTTGAATTGTTGTTTACATGGGCCTTCTACAGATGCCAGTGGTAAAACAAAACAAACTTCATAAAGCAGTCTGCCCTGATTATTTTTTTTTTCTTTTTAATTTCCTATCCCTTTTTCCCATAGATCAGCTGTGCTGTATGACTGCAGAAACCCACAAGATAACCATCGAACATGGCGGTTTAGCGGTCAGGTTGAAAGAGTAACCTGGAATCATTTTTCACCTTGTAATTTCTTAGTGAGTACATGCTCTTCTGTTCTAGGTCTGTTGACTGTTGCCATTTTGTTTAACCTGTAATGTTTCTGAATCACGTAATGGAGCTGATGGACAGCTGAACTGTTGGTGTTACTTATTTTAAAAATGCAGTGTGTGGACGGATGGTTTTAGGTATTTTTTTCAACAAGTATATAGAGACCAGCTACTTATTTGGTATCTTCGTTATGACAGTAGAAAAGCAATTGATGCCGATGCTTTTTCACTCCAGAGGTGACATCTTTGCCATGTTGTTAGAGTGTTTCGTGGGTGGGTTGTATTTTCCTTTGTATAGTTGCTGTTGTGTTTCATGTAATGAGGCAATTGCAGCTGAGAAGTAGCTAATTAGAAGATCCTGAATATTAGTTCAGTGTTTCCCATCAGCGCTAGAGGGCAGTGTCCTCCTAGCTGGTATAGAGTGAAAATACCTTGATTTTGTGGAGGTTTTTATAATAAAACTTTTAAAGAGAATTTAAACCAAATCTTTTTTTATTATCTCAATGGCTGTCTAGTTCTCTGTTGCTTTGTGTATGCAGCCAACAAAAGCAGTTGCTGAGTTCTGTTGGGTTTATGATTTAGATCTCTCCTGGTATAATAGACACTTGGCTTTGCACAGGGCTATTATGCAGCCAGTGGATGGCTCCAAAAATTTGAACGATTGATAGTTAAGAGACTAAAGGCTCTATATTTCTTTGTCTAACGTGAGAGCCAAGCTTAGTAGTGCAACCATTTTCAAAATAGAGTTTAAGAAATGTGTATAGGACTAAGACTTCCATGGTGCGTAGAATAGCTCAGGCAGCGTCAGGATGGAGCCTGACCTTGGGGATGCAGACCCTGTAAGGTGTGTAACATGCCCTGCCGAGAAGCAGTGCAAGTCTGGCTCAAGTCACAGGGATTTACTAGAGGGTGGGTATGATTTCACAGGAGGTTTTTTTCAAATGAGCGACTACGGCTGTTTGTTTTTATAATGTTGTGGTTTCCTTAGGCAAGCACAGAGGACGGCTTTGTGTACTGTCTGGATGCTCGTTCTGATAAGCCGCTGTTTACTCTGAAAGCGCACGATGAAGAGGTGTCAGGTAAATTGTGTGCGTGTGTATGTTGTGTTTGTCCCCAGTGGCGAGGCACATCTGGAAGATGTCTTTAACTGATACGACGGAGGTGGTGGTGATTCCTTGGTTAACAGATGAGAGTTGTGCATACTAATCATGGGTAGCTGGCGTGTGACACAAATCTCTCCTCAGAAGCCATTGTAAAGCAAAGTATTTTAACAACAGTGAACTTTTCTCAGTGAATGTCATGAACGTCAAAACAGATCTGTTCACTTGGGACTTACTCCCTGTGTTTTTTGGGTAAGGAATAACAAAAACTATGCAGTCTGGTCCAGGATTATGAACTGTAATGTTTACCTCCTCTATCTGTAATTATTTTATACTGACATTTATTCTGGAGATGATTTATGTATGGCACATGGGAAGGTTTTCACACTGCCTCCTTTAGACTACTTTAATTATTTGATCAGTGTAGGAGCTTCTAAAAAGCAACTCTAAGCACCTGATCAGGTGTCTAAAATGAGATCATATGAATATGCCCCATCCTCTTGGATAGCAAAAGAGATGGTCTTTGGCAAATAACTGAAGAACACTAGCAGGGGAAGCCAGATCATGTGAAGTAAGAAGCAGAACAACGGCATCTTTGCACTGTTAACTGTTGTTGGATTGAAGGCAAAATAGGCCTACATGATGTTAGTTTGCTGTCACAACAGCGAGCGGTAGCAGCATGAAACTCTCATTAACTTTTTCTCCTTTGTGCTGGAACAGAGTTTAGTGTGAAAAGAATATTGGGTTTGTTAACGCGACTTTGCTTCAAAATGTGCCCTCATCTCTGTGAAACGGTGGTTACCTGGTGCTCTCACACTGCTGCACTCTTCATCTTCCAGGGCTACAGCTAAGCAGTCAGATCAAAGGGTGCCTTGTGACATCGTCTGCTGACAAATACGTGAAGATTTGGGATATCCTGGGAGACAGACCAAGTTTAATCCATTCCAGGGCTATGAAAATGGTAGAGTAATATTAATTTCTTGATTCCAAGAAGGTTTATATATAAACTATGTCTGCTTATTCCTTTTTGTCTAGCTTGAATCTTGTTTTACCTAACATCATAACATCTTTTAGGGGGAAAAAAACCCAATCACAACTGTGTATTCTGGGTAAATCATTATCATTACAGTGCAGTATTCAGTTCAACATGTAATTGGCAGACTGCTTCAAAGCCTCAGACCTGAATACCAGATACAACGTTCTGAGCAGAACTAGAGGTACTCCAGTGTGTATCTGCCAGCTTCAAGGCAAAGGTGTGATTTACTGTTTGTAATTAGCAGCTCTTGACTTTAATTTTGTGTCCTTACAAAATAAGTTTCAGAAAACGTAGCATAAATTTGTTTAAAACTTGCTTGGTGAAAGTATTTTCAGATGACAAATTAATTTTAGGATGATATTTACAAAAAAAATATCCTCTTCCTTCCTCCCTCCCAGGGTGTTCTGTTTTGTGCAGCCAGCTGCCCTGACTTCCCCTTCGTTTTTGCCTTTGGAGGAGAGCGGGACGGGCTGCGTGTCTGGGATATAAGCAAGATTTCTGCAGGTAACATTCTTATTTCTTTGAATCTTGTGGTTCTCCCCTTGTCCCCAGGGTGTATTTGTATATTCAGTAATGTATTCTGGTCTGAGAGAAACTGTAGGTTAATATTTTTAAATACCCCAAGACTACATGTCTTCACATTTTCAGCTTCAAAAAATGTGGGTTTTTTCTAACTTGGAAAACTGTGTTTGCCACATGATTTATTTTCTCATAGCTGAAGCATAATACCTGATTTCTTGTAATACCTATGTTTTACTTTTTTCTGAATGTTCCTGGTGTAATCAAGTATCACATTTTTGAGTACCTGTACAAATAAAAGCAAGGACTGGTTTTGATGGGTTGTTGTAGCTACATGTAACTAAATGGCATGAAGTTTTAGAGGCTTTTAAGAGCTTGGTGGAAACCAGAGAGACTAAAACCAGAAATAAATTATTTAACCTTAATGTTCTGCTTTACAAAACTCATCCATTTCACAGTACTTAGGCACAGGGAAACCTCTAGAGATACTCTGGGGGAGCAATAACAGGATTTGTAATTTAGGCAGCACATACGGGCGCTTGTTTGGACGTGTAAGCTTTGGCTCCCTACTCAGGGCAAAGGGGAAAGCTTTAAAATTGCACCAGGTTAGGATTTCTGTTCCGTGGTTTTCCCTTCCGTGATGCTCACCACGCTGTACCTGCTGTACTGCTCTTGTCCCTGCGACACTAATGTGTAAGCAAGCCCCTGTCTCTGTTGCAGTGAACGAAGTTTTTGGAAACAGAGAGAGACATGTTCTGGCAAGTGCCAGCTCCGTGGCTTCCAGCTCCACAGCCGGCAGTAGCAGCAACGATTCGGAGACAGCAATGGAATCATGACGGCTCAAACATCACAAAATCAAAGTAATTAATGGGACTACGACTAATGTGTATTCTACAGATCCCCCTGTTTGGTGAGAGTTCATAGAAATTACTTGACTGTCTTGCAATCCACAGGCTTCTTCATCTCAGACAAAGAAACACGGTGATGTGGTTAAGCTCTAAATCAGCAGTTCCAAGTTCCTGCCTCTATTACCGGCTTTGAAAGATGAAGTCACTTGCTTTTGCCAGAGATTAGAAACAGGGGCCACCACGTGTCAAGTTGATATAAAAATGAAATAGTCAGAAGAGCGTCCTGCTGCTACCAGAAGTTTGATGAATACTGCAGGAAGGTCAATAGCTTCGAAGGGCATCAGGAAAAATACTTCAGACAGCGGTTGCCTAATAAATAACCAAACAAAAGCTGAATGAAATGACAAGTGTAAATAGATAATTTAGCCTTAATTTGAGGCTAGAATTACAGATTTCTAATACGTATTTTAAAAGTTCTTCTCTGTAACCTGTTTAAGTCTATTTCGTAGGCACTAAGTTGGAGTCCCGAAGTAGAACCTTAAAATGTGTTTCTACCACCTCAACTCACCGATATCAAACCAGAAATATCCCAGCTCTGTCCCATCAAGGGTTTCTTTTCCCGGGTTCCACAGCACCTGAAGCTTATAGATGTTGCATGTGTATTGGGTTTTTCTTAAAGCTCCAAATGTAATATATATATGCAAAGAGAACGTGAACTGAAATAAGGAACTACTACTTGGGCGAGGACGAGAGGCTGTCAGGACACGAAGTGAGGGTAGGGATCTCAGCTGGTCACTGTTGCTGGGGAAAGCTGTCCATGTCACGTGCTCATGTTCTTAACTCCACCCAGGCATTTCTGCCTGAAACCTGAAGGCACAGAGGAACATTTCGAGTATCAGCCTAACCACTGACTTTTGAACACCTCATTTAAAGCATCGGGAACCTAGTCAAGTAATGTGACTGAATTTCCTCACATTTAAAATGAACACCCAAGTGCCTTACCCCAGGCCAGAAGTCAAATGGTACTCGTAGCCTGTGGAGCGCGTGGAAGGTGGACAACCACTGGAAGGTCTCTGTTGAAGTGCTGCTGCTTTAAAAATGCCCGGGGTATTAAAACAACTGGTGTCAAAGCAGCCGTAGTGTCAGCGCACGTAGCTGACAAGATCTTACCCACTGCTTTCCACCCTAGCTGATTGTAACTCCTTCTGCTGAGGTAAAGCAGGTAACTTTTATCAGTACAACCTGCAGGTGGCGGAAAAGGCAGGGCTGTAGGTTTCTTTCCCATCCCTTGAAGTAAGTGGCTGCTTCTAAATCCAGTTTAGCTGTTTCCAGTCTGGTGACAGGTGTTTTGCATGGCACTGCAGGAACCAAGAATCAATCCTTTCTCTGCCAAGCAATAGTGAACAGTGTGGACAACAAACGAACGACGTCTTTTTTGAAGCTTAAGAACCTCTGTTCAAGTCTTTTCTACTGAAAAGCTGCAAGTTTTTCAAAGCTTTAATTTGAAATAAAGGCTTCGTGTTAAGCTCTTTGAGGGTTGTAATTTCTGTTATATCTCTACTTTTGGTATTAATTGGCACCATAGGTCTAGAAGCTGGACTCTATGTAAAAGGTCTTTTCCAACCTAAATGATTGGATGGTTCTAAGTTGCTTTTTGTTTTAGGAAGAAAATGCATTACTGCAAGCAACTCATCTCTCCCTTGACTACACAAAAGCCCTGAACCTGTCTTTCTGGAGCTTATTTTCATACCGATCTCAGAGGGCACGCATTGTGGATTTTCAGGTTTGAAGAACTCAGGGAGCTGAACTTAGGCCATTTAGAGCAGGAACTGGAACCTCTTTCACAAGGGAACCTCCACCTACCTTGTGGGAGAAGGCGGCTCAGCTTACTGTTCTTTTGCAGCACACCCAGAGGAGCCACACAGCAACTCTACACGAGTTAAAGACCGGTTCTTACCTCTGCCTGTTCATGGAGGTGCTCCAACCCATAACCTTGTCCCACGAAAGCTTGGGAGAGGCAGATGATGAAAAAGTGGTGGTATTTCTCTTATCATCATTATCAGAAATAGAAACCTTTTTTCAAACGTGTAAATATTAAAAAAAGAACATTAGAAAAGAGCCACATTTTTAATTTTTTCAAAAGAAAACAACCAAATGAAATACATCTTCATTCCATAAATAATATTAGCAGCAAACCCTCCCATCGTTCTAGGTGGTAAAAGGTTTACAGCACAAGTAATATATACTGTAAACACTGCCCCATCATCTGTAAGCCTCTGCCTTACTAAGTCTATACAGTCTTTACCTCTTCACCTGCTTACATGTTCTAGGGAACCAGAGTGGGAAGAGGCAATAACTGTTCTCCAAAAGCCAATATTTGCTTTTCTGTAGCGGGGTAAGTAATTGCTTTGTCTGCAAATGCCGATTTTGCTGTTGTTTCTTTTAATTTAAGATGAAAACCTGAGCCTTGACAAGTCTTTGCTTTGTGCCAAACCACATCCTTCAGTTAAAAAGTCTTAAAAAGCAAAATACATCACTGCCACCACTATTTTTTGTTTGTTTTTCTTATTGTCATGGCTTTGGCAGTTAAGGACAGTTGGCTTACAGCTCCCCGCAGTCACTCAACTACATTTCTGGTTTGTGGCTCTTTACTCAAAGGGCTATGCAAGGTGTGTCATGTATCCCGGCACTGGATGGATTAATCTGAGTGATTTGGAAAGGAAGTATGCACAGTGTGTGTGGGGGGGGAAAATCTCCTTGCCTCACGTTTCCTTCTTAGCAACTCTTCACTTCTATGTGCATGATCCGTTCTCATTCCGTGTTTTGGCGACAGAGTTCATTAAGCAGTGGTAGTGCGGAGACCAAAACAGAAGGAAAACTCCTATTTGACATACGCTGTTGACTGGGGAAAAAAAGGAAGAGTTTTGCTTTTTTTCCTTCCCCAGTTTTAACATCCAAGAAAATTTCCCTGCCTCTCTTCTTCATTTGTGTCCAGAGAGGGCGTCCCCTGTTGAATAGACTCCATTGTTAATCCTACAGTCTTCAGTCCTCATAGAGTCTATTAATTCTTCCTCTGAATCCTCCTCCTCTTCCTCCTCCGGGGCTGACAGGCTGGATGTGGGGCCTTTACATATTTTTAAGTGGCGAGTGAGGTGATATTTGGTTAGATAAGCCTTGGAGCATTTTTCACAGACATAGTCCCTCTTTCCTTCATGTGAATTGAGATGCTTCTTCAGGTGATTTGTCCTCAGAAACAGCTTGTCACACTTGGGGCACTTGATCTGCCGTTCTCTGCAAGACATGGAAAAGTTATAATTTGCTCCTGATCCTGTATTAAATAGTGGGGTGGTGGTGACAGGAAGGGTGAAAGGGTCAGTCTTACTCCTAAATTATACTTTCAAGTAAGAAAGTACCATCTTACTTGAAGGAGATGCAGACCAGAAATAACAGCACTGCTGCAGCACTGAAAGGTAAATGCTGCTCAGTTTTCTCTCACACAGCACATACACAAAGCCCCTCTTCTCTGCTTCCCCCCACCCCCAACATCACTGGCAAAAGTCAGGCTTTTTGGATTAACTGCTAGCTTGCAACCAGCTGTTGTTCTTTCCTGGTGATAAATTCAAGAAAAAAGAATTCTACAAGGGTTTTTGCTTGTTTATTTTTTGAGTAAGACCAAACTCTGGTTAAGCTCCATGTTTTGGCAAGGGCAGAAATGTTACCATGGTGGAACATGGCAACCCATCCTTCCTTCCCACCCTGCGTAAATGGGAGCTGGGGGTGGGGAGGAACCCCAAAAAGAAAGCAAAGCTGCCGCCTGTTAACAACGCTCAGTCTGTAAATGCTAAGCAGAGGCTTCCCAGACTGCAGCAGTCTGGTAGTGTAGATGACCGTGCAAAACACCTCCCAGCAGTCGTGCTCCTGCTCTTTCAGCTAGAGGCTGTAAGAACAAGCAGCAAAGCAAGACTCGCTCGCTCGCTCACGCTAGCTGCACTGTGCTGTCTCCTAGGCAGCACGACAGAGGCGGCAATCGATTCCAAGTCAGTACAAGAACCAGATGCTGAAAACAAAATAAGCAGAGGGAATAGCTTTGGGCAAGCAGCCTTTAAGGGAGGAGCTTGGATTGGGAGTAACTGAATAGGATGGAGAGATTCTCACAGCAAAAGGAAAGATCTCGCCTGTCAGAGAGCTGAGGGGCTGGGAGAAACCTGTAGATAACTGGTGGAGGACCTCGGGGTGGGGATCTGCCCTCACCACGGGCGTCTCCCTGGAGGAGGAGCATGATTGATTGAGACCTGGGGGGAGGTAAGAGCTGGGAATGGCTGCACCCCACCCCTGATGCAAACAGAGAAGGAGACTTCACTAACAAGCCACTCGGTGAGAATAGCATTGAGGAGGTTTATGATTTTTTTATGGTCACGTTGGGAGGTGCAAACAGTAGAGAACCAACTGTAAATCAACCAACTCCCTCTCTCTTCAAAAAATGGCTCCTGAATGCCGTTTCACAAGACAAGGTGCATGCCTGGAATCTACCATGCCATTAAAATATTGCAAACACTACAATAAGACAACTTCAGCCAGTAACGAGGAATTTGTCTGTATTGACTTCTCTGTCACTTTAGAGGATGAACCCGTACTCACTAGGCCAAACTATCTGCAAACTAGACATTCTCTCTTGGGCCTTTCAGCTTCGTTATTTATTGCACTGGCTGTCCTACACCTCCCGTGAGATCACTTACTGCGTGTGAGTGAGTACGTGCTGCTTGAGGTCCTGCCTCCGCATGAATAGCTTTTCACAGTAATCGCACTTCAGGTTCTTCTCCCCCGTGTGGATGACCATGTGTGACTCCAGATGAGCCTTCTGGGTGAACGATTTGTCGCAGAGGGTACAGCGATAATTCTTCTGACCTAGGATTACATACATACACCCACACATTGACAGTCAGTGTCCCAAGAAATACAGTAAGCAAACACGCCTGACCACTTCTGAAGAATAAACTTTTACGCTGAAGAAAGGCAGATTCTGTGTGAACAGCACCTGTTTCCTCCTGCAGTTCCTTCAGACTCAGCATAAAGGCCTACCTAGTTACAGTCCAGATTTAGCTATGCAAAAAACAGGCATCTGACTTCATTTAATCATTCCCAAAACTTTTCACCCCCCAGCCCATGCCCCCCAGGCCAAAAAACCCACTTCATGCTACTGTTTCGAACCACTGAGCCCTTCATGTGATGCACGGCTCTGCACTTAGTCCTTAACACCATCCGTTCCTCTTCCTCCAGTGCTTGTGGTGAGTCAGCCTTTCCTGTAAGATGACTTTCTGCTTCTTGTCTACACCAACTGTGCCTCCCTGTTCTGCATATCAAAACATCACCAGCAGACTTGTAAATTTTCCAGCAAAGAGATCCAGGCAAACACTTAACAAGACTAGGCTTATCCAAGATGAATTCTTGAGTAAAAATGACGGTAGCCTCCTTTTTAATAGTAACCATGGTAGCCATCTAGTTACTCTACCTGAGTACATCCTCATCTCCTCTAGTTTCCCACAGGAACTGATTCTGATGCCTTACCGGCACCCAACCACATTTGATGCACTGCATTGCCTTTGTCTAGAAAAACAAGTTCTCTTACCTAACAAACACATGGGTACAAAGCTCACTGGCTCTTTGGTAACTTCTATGTTTTATCCCATTTTTCCACTTACCTATAGCTCTCCCATTATTCTTTGCCAGAAATAGTTCGAAACCCCTGCGCACCACTGAATTCAGACTAAGTCTGAATACCACTTGAATCCCTATCCCACTGAGTATTGTGTGGTTGTGTATACCACATTTATACTCACTCAGTTTATTAAAACTCCTCACTCCTGAGCACGGAGCTTCCTGTGCTTGACTCAAGCGCACTGAGCTCCTGGTTTTATTCCCTTTCCAGCTCTGTGATTTGCATTCTGTGGTTCCCAACAGCTATTTCAACCTTAAAAAAAAAAGCAGCAAAAATATCCACACTATTGCTGTCCTGTACTTGACCTTCACCCTCTCCCCTGTCTTCACACTGTGTTAAATCCATGCCTTTTTGTATTTCCTCTTTTCTTACACAGCTGAAAAATCACCAATTTATTTTCCTCTTTTAGAGCTCATTCACTGATCTGGCAATTCTCCCTTTATCCCCAAAGCCTCTAGTGATACCCAAATGCCCACAGAAGTCAAGAGCACATTCACGCTTAAGTTTTGATGAGTGACAGAGCTGAGCCTTGGCCACATCAGTCTGACCCTACAGTCACCAATTTCAGTCTAGTGCCATTTCCTTAAGATGACAATTCAAAGTAAGAAAGAGGGGAAAGAGCTCAACCCCATATTTATGTGGACAGCTGTCCACATTACAAGGTCTCAAACCCAATTGGCTTTTTCTCACAAGCAGAAGGGAACCCTTGTTTTATCATAGGTGCCAGCACTGGACCTGCTGTGTGGGAACAAAGGGTTTCTGTGTCCCAGATGAAGGCAAACGGTTCTTCCCAACTGGAATCAACTTCAGCTCACCAAATGCTTTTCGACATGGCACAATCAGCCAGAACACAGGTCTACATACTGTTTTATAAGCACCCACACCACTGAAGCCAGTCCAGCCCTGTCCCATGACAACCAGCGCTCTCTCAGGCAGTGCCCAGGCAGCTGGGGTCAGCATGGACTAGGGATCATTCCTACAGACAGTCAGGATACCACCATTCTTAGAAAGGCAGGTGGAGGAAGGTGATTCTCCCCCTCTACTCTGCTCTTTGAGACACCACCTGGAGTAGCACATCCAGTTCTAGGGTCCCCAGTACAAGACAGACATGGACCTGTTGGAGCGAGTCCAGAGGAGGTCCATAAAAATTATGAGAGAGCTGGAGCACCTCTCGTACAAGGAAAGGCTGATAGAGTTGGGGTTGTTCAGCCTGGAGAAGAAGAGGCTCTGGGGAAACCTTATTGCAGCTTTTCAGTACTTAAAGGGGGCTTATAAGAAAGACAGAGAGAGACTTTTTACCAAGGCCTTTAAGTGACAGCACAAGGGGCAATGGGTTTAAACTGAAAGAAGATAGATTTAGATTGGACATAAAGAAGAAATTTTTTACAATGAGGGTGGTGAGACACTGGAACAGGCTGCCCAGAGAAGTTGTGGATGCCCCACCATTGGAAGTGTTCAAGGTCAAGTTGGATGAAGCTTTGAGTGACCCAATCTAGTGAAAGATGTCCCTGCTGATGGCAGGGGGGTTGGACTAGATGATTTTTGAAGGTCCTTTCCAACACAAAACATTCTACTATTCTATGTTTCTAAGAACTTAGATTTATGGGCACAAGGTACACCCTGCCAACTGGCCAAGGGATCAGAGATAATAGCTCCTGCCCCGATGCTTTACTAGCATAGGCATCCCTTAAAGTTCCCAGCCCTTACCTGTGTGTATCTTGAGGTGTGTCCGTAAGTTGCTAGGATCACTGAAAGCTTTGCTACAGAAATCGCACTTGTGCGGCTTCATGCCCATGTGTCCCATGAAGTGGACATGGAGCTTGGAAGGGGAGATGAAAGCCTGGGGACACATGGAACACTTCCACTTCCTTTCCTTGCCGTGGCCTGGCCCATGGCTGCTGCTGTGCCCCTGGCTGGGGAGGTGGTTGTGAATATGGCTGCTCAAATGGGCCTTGAAGTCCGCATAGGAAGCGCATTCCTTTCCACAGTGGCAGATGTGCACATCCGGATGTTCAGGGACACCTTTGGGCACAAAAGCATCACTTTTAATGAGGCACAGCAAGGCCTAACAGAGCATGATCCATGTTAACACTTTGTCTGTGGTAGCAAAGCCAGCTGCAGAGATTTTCACCCCTGTTCCTTTCAGCTCCAGTGCTTTTCAGCTCTTTTAGGTAGGCCATTTCAAATGTTTTGGCGGGCCAAACTTTGGAATGGTTTTGAGCACAGCTCCACCAAACCTAAATTATCACAACCAAAGGTGGGAGAGGATAAGAACACCTTCAGCCAGCAAAACTCCCTTAGCACCAGATGGATGAACAGAAGAAAAACAAGCCTTTTTCTTTGACACTGCAATCTTTTACTCCTGATCAGTGGAATTAGATAGTGAAATGTCTCTGTTAAATGATGACACTCCTGTAGTCACAAAATGGAAAAGGAAATGATGATGTGCACCCCTAGGAACTGAGAAGGAACATAATGCACTCCCAAGTCACAATGCCCTGAGATGGCACTAAAAGGGAATTCAAGCTGAGTACGCCCTGCAAAGCTAACAAAGACGAGCATTTACTTACCAAGCTGTCGTGCATAGTCCCGACTGTAATAAAAGAGAAGCTCATGTTCAGGTGGGATGTCCCGAGAGGTGCAAAAGTAAATTTTTCCATCATGAGGATAAGCTACCAGATTCTGCTCTTCCCGGTTCCTATAGTAATAACAAGAGTTATGAAAAAAAACCCTCCAGAAATAATGACTTTTTGTGAGAGAAAAAAAGAGAAGGAAATTCCTATAAATACGTAATGAGAGAACCTCAATGCTTGTCAGCACATTATAAAAAACTTCTGTGTCTGTCACTTCTGTCCTTCTTTATTAAAGGAACGTATAGGGAAACTGGACCTTGAGAGCCAATCTGTTCCACCAACTGATACATTTTTCACACTGCAATATCTTGCTGAGAAAATTATTAATAGACCTTGGAGTGGGCTGAGAGAAGAGCGTTTATGATCTCTCAAGAAACTACAAAAATATCTATATTTTTCACATTAACCCCCTTAAGAAATAAAGAACACACGAGGGAGAAATAAATATCAGTAAAGTCTTAGAGCAAAATTATCTTAAAAAGCATTTCCAAGATGTGATAGTTCATCTTCTGAAGCTGTATCTTGCACATGTTTGTTCCCAGTATCTGAAACCAGCAAAACCTCTGCCCCACTGCAGTTGGAGATCAAGCATTAACTTCTTGACTCCTGCATATGGGAGCAATAAAATGAATTGCAGGGGAAACCTACTTTGCATCACAGAGCCATAGCACTGGTTCAGCCTCCTCAGTGGACCATGGACGGAGCAATACTGAAACCAGTCTAGATAGTTTTCATCACAGGCTCCAGAAAGCCTGAGAAGGACAGCTCTTGCAAGCTCCGAGAGCTTGGAACTCGGCCAAAAGAACCCAGGGACACTTTGCTTATAAAATATTAAAATCGAAAAAACAATCAGCATCATCTTCACAGATGGATCCAAAAGAAATGGGACAGAGGGAAGGCATTAACAAGCTAAAAAGGCGTGGGACAGAGAGAAGGCAATAACAAGCTAATACACAGTAAGCCAATATAACATGAGCTTGGTTTAAAGCTTTAGAACAAGGGAAACAAAGTATGTGGGCAGATTCGGGGCTGTTTTACTACAGCATGTGTGCTGGTTCCCCCATAACGTTCTCCACTGGATGCTCTGTTTCATTCTCTCCACCAGCCCAAGATGCCTAGGTAACTCCTGAAGGTCCCTTGGTGCGAGCTCATTACCCATGTGGGCAGTCAGTGGAGCAGTGGCATTCTCCAGCACATCCTATGAGCCTGCAGCTCAGACACCAAGCTACTTGGCACAGTACAGGTGGTTCTCACCTGGCTTTGCGTACAAACATCATCCAGTTACATTCATTTTCATCAGTTGTAATGATGCAGAACTCCAGGACACCATTGTGATAGATCTATCAGGAAAAACAAATGCAATCTTAGGACAAAACACAGCAACGAATGCAGTGAAAGCCAGCTTCTTACTTTAGGAGAGGATGTGTTTATCTAGAACAAGCCAGGAGGTCTCCATTGACAAGACCACAGCCCTATTCTTACTCCTTACTGTCCCCTTCACACAGGAATCTTGACCTCTCCGCTACCCAGGAGGCTAGAAAAACTGTTTATCAGCATCTTTCCCACACACCACCTTTAGCGCCCAGCAGAAATGGATTTGGCTGCTTTACTTACAAGCTAGGTCTTGTGAATAATAATATTTGGGCAAAAAAATATTCATATATTTATCTATTTATCTATTATCTATTTATTTATATAGATCAATTGTACTTTCTCAACATGAAATGATGTGAAAAAGAAAGCTTTAAAGCAGCTTTCCTACAACAAATACATCACCTGGGGGAACTTTCAATAAACAATGATACAAAACAAACAAACAAGTGCTGTCTCGTAATTCATACACAACCTCTGCTGCAACTCCCACACAGATACTGGAGACCACATACAGCCCTTTCAGCCCTTTAAAACAAAAGGTATTAAAGGAGTTTGTTGTACTTCAGGATTGATTACCAGCATATCACATGGTATTCAGCTCTGCTATGCTGATATTAAGTATTAAACAATGAAACTGCATTGATTTTGATTTTTGGCAAGGATGATAATGTTAAAGGTGCTGTATCATGTGATGGTTTTCACCAGATAAAGGCAGGCCGGCAGACTCCGAGAGCCATAACATCCACTGACCTTCCAGATGTGACTAGCTGCTTTGTCTGTCCAGTCGGCCACCTCTAGAGAATGGCTCTGCTGCCCGATCAAAGGTCCAAAACACGTCCTTACAGGAATGGTTTCTCGTGTCCACACACCTATCAGTAGAAGACCAAAATCTGCAGAAATCAATTATTTAAACAACTAATCATGCATAACAAAGAGGTGGGAGGTTTATGAGATAATGCTCCAAGGGTAATATCTAGGCAAAAGATCATCAAAGCTTCTATTTCACATATAAAACACACCTAAGGCAGAGACAAGAACCACCACCACCACATGACACTATTGGGAGCCGCTTTGTTTTAATTACAAATATTTATTTTGTTTGTCAAAAGCAAGTAGTTTACTTTTTAGAAAGCTATAAAACTAAGATCCTAGCCACTTGTACCAATTAAAGTTTTCATGGCACTTTCTGCAGAAGCAGAAAATACTAGTTTCAGTAACTACATTTCGCCTACCTAATCCCCAGGAATTTCCAGAATTGTTGCTGGGCATTGTTAAGCAGCTTCTGCATTTCTCCCCAGAGGCAGCTGTATTTCTGTCATGGGCAGAGGGATTCCTGCGTGTATATTATTTATTATTAAACATTCATATATATATATATATAGGTCTACATGAATACACTGAATAGCCTTTAGGAATAAACTGGAAACTAGTGCAGCTTGAAAAGAACAGATGTAATCTACTCTCAACAAGCAGCATCACTAAGCAAGCCAATAATCACATTCTTCTCTAGCCTTCCGATCCTTAGGATATTGCACTGTGCTCTTCCATTTCCAGGCGACAATGGCGTGAAATACAGTAACAAGGTCCACATCCAATGACAAGGTCACAGTCTACATACCAAATGTAAATGGGAGGAGGGGAAGGAAAAAAAAAAAAAAAAAGAAAAAAAATAAAAGAGGCACTCATGATTAATTCTCCAATGAGAGTATCGAGAAGACCCACAGGTAGCAAACCAAGCTGATGAACAAGCAGACAGAAATCTCCTCCAGTATTTCTAATTGTTATCTTCCCCAAAGCTCCAATTGCTGTACCATTTGCTTATCAAATCTGTGCCCGGGCTGTTTAGCACACAATAAAAATAAACACCATACCTTGCTCGTGCTTGACTTTTACTAAGTGTTTCAGTAACGCTCTGTGGCAGCACCCCTAGAGTCCAGCTGAAGTCTAAGCAGTAACCAGAGGACAAGAAGCGCTTCACAATGTAAGTCAGGGTGATTACAGAAGAGGGAACCACCTCTGTTGCAGTGTTTCTTTCCCACATTAAATTCCCTATGGCTTTTGATTTCAGGCAATGAGAGTATTTCAAACTGCTGCATAGAAATATATAGGCATCTGATCCTTACCTGCTTCAGCTCCCATGATAGACTGCCGAAGGACAAGCTGCTTAGGGAGAGAAAGCCTGGCTCGGCTCTCTATCGGGGTGTCAGGGACAAAGGTGACGGGCCCGTGATCTGGGCAGTCTGATGGATATGCCTTGTCACACAGTGTGCACCCTGCAAGACAGGGGAAGGGATAACAAGAAAACGGGGATTAAAAAGATGCAACAGCCCCATGGTGCAATCAGCTCCCTACCAATATGTTTCAGCCCAGCTCCAGGCAAAGGCTGTTTCTATCTGGTTTAACTCATTCGCATTACTAACTTTTACTCAGAAGAATATGAACCATACAGTCAGATTGGCACCAGCGTACATGTCACTGTTCCTATCCAATTCAGATCAAATATGACAATCTCCACCTGCCTTCCTGATGGCAACTTCATCATTTTGTGATGTGAAACCTCAAGGATATTCATGTAAAGGAACAGTAAGATCTTTGTAAAATTTTTCTGATTTGAACTCACAAATCCCCTTATCTCCATTTAAATTCAGACAACGTGAAAATCTTCATGTCAGTAAAAAAGTGACCTCACTGCTACTTTTGAAGGACCTACTTCAATAACATCATACAGTACAGCTCTACAGAATGCCACTGAATGGAACAAAAACAAAAGCCCAAGAAGAATCAGTAGCATCACTTTCCCAATCGGTCATTCAGCATAAGTACTGCTGAAAAATAAACCACTGAAAGTCTTCAGTCTAATACATTTGGGGAAGAGTACAGCATAAAATGCTCTCATCTAGAAAAACTATGTCATTTTAATTTTCTATGAATGGCGCAACCAACATCTACTCAGCAACCACTCTCCTGATAAATCATTCTTCTTCTGAAGAAAGATGCTCAGCTAATTAAGCAGAATCTCCCACAAAGACCCTCTTTGGCCTCTTGATGGCCCAACTCCAGGATAAAAGACCTATCACAGAAGTAGTCTTCAGCAGGCATTAACAGCAGCTCCATTACTATTTGTTTGAAGAGATTTTTGGGACGCTCCTTTCATACATCTGGGTACCAGAACCTGACCCCATACAAAGTACAGTTTAAGCAACTATACAATTATAGATAGGAAGGTACTCAGAAAATTATTAGGTAGAGCCCATATAAGAATTGCTTCATGCGCACAGATGACATGTAGGAGTACCGCAATGACAACAACGAGACCTGGGTAATGAGAAACACTATTTACAACAGTTGTTTTTAAGCATTGCCTAGCACTAGGGGTCTGTGGACTAGCCTCAGGGAAAGGCAAAGAGGAAGAAAAGCAAGTTCTAGGCATGTGATACTACCACTTGAAAAAGTTTAGGGATTCATACATTTTTAAGAAGTTGAAAAAAAATCTCCTGCATTCTATAGGAAGCGAAATATACCATTTTCTTTCCATTTCAGTCCTTGCCAAATAATGAAAAGAAATTAAAAAAAATAAAAATCACAGTAATTACTTCTCAGATTTGGGTACCAAGAACTGTAAGCAAAGACGGTCAAAAAAAGGGCTACTTAAAAGTTTCACAAACATTTAGGACTGTAGCAAAGGCACACTTTTTTCTTCCTGCTTAGGAACGGTGTAAAAAGTTTTCTGACAAAGGCCCTGATTCCTGCCTTCTCAGTGAGGAAAAACCACCAAGAGGCTCTAAAACAACTCCTCCTCCTTGCTGCCACCTGTCTGGACACAAATTCATGTTTTATTCAGGAGAAGTTTAAAAACAACATCAAAAAGTTAAAATTTAAACCTTCTTAACTCAAGGATCTATTTTGCAAATCACATGAAAGCACTAGGTATGCAATAGCCATTATAACACCCTACCAATGGGGAACATCACCTGGGAAACAGCTTAGGACTATTTTTAAGTACAGTGACAATAGCTGGCACATCAAATCTCACTTCAGTGAATAAAAGAAGTTATGTCATCATAAGCATGTTGGATATCACAGTATTTTGATCATTATTTGTTCAACACAACAGATGCTAGTAAAAACTTCCGAGTGCATCAACTGTAAAACTCCTCCTCAAGGAGTTGTATCATATCACAGTTCTACGCCCACCTGATTTTAAGTGATATTTTATCCCGCAGAATAAAAGTTTTAATTCAAATGTCTGACTAGATACTTAGCACTAAACTGCACCTCTCCCATTGCTAACCGAGGCACTATTTCTTTCCATCTCTTAAAAAATATTCAGCAAGCAAAGCTTGTCATAAGGCTCTGGCAGGTGTAATGCCAGACTGCGTGCAAGAGCAGCACTCAGCAATGCTGCCACAACAAATAAAACTGAATATAAAAGCTGGCCTTACGCTTCAGTGGCGGGAAGCCAGACATGCTGCGGGTGGAAGTTCAAGTCTCTGTCCCAGCAAACAAGAACTTCACAGTTCTCAAACACCGCTTCTTGAACGATGGCAGGATTGAGAGAATGCAACGGCCAGTGCTCCTCTCTTCCTAGGAGATCAACTAACCTCTGGACTGAAGTCCTTTGATGACAATAATTAGAAATATTAAAAACTTCCCTCCCTCTCTGCTCTTTTTTTCCAGCAGGTCCTGTTGAGAACAACATTTTCACTATGATTGTTCATGGTTTAATAAAAATTTTGCAAAATCGCGTAACGCCATACTCAACAACTACACCCACTCAATGAAACGTATGGCTCATGGTGGTGTTTGTTGATTGTTTTTTTCACGGAGCAAGAAGAGTCATTTGTGATGTGACTTTAAAGAACAAATGTCTCATTGCAAAGGATAAAATCAGGATATCCACAAAAGGCAAGAGGTTCATAAACAATTCGGCTGCCAACCTCAAGGCCACATGGGAGATGGATACAAAGAGAACAATGCTAAAACATCCTATTATGTCTACTTCCAGCTAACATCACTTCAGCGAGGTTAATCTGCCACTGCAGATGTTCCAACTTTCATGGACTTGTTAAATAACTAAGTTCCTTTCAGCAGAAATCTGTAAAACTAGCAATAAGAGTCCTGTCATCCCACCAGATGGTAGCTACATAACAAATCCTACTGCAATGAACCAGGAAATGCCCACTCACATATGGTAAACAAGGTTGCCATGTTCTCCTTGTTCGAATTGGAGTCTTCCATTTGCAGAGAGGATGGTACAAAGGCAAGATTGTCTGCAGACACATCCACGTGACTTGGCCCCATGGCTACTTCCTGATTTATGGAAGACACCGCCACCGGCTCGAGGCTGAGGCCCACTTCGTGCAAGGCTACCGAGTCCAGGGAAGCTAGGTTGTGTGAGGTAGAGAGCGCCACACTCACGGAGTTGGTGCTCATGGCCACAGTATGAATGGAGTCATTTAGTGTGCTGTCCGATATTCCTGTCACCCGCCCGGCGATGTGGTCAGGCTCCATGACGACAGGGAGTTCCAAAGTGCTACTGTGAATAGGAATGACACCGCCGTGTCCTACAGCGTCCGACGTCAAGTTACTCCCCACTGTGTCTACAGCTAAAGGTTCATGTCTCCGGGAGCCGTTTGGGATCTGCGAATGATCCCCAGCTACGTCATCCATCGTAAGCTCCTCTGTCATCCCATCTGTAGAGATGGGGCTGGTTACCCTCGAAACGCTCTCCATAGCGATTGTAGTATCCAGCGCTACCTCGTGGCTGTCACTAGGATGCAGATTTTGAGCACCATGCGTGTTCACTGTGCGGGAGTCCATGGAGACAATCCCTGGTTCCAGCCCCACGGTCCCACTGGGCTGGTAGGGATCTAGGGCCGAGGGATTGCTGGAGACTGACAATGCCGGATTGCTATCAACATTTATAGTGTTGGGATGGATGTACTGAGGTGGAGGTCTGTCAGCCAAATAAGATAAGATACCTGATAGAATGAGAGGGGGAAAAAGAAGAGTGTGAGATGACATCAGTTTTCAAATCCTGAACAAAAATACCCCATCATCACAGCATAGTACATGAAGACCTAGATCCTTGAAGACATGCTCTTTGCATTATGTCCAATTAGAAACCACTAATTCTAAAACATGGCTCACAAACATATGCCAACCCAATGCTCTTGTCAGAGTGTCATTTGACAACAAATACAGAGCTTTCATCCACCAGAGCCAGTCTCTAGTTATTTGTCAAACTCTGAACAGCCAAGCTGCTGGCAGCATCTAACCTAGGCTCCTCAGTACAGAGACTGAATCGCAAAGAGGTTCTTCACATTTTAGGCATAATTTTTCATTCTCAAGAAATAGCTCACAAAGCATGAAGGACTGCTAGTGGAATCTAACATTTGATAATCCCTCGTTCATCTTGGCTAGGAGAAGTAGAAACAGTTCTCCAGGATACACCCTTTTTGCTTTGTTATTTTAGCTTTAACAATGACTACTTCCTTCCTCTAAGAGTAAGTGACACAACGGTCCATCTCTGATGCCATCAGTCGCAATTCCGAAGGACCAAGATAAGGTCTCTCAAAGGTATCATGAGTCATCTGCTGATAAAAAGTATGTTGTTTCTCCTAAAACAATAGCCCAGTGAAATTTAAATCAGAAACCCGACAATCTTTTCTGGCAGTTCTGGGAAGATCCTCAGTGTTAAACAACCTTGGAACTTAAGATACGAAGAAACACTAACCTCTATTTACATACTACCAACCTCTCTTGTTGGACAAAGCTAAAAAATAGTCTTTGGAGGAAATACATCAGCACATTCAAGTAAACAGTACTTCCAGCGGAGACAGAGACAGATTTTGCAGATTCTGCAAGATCTGAGTCAGCACGTCTCTTTTTGGCCTTGAACCCTATAAGCCATTTGTTCTGTGAAAGTTTTCCATTCAAACATGTCTATTATTACAAGCATGCAAGCATGGATAGTCTTTCTGCAGCATAACCCCATTAAAAATGGGTAAGCCAAGAAATTGGCTTAATTGGTTTAATTTAATCAGCTGTATCAAATATTTCTGCATATTATTCTGCCCTGTGGCTTGAACAAGGAGAATCCTTGAAAGCAGTAAGATGACTGGCAGAAGAGTCCCAGGCTAAACATTAAGCAGACTAAAACGAAAAAATAAATTATTCCAGCTCAGAAGAATGGTAAATACCTTCGGTTCTCAAATGCACTGTCTCCTCCTCTACTCTTTGACCACAAAATGGACAGGCATGTAATGCAGTAGGAAAGGTTACTCCTAAGCAGCTGGCAAGTTCAGCCAATAGTCATCAGGTAGTCGATGAGATCTGGGCTGCTCTATTTCTTTTCCTAACCTAGGCTGAACCAAAAACACTCACTGGGTGACCCTGAAGAAATTTATGACCCTGAAGAAATTTATCTACCCCCTTCCACACTGTCAATCTTAACTACAAAACAAAACAAGGACTACATTTAAACCTTGAATTTCTGTGTCTTCATATACTAAATGTAAAACTCTACATTTGTATTCTAAAACACAGGCGAGAGAGGAATCAAGATAGAAATCAGTGTATTAGGCCTTTGGAAACCAACCTTGAACAAAAATTAAGAAAATCTATGCCATGGGCTAAAGGGGTAGAAAAGGGCCCAAACTCTTCAGCTGATAGCTTGCTCTTTTTGAGCTTTGAACTACTGTAAGCTACCATCAGGCACATATCAAACACTGCTTCAGACAACAGGAGAAAAAAAAACCCAGCAGTTTTCAAACTAAAGCAATTTGAGACAGAAACCAGGCATGCTTTCTTTTCTGTTAATCTTAAAAACAAAGCAGCAGGAGAAGTGACCAGAGGTTCGGTTTAAGCAGAAAATACCCTGCAATACTGTTCATATACACACGCAGAAACAGAGACCTGAAAATAAAGGCATGTAAATGACACAACAGGCTCCCGACAAACTCCAGGAATTTACAGCTCTGCAAAACAGTCAGTCTTGCCTGCTTCAGAACAGAAACAGGTGGCTCCTAAAACAGTTTCTCTCTCTGTTCCCATCCATCAGCACCAGACCACTTACCAGGTAGAATGTGTCTGAAATAGCTGCTCTCCAGGTGAGGGTATGGTGGCGGAGGTAGGGTGTAGTTTCTCTCTGGTATACCACACATCACGCCTCGATCCCCAATACCCATTGGGAGCATCAGAGACAGAGCAGAGGGCAAGGAACTCAAGGAGGGGCCCAAGTTTGGAATTGCAACAGGCAAGCCTGCAAAAGAAAATTCCCATTTAAATGCAATGGAACTATTTGAGCTTATGAACACACAAGGTAACAAAGAGGTTACTAATTCCTCAGGAGCTCCCTATGGATGTATGGTATGGTACTGTCAAAATAAGGTGGCAAGCTTCAAAGAAAGGATCACAGTTATCACAGCACTGAGAGGCATGCCTGAATCTTTTTTGTATATATTACATAAGGCCTACTTCTACTTTACAATTGTAACAGATTTCTGTCTGTGTAGCCCCCTGATAAAAAGGGCTCAGAAAACAATTTTGCTTTACAGGTGAAAAAGTCATTATTTTCACCTGATTGAAGACAGGCATAGACGGAGATGCATTTGTGGCTACAGTTCATATTTCAAAGGATTCTGCTACCACCCACCCACGCACAGTGCAAACCATTCCATTAGCACAAAATGAGACTCCCATTAAGGCATAAGCCTGGTAAGCACACATCCCTTTTCCTTTGCCCACATAAGTAATGGTTTATGGTCTACGCTTCCCCAATTCTACATCACCTCGTTACCTGCTAAAGACATGACTTGCTATCAGAGCAAGCACTGATACCCAGTTAAGAACGGTGACAGTAAAACGCCAAACATGAGCTGCAATACCCTTTGTGTGAGCTTTCCCCATTACCTGGTGCTGGTATGGCGTTGTGAGTGGGTGACGCTGCCAATCCCAAGTGACTCCCGGAGACCGGCAAGGCATTGCTCACAGAGGATGAGGTCAGCTGGTCCATCCCTACAGGACTCAAGTTCATTTCATTCATTCTGGGGAGCAGGGAACAGAAAGGGGAGGGGAAAAAGAAAGAGAAACAGAAGCAAGAGCATTCCTGATTACTGAGTGTACTGTGGTGAGGAAAGGCTAAGCAAACAAACTCAAAATCAGTTACTGACACGTAAAAACTCTGCCTTAGAAAGCTAAGCATAAAGCACATCAACTACTCACACTGATCAAATAATGACCGATACAAATTGATCATATTACATAGCAATAAACAGCATTAAAAAGCCAGTTCAAAAAGACAAATCAGAACATAGCTTTTTCCTTGCCATTCAGAAAACAAAGTCTCACTCTTTGTAGTCAAAAGTATTGTGAACACAGATCAATTTGCAATCTGAATGGCACAATTACTTGGACAAGAGCATCTGATTTATATTTCATGACTTCTGGACACCACATTAATGTTCAAAAACCAAAGGCAGGGAAGAGAAGAGGGAAAGATCACTTAAAACTGGTAACTGGACACAAAATGTCTAATTCACCATCAGTTCAAACCAGGCCAATAGTGACAAGAGTCACCTCTGCAGAATAGCCATTGTATAGAGTTTTAACAGGCTGCCTCTGTCTGGTTCTGCAGACATGGCACATGCTCCTACCACATTAAAAACTGGCACCGTGGATAACATGTTATTTCAGAGTGATCAACCAGTGTCTCTTGAGTGCCTGCATCTCTCAAGCTACTCAAGTGGGCGCACACCACACGAGTGGCTGTAGAGCTGTGGAAACTGCCAAGCTGGTGAACAACCCAAAACCCCAGCATGGGGAGAAATCATCTGTCCTCTGGGGTCTCAAACACATGCAGCCCGAACCAGTCCTCGGGGATGGGGACACCAAGGAGACACGGTCACCTCCGACTTGTCAACAACTCTGCAAGCTCTGCCTGGCCTCAGCTCTGTCCATCCTGTCACTCCTGGCCACACACCAGCTCTCCTCAGCGGTTCGTAGGGCCAGAACGACCAGCTGCCCCCACAGTGGTGACACCACCAGCAACAAGACCGAATGGCCTCCACGCTGACCCGAGCCTCTCACATGCCCTTCTTGCAAGCAGCAGGCCCGAGCTCTGCAGTACCGACGGTGAGCTGGAGCTTGGATTGACACTCCAGAATGGAAAGGTACTGCTCACCCTGGAAAAAAAGGGCCAAACACACTAAACCCACGCAAGTTAACCCCAAGGCCTGAGCCGCACAAACCAAGTCACCGACTTCCATCTCTCTTCTGCCCAGCTCTTGCATGGTGCGCTCCCCTACCCTGTCCAACCGCCTCGTTTGCCTACAGCGACGGTGCCGAGGGCTCCGGCGAGCCGGCGGGGCAGGGGATATCCGCCCCCCCCCCCCGCCTTTCCCCGGCCCAAACGGCTGCTGAGGGCGGTGATGCCCATGATCCACCACCCCCGCCCCGGGACTGAGGGGTGGCCAACAACCGGGGCCTGCGGGAGGCGCTGAACGCTTCAGGGACGCCCCCTCCCCTCCTCGCCCCTCGTCCCCTCGGCCGGGGCTGCGCGCCGCCGTCGCCAGGCCCGAGGTTGCCCGTCCCCCGCCCCGCCCGCCGGCCTCCCCCCGGCCCCCGGCCCCAACGGACGCGAGTGCGCTCACCTGGGGTGCATGGGGCCCGGCGCCGGGGCTGGGCCTCTCCCGGCGGCGGAGCGGCCGCGGCCGCAGCCGCATCAGGGCCCTCAGCCCCGGCCCGCCGCCGCCGCCGCCCCTCGGGCAGGCGCCTCACCCCGGCCCCGGCCCCGGCCGCAACCACCGCCACCGCCGCCGCCGCCTCATGGGCGGGGCCCCGAGCGGTGCGGGCCCGACCGCGGGCGGGGGAGCGCAGAGGAGGCGGAGGCGGGAGAGAGAGGCGGTGATGGCGGCGGCGGCAGCTGGAGGGGAACGGGGACGGGGGCCGTTTCCGCCGCCGCACGCCCGCATCCAGGAAGCGGCGCCATCGCCCCCGGGGCTCGGGCGCTTCCCGCCAGCCGGGTCCGTGTCAGGGCCCGGCTCCGGGCCCGGCCGCCTCTGCCATGTCGGCGCGGAGGGGCCCGCCCGGAGGTGCCTGTGGGGCCGTGTCAGGCCGCGCCGGCCCTGACGCCCGGGCAGCCGCCTGTCCGCCGCGGCGGCTCCCCGGCCTCGCTGCCCCTGCCGGCTCCCTGTCCGCCGCCACGGAGCTCGGCACCAGTCCCCGTGCCTGCGGTGAGCCTCGGCGGCGTTTCAGCCCCCTTCGCTGCCACCTCCCCGCCGTGTTTCCAGATCGTTTCCAGCGCTGTGGGCGCCGCCGGGGCGGGAGAGCGGCCCTGGGAGCCGCCCTGGTAAACGGCGGTTCTCTTTTTGGAGAAGCGTCTTGGTGTTCTCTGTCTGTAAGGCGTCATCCCCGGCTGACCGAAAAGCCCTCACTGTTCAGCCTGCGGTTTCACCTCCAAAGGGCGTGATGCTCCTCCAGCACCATTAGCCCGTACTTGCCCAGCTACCTTCTGGACATCAGCTGCTGTGCAGTTTTCTGTGATTTGTGGCTTGTATAGATTCAGAGCATCGTTTTGGTTGGAAGAGACCACTAAAATTGTCAAATCCAACCGTTAACCCAGCACTGCCAAGTTACCACTAAACCACGTGCCTCAGCACCACATTTACACATCTTTTAAATACCTCCAGGGATGGCGACTCAACCACTTCCCTGGGCAGCCTCTTCCAATGCTTGACAACTCTTTCAGTGAAGACATTTTTCCTAATATCCAATCTAAACCTCCCCTGGCGCAACTTGAGGCCAATTCCTCTTGTCCTGTTGCCTGTTACCTGGGAAAAGAGACCGACCCCCGCCTCGCTACAACCTCCTTTCCGGTAGTTGTAGAGAGCGATAAGGTCTCCCCTCAGCCTCCTTTTCTCCAGGCTGAACAACCCCAGCTCCCTCAGCCGCTTCTCACAGGACTTGTTCTCTAGACCCTTCACCAGCTTCGTTGCCCTTTTCTGAACACATTCCAGCACCTCCATGTCCAATGTACAGTTCCAGCTAAGGCTACATTGCAAAGGAATCTCTTGATGTACGTAAGTAGTTTCGTAGCTCGCTTTTGCCTGTGACATGTGGATACTCATCACATACGCTGCTCAAATCAATCTACAAGTTCCTTAAGTGCTGGGGTGAACAGCTGTTTCCTGAAACACCGTAATGTGCTTCTGTAATTTGATCGTGCATGACACTTAAACGATGCCTTATTAAATGAGACATCCCTTGACAGGATGTCTGCACAGGAGGAAACTTAAGGTATTTTTCTGCCTACTACCTTTTGATCTAAAAAGCCTAAATGTAGGATCTGGAAGGGTCATTCCAGTTCAGTACAAACCCATTGGTTCTTCTAGAGGGGGAAGCAGGCTCTCCTCATTTGGCTTTAGCTGTCAGAAAGTTTGACACCTTGTATACGCTATTTTTTCAAGCTCTCTCTGTAGCTGAAGGAGAGAAATAGGCTGCCGCAGAGAGCCCTTCATCCCACCCTGCAGTAGGTGTCTGAGATGTGTGAGAAGAATCCCCTTTGGAGATGCCTCTCTGTGTCTGTGGCCTGTAACTGGGACCTGCGTAATTAGTTTAGTCTAAATATATAACTTCTAGAGGACTACATTTAGGCAAAGTAGATCCAGGTCTCTGTCATTTGTGACCAAAAGAAGGACCTCATTTAATTTACACATAATCCCACAACCTCTCCTCTTCTCCACTAAGCCACATAGTCCTTACTCTAACCATGAGCGAGTGTATCTGAATTGGCCCACAAACATTATTTCATCAAGTCAAGAAAGAACTCATCAAGTCCTCATGTTTTTTAGGGAGTGCTAAGCTTGTGATGGCGGGGGGGGGGTGTTATCCGTGCTTCGTTTTTATGTGTGTAGTACCACATATTCACATGGTTGGTGCTGATAGTTCACATCTTAGAAACTCCAGCAAACGATTAAAAGCCCAGAAGTCTCTCTTTTCACATTGCATTCCCTAATACATCGGAGATGACCGGAGACCTTCCATTTTCAGTTTTCATCCTTACAACTTCACAATTATACTCGGTATATCTCAGTTCTGTCCTGAAAATGCTAGGTTATCCAAAGCCCTCAGCTTGTCTTAATGCCAATTATGATTGTGTAATTCTACCGCAGAACTGCCCTGGCGCTGAAATCCTCACGCTATTTTAACTATCTGAGCTGAAAGTAATACTTTGAGCCTATGAGCCAGATTGGATGTAGCCTTACGCAGATAAGAGTGTTTTTTCCTACTGTCAAACACAAGTCCTCCGAGATTCCAGCCTTTTCTGTAGTCACTTTACTCCCTTGAACGAGTGATATCTTAACTACCAGTTTAAAGCACAAGTATCAAAGGAAGCCAGTGATAATATGAAGTGTCACTGAATGAGAAATTAATCTGTGTCTAGAGAGATGTACTCTGCGCGCCCAAGGTATTGCGATAAAACACATTTGAGAACTGTTTCTTCTGCAAGGGAAGATTTTTTTTATATACCAAACACTTTTATTATATGTGAAGTGTTTTGATAAGACAACTGCACTATGTCCCCTGAAAGCTTAGTTTATTGACATTTATAACAGTACTTGCTGCGTGAGGAACAAATTGCAGAGCTATTTTTCAAGTTGTCTTCGGATCCTGGAGACGTACTGAAAGATCAGGGAGACTCGTGAAACCTCGGGGGAAAGAGATGCCGTAAGCAAGCTTCAGTCCTCCTCTGCAGGGTGAGTGGAAGTCCCTGCTGGACCGTGCCCACATCTCGATACAATCAGTTCTCTCCTGCTGTTGCAAACCTGCCCTTGGGTTCTTTGTCAGAGCGAGCAGAATGACGCTGAACGAAGATTACGCAAAAAGCAATGGTTGGAGCCAACTGTTTTAACGTCAAAAAATCCAAGTTTCTCACCGCCTTTTATTGGCTTGTCAGCACTTTGCAGGCCTGTATTTTGATGATAGTCACAGTATGAAACCTGGGTGGGTTAGGTGCAGCTCTCGCTTCTAGCTATACAGCTGGAGAGAGATGGCCCATGTTAAGGGATAAAACAGGATTAGAGAGGCACAAAACTAGTCAATCTTGTATTCCTGAATCTCAATGTAAATTGCAGTTATTACTGTAATTCTGTGGTATGCAGTTAACATGAGAAACTGTTAATTTAACTATTTTATATCTGTTAATAAATTGCCCAGACCAACTACAATATGTACAATAAATACTAGAATTTAGTACAGTTACAGCCCAGTAAAATATAATAAATGCACAATGTTGTGAGGGTTTCTTTTTAAACTCCTGATGTATTTTCTTCTTCCTCCTTCTCAGTAATGTGTTCACAGATAAAATAGTTGTGAGGTCATCTATTGGGAAATAGGTGGACTTGCGTGTGCTCAGCTGACTCTTGTGTTTCTACTACAATATTTCCACTGATGACTTTCATTTCAGACACAGAGGGACACGGTGTCAAGGCAAAACTGTTGCTTTGAGTGATTCAAAGTAATTCAAAGCAATCACTGTGTAACATCAGTAGTGTTATTCATGATTCTTGTGGCAGTGTGAACAAGTTGAGGGTTCTTCTGTACAAAGATTACATTCTTGTAGATATTGTGTTAGGATACATGCAATTAAAACCACAATTAAGCTGTATCTGGAAGGAATGGTTTATTTTTAGGTATGTCAGAAATACTTTCTTTTAGTTTTGGCTGGGTAATTAAGAGTGTATAGTGAAGTAAAAGGAAGGAGAGAAGGGAACCTGTTCAAATGCCATAGGCAACGGAGTATGTAAGGAATGTCCCAGTGTCCCCATTTAAACTTTGCATTTAAAAAAACCCAACAAAACAACCAACAAAAAAGCGAAACATACAATAGAAATAGAAACAGCACAACTTCCAGAATCTGAGAACCTGAATATCCTCTTGCCAGGGTTTTGAAGCAGGACTTTTCTGCCATTGTAGAGCAGTGAATAACACCTGATTTGTACCACCTGGAAAGCAAACCAGGCCATCTGCGTCCTATCAGCATGGAGGGTATTGCATTCTGGAGTCAAAGCATCATCTGGGCAAAGGTGTGAAGAGGAGTTAATTGGAGAAACAGTGTAAGAAAAAAGATCAAAGGCATTTCATAGAGGAGGGACGTTATCCATGTAGTCTTAACCTACTCTTAAAATTGAAAAGAATGCATATTAGCCTTATTCTTTGGTGGGCTAGTCCTGCTACTTTCACTGACTCTGCATGTGCAGATAGGTTGGGAAGGCCCTGCTTTGTGTGGAGGTCACACAAAGCATGTGGGGGACACGTGTATGAGAATGATACATTGCTTTAACCCTGCTCACGCTCTCAACAGGGACCTTCAGTGAGACATATGGTGCACTGGCCTTGGGCTGGCTCCCTGCCCAGGGGCAAATCCTGTTCCGAGTAAGTGACATTTGACTGTCAACAAGATAGGATGTTCAACAAAAGCCTGTGGCATATTTTCTTATTTCTCTTGCACAGAAATAAAATCAGACTGCAGAGTCCATTTGATATCAGATTATCTTAAATCATTCAGATTAACAAATAACATTTACCTGTTATTTTTCTTCATGTGTTTATCTGAAGGATTATCACCGTGGATTTTTCTGTAGGAAAAGTAGATACCTGTTTAGCACAGGTGCACTTCTGACACTGGGAAGTGCTGGTGACCTGCATTTACAGTAAACATATAAAAGAGGTCTGGCTTCAGGGAACAGTGCATTTGCATGACAGAAATGAAACGTGACCCTGCCTTTTGAACATGGCTAGACTTCTGGCAAGGTCATGGAGAGAGCTGTGAAACGATCTGGCACCTGAGACCCCCAAGAGGCATGCTTCCATTTCCTTACAGGAATACTGCCAGAGAGCAGCGTTTTAAATCTAATGATGACACAAATCATATGTCCTTTTCCTACTTCTGTTTTTTTTCTTAGAGGCCGGCATCCTCTTTGTTTTAAGAAAACTTTAAGTCCTGGCCTGCCTTGGTGCTACAGTGAATGAGCTATTTTCATTTAAGCATTCATTTCTGAAAACGTTTCTACTGGACAACAGAGTTTATAGTGCAAGCGATATTGAAAAGCCCATGCTGCTCCACTGTTTCCAAAGATGTTTTTAAAAGGCAGAAAGTCCCTCTTGATTATTTGATCTGAAATGAGTTGTATATGCCATGGGGCGTTCCCCAGTAATTCTTGCCTCACACCCATACCTTCCATCTGAGCTATGGCACATATTTTAGAAAGACATTTAATTGTGACTGGAAAAGATCTCAAGCCCTTATGAAATGCGTTAGCTAACTCTTAGGTAATGCTACAAAACCTTCAGCCTCAAACACCAGCTATTGCTAGGCAATGTTAGTGACGGACGTGAAAGTAGATGGATAGTTGCTGTGGCTTTTGAGCCATTTTGGTGCTGATCCTGCCCCTGGCATAAATCAGACCCCAGGATTGTTCTCGCTCATGTCTGTCTGGATCGGTCTGCCTGTACGTTCATCATACTTTGAAGATTACCATTGTTTTTTGAAGCTGCAGAATAGGCCAATAAAGATACAAAGGCTGACTTGAAAACGCACGCTGACATCATTGCTAATGGTTTCTGACTCAGCAGAGGCATAGATGTGTTTCTCGGAGTGGAGGATGTTGTTTCAGTTACTCACGCTTCTGAGGCAGTTTCGCATGAAAGACTGAACAGGGTGGAAACTTTCACTTTGAGCAAAAGAGAAGTTTTATGAGAGCTTACACGCCTGTACCTTTTCACGTCCTTCCCACAGCTCTCCCAGACCAAACGTTCAACTCCCCAAACTGGTGGTGGCAACGAAAGGCAATTCAGTTAACTGTGAAGATGTGTTTTCAGAAAAAATTGTAACTATGGATGGAGCTCCTGAATAGCGACATGGGAAAAGTCAAAGACCCTCCAGTTGCTGCAGAAGAAGGTCCTAACACAACAGAATATCTTAGAGGAAAGGCGCGGATGAGGACATTATGGCCTTATACTGCCGAAAGTCCTTGTCTTTTGTCCACCTCTGCTCCTTGGCAAGCTGCAGGCAAACTGGAGGATGCAGCACAGATTCGGCACAGTCAAGAGGGATTTGCAGCTCCCCAATTAAAGCAGTGTGTAGGGTCCATCAGGTAAGCCAATATCCATGTAAACATCTAGTAATAGCTACACGGGGGGCAATTGTGCCATCACATTTGTATTTGTTTATCTGAGACAGGTGCTCATAGTGATGACCAGAACATTACTGCAATGAGCAGAAACACTCAAAATGTTGAAGATTTTTTGAAAATGCTCATGTTCAGTTTGAGAAACTTGCACTTCTTAAAAAAGCCTCTCTTTGGGCGAAGAAAACAGTTTTCCTCTTATGCTTGCACATATGCATTCTTGATCTGACATGACTTGCAACCACAAGAGAGCACTCTTTCCTTTGAAGATTTCTCAGCTTCCCCAGAAAGCTAGAGACATGCCATATAAGTTTTGCAAACTGCTTGTGAGCTGTTTCAGTTAGACCAGAGCAGCCGAAACAACAAAGCTTGCAGTTGTCTTTTGGATTTCATGGTGAAAAGCCTTTGGGTAGTTTTCAGATGACAGAAGATCCTTGGTTCCTGAAAGGGAGGAGTTCTGCCAAAACTTTGAAGATCCCTGTAAACTGCAAATTACCCATCTTTTGGAGACAATTATATCAAACGATATCGTGGATTACAATACATGTTTAGAGCCTGGAAGATTATTTATGTTTGGCATTAACTCTTATGGTCATAATTTCAAGCGGAGAGAAAAGGAATACACAGGAACCCTCTTATTATCTTTTGAAATATGAAGATCAGAGGAAAAGAAGGGTTTAAAGTGTGGAGTGATGGTCCTCAAAACCTGTCTGTAAATTAGCTAGCATCCTCCATCTATAAAAACAACAAGGCTTAGAGCTGACTTCCAGGCACAGAGTGGACCTCATGAGTCGTTAGCAGTGCTTTGAGTTTTTATTCACCGCAGGAGGAAATTGCAGCCTGTGGGGCAGAGTACCTATACAAATGTTTCCTCCTTGCTTGGACTGATACAAGATTTGGAAGCCAAATTCAAGAACTGGCATCTCACCGGTGAGAAAAAAAAAGAAGCATGGACAGCAATAAGGATGATGATGGACTATTCAACAGGATTGCATTTCCAGGAGCTATGTCCCTGGCTAACAGCCATGTGCATCCTCACGGGGTCCCCCTGAGAGAGTGCTTTGGGGTTCCCTTCCCTCTGGACCCATCTTACTGGGAGCAAGCCTACGGCAGGCATGCAGGTCGCATCTCCTACATCCCATTCCCCGGCTACGTGGGTGTCTATGACTGTTCCTTTGAGCCTGCCTTCATTCGAAAGAGGAACGAGAGGGAAAGGCAGCGGGTGCGCTGTGTGAACGAGGGCTACACACGCCTGAGAGAGCACCTGCCCAAGGAATTTGCTGACAAGCGCCTCAGCAAAGTGGAGACCCTGAGAGCTGCAATAAGCTACATCAAACACCTGCAGAGCTTGCTGGACTGCCATCCCTTAGGGTCTAACAGTAAGGAAACGCTCTCTGCCAAGGAGCTCCCGGAAGCTCCCAGTCCCGGTCCCCCGCGGGAGTGCAACAGTGATGGAGAGTCTAAAACCTCTTCAGCTTCATCACCCTACAGTGAATTTGAGGAGACGGGCAGCTAGGTAATGGCCTCTCTGGAGAAAGAGAGCTTCAAGTTCACATGAAAACCAAATCTAAAACCCTGGGGATTTTTCTACAAATGAAAACGAATACCAGGAAATGGAAAAACAGCTAGGAAAAAAAAAGGTACTTTTAATTTGTCAAAGGACTTTAAATATTGTCTGTACAAAACCTAAAAATGATTTGTAAGCAAACAGGTATCTCTCAGGTTGCTTCATCTGTGTTACTAAACATCCTTGGGACTGCTAAAACTGAAGCAGCGTTTGCATTCTGCTTCTCATTCAGCTTTTATTCTGTTCATCTATTTTCTTTTGCCTTTCACTCGATGAGACAGCAAAACCAGATAAGTCTATTTCAGGAAATCCTCCTCCCCTTTCTCCTGCTTCGTCCTGTAAGTTTTATCATCTCTTTTGCCTGACTGCTAACCTGAGATGCACTGGGTTGCAAAGATTTGGACTGGGAAAGGTAAGATTTAGATAAAAGTCTTTCCCTAAAATTTTTACAAAACTCACAGAAATACTTCTATTTCTGAAAAGACAATTTAAAAAATATAAATAAGGCTGTATTTGGGAATGAATTTCTTTTACAGCATCTTGTAAAGTGAAAGAAGCAACTCATACATTGGACACCGGCTATTTAGTGATTATTCAAAGGATAATTTTCAGGAAAAGAAAATCTGACACTTTCGTTCTAATCAATGCTAGCAGGAGTTCTGTAAAACTGCACCTTCACAAGCAAAGCTCCACTCATGATACTGAAAAAAATGTTGCCAGCCTTTTTTGTTCTTTTCTGAAAATTGAGTTTGTGGACAAAATAGTCTTGATTATGTCTTTTTAGCAGGTCAGAGATTATATGCTTAGAAATATGTTCCTGTAGTGGTTAGATACTGGTGTGGACAAAAAGGGTGACATTAAATGTATCGGTTTACATCTGCATGAAAATGTAGGTATTTCTCCTTTTGTTTAGAATATTGTATTACTTTTTCAAAGAATACACCTTTTAAAATTAATATAAAAATCTATGGAATACCTCTAATTTGGACCATGTCTACTTAAAATAAGAATTTGTCTCCAAATTGCTCTAAAATCTTCCTTTCTCCAAGGCCAGATTTAAATAACATTTATCTATGTTCTTAAATCCCATTCTGAATATGGGGTAAACTCCTTCTTACCCATACATTTTCCACAGACTTTTCAAACTTTTTCTTTTTTTGGCCTCACATTGATGAAATGGGTTTGTATCTTTTTGTCTTTCCTTCATGTCATGCTGACTGAACACCTGAACAAATACTTGTGTATAAATAAGAACAAATACTGATCAAATACCTCAAAACGTGTCCATAAATTTCATTTAAATAAAAAATTGAATTAATCCTGACTGTGGGTTTTTCACTTTCAATTGATAATGAATGGGACGGCACTGTTTGCAGGAGTAATGAATTCTCAGCAAAGAATGAAGAAAATGGATAGATAGTAAATATGAACTGCTACCCATGAAACTAAGTTTTTAACCTAGATTTTTAAATCTAAATAAGGAGCAGATTTTTGCTGTGGGTATCTAATAAAAATTATTTGGTACAAAAATACTCTGCTGACTTCTAGCAAACACTTTTAGCTATTGGGTGCCTCTTTCAAGCACTTGCAGTCCAAGCCTGGGTCTAGGTATTGCTGGAGCTCTGAGGCCAATTATTTTTTCTTAATTTACAGCCAATAACCTTGAAAGAATGAACACATTTAGGCAAATCAAACAGAGTTCAGAAATGGAAAAAGCCTAAATGACTTGTCCAAACAACTTGCTGCAAATTACTCACTCAGCCTGACTGTACTGAAGCAGCACTGTTACAAATGTCAGTGGCGGTCACAGGCTTCGTTCTTTATTCTTTATGTGGTAGCCAACTTCCTTTTCTAATGACTATTTTGTTTTTCTGAGGGCTGTTACTTTTGCAGGGTCTGTTTCCCAGACCCAAAAAGTAGAGGCCTAGTTACCTGGACAGTTCTCTGTGGATCCAGAGCTGAAGCACTCATTTTTGAGTGCGTAAGTTTTTATATTTGTTATCCAAGAAAAGGGAGAATGGCAAGGTAGTGGTCTGAATGTCTGATTTGGGGCCATTATTTTTTGGCTTTTTTCCTTCCCTTTGCAGTCTCTGACAAGAGATTCAACCTCTCTGCTGCAGTTTTGAGATTTCTGGAAATACAGCAGTGCTGCTGGTAACTCTGTCAGTAAGCCTGAATTGCATTTCTCCCTCAAAGCAGAGATTAAATCTTTGTTATCTACGAAAAACATACACTTCCTCAGAGTACCTGAGACAAATTCTGTGAAACGTAGAGTTGTTTGTGAAACACCCTGAAGAGGAAAGGTGGTTAATATACATATAATCACAATAAATCACTAAATCAAACCAGATCACTAAAAATAAAAATGACCGGAATGACTGTTACTTCCTGTGCAGGAATAAAATAAATTTTTTGGTCAGACGGTTATCACAGAGATATATCCAGGAGCCATAATCCTCTGATTTCCAAATCCCAGAGAGATGATGCGGCAGGCCACCTTCTCCATGATCAGCTAGTTAGGCTGGCCGGAGAAGTGGACTAGGTTGTGGCTCTGCTCCCTTTCAACTTCGTCTCACATGGGATGTTCCTCAACAGGAGTCTAACCATGTGGAGAACAGCAGCCCCTGGGCCTGTGCTTGGCTGTCGCCGCTGTAGGGTGTCTCTTCCCGTGTGAGACACAGGCTGATCTGCTGCACATCCTGATGGGACTGGTTTTTTTGTTGCATATCCTTAATACTCTGCAGTCAGAACCAAACCTTGATTTTGTGAAATAATATTCTGGAAAAAGCCTCTGGACCTCAAGTCAAGGAGGCTGGTTAAAAGACCACATTTCAATAAAACTGTAGCTACGTTTTGTTTTTAGATTATACATCTTTAACAGCTCTGAAGATGTCCTTAAAATACCTCCCAATCCAAACTCGAAGCTGAAGATGCAAAAGCCAGAATGTGACATGTAGCTGAATTTAATTTTTTTTAAGGAAAATTAATTCCTGGATGAAAAGGAAATTCTTTCTGTGGGAAAAATGGGTCACAGGTTAAACCACTTTCCTTAGGAAAGTTGTACATTTTTATTTCTCACAGTTTCTGTTGTCATGCAAACCTCTTGCACACTTCTAGCACAAGGAAGTAGAAAACAACTCAAGATTTCCCAAATATGGATCAGTGCTTCCTACAGGCATCAACAAAGGCTTCAAGTGAATGTGACATTTCAAAAGCTTTCTTAAGCTGTTTCTGTCTAGACAAAGGTTTTCTTCAAAGCTTCTAAAGTGTATCATTATCAGACTTTGAAAGCAGACAATGATCCAACTTGTCACCCTGAGAATTAAAGTTTTAATAAAAATGTTGACCAGAAGGATTGTCTCCATGTGGCACAATTACTATTTACAAGAGAGGCGGACACTGATATCCCTAGGCAACCATGCTACAGCTTTATCAAACTCCTGCACACCAAATGCAGACACTTTAATCTTTCTATCAAATGTGAAAAAAACACACATCTGAAGTCTTCCCTCTTCTGCCATTAAATTACAAATCCATTTGCTCCTTGATATTATCAGCATTTTAAAGATGTGTAATCCTGGCCATAGGATTGCTTTTAATCCTCTAATAGCTATTTAGCTGATTTCTTTGTAAAAGCCCATCCACACTCCTTTCATGTTCTATTACCCAGTGTCAATAACATGGCCAAAGAAAACCAGAAGGCACTATAGAAAAGTCATGTTCAGAGAGTAAGGCAATCAGGGCCAATTTATCTCACTGGAATAAATGAACAGGGAACATCCACACACACACAAAAAAAAAAAAGGAATCTTTGAAAACATTTGTCACCAGCATACTTGGCAAGGAGGCAAAACAAGATCCAAAACATTTTGAAGAGAGACTCTCGAGTGATACCAACACGAAAGCCCTGCTGGAGTTAGCTGAGGTCAGTCACTACAGCTGAGCAAGGTCTCGGTAAGTGTCTCCAAAATAGTCTAAGCAAATATAACTTCAGTGGGTGCTCATCACTGGTAACCCTCAGCATATAGATAAATGGCTACAGGGTAAGAGGTAAATTTGTTCTAGACAAATGGGGAGCAGACAAATAGTAAGACTGCAGCTATATCTAGCTCTTACGCAAGGCTGTCTAGATGTAGATCTGGAAGCCCTATAAACACAAGATGAGCAACACTCTCCATCAACCTGAAGGTGTGCTTGTAGGTAAAAATCTGCTACAAATGCTCACTCATGTATTTCCTGCATGATTTTTACACATTTTTTTTCTACCTCGCTGTGAATATGTCCACTGACAGAGCAATGGAAGAGCTCTCCAAGTTGCCCTTGCTGGGAGAACAAACTAGGGGAGTGAAGGTAGATGTCTCTCTCCATAGATCAGTGGATTCCGTACAGTCAACGGTGAATCAGATACAGAGAGAGGTCAATCTAGGATGCTGATGAAATAAGCACAGACTGCCAAAAATATTTGTTTGTAATTTAGAGCATCCTGACAAGGTGGCACTGCTCAGAAGATGTCCCAGAGCTGTCTGAAAATGTTATGACTTGGCTACCCTGATCCAAGACCCTGGAAACTCAACAGGAGCCAGCATGGTCATTTAGTCTGCTGTGCTAGAAACTGGTAGTGCTTTTCAGGAGTGAAAGGGCCACCTTTTTTTTTGTCATCAGAGTGTCCTTTCCCCTACCCACTCACATCCGCATTGCGAGATTATTCCTCTGACCCTGAGATCTGATCAGCATAGCAGGCACAGCTAGCTGGTGGGTCAGAGACCCAGCACCCACTGTGCTTGGGTGGCAGTGGGGTTCTGGAGAGGCAGATGATGGCAGGGTGGGAGAAGGGCCGTTGGTTCACTCTGGAAAGGAGATAGGGGATGAGATGGGGGCTACCACTCTCGAAGAGTGGGATTCAAGAGGTCCAAGTAGCCTTGACCTCTTATATCACTAAAAAAAATTCTCGTTTAAGAAGCCAAGTCAAAAAGCAGGCCTGGGAAAAGGCAGGGAAGCTTACCACAGGGGCTTCAAAGGAGCAAACTTCTGTCACTGAAGTCAAATGAGCTTTTCTCACTGGATTAAGTGACTGTGTCACTTAAGACTCTGACTGTGTGAAAGTCACCTGGTGTCACACCTGTGCTTGGTTATCACCCTGGTTAGAACTTGTCCCTCCATGGTCTGAGCGTGCAGCATGCACGCAGGGTACAACCAGCACCTCTTGAGTATATGAAGGGTGTGGATAGTTGCCTCTACCAGGCCTGGCCTGAGGGTGAGAATGAAGATTCAGAGCTCTAGCCTGGCACTGAGGTACAGCCCCAGAAGAAAATACCTTTGCCCAGTTGCAAACTGAGTTGAAAAATGAAGTGAACAAGAACTAAAACCCAACTCAGGAATGGATAGTATGGGTATCTGCAGAAGCTGGGTTTATTTGATACACTTCAGAGGAAAAGCACAAGAAAAGGTTGGTTTAATTGGTTTCCCTTTATTTGTCATGGCTTACACAAGAACCATTCCTCCCTAAGAAACACAGTATAGTTGAGTGCATACAAGCTGGAAAAGCCGGGATGCCCACAACCCGGCACTGGAGCAGAGCTCTGCCACTGTGCTTTTCCTGGGGAGACCAGAAACTACATACAGCCTCACACCTTGCAAATCCATGACAACCCAGACTGCTAAAAACCCATTAGCAGTTTTTTGTCTGCTTTCCAATGGAAACAAAGCTTAGACTGTGCTCTATATGTGAGACGTCCCATCTCCAAAAGCTTCTGAACCTTCGACTGATTTTCAGCCAACCCCCATGGGAAGAGAGTCTCAAAATGCAAATCAAATTTCTCAATTTTTTATTTTTTTTTATTTTTTTTTTTTTTCAAAATAGGTGTTGGGCAGAGGGGGTGAGTCCATCTTAGGGCTTGTGGGTGATGAGCTGTGGTGCTTCATGCTGGGTCAGATTCCTGTGCTATTCAACTGCTGGAGTGCACAACCCCTCGGGGAAACACAGAAAACAGGCAGTACAGCTGCTCTGTAGCTACCTCCAGTCATAACTTGGTGTATTCATGTAAACTGAGGGGATTTGTCAAGGTCAAAACACCCATCTGTAGAGCTGGGTGGCTGAAGGCTTTGATTCATGACCACCACTGTCTTTAGTTATGACTGAAGGGGCAAATACCCCCAAAACTGTGGGTTACGGGGTGGGGAGCAGCCAGCAAGCCTGTATTTCACTCTGAGTTCCTTCACTCTTTTTCAAAAGCTTTGAACCCAGGCTTGTGGGACTCACTGTTGTTTGGGAATGATCCCGCATTTGCTGAAGCACCAAGAGTCAAGTCTATGTTACTGTAGACCTCAGGTTTTATCCATCATGTTTTTGCAGGTGCAGAAAATAAAAAGATATATTGGTATGGATGATGTTTTTTAGCCAGGCTAAAAGAAGCTTAGGAGCCCATACATCTCTCTGCCAGTTTCCCCCTTGAAAATTTTGGAGACCCCTTGGCTCACTTCAGATATGACTGGAGATAGAGGTCTCAAAGACATGAAATTCCTACACAGTCCATGAACACTGGTGGCATCAGAGTAGAAAGGCATGCCAAATTAGCCCTTACCAAAGGGAAAGCTAACACTGAATTTTCCTTTCAGTTTAATCCGCTTGATGGTCAGCCAGCCCATGGGCGCCAGCCAGCCATCAGCAGGGACACGTGCTTTGCGCTAGTATAACATGCTGCCGCTAGCCCGTTCTACTGGGGCCTGGGGATGAAAATAGGAGTATTTTGAGGGAGTTTTGGATTTGGGAGGGAGAAGCTGAATAAATGGACCGTGAGAGGCTGAAGGGTTGAAAATGTGGGGAAGGTAGCAGAGAATGAAGCCTGGGAGCGTATAACACAAACACAAGCCAAGCTGCATTTGCTGTGCTGCTCAAAAACCACCTTGCTTGTCCCCATGATTTTATTTTGATGCAGTGTGGTTCTGGGCATATATAGCAGATTTTTGTGTTCCAGGGCTGTCAGCCGCTGGCACTGAATCCTAACCAATCTCTTCCATCTGCACTGAGATCACAAAGAGAACAAGTAGTTACAAATAAATGGAATTTTCACATCTTTTTATGTATTTGCTCTACTGCCAGCGTTATGCTATATTAGGCTGCTCTCTAGATGTAGTTTTTTTAAATTTAAGAAGCACCGAAGAAGTCCCAGGCTCAGCTGCAGAAGGTTTATCCCAGGGGAACACTCACGTGGAGGTGATATGTGCATCCCCACACCCAGAGGCTTTAAAGCTCACTGGAATGAATAAAACTGATAATGAACTGTGTAAGGTATAAATTAAATAAGCCAGATGTACAAACACAGGAGTGTGTGTTGTGGTGTTTGTGCATGGGAAAAGAAGGAAGGATGGCAGAGGGGAGGGACAAAAGAAAGTGGGTTTGAAGCGTGGCACACCGCTTGATATCAAATCAGCTGCATGGCTGAAACAAGGGAAATAGGAACAAATTAGATATGGCATCTTTGGGGAGGATTAATTCCTGAAAAAAAAAAAAGACTTAAAGATAACATATTTTCAGTCAAACCCTATGGAGGTATAAAAAGGCTGTGAGATTTTGAATAGCAGAAATGCTAATGAGAGCAAGGAAAGCAGTGCCTCTCATGGACCAGGACTCGGAGCCATAGGTAGGGCTGGAGAGAGGCATGACTCCCTCCCTGGCCCCACCATCAGCCAATGTGGGTTTTCCACTGTTTAAAGTGCTTTCCTCCTTCTCCTGGCATACTACTTTTCCACGGGGAGGGAGGAGTGCTCCTGCCCCCTCACCCAAGGGCTGGCTTTGCATTTTTAGCCCAGCAGTGCCGTGAGCTTAAGGAGGACTCAGCTTTGCCTCTTGAGGCTTTGCTTACTTCAGGCATCCTTCACAAGCTTGGCCATGACCAGCTGCAATTGCTGTCTCTGTCACGAGGCAGAAATGAGAGGTGGGGCAGGCTGGGGCCGAACTACGGGATGGGCCTTAATCCTGAAGGAGCAAAACGGAATAGTGGGGACAGTAAGAGAAACCCAGCACCATGGCGAGAGCTGGGATGAGGAGTCTGGAGCACGGACAAAAGCCAAGCACGGGAGGTGTCTCTCTGAAATGAGTAGTTGCACCACTGGCACCAGTACTTTTTCCCTGCGACAGGTGAAAAGTCTGTAGCGTGAATGTCCAACCCAACACAGTAACACGTCTGTTAGAAAGAGGAATCAGAGCTGTAGGCTTGGTTGTGACAGAAAGCTTCACCAAGCTAAGGACTGTTCCCTGCTGCTAGTGTTTTTCAGAGGGTGGATATAGGTTCACATCATAGCGACAACGCCCACTTTCATTATATTTTGCCATTCTCCATTGATCCCTGTCATTTTCCTCTCCTCCCTCTTGTCTGCCCCTGTAGCTCTGGCTATTGCTATAGGTGCAAGGGTATAGGGGCATGTCCTGGCTGTGTATTTTCATAGAATCATAGAATAGTTTGAGTTGGAAGGGACCTTAAAGATCATCTAGCTACAGCCTCCCTGCCATGGGCAGGGACACCTCCCACTAGACAAGGTCCTTAAGGACAGTGGGACAGAAAAACAAGAAACAGGCTTAGCAAACAGATTTCTTAACAAAACTCTTAAAATACATAAGTTGTGTCCTTCTTGTACAGCAGCCTGATTTTCAGCATCCCTTCTTGCTGATCACACTATATGCAGCCCTGGAAGAAGATGGATGTGCCTTGCAGCAGCTGGGTGGGCAGGGCGCTGCTTAATAAGCAAAATTTAAATAAAAAAAAAAAAGCCCAACCCCTGTCAGAAAAGAAGCGGCAACATGATTTTACCACCAGCCATTGTGCAAAAATGGCTGAGACCACAGCATTTGCATGACAGCGAATATGTCTGCCGGCACCTCAGACACACCACATTTATCTGCCTACCATCGCTTCTCGTTCATCTTCTCTCAATCATCGTTGTAAATTACCTCCAAGCATATTTCTTATCAAAGTGCTCAGCAGTTGTGAGCAGGCTGCACTCTAGTTGGGGAGCAGAGGGGATGATTACAGTGCTCAGCCCACCTGCTCTCAGGAGCAGAGCGATAAATCCAGATTACTTCGGCCTCAGGTTTTCCCTCCATTTCAACAGCAGCGTGGCCCTCCTCTTGCCTCGGTGCTGGGAACGTCAGGAGATCCTGCCCCGTCTCACTGGAAAGTATCACTGGGCTGCCCCTGTACCACTTTACCAGGAGCTGGCTGCAGCCATGGCACTGCTGTGAGCTCACTGGGCTGCTCGTCCCCTGTGTGAGTGGAAGCGCCAAAGTCCCCTGTGCTCATGGAGAAATCTGCCTTTGCACATTACCCAGCTCTGGTATTGCATATGCACCTGCATATCTTATTCCATTCCATTCCATTCCATTCCCATAAATTACAGATATAGCGAGGGTGGCGGGGACAAAGAAATCTCTCTGCCAGTCTCTCATGCCAGTGATGCCACTGGCATCCTCCTTGCCATCAGCACCCTACTGCTGACTGATGCAAACCATTGCTGAAGCCAGGCAAAAAGCCATGGAAAGCCCTGCCCGGTTCCACTATCACCTCCCTCAGCGCCCCAGCCCCAGCAACACGCTCCCAACATGGCTGGGTAATGCTGCATCCCTGTTTTGGAGAGGCGATGCCCCATGCAAGGGGTGGTGGTGCGTCCCAAGGGGCTTGTTAGGACAGATCAAAGCTGAGCGCCTACAACATATCTGTGTGGCACGCTGTACAAATGCGAGGCATTCACCTCTGTTTATGTGCAGCGTGCTCCATAGTTTTGCATTTTGCCATGCTATGAAAGCTTCAAAAGTCCCATTTACATTAACAAGCCCATAAAGCATAAGGTTATTAAATGTTGTTTATAGTACCCTGTCTGAGAAGCTCTTTCAGTTACCAGCTGGTTCGATTTTTACTAAAAGCGAGTTTCACAAGGGCGCTAAGTTGCAGCTGCGTGTGTTGGAGGAGCTTGTGTTGAAAGGACATGAAAAACAGCAGCAATGCCATCGCCACACAATGCCTGAATTACTCTGCAGTAGGGGTGGTCAGTGTTTTCCTAGATGAATTAAATATGTTGGCTTTGTGATTAAAAAATATGTTGTGTTTAAACATTTTAAAATTTATTTTCCATAAACCGTTTTTTGGCATTGGTTATTTTCTACAAGCTTTACTGTAATTTTACTGAGGTCATTGTCTTAAAGAGCACATTTCACATTTGCATCTTTGGTGAAAAAGTCACAGTTTAGGTCATTTCATCACCTAGTAATCGCCAAAAAACCTAATAAAGTTATTGCATATGTGGAGTGATGGGTATTAGAAGCTGTGGCTGGGCAGGACATGGTCACGCAGAGTGAGGATGAGGTGAGAGCAACACAGCCAGCGTGGCATCGTGTGGAGCAGGCGTTTATGGAGAGCAGCTGGGCAGGAATGGTTGGAAAAAAAAGAGTTTAGATTGAGTTAAAGACGATGCCTGTTGATGTGCTGGGAAAAGTTTCATCCATGTCGGCCTACTGGGAAAGTGGCACTAAAAGCACATTCACAGTCTCAGGGGCTTTTTTCCCAAGAAGTTTTAAGTGGGGTCTCTGCGCAGACCTTCCGTGGCTGAAGCACAGGGTAAGAAGAGCACCTATAAGAAAGTCACTGGTGAATTTTCTTCACCGTTCTTAATTGCAAGAGATAAAGTAAAGAGTTTAGTAATCAAGTCTGGCATGCGTGCATGGGGCAAATGCCAGAGAGCACCTACTGCAGCAGGTGCCAGGGTTTGGGGAGCGTGGGGCAGGGCAGAGGGGCATCATGTTTCAGTGTCTGCTATAACGTGTCACTCAGGTGTGACAATGGCAGCAGCAACCTGTGTCCAGGAATCATCAGGATAATGTATTTTATTTTATACCTGAAATAAGTTTTACAGATAACAAAATGTTTATTCTGTAAATCATTCTGAAGGCCATTTTCAGTTCAAAAGTATACAGCTGAAAATACTGTAAAAATGTATTTGCATTGAACCATGCCAGCAAAACTGAAGCAGCTTTCATTTTATTTTTTTTCCTGAAAGCATTCCCCTCTTTTCAGCTAGTCCTAGCTTTTAATACTGAGGATAAAGTCCACAAGCTTATGCTCAAATATTGACAGTGACTTGATTGCAACGATTAGGGAAGTGACTTGGCAGATAGGAAAGTTTAAGGCATTCACACCATGAAAAGCGTGAATAGAAATCCATTGGACTTAGAATTTACTTGGAGACGTTTAAGGAAAGTCAGTTTGTAGGGCAGAGTAAAAAAGCTCAAAAGCTTTGGAGAGTTAGTGAGATCCCTGGAAGATCAGATGCTATTTTTTTCTGAGACTCCTTGGGATGAAACTCTTCGGAGAATAGGTTTTATAGAGAAATTTCGCGTACCTCTTTGTTTCAGCCAGATTATATATATAGAAATATTACAACACAGATTTTCCAAAGGGAAAGCATGTATAAGCCAGGCTATCGGACAGCACTGGGAGTATATGCTACCTGGCACGTTATGGATGTGCACATAGGAAACAACACTTACATGGTTAAATCATATCCCTCCTTTCTTATTTTTTTAATCTGAGATTCAGTGGGACAAACTCACCCCCTCATGAAAGATCTGGCAGCTCCCTCCGAGTCCTGAACCCTATCCAAGTGATAATTATACCTGTTTGAAATCCGGGAGCCGAAAAGTAGCCTCCAGCCACTCAACAAAGGCTGCTCCAGTGCTCCTCCGAGGAAGCGGTGCCGACACTTCCCTTCTCCTTGTCTGCCTCCTGCTGAAACGCATTCGCACAGTTTCCTGAAGCCTCTAAGGCTTTTCCAGAGATCTGGTGGAACCAGACCTGGTATCTCATGAAGTATCATCGCATGCAAAGACAAAGAAACACCCCCACGGGCATAGTTAATGCAGACAAACCTTAATGGCGCTCCCCCTCCCCCCCTCCAGTTGCAAATGTATAATTAATCTCAGTTCAAATTTACATGTTTGATCTGCTTCTTTTAGGCTTCAGGTGTCTTTGAAGGAAGGGGGAGACCCTGTGATTTGATCTGGTGTGCCCAGGCTCCGCTCCGCTCCGTGTTTTATGTGGACAGACCCCCCTGGTGTCCAGCGCTGGTCAGACATGGAGACCTCCTGGCTCCATGGTGTGGGGCAGGAGGGCAGGGGCCAGGGTGAATCCCAAACCTGGCCACATGAGCCCCTTCACCCCAAGCCACCATTTTCTCCAAGGCTCCCATGAGTGACATGGGGACCTTTGGGCCAGTGGTGGAAACCTTCTGCAGACAAGAGGAGCTAATCCTCCCACAAACAGACCCTGCGAGCCCTCACTCCGGCGCTGTAAAAGAAAAGAAAGGCGGAGAGATGAAAAACGTATCCACTTCAAACAGGGAAATTTCCATTTGAAGTGCCGTCTTCGAGTCAAATCCTCCCCAGCAGCAGCACTTTTTTCCCCCCTCAGTAGTGTGTATCAATTTCTTCTGACAACAGTTTCATGGCTTGGGGATAAACAAGCCCCAGCTCCATTGGTATTATATTTTACAACTACAGACAGACCACGGAGATTAAAATTCTTTGGATGAGTCACCAAAGACGGGGAGGGAGGAGGCAGGTCTGCCGGGCCCTGTGAACGCAAAACAAACTGAATCCAGCCTTTCATCCCGGGGGGAGCCATGGAGGCCGGGCCTTCCCCGGCTGGACGCAGGCGAGGAGGGCAGAGCTGAGGGGACACCGGCACCAGGGGCCCTGTGTGCTGTGGAGATGGCAGAGGTGGCTTCTCGCCCTCACATCGGGGCTGGCTCGGGGCTGGGGAGGCCTTGGGGCTCTTCCCGCTCCTTACGGTGCAATATTTATTGCCCATTTCCCTGGCAAACACGAGTCGCCGAAGGAGAAAATCGCATCTGTTTTTTACACAAGGCTTTTGTTTTTGTTTTACTTTCCCGCTGGAACCAAAAGCCTCCCTTAAATGTTTTCTTCCTCAAAGTGCAGCATTTTGGTTTCGTCTCTGGAGTTTTTTTAAGTCCTTCGTGAACTAAAGCAACACGGAACTCCGCGTGCTGACACACGTTGCTTCAAATGTTTCCTGCTGAAAACGTCAGTCAAACTGTCCCTTTCCCTGGTCCACCCTCCTTTCCCACCTTCCCGACTGAAATCCCTGATGAATTTGTTGCGAAGCCTAGATGATTCAAATATGCTTTATCAGAAAAAAAAAATAAAAAAATAATGTGCTGGAGGAAAATCACCCTGTGGCATCCCAGCTTGCCTGGGAAACTGCCTTCACTGAGATGGTAGCCGGAGGGAGCTGTTTTAGGCCACTGGTGGCAATCTTTCTGCTTAAGGCTGCCTTCTGTACAGCTTTAATCCCTTTGTGCAGAGGGAGCTGGAGCCAGGAGCTGCCACCAGAGTATTTTCTCTTACAGTGCATATTTTTTTATTACATCAGATTATGGTTTTACACCTCAGCATCCAACCCAGCCACCAATCCTCCACGCTAGACGTTACCCTTGCAGGCCAGCGAGACGGGGGTAGTTCTGGCCTAACACTGGGACATTCAGGAGAAGTCCCCCAAGAGCCTTTGCTAGCTGTCTGCACAACTGAAGATTTCCGAAAACTTTGTTAACTTGCTTCACACCCAGGACATGTCCAGACTCTAGATAAAGGAGGACTCAAATCCTACAGAAGTGCCCCAGCCCCTTTTCCTGGATCTCCTGCTCCAAGCGGCACTGGTCTCTGCTGAGACAGGCTTGTAGAAGTACAGTGGGAAGATCCCTAGAAGACTTCCCTGCCTCTGCAGTTGGCATTAACTCAATTACCAGCTCCCATTTCTCCCTCACTGATCCACTTGCCTCATGGCTGTTTTTTTTGGGCAGAAGCACAGCCTGGAAGCTCAGCACGGCACTTCCTTGAGTGGCCATGACTTTCCTCAGCAGCTTGCTCAGCTCCCGGGCATTGCATGGGGTGCGCTGCAGGTGGCAGAGGGCAATTCTGGTGTCCCAGGCTGCCCTCCCAGCACTTCTTGTCCATGTCTCACCCTTCTGCTAGCTTCAGCCTGCTCTCATGCTGTCCTCTCCCCTTGCAAAGAGAAGTCAAGGCTGCACATAGATAGAGCCACTCAGTGGAGTTTTGCATGCCAGGAACAAGTGGTTGTGTCTTCATCCTCCTTCTGATGGAGACAGTGGGACTCAAACGTCCCCTTGAACAACCTGACACACTCTCAGCTTCTGTCCCTTAGCACATGAACACGTGCAGATGGCAAAAGTGAGGTGGCGTGTTTAGCACTTCACACCAGTCTAGGTCCTGTGTCCTCAGAGCACAGAGGAATTTAGGCACTTCACTGGCATTGAACTCAAGGTGCGGATCTGGCCCAGAGGCTCTGCTTTGTAGCCAGAGGACTACAAAAAACTTTTGAAAGTTTTGCACTGACTACTTGAAACTTTGAACAGCTTACAAGCTCTTCTGTTTTCGGTTTAGATTGTGACAGGAATGAACCCATCCCTCCAGCAGTGCCAGAAGCTGTAGGAGAAGACGGGCACGCAGGGCTGCTGCACGCCGGCAGGGCTGGTGCTGAGCTCGGGACAGCTGGGGCCGGGCTCTGCAGAGAGGTACCACCATGCCCAGCGGCGCTCATAGGTGCAGAAGGAATTGGTCCCTGAACCAGGGCTTGGTATTTAAACAGGAAAGACCAATAAAAAGTGAGAATAAAGGAAGTGATTTTTGTGCCCATTCCCAGACAGGGCACCACGACATAGGAAGATGAAATGAATTGGTACAGGCTGGACAAGTCCATGGTGGATCAGAGCGCTGACAGCTGCTCTCTGGAGATGTACCCAAATGCCTCAACCTTACATTGAACTTTTCTCTCCAGAAACTGGTCTGTGAAGGAGGATTCACTTTCTGCCAGAGGAGCAGGGAGGAAAGGAGACAGCAATGGTGCTCTTGGCTGCTATTGATAATCATCAAATAGTTTGAATTCCTGCCTGAGAGACAAGGAAACGAATATTTGTCTCACAAACAAGGCTTCATGTTTCTCAATCAAGATAAAATTTCTGCCTCATGCACTGACCATTAATGGAAGAGCTCACGGGGTCTGGCAGGAAGAGCAGCCAGATGCCTGCATGTCTCCTGAAATAACGGGATTTTTGGAAGCTTTGTCCAGGTCATCTGCAGCCCTGGGACTGAGGTGGGGAGGGATGAGAGGAACAGGAGGGACAAACCTTCTCCAGAGTTGCACACAGCTCCCAGCACGCCACATGCCTGTGAGCAAGGGTCTCTCTCCCTCCATGCTCGGTCCTCTGTGGCCTGGCTGGCTGCCCTACAGGTGCTGCAGCCCTTTTCCCCGAGACACCCCCTTCCCTGGGGGATTTTTTGTGTTATGGAGGTGCCCACCGGTGTTGCAGGCTCGCAGCACACACAGAGCTGCCTGCACAGCCCTGCCTGCACCCAAAGGTCCCCACGTCTCGGGCTGGGCAATGAGGTTTCCACAGGTGGAGAGGTTTCCCCTCCACGCCAGGGCTCAGTCCCCCCACGACGGAGGGGCTTTGGCCCTGCAGACACACACAGGCTTATGTTGGGAAGGAGGCGGACTAAGTCCTTTCTGGGCTAGACTCACAGTACACAGATAGTCAAAATACTCAAAATGGAGAAGAAAATATGCAAAATACTCAAAAAAATCAAAATGGAGAAGAAAGTGCTTGTCACAGTCCTTTCTGTATCTGCCTGATAAAAAAACCTCCTATGAGAAGTGAATGGAGAAAAATCCCTTTAGCAGCAGCTACAGTATAAATACCCTCCAGGGAAAAAAAATAATTTACAGTGATACTTTTTTCTTCCTCATCCAAGGAGTGGTTAAGGATTTGGCAGGGAAACACTGGAGAAACTGATCAGCCTACCTATGATTTTAAAGCCTGATAACTTGTCTGTGAATATCATAAATTTATAGCCCAACAATAATAAGTGTTAGTCAAAAATAAACCAACCAGATTGCTTTTTTTTTTTTTTTTTTTTTTTTAAGATTAAAAGCGCAAACAGGTTACAATTCTTAAAAGCTAAGAGCTGGGTAACCAGGTGATTTACCAGCAAGGCATTCCCCCAGCTGGGAAACCCACGTTTTCATTCTGCCTGGAATTGCAAAAGGGGTAACAAAAAGTTATGGAATTTTATTATTTTTTTGGCAGTGCATCCTGGAGCCTGCTGTCTGAGGAATGAAATAGAGATGAAGCGCAGCATTGGTACCCCAAGACGCAACTGCTGTAACCCAGAGGGCTCCTGGTTGCTTGCCACAGGGGGATGTTGCTGCCCACAGGGCCCAGGGAGGTTTTGGTGGCTGTTCTATGTCTTCCCTCTACCCTGGGAGGTGAAGAGGGACCATCTGGGGCAGAAGCGTGCTTGGTGCTTGTGCTGACATAGAAAAGCTTTACGCAGTCCCTCGTTTGCTGCAGGCTAGGCAGGGTTCAGAGATCCAGATCCTCCTCCGTTATTCCAACTACTGCATTTGGTTGCTTTTCGTCTCCCTCCTTTCCCCCTTAAATTTTGTCATAAAACCCTAACGTCTTGTCCTCGAGTGTGTATATTCACAGCGCTGGCAGGCTGCTGTTCTCCCTGGGCGGCTCTTCCCTAGGAGGGTGCTCAGGTTTGATAATCTCCTGCCGCTTAATTGACTCAGGTAATAAGCTGCTGTTCTAACGCATCAGGGCTGGGACCTTATCGCACACACACCCGTCCCCACATCTTCCCCTGTGGGAGCTGCAGCCCTCCCTCCCCTTGGGCACCTGCAGGGGCCCCCTCCCCATCTATTTCTTCTTCCCCTCCTGACAGACAATAGGAGAACAGGTTCCTCGGGTTTGCAATTCACCGGGAAGATCAGAAAGCCTGATCTACCCAACTTCCCACCCCATGCTGGCTTGCTGGGGCTGAGAAGGGAGAGAGGAAGAGCCCGGGCTCCCACCTCACCTCTGTGACATGAGGCACAGCTTGCGCAGGGGGAGAAAAAGGGGTCGGTGCCTCAGTTTCCTCAGGCACCGAGGGAAGAGAGAACGAAGGAAAATGCTTCTCCCTTTCCAACTGCCTGCTGGGCAAAGCTGAGGCCGAGCGGAAAGCGGGTGCTGGCTGTAGCTCCAGCTGGGGTGGGGGAATGGGGGGAAGAGCAGTCCAGGCTGCCCCGGCACCTCCATTTAGGAACAGGCTCCATCACAAGGCTGACTCAAACACCTCTGTCTGAGGGAGGGCAGCCCAGCCCCTGCGTGTCTTCTGCTAAACTAGTAAATGTTAGATTAAGTGCTGGCAGATGACTCCATTTCCCTTTCCTGGTCCTAATCTCTGCAATTAAGGCTGGTGATTATTTTGGTTTCTGAACTTTATACACAACATGAACCAAAGCAGTCTCCTGAGCTTTGGGGATGAGGGTGCAGTAAGATGGGGATGTGGTCAGTGACATGAAAGCCAGCAGCACTCCCCGCTGCTGCAGGGAATGACTCCCACCCTCCTGTTACGTATTGCAATTAAAAAATAATAAAAAAACCCCATCAGAAACCGCATAATTACTGGTGCTTTGTGGGTGCCAGGAGGTTGCCATCCTCCTCTCCCTCCCACCGTGCCAAGCACCTGCCCCCGGTGTCACCCTGGCTGGAGAGCTGCAGAGCTCCCGCTTTTCTGCCGTACGCCTCCCGCTGCCACCTCTCCAGGCAGAAACCCAGAGGCGCTGGTGATCAAAAGCCCTGGCGCTAGGACAGGGCTCAAGAGAGCAAAGCAAATGCCAGGTACAGGCAGGGCCCGCTGCTTAATTGAAGCCTTCCTTCTGCGCGCAGGGGAGCGTGCTGGCACATGCTGCGGGAGGGATATTGCTTTGTCTGATCGCTTTGAAGACTGGGGGGCGGAGGGAGAGGAGAAGAGGCCAGTTAAGTGTGTTTATGTTTGAGAGGAACAAAGGAGAGCGGAGGAGAGGCCGGGGGTGCCTGCGCCAGAGATGTGTCAGAGATCACTTGTTCCTCCTGGGCCAGAACACCAGCCTGGGACCACCAGCGGAGGAGGAAGCGGTACGCAGGGAGCTGTGTTTAAAGCAGGGAGAGGAGAGACAGAGGCAGAGAAAAAAGACTCCCAAGAGGCTTAGGATGGTGATAAATGTGACACAGGTTAGACACCGGGCTCCCAACCAGCAGGGTGCACAAATACACCCCAGCAGATAGCGCTGCAGGCACGTACCTTGGCTGGGTCCTGGTTTTGCTTGGGGGAGGCTGAGTTAGGGAGCCCCAGAGTACACAAAGTTGAATCAAGTCAAAGAGAAGGAGGCCGCCAGCAGCACCCCAGCTCTGCCACCCGTTATGGCAAATGAAGCACGTGTCCCCCCATCTGCAACGCTGTTGGGAGGAACTGCCTTCCTGGGGGGGGGTCCCACACAGCCCAGAGGCCGAGCACTGCGCCCTGGCAAGCGGCACCCGCCAGCACGGGGGATGCATTTAGGGGGATCTCTTTCAGTGTCATCCACCACCACCAAAAACCCGAAGTGCTTTTCTGTTTGTTATTCAATGCCATGCTAACGGTGACGGGAACAGCACCTGCACAAGCCCCTGAGCACCCAGCGAACAGTGGGTTCCTGGCAAGAGAGGAAATGCTTGCTCGTGCTCCCTGTGGCTGCACAGCACCGGTCCCTGCAGCAAGCCCTGTGAGCAGAGAGAGGAGGAAGGTGCCATTGAAGCCACCAGCAGAGACAATACCTTCTTGTTCCCAGAGGCGGTAGCTCTGTTTCGGCAGGTCCAATCAGTAAGTTAAAATGTCTTGTTGTCGAGCAGAGAGTAAGATAAATGCAGTGAGCTGTGTGTTCTCACTAAAAAGAAGCCCGCATCCAAGGACTGGTTTTATCGCACTGGCTGAAGGCAGACTTAATGCAGACACCCTGTGCAAGCCCTGAGGACAGCAAACCTCCTGCTGCTGGTCACCGTACAGATGACTGCAGAATCGGCTGCAGCTATGCAAGCAACAGCTGAGTGCCTGCGGTTGGACAGAGGTGTGAAACAGCTCCAGGGGTGTGGGGTAGATGCAGATCTCCTACTGCGGTTTCCTACCAAAAAAGAAAAAGAAGAAAAAAAACCCCTAGCAATCATTCACCAAAGCTTTTTCAGTTTTTTAGGGAAGGGAGGGAAGCACATCGTACATTAGCAGATATTTCTGAGTTCTCGGTAACCTTCTATGAAAGCAGAGATGGTCCAATAACCACACCATCTCTTTGGTGTTGCCAAAACGCTTCTGCAGATCCACCTGTACTCCAGCACAGGAATTTTAATATTGCGTGCCTACCCTACCTACCAATTTTTAAAACATAGTTTTTCAAATGCAGGTTTAAAAAAGCTAGTTGACAGCCTTATTTGGAGAAAAAAAGACAAGCTTGAATTAGAAAAACATCCAGGTTTAAAGAAAGAACTGGGAGACATCTTACATTTTTACTCTTACTTTTTTAGGTGGTTAGGAAACCATCTCCTCCATACAGCACAGCATATGACCAAAAGTAGGACTAGCTTTGCAACAGGAAACCAAAACTGACAGCACTTCTTGCATTCTTGAATGCTAATGCATGAACGCTGATGATCAGAAGACTGAAAGCACGCATATGAGAGCACCCCCATGGTACAGGATTTCTGCTTGTTGTAAAAAAAATTAAATTTGTCTTTTAGCGGCAACTGTGTTTGAGAAATGTTTCTTTATTTTTAAACATGAATGTTGTAAGGGTTCCCTTGCATTCCACATCAGAGAGTCTGAAATATTTATAGACAGAAAATTCTGCATGGAACATGCACTTCTGCAGAAGATTTGAGACCAACAATTTGTCTTTCAGTCACTTGAGGCTAATTCACATTGCTCAGTGAAATGATTTTTGTTTGAAATTCAGCAAGTGTGTCTCAGACCTCAAAGATGGAAATCTGGAACAATTCCACTGGAGAAAACAGGGGAAAACAAGAAACTGTCTTTAAAGTCAGACTCCCAAGGACTCACAGCAGTGACTATTACCGCATGCGCTGCCTCTGCGCCTGCAGCAAATACAGCATTTGAACTTAAGAAACCGATAAGCACAAAGTGATTAAGACAGTAAAATGCCATTGTGCGTCCTGAGATCAACAGGTTTCGGCTGAGATCCTAAACTTAAAGGGATGTTTCATCAAAAGGCACTCGAGTCCATCAATCACTATCTGCTCCTTCTACACGAGTCCCTGGCAGGGGGCCACTCTTGCTTTGAGGTTTTATTTTCCTCCGGCCGCCCTCTTGTGTCTGCACACGGGCTTACAGGCAAGCTCCATCCCCTACCCAGTAAGGTGGACCCAGCAGGCCCCGAGAAGACACACTCTTGTCATAACCAAGTTGAGAAAACAGCACTGCGTTGCCCTTCTCTTGTATCCTGCAAGAAATACTGCCCTCTGCACATTTTTTTTTTTTGCAAGATCCATCAGCTGAAGTCACAAAAGGTGGTGGGTTTCAAGCTCATATATGTTCTTAAAAGTAGACAACAGACATTTTAGCCACAGAATAAACATGACACAGACACACTGCAGCGTTCATCTTCCCATTTTATTTGTAGTCCCCAATGATCCTGCAGGGACGGTCAGCTTCCCCTCCAGTCTCGGTTAACGAATGGAAAAGAAACATCAGGAGTCGCATCTTACTGGGCCTGACCCTGCAATTGCACTCACTCAAATCAGAGCTGCAGAATACAGGGAGCAGTATTACCCAATCCAACTTTTACACGCTTAGGACTTTGCAACATGTTGGATTAGCAAATCTATAAGTTGTTAAGTCACAACTTTTACTGGGCAAACAAAACCTTTCAAAGCAACATTCTCAGCCCTACTAGCGTTTCCACAAGACTGTGGAACACTTACTTGTACTGAGCCAAGTACACCAGGTGCTGTGTTAAATGGGAGAGGGTGGGGGAAAAGAGGAGGACTGTGCCTCAAGCCTAGCTAGACCCTCTCAACCCAAGCCGGAGACCACTCCCAACTCCATATTTCTTACCCAATTGCCACAAAACATGCAACAATATAGACTATGCATAAAGGTATCTCCAAACAGAGCAACCTCTCCCTGCCCAGAAGCACTATACCCTGCCTATCAGAGTACTTCTATATGCAGAAAGAGCTCCAGGCACTCAGGTGTGGAGACAGCAGGTCTGGTTCATACGCCGTCTTCGCTGATGGAGGTGGTCTTGCAGCACAGCAATTAGTGACAACTCGGGCAAGTCTGAAGTCCTGCCTGTAGAATCATCAGGCAAAGGGGGGAGGGACTGCATATAAAACCCAAGACTTACTTATTTCTTTGCCCTTTCCTCACAAGAAAAGAACACCATATAACAAGGAGGAGGGAGGGGGCATTAATTATACTGAGGAGTGGTTAAAAATATGAGTATTCGCAACTGTTGTTTTTCCAGAACAGGGATGTGATATCTGAGCATCCTACAGAGTCCAAGAGGTGCGGGAAGATGGTGGTTCTAGTCAGTTTTGCGTAAGGCCTGGAGATGTCGCTGTGCTTCTGTTGCTTTGTCAGTTCCTAGCCTTTTATAACAGCAATAGGTCGCAGTTTAATGGCTTTCTTGCTGATGCCAGCTGCGTGGCAGGTGTTAACCACATCTGTCACGTTCTTATAAGACTCTGGTGCCTGGAGGGGGAAGAGAGAAAAAAAAAAAAGACAAAACTATAAACAACCTGAAGTCACAGGAAGTTAGATGTAGGCTTTTGATACCCCCTCTTCTCTTTGCAAAATAGAATCATATGAATTGAGGGTGTAGAAGTAGGTGAACATACTGAGAATGTGGCCACTGTACATATCTAAGAAATCCATGAGACACTTAGATTTCCAACTAAGCTTTCACAATATTTCAGCTAAACTACTAGCTATTGTGGTTCAGTTTTCCTTCTATTTCCAGATAATCCAGACCATCAGCATGTGAAAATGTCAAGCCTCAATATCTGGGAAGAAGTGACTCCAACTTCTTCCCTACAGATAGCCTTTAAGATTTATCTTCACTGCCCCTTAATGACAGGAATCAGGGTTGAACTCTAGAGCTTCCCCTTCCAGCCACAAGCTTCCCCTTCCTTCTGACAAAGAAGCTGCTCTTAAATAGAGATTTTAATGTGATCAACATGTTTGTACAACACCAACGCCTGTAACAGCATAGTTCCAAATGATTAACACACTTCTACAAGTGAGGTGGCGAACAGAAAAAGACATTCTATCATGTTAATGCAGAGGAACTGAAAGCCATAATATTCTAAGTTTTCTAGACATACAGAGTTTTCTTCTTGAGCAAATACAGGAATTCATCATAGAGAGGCAGACCTCTCATACACTGCTAATAATCTACATGACAGCTGCAGTGTAAAGTAAGTTTAGAGCTGAGAGAACATAATTTAAGAAGAGAATCCATAAAGCATAACTACTTTTGTGATGCTCACACAAAGACTTCTCAGGGTCGATAGTAATTATCCCTATTGCCAGGCAGAAGAGGAAAAAACACACCCCCCAAAACGTGTCAAACAGGCATCTCCCCTTTCAGCAGCATTTTAGACAGAGGGAAGACTTCACATTATTTCCCAAAAATTTGATAGCTGTATCAGAAATTGCATTAGCTGTATATTTAGAGTACTAGTCATCACTCAGCACTGCAAAAAGTCAAGTCAGGGAGGGTCATTCAGCCAAGGACCAAGACTCCCTTTTCCCTCTCAGATATTGAAGTATTAAACTCACTTCTTCCATGACCAGTTTGGGCGAAGCAACACGGATAGCAATGCCCATGTCAGCCAGCTTGTCCAATACATCCTGGAAGTCCAAGTTACGCCGAGATTTGGCTCGAGACAGCGCACGACCCTAGAGAGCAGTTTTGTTAGTTACACTTTTTGTAGCCGCTTGGAAAAACAGAACTCTTTCTTATTAAAGAAAAACACTATTACATTATAAGTAAACACAGAATGGCTGAGAGCGCAGATCACAGTAAGCCACAAAATGGGAAATGAATTTAGACTCTAAGCGATGGGCTCCTGCACAAGCACCTATCTGGTATGATGGCTAGGAAAGTTCCGTGCGTATAACATACTAGTCTGCAAGCGTCTTTTTACCCAAACCACTTGTCAGGCAGTGTTCAGGAGTCAGTTTTACTGGGAGCTATTTATCTTCCTCAATCATCCTGTCACACACTGTAAATAACAGGGGAGGAAATACTTTCTAACTACTGAGGAGTTTTATACGGAGAGCCCCAGCACAGTTAATTCCTCTCGTTAGCTCAGAGATACCAGAATTTGGTAAAAGGAGCTTTTTCTCCACATCTTCAACCTAACATTTGCCTTGCATAAAGCAGCACCCCCCAAATTTTCAGCAGTAGCAGTCGAAAGCACTCAGTAAGGGACAAAGAGGACTTTGAGCCTGCAGTCCTCCTGGGCTGGGATTACTGTGGCAACGCAACTCTCTACTTCTATGACCAAGAGATGAATCACACACTGGACGACCCTTGAACAATATTGTTCTCTGGATGACAGTCCCGTTCCAAACCCTTCCTGAAGTGACTTTTTGACTTACAGCTCCATGGCAGGTAGTTCCAAAGGTCTCAGTCATGCCTTGCTCCGTGCCAGTAAGAACATAGCTACAGGTGCCCATGGTCCCTCCAATCAAAACAGGTTGTCCAGTCAGCTGTGGATGCAAAGTATTAGTTCACAAGAAAAAGACTAAAAACCTCATTCTTAATAAAAAGTCTGAGATGAACCATAACTCCAGGAAAGGAGGTCAGGTTCACATTCCCTCAGAGCATCCCTGCTCAGCTCAGGTGCCCGGTATCAAGGATTCTGTAGAACTAACTTCACTGAAAGGCGCAAACCAGCAGATCAAAAAATTCGTGTCCAACAGACAGACAAGGCAAATCACTGAAGCCTGCCCTAGGTACGAAACACTTCTTTCCCTTCATGATCTTCCAACCATTGTGGGTGTGGAGCGGTAGAGGGAGCTCAGCGTCCCAAGGATCTAACACACAGACAAGCAGAACATTGCCATCCCACAACAGTTCCAGTGCTGTTAGCTCAAAAATGGAACTCACAACATTTGGATCTCTGTTAAGGATCCTAAAGTTGCCGGATTCATCCGTAATTCTCTTCTGACTTCCTTCCCCCACAGCTAAACTTACTTGATAATCAACAGCAATAAGAGGATGGTGAGGAGGGAAGGCCCTGGTTGATCCCTTTCTGTGCACCAGCAGAGTCCGCTCCTTTCCATCCACTACATGTTGCTCCACTTTGGCAATGTTGTGAGACACATCATAGATAACATGCATATCAAGGTCATCTGGGGTTGTGTTGAAGACTTTGGCAAAGGCCTAAGAAGAGAGCAAATCAGGATGTGAAGTACAAGAAGATAACTGCTGCGTCATGTGGAAGATTTACAATCTTTTTAGGAATTAAAAGGAACAAATTTGCTTGAAAGTGTTTCTTACTGGTAAGTCAGTGACCTAAACACTTGGCATGGCAGGTAAGAAACTTCAAATTCAGTCACAGTGGAATTGAATACAACGGTGCTGCGTGTGACAGAATTGGACTGTCCAGATTGTTTATCTGCCCATTGTCAGCTTTAATGCTGGAATTCAGTCAGGTATCAACTAGACTAATTCTTGCAACTCTTAAAAGACGTCTTCAGCACTGTAAAAACAATTTTCTTGTATCCCCTTTTTCCAATTCAAGGCATTTTGAAAAACATTGCTTGAGTGGCTTCTGCAAGTACAATCCAGTGATGTTGAGAGGTTTTGGATGGATTGCCATGACTGCAGCTTTGTGCAAGTCTCTCCAGAAAACAGTTTAAGAAGCACAAAATGAAAAGGATGTTAAATACTGCAGCTACTCTGTGTTCCGTATGTCTGGGATAAAGCAGGAGATGTGTACCAAAATATTTACATCAGAGACAACTCTGCTCCTACCTGTCTTGTTAGAAAAGTCATAGAAGAGCGGTTGACCCATGCATAGTTTCCAGCAGCTGCCATTCCCTTCAAGTAATCCTGTCCCTCTGTGGAGGCAATCCTGGCACACGCCAGCTGGCGATCATTCACTATGATTTTGTCCCGTTTCATAGCCTTTTCCATAGCCACCAATGCATCTGGGAAATAAACACAGGAAGTCTAAGTCACTTCTTAATTCTGTTTCAATCTGTGAGATTAACATGGGTGTCTACAATTTATATTCTAAAACTGAACTAATCTGTCCCATGGTCAAACCTACAGCTTCTTCTCAAACGCAAAAGCAAACCTGCGGCAGAGCATTATCAACTGTTTGCAAACAGACAACCCCCTGTCAAGGCAACTCAGAATAGACTCAGCAGTTACACTGTAAGAAATGCTCTTTGGTGCTTGAATTTACTGTTAATGACAACACCATGCTGAAGAGTTTGCTTCACTTCAGGTACCTACGCCAGTCAGATCGTACCTGTGGCAACCTGGTGGCCCAGGCCTCTGCTGCCACTGTGGATCATCACGCACACCTGCCCTTTGTGGTCGATGCCCATCTTCCTGGCAGCATATTCGTTGTAAATGTCATCCACGACCTGGATCTCGGCGTAATGATTTCCGGCTCCCAGGGTTCCCAGCTGCCAATCACAACACACGGATCAGACAGTGCTCGTCAACCAGCCCTGGGAGCACAGGGGAAAGCTACAGAAATATGCGCAATAGGGAAAATTGCTACAGCAAGGTTTTGGTTTTAGAAAAGCTTTTCCAGGGGGAAAAAAAAAAACCAACCATATAAACTGAAAGGAAGTAGAACACAGTAGCATCATCACTGTCCTCTTTGTTCAGATTTATAACTATTTTTACTGTTGGAAAAACAGTACAATTGAAAAAAAGGATTAGGATCCACAGACCATGCTGCCACTTTTTTCCAACTTACTTAGGCCTAGTTGAAAGATGGGAAGAGTACAGAGTACTTAGAATTCACCTTCAATTTGTATAGGCAACGCAGACATATAGTTATGGTTGTAACTCCACAAGGAAGTTACAACATCCTGTTAATTAGGTACTTACAACCTTTCAGTAGATTAAAGCACGGTATTTTATTTCCAAGCCCCAGTTTTTTCAACTCTGTAACAGATGATCACTTATTTGCAAGGTGAATGTGAAAATTGAGGACCTAAGATTATTTTGAGGTTAAACTGCTATAATCTTGCAGCACCACAATTCGTAAAACTCAAGAAGTCATATAAAAGAAAGCCTTACATAGGGTAGCATTAGTATAGCCATCTCAAAGGCGTTCCACCCGCAGCAATGAGATACTACGCATAGAAATGAAATCCAACTCTTGAAGTGCAATTCAAAGTTATGAGCTAGTTCTATTTATTACGATATCCTTCCTTGCCCTGCTATTAATTTGCTGAGCAAACAAGGAGAAAAGTTGCAGAGTCACTTGTTTGCCTTGTTTGTTTTTAAAACAAAACTGTGTCTGGATGGGGAAATGCCACCAAACATGAATTCCAGTACCAGTTGTTAACTGATGAAAATGTTAACTGATGGCCCCAGGGACCTTGGGCATGCCCCATATTGTTTCCCCCTTTTACAGTTCTGTCAAGAATTAATCAGAAACGGCCCCACCATCTCACCTTTCCCCCTGCCCACAAATGCCAGTCAGTTTCAAGAAAAGACACAAAATTAGAGAACTACCCGCTAACTTTTACATTTGAACCCTGGGAGCACTCACAGCCCTCCTGAAACATATCATTACCTGAGGCAGGCCCCTCTTCTTTGCTCTTGAGGAGACCTTGTTGGGGTCAGCCTGCAGCATTCTTCCATATTCCTCACAGTGCTCCTTGTCCTCTGCCCAGGCATAGCCTTCCCGGAGAGACCAGTCCACACCCATCTCTAGTGCCTCTTCCAAATCCCTGCAATTATCAAACACCTACATAAGGTAGTTATCCTTGGATATACTCAAAATTCCACTGGATATGGCCCTGAGCAACCTGATGTAACTTTGTTAGACCTACCTTCAGTGTTAGTCCCCTTTCGTACAAGGAGTTGGATAAGATGACCTCAAGGTATCCCATCAAACCTAAATTATTCTGTGATTTTATGATCAGCCCCCAATTCCCCTAACAAGAAGTCCAACTTGTTAATACTTCATTAAAATCTAACTCTAGAAATATATTAACTTTAGACAGGTCATTACTTTTTCCTCTTTGTTGTGTGGGGAATATCCTATTTTCTCTCTCATCCCTTTCAAAAAAGTACCTTTACGTTCATGGAGGTTTTATGTCAGAAGAAAGGAGAACCTTTCAAGAACTTTTAGTTATTTCAGGGTTTTAAATGGGGGAAGAAACAGATGACTCCGTGCGTTGATGATTATGCCAGTTCTCCTGGGGAAGCACATATGCAGAAAGAATGGAAAGAGTTTTAGAATTACTTTTTCTTTCTTAAAGTCTCCCACTGACAAATCTTTCATCAAAATAAACACCAGAGATGTCCCCCCTAGTGATGTGTGCACAAAGTCATTCTCTCACTTGGCATTCATGGGGATGACACCTTTGGAGCCGACACCAACAGGGATGTGGTCAAACATAGCCTGGGCAAGCTGCTCCTTCACAGGCTGCACATCATTTTCATCCAAATTTGTACGCAGTAAGCGGACACCACAGTTGATGTCAAATCCGACACCACCTAAAAGTGTAGAAAAAGCCATGGAGTTAATGAAAAAAGTGTGCTGATGGTGAGCACTTCCTGAATATTCATCTTAAGTCACTGTCTCTGCTGACAGGGAGTATGTACTGAACGCTGTGATCTTACGCCTTCTTTCTGACACAATACTGGGAAAAGAGCAGAACTGCATTAAGCTTCATTGTAATAGATTTACATGAAGCCCCAGATTTCAGGACAGACAAAAATGTAGCCTTGCAGAGAAAAACTTGAAAACTCTTTAAGAAAACCCAGTTTTTCAGTCTCAAGCATATGCTCTACAGACACAGCTGTACAATTGCCTACACAGCTCTGTGTTAACAAAGTTGCTCCTGCAAGCAGACACCGAGAAGTAGACACAACTATAAAATATACTGTCCACAGAAAGTAGAGAAGATGCTCCTGTTCTTCTGCCTAGGGTCAGCAGAAAAGTGACAGATCTTAGCATGGCTCCCTGACACAAGATGTTCTCAAAAGCAAGTCCCTGAAACAAAGTCCTTTTTGAATCCACACTGGAATAAATAACAACTAGTTATAACAAGTGATAACTACTTACAAATAATATTAAACTTCACACTTAGTGTTTTGCTTAACTCTAAGTATTTAATAAAAATAAATACTGCAGGGCAAGGCCTAGCACGAAACACCAATCATGTCACCTTTACTAGTGAAGGTTCTGGTATTAACTAGTGTCAGAGAGGGGATACCAGACCAAAAGATCTTGGGTTTGAGTCAATCAGGAAAACTGGAACTGCCTACAGTGAACTTGAAACACGAGTAACAGGTACAACCACAAAAGCATCTCCACACCACCAGTAAGTACAGACCCAGGTGTTTATTAAAGAGACAGAAATGTTTTAAGGTCACATTTTTAATAAAGTGTAGAAATAGTCTCAAATGTTCAAAGAAAAGAGTCAATTCTTTATCACCTCAGTGAAACCCAAGTTCAAACTCTTGCGCTCTCCCATCAAAACTGAGGGATATCACAAGCCCAAGCCAAAAACACAAGGGCTATTCTCTCTGTACTGTTTAGATATTTTCAGTGTAACCACCTGCTCCATACAGAATAAAGAATCTCAGCGCAAGAATTAAGCGCCTTTTAACTCCCTAAAATTCACACCTTTTTTGCTTTGGTTCTGCATATGAAGTACTATAAAGACCTGCCATATGAAAAAGTGTTTTTATGCCACCCCAGACATTTCTCAGTCATAAAGTATCCTTACCTGGTGACACCACTGCTTCAGGATCATTCATATCAAAGGCAGCCATGTTGCCAATGGCAAACCCATAACCAGAATGGACATCTGGAAGGCCTATTGATCTCTGAAAGAGAATGAAGGACACTTTAAAGTTTTATGAAACTCTGTGCTGCACAGCGTCACCTTGGTTATGCTTTGCCTTGGCAAAGTGGCAGTGGTTGTCACATTTACAAACAAATATACCAAAAAAAGAATGGATGTTCCGATGAAGATGGAGTACACCCATCAATTCAGGTCAGGTATCTGACGTCCTACAGTTACTGGAGTGACAGTCAAGGAAAGCAGAGAAGCAGTGGATCTCACTCTGAAGGAAACATCCAGTGGCTAGTCAGCCAAGTAGCCCCCTTGTCTCCACTGATCAGACCTCAGGAAAACTTAAAAGAAGCTGAAACACCTAAATGTAGGAATTGTGATCCCAAACAGAATTCTAACCTAGCTATTTCTTGCACTCAAGAGTCATTGCATTCAAAACTTATGCAGGCAACAGCCTATGAATAGTGAAAAGCTCAGACATAAGAGTGAAAATGAGTTCATCTTGGTACCAAGTTCCGTTTAGGGACATTTGCAATATTTAAACACTCTAAATTTAACAAGGGAAGATTTCAATGCTACGGAAAGGAATCATAACAGTCAGCGTTTTCACTTCTTAGCTGTCATCGAACAGTGACCAAAGACTGCACGCTGTAGGCAGGAAAAAGTCATCCTTTTAGGATGATATCATGATAGGATAGCAGCTGTGTCACTTTAATTCCTAAAAGAACACCTTTTATTGAACCTTTTTATATTGCTACTAATTAAAGAAAATAAGCATGTGCTTCTACACAACTCCACAAGCTCAATGTATATTTAGCCTAGCAGGTTTAGATTAGGACATCACAATTAGAACTCCAGAATCTATTTAAACAACCGAAAAAACAAGCCCCAAACACCCAGAAAACTGTCAGGAATTGGAACTTTTCAGTGTGCGTAAAACTGTTATCGTGCATTAAGAAGAACAGTATTTTTCAGTGGGATTGTGTGCTGCTTCTGCCTCCCCTTGCCATCACCAAGAAATCTCTTGGTTTTGGTTTGGAAAAAAAAGAAGTGAAGATTTTAATAGATAGGTGATCATAACATCTCTCCTATGAACTACTAGCCAAAATTCCCATTTTGACAGGTTGCTACTATTCTGCCTTACTCCCTTTTTGGTTGATCACTAAGGCATTTTACCAACATGATGGGCTACCTTTTACTGCAGCCAGAAATTCATCACTCTTGCCAAGTCACCAAGACAAACAATTAAAAAAAGACAATTCTGTTATTTGTTACTTATTAAGATATGCAATATTAAACATGAAAAAAAGATCATTTCCACATTGTACTTTAAACTTCTTGAAAAGTGACCCAGCCTAGTATTTCCCTCCTGCATCATCATATCTGATGCCTCGCTTCCAGAAATGCATAGGGCAAGAGAAAGGAGTTTTAAGTGCATGGGAAGGCTCACTAGCAACAGTAGAGCAATAACAATAATACAGACAACCGTATCACCTCCTGCTCTCTCCTCACTCCTCTGTACGTTCCAGGTCAGCAGAGGCAACTCAAAAACCAACAAACAGACAATATGAGTAGTTGGGGAAAGGTGACTCATGCAAACCAAAACAGCACAAAGCAATGCTAAAAAAAGCCTCATGTCAAAAGGCAAACAAATGAAGTAAGTGGATGCTTCCCTTTCTGACAACTTTGTTTTACAGCCTGTAACTTTGGTCCATATCCCTTCTCACAACGGAGTTCCCATTTGGATGTTCCCATTTGGATGGCAATAATCACTGGCGAACAGGAAGAGAGAAAGAGCAATTCCTTATAGGAGTTACTCACATGAACAATGCCAGGTAATGCAGCCACATTTCCAATCTGTTTCATAGCAGGCAAAAAGCCACCTGCACCTGAAAAAGAGAAAAAAAAAATATAAAATTAATCTGGTAATTTACCATGGTAATCACAATGAAGCCCTTTCTAAAGAGGTTGCTCAAAACACTGGCAAATCAGAACGCAGCCAACAACAAGTATTCCAAACTGGGATAAAGCGCCTAGCGTTATGCATGACCTGCAGTTTCATTAAATTAGATGTTATACTGAAGTCCTTCGTCTGTGTTAGTACCAATGCAGACCGATCTGTGTTATCAGAAGTGTGTTACCACCAGCCCAGCTGTCAGATCTGGATCCAGCCCTGCGTTCCAGCCCCATGCGGAACAGACCGGCCTAAGCTACAGCCCGCACCAACGCAAACCCTGAGGGCAGGCATTCAGGGAACGGCACAGAGGGCAGCCGGGTAAGGCTGTGCCCACAGGACATGCTACAGCTGCAGGTGGCAGCCCCAGGCTCCTCACCGGGCCTCAGTAGCTGGAAGGCCAGAAAACTCATTCCTGTTTGCTGCCTCTTCAAACCCACCAGCTGGGACACGCACCAGGCCTGCTCCGCTATAGCCTGGTCTCTTCGGGGCCCACGGACAGTATGGCACGAACACAGGCGCTCAGCGAGGGCTCCGAGGCCAGGGCAAGGAGCGTGTGAAGATACCCTCGCCCGGGGTCGGAGGGCCGAGCGCCGCTTCCTCCCCCCCTCCCCCCGCCGGACGCACCTCCGCCGCGGCAGGCATTGCGCAGCTCCTCGAACATCAGCTTCTCCAGGGGGTCGTTCACGTAGAAAACGCCTTCCACCTGCGGGGAGGGCTGTCAGGGCGGCCGGGGCTGCGGCCGCCACCGGGCCGGGCCGGGCCGGGCCACCCCCTCAGGTGGGCCCCCCCCCCCCCCCGGACACCCAAGGGCTCCCGATTGAGCCCAGCCCCCCCTGCCGCCCCCACGCACATGCATGTTGGGCACGAAGCCCTTCTTGATCCGCCAGCAGTTCTTGTCGATCTTGTCCAGGTACTGCAGCTCATCGTTGTAGCTGCGGCTCATGGCGGCGGCAGCGCTCCGGATCGGCAGCTCCGCCTCAGCGCGGCCGCCAGCACCCGGCAGAACGGCAGGAACCGACGGCGGCCGCCGAGGGTCAGATCACGCCGCCTCAGACGTGGCGGAAAGCGGCCAGGAGCCGCCGAGGCTCAAAATTCCTGCGGGAGGGAGGGTGGAGCTGCCGGCTGCTAGCGCCCCGCCGCGGCGGGGAGGCCTGTAGCCGGCAGAGGCGGTGCCACAGGCGGACGCGTCCTGGATGGGGCGTCGGAGGGGAGGCCGCTCTCTTCCTTCACCTCCGAGGCCGGTCGGAGGCCTCCCTTCTGTTCCCACCCGGCTTGCTCACCCCCTGCCGCTCGCTCGCCCCAGCCGCAGGCCGGGCAGGATGCGCCCCCATGAGGCCTGGAGGAGCTCCAGCCCGGGTCGAGTCCTCCGGCTGGTCCCCATGTGGCACAGCCACCTCCCACGGCGGTGGAGCGGCTGGGGCAGCCCATGGGAGACACCCGGTGCCCGTGGGGCGAGGGCATGAAGGGGAGCGCAGGCTGCGATGGGGTGAAGGGAACTCGGGTTCGTGCTTGGCGACCTCCTCCCTCACACCGCGCACCACTTTTGGGCTGACTCTGCGGAAGGAGCAAGTGTTTTTTCAGGTGCCTGCGGGTAACTCAAGCTCCCTGCCTGCCCGCCATCCCCCTGGGGCAGGGCAGTTTCGGCCTGCAGGGTATTTAGGTACCACTCAACTACCGTTGGGGTGGCTAGGGTTTAGGCAGCAGGCCAGGCGGATGGTGCTTTGTTGCAGGGAGGGTCTGGGGCTCACAAAAGCAGCAGAACAGAGCAGGCTGTGATGTCCCAGCCGTTGTTTCTCCTCTATTGGTGCTAGTTTAGGCGGCCTGAGCTGGATTCCCATCCAGATTTGGCCAAAGCATGAGCACCGAAGCACTGCAGGGCAGGCATATCCCTCTGCAGAACTGTGTTCAGAGCTGCGTGATAATATAGTATTGAAAAAGAAGGGGGAGAAAGAAAGAAGGCAAGACAACACAGAAAGAGTGGTCAACCACTGGAATAGGCTGCCCAGGGAGGTGGTTGAGTCACCAACCCTGAATGTGTTTAAGAGTCATTCAGCAGCAGTGTTGGGGGATATGGTGTAGGGGAGAACTTAGTAGAGTGGGGCTGATGGTTGGACTCGATGATCCCAAGGGTCTTTTCCAACCTGAATGATTCTATACCAAAATGAAGTAAGAAGTAAAGTAACTATTTCAATCCAGAGAAACAATGACAAAAACGTTGGAGGATGTCTAAGACATCTTGGATGTCTCCACCTTAAGATGGCAAGACTTACACAGAAACATTCAAGGAGTTAAACGTATCTAACCTGGCTAACCAATGCTAATCAGGAGACATGACAGACACAAGGATTTGAAGAGTCACAGGGGGAGAGGGACTATCAAAGACGGGAGTAGTGCCACTGGCTCTCTTCCTGAACTGCTCCTGCATCTTTGTGAAGATTTATGTCAATGGTTTAGTTAGGACACTGCAAAGATTTTAGTTCCTACTGTAACTAGGACAGTTCCCAGGCTGATGTGGTTCTGCAGGGGGCTCACTTCATTCTTAGTAAGTCATGTTTAAAATGAAGTTAAGATCATTACAGTAGAAAGAGATTAGCAGGCATGCCTGCCCAAGTGGCATTTTGACAATGTACTTTTCCATCTTTTGAGAGACTACAGCACCTTTCTGGAAGTGTATAGACAAGACTGTATTTCAAGAGAGGCATTAATCTTAAAAACATTTTTGCATCAGTTAAACTCCAGAATAAATAAAGTCAAGGATGTGTCATATGTTCTCCTCCATTGTACAGCCTAACTGTTCCACCAGCTTTCTTTTTTCAGGATGACATCGCCCTTGTCAGAGCTCAAGTTACACATTTCAGCAGAACTGGACAGTGTTTAGCCTTCAGAGTCACATTATTGATTTGAAGTTCATGGTTAACAAATGGTCTCTCTTCTCCCTCAGTGTTTGTAGTGGACATCAGTAGAAATCAACATGTATCCCTGTGGGGAGAAGAACAGTCATTGAAATGCTATGAATTACAAAATGAAGGTGTTTTTTGTTTGTTTGGTTTTGTTGTGGGTTTTTTTTTTGGTTTGTGGGTTGGGTTTTTTGTATTTATTTTTTTTAATTTCAAGTTGATCCTGGTGTTGAAGGTCAGAAAAATCTACTGAAAACAGCTGAGCCTTGGAAATAACAAGTTTCACTAAACTCTGTCCTTTGAACTTTGCAAAAGAGCCCCATCTTCCTCTGGGTGCTATCCCTTTGCACCATCTAAAGATCATACAGCCTACACAGGAAGGTTCATCTGAGCCGTGAGGCCACTAGGCAATCATCACAAGGTGGGATTATTTTTACTTAATTTGAGCCACTTAAGAATTAGCCATCTAATCTAAATTTAGCCTTAGGTTTCTCCCATTGTCAGTGCATACAGAGCAAGGAACCTGCAGAGAGCAGCCCATCGCAGTCTAATATGGTTCTCTAAAAAAACTGGGAAGAATTGTCTGTCTTACTGTTGACCATAGCCAAGAAACTGGGACTGGAAGTGGAGACTATAAAAATAGGTTTTAAATAGGAATCCCATCCACCTTGATAGGGTATAGCAATTCTCCTGTGTTCCCTTTAATTCCTATTTACTGATGAGGAGACTGATTAGAGAAAGTGAGGTGGGGGAAATGCGCCCATCATTCATAATTAACCTATAAGGTCGTTGGCAGCTAGTGCTACCGAACACAGTCTCCAAGCAATTATATTTTGTAGGGACTGCATAGCTGGCTGCTGCCAGGTATGTGGAATGCAAAGATAGATTAAAAAAAAAAAAACCAAAAACACACCTTTGTGTTTCTTTCCCCAGTTGTGTTTTGTGCTTAACCACAAACAAGGATTCGATACTCTCTCTGCAGGGCTGAAAATCACTGAGAAGTTGGTAAACAAGTGGAGAAATGTAACTGGCTTACCCATTTTCTGGCAGTTCATTTGTCAGCAATGCCTTTGCACTGATTGATTGTCTAGCAAAATTCTGTGTGTTCAAGCTAAGGGCTAGAGTGTGTTGTGAGAAGCACAGTGTGATTTGGAAGAGAATAACCAGAAGGCAAAGAATATTTTCTGAGAGCTCACTAACTACTTTTGACTAATAGCCTTACCCATTATCACCAATTATGAACAAAATCCAGTCATCCTAGGTGTACAAAACTGAATGCACCTCCCTCTCATATTTCAACTCTTCCTGTTAAATTCAGCAGGACTGTGTATGGAGAGTGATACCGCTGATTTGATGTGATTGGCCAAACCCGAATGAATTGTTAAAGGTAAACCTGTTTTCACACTCAACTGCGACATGAAATGCTGAGCAAGCTGTGCATTTGATCCCTTCTTGGTTAGGTATTTTGTCTTCTTTCCTCTCAAAGAAAGATAAATTTGTTTCTAGTAGGATTTTATCATTATTACAGATCTCATTTAAAACCCAGAGCATTTTGCTGCTTAACTAGCTCAAATCTAGCAGGTTTGTTGTACAGACAGAAGGTGAATAAATGCCTGCACCCACCCCCTTCGGCCAAAAGAAAAAAAAAAAAAAAAGAGAGGAATAACCTTTTCATGGGAGTGTCAAAATCTCACCTGTACAAGCGTAATGTGAGGTCTCGTCAAGGTAACATTGGCCAGATTGGGAAGAGGGAATCCTTTTGACAGTTTAGCTTAAAAAAGAGACAAACAATGATTTAGGTATGCATTGGAAAGATAATAAATACCTGCCCTTCAACAGCCCTGTTTGTCCAGAGATTTCTAGGTCATTTACAACAACGAACCTCTCGGTCTTTACAAGCAACCCTGGCAGGCAGATGTGATGCTCATTTACCAATGGGGAAAAAGAATTACAGACGCTTTTTCTCTTGGCAGAGTGTTGTAGCCAAACCAAGGCACTTCGTGTTCAGCACATTACATACTCAGTGATTTGTCCCTAGTGACGGGGGAGGGGACTGTTAATACAGCTCTATCATCATTAGAACCTGTTCCCATTTGTCTCCATTGATTAAGGAAGGTGAAGTTCATCCCGGTACAGAGGGCTGGCATAAAGCTGTATCTCCCTCCAGGGCCTTAAATAAGATTTGAGAGGCAAAAGCCCTGTGCTAACAAAGAGGAATACATTTCACACAGTGGCCCCAGGCAGGTGTGCAGGCTGGAGAGACATGCTGCTCACTGATGCATCAGGGCCACTTTGGGTGAGGCGAAGGCAGATGAATTACGAGTTTCCAAGCCCTTTTTGCAGAGCAGTGCCAGTGAGAGGCCATACAAATCAATCTCCCCCTTCCACTGCTTACTGGCTGATGGTCATTTTCCACTCAAGTTAACGGGAACTGGAAACCTAAGCAGAAAGTCAGTAGAAGTTCATAGAATCGCCCACTCTGCTGGAAGCTTTTAGCTTAGAAATACAGCCTTACCGTTAGCTGATGGAATGACTTCAGCCTGTAAAATGTAAGACAGGATATTCTCCAGAAGTGAGATCTGCCACAGACAAGAAAACTGAGTTAGCCATCACTTCCCGGTAGTGATAGAACTCTCATGCCCTAATCCTGGGTGGAGTTCGTAGGCTCATGTTCAACTTTCAGCTATTCTTTGACCCAAAAGAGTCATAACCTAAAGTGACCTTTGTATCTTAAATCTTTGGAATAATGCAAAGGAAGTGAGATGCAAAATGCATCTCCAAATGTCCAAGCTTTCATCATGCTTGGACAAAATTTTCATCTAAACCCATCTGTTTCCTTTATTTGTTGAGATAATTTATCACCAACAGCAAAGCAGGACCAGGACAGTTTTAATCCTTTCTCCTCAGCTACTCAGAACTGATTGATTGTACTCAGAATTAAATGACTCTCCACGGAAGGCTACAACTGCACTATTTCAGGCATCTGAGAGGAGTACTTTGGCTCCAATTCCCCACTGTAATTCTGAGCATCTGTGATGAGCACCAGGGCACCACACGGCGTGCCTCTGCCCCAGTTGTGCGTGTGATCGCTTAGACAGCGCACCACTCCGGCTGTTGCTATGGTTCAACTTAGCACTGTGCGTTTCACCGTTACAATTCGAGAGAGCTCTCTGCTACCGATGAAATATGAAGTCAGGGAAACTATAGAATATCTAATTTTCAGAGCACTAACTTGCCACAAAGAATATACTTTTAAGTCCACAGCAGAGAGGTGGCTGCCAGAAGACAGGAAAAAAGCCATCCAGGAGCAAAGTCAAACAATTTAGAAATACAAATAAAACTTAGCAGCTTACTCTCTAGCCTTGATATCACTGATATTCCTGGTTTGCATTTCCTATGTGCTTAAACTGTCTGCTTACCTCAAAATAGCCAACATTGGAGTGGGCTAGGGAGAACTGGAGCCTGAGGGAAAGAAGTGAAACAAGATGAGTCACTAGACAGGATGAACACACGTTATTCTAGTCATGTGCAGTCACTGCTGTAGAGTGACAGAAGAAACACCTGTAAAGAGACTTTGGAAGCAATATATTTTACACAATGCATACTGCCTCCTAGAGAAAGCTGTGGCTTGCTTAGAGCATTGCAAAAGAGGAAGCTAGAAGGGCTGTAGCCAGCAATGCGAGCGCGCTTCTCCCTGTATGCTGTGTTTTGGAAATCCCACCGACAATTGACTTTACCGGAGCTACTATTGAGGACTTGGCGGCTCTCACATATTTTGCAAGGATTTTGGTACATGTCTATAACGCCTTGATGTGAGCCTTACTGGAGTGTGAAGAAAAATTCCATTCATCGCATGGTAGTGCTGCTGATGGCTGTGTTGCTAATGTCTCCATTTCCAAATTCATATACTTTTTCAGTATCAGTATGCAAGTATCCAAACGTGTACTCAAAACTGAGTTTCCACAGAACAAGCATCTCAGCTCTCAGCACACTCTAGACTTTTCCCTCTGAATGTGCCTGCAAAAAAATGCCAATGGCACTATCCTCCTTAAATTCTTAACATCTCTGTGCCCTGACGAAGTCTGCATATTCTTAACCCTATAACTGTCTTCCCAAGGGACTTTTGTGAAATCAGGGTCCCAATTCCCAGCTGTGAGGTGTTGGTATACAGAGCTTCTCTCTATAAAATGTGAGATGTTAGATGTCTAAATGCTTAAGCTGCTGGTCTCCAGGTTTCTGGCCCTTGGGTGTTGCAGTGTCTTAGCTGGAGAATCTCTGCTATAAGAATATCAGCGTAGGGGAACTGCAGGGGTCCAGATTCTTTACTGTGTCCTGGACTCCTTTGCACTTTTTTTAGTGGCACAGGTGGGCTAGAAAGCAGTTGTGTCTTGCCAGCTGGAAGGGGATGAGGGAAGCTCTCAGGTGATTCATGGTCATCATAATTGCCTTGCACACTTTATTCAGCTAGCTCAGAGGGGAGAGGAGATGTCAGGAGCAGACAAGTCCAATGATACCACTGCCCTGCCGCAATCCACAGCTGGTGGGCAGTCCACTGGGGGCTGTGGAGGTTCTCTCAGAGAAGCTTCCTGACTCATCTGAACTGTCACATAGAGAATTAGAGAATCTAATGCCGATGAACTCACCAGGGAAACACATTTATTAAATTATGGTTATCTGATCATGTGCCTGAACTGCTGACGTTGGGATTGCTAACACTTCCAAATGGCTGGAAACCCTTTCCATCCCAGGTTGAATTACCTGTTCAAACATAGTGAGCCCACCAATTTCTGGTCAAATATATTCAGAGCAAGGCTGGTGTTGGCTGCCTGCAGAAGAAAGAAACCATGGGTTACCAGACACAAAAAACCCAGGACCCTTGCTCTGAACTAGTCACAAATACAGAAATACCATCTTCCCAGTTATGTACAGAATCTGTTTCATGTAGATGCAACTTTCTCCCCAGCCCATGGCCCATGCGGGGCTGCACACAGTAGGTGTCTCCTTGTCTGAATGGCACTGACAAGAGCTGAAATGTGGGTAATGATGTTTCGCTAATCAAAGACATTTTCAGTTAAATGAACAAGTTGCCAAGAGACATGACTCATGCCTGCAGAACTATCATTCCAGAGAACAAAACTTTGGTTAATCAGTGTCGCTATATGTTTGGATTTTTGTCCACCCATAGGAAAAGGTTCTTCAGCATAGAAATATCCTGTAGGCTAAGTGGGGCCACATAGGCACTACCTGTGACTGAGGGGAATTTGGATGTTCCAGTACCAGAAATCTGGTACTTGTTTCTTGTACAAGAGTTTTAACAGGAGGAAGGAAGGAACAAGTGTATTTAACCCTGAGTTAAACGTCACCTTTTTCATTGTACTTACTATGTTCATTGTGAACAATGACTGGGTGGTTGAGTCTGGCAGAACAGCAAACACCTCCATGGAGCCCTGAATCTCTACCGTGAAGGAATCCTGCTCTAAGCTGATGGTAGGTATTTCAGTAGCCGTTAGCTTCAACATCACTGGGTAGGGTGTAACTGAGTATTTGGCTACCTGTAAGGTTCCAAGACAAAAAAAAAAAAAAGAAAAAGAGACAGAAAAACCTTTTCTTGTAGAACAGATGACAATACTACATTTTCTCATTCTCACAGTGTTTTGAAGTAGTTCCTTATGAGGAGGTTAAGGACAGCTGCTAACATAAGATTCTTTCAAGCAGTCAAGATGTAGAAGTTTTCTATGGTGGTAAACAGTCTCGGCCACATCAGGAACGCAGCAGAAAGTTCTTTCCACTCTAGGAATACAATTTCTTCTATATCACTTTGAGAGAAATTAAATACTTGTTTGTGAACACAGGAAAGGAATGGAACATGAATGTGACATTTAGGTCACCCAGTGAAAGAGCTCAGGAGTCATTCACTTGGAGATTAACCATCTCACGAGACAGATTCCTGCTCTGGACTGTCCTCAGAGGAGCCTCACTCTGGCCATTGCCTGAAGAGTGAGTAGGTTCACCAAGTTCATTACTTAGGACAGAGGGAGTGGAATATCAGCATCAATGCTCATGGAATTTTGTGGAGAAGACCATATTATGACTGCCCTTGGAGCATTCTTAGATTTCTGAGGAAGGAACTTAATATCATCTGGGAAGCAAACAAGGGTGTGAAATTCTTCGAACCATGATTTCATCCGTCATTGGCATTCATGGCCTAGGGTCTCTTATGATCATTTTTGTTTTCTTATTCTGTCTGAGAAGGCTGGTGGAAGCCATGCATGCTTATATTCTCGGTCCTGTTATATTCATCTCCTCCACCTAAAATAAATGGAAATCCTGTGCATCTGCCTTGTCTGTTCTATAGATGTAATGTTTCCTGCCCATCTGTTAGCTTGGTTTCCTGCATGTGGCCACTATAGTCCCTTCCCAGATCTTTACTGAATTCCTTTCTGCTAGACAGTCACAGGCTAGCAGTGAAGCAAAGACAATTAAGCAGGCATGGGCAGGAGAAAGGAGTTATTTCTGAGCTGAAGCCCTCTCAGAAGTCCCTCAAAGCAGGACTCATGACTGGAAGCTTTTTCCTGCCCAGACCTGGTTTTAGGTGGGAACAGCTGCAGCTTTGGCGCAGTGCCCAGAAGAAAGATTGATGTGCAAGATTTTGGGCCAAGTTTGGTAACAATGCAAATTGTCCAACTCATTGTGGGTGTGGGTGGCAACAAGACCCATCTGCTCTGCTGCTATGAGGCATACAGATGCCCGCTTCTCCAGTGCGGGAGCCTTGCTCGCCCTACAAGCCTTTGGAATACACCAGTAGTGAGGTGTCTGACACCCACACCAGGTGGTTTCCTAAGAGTTTGTGGAAGTAAAGATACTCACCTCAGGGATGATACTGCCAAATATCTCTGTGCTTATATTAAAATAGCTGCAAGTCTGGAGAAAAAAAAAAGGCATGGGGGGAAGAAAGAGAAAGGAGTTTATCAGATTTGATTTTCATGGCTTTTGTTTAAATACGTTATTACTGTCATTTCAATGACTTTTTGATTCTGTATCTTTTGTTTTCAGAAATATTGTTAAGGGACTAAACATACTAAAAGCCAATTCCCAATAATATATGCCGAAATACTTCCTGGGAAAGAAAATGCTTAATATCATTATAGTTTGGTCTACAATCAAAAGATTTTGGGGCTTATGCTATGGACCTCCTGGAGCCAGGCTAGCCAAGTCTGCTAGCCTCCAATCCACAGCTACTGTGCTTTGACATATGCTTTTCTTCCATGGCCCCTGTAGTACTTTCAGTCTGTGAAGACTCCTCAGAAAACAGCCACTGAGGCTGCTAAATTCCCCAGAGTAGATACTTTGTCCACATCAGAAAAATCTATGCCTCAGGTCTACAAACCCCTTCTTTTTTGTAGCAAAGTTGCCAGTATTTGGTACCTTGCTCAGTGGAAATTGGCACCCTGGTGGTGGCCTGAGGCACCTATATACAGCATAACTAAGAGAGCATAACGATACCTTGCTATTTATGATCTACTGTCTCAGGACTTTGCAGGACAATTAGCAGCTTTATACGGCCACATAATGACAACTGGCAGGTCAAAGCCCCATCTTGGATGACCTGAGCCACTCTGACCCCATTGCTTTGTGTCCTACTCACCTCCTCTGCAATGGTGATGTTGAAGGCCCCTGCAGTGTAGTAAGCAAATGAGGAGGTCTGAAAGAAATACTCAGAGAAGGCAAGGTAGAGCATGGAATCGCTTTGGTCTGGGATAGTGAAGGGAGCTGCCACATAAGGAGAGCCAGTATAGTTTCCAGCTGGATAAACTATCCCCTGAAAGGTATTGGTGGAAAAAAAAAAAAAAAATCAGAGTCAAAATGCAACGTTGATGTGACTGCAGACAATTAATGCTACTTCCCTTTCCCTTGCTCAGGCTATTCATTTAGTGTATCCCCATTCAGTCCTCACTTACTGGGTTTAAGAGTCACTCGCTATGTTGCGTCTTATGTGGGAGAGAAGCTTTTGTACCCAGCCATGACATTACCTTTTTAGTCTACCTCAAGGCCCTGCTTAAAAATCTAGTTTCTACAATACCCAGAAGAGCTCAAGAGCAGCTGCAGAGCTGGTGTGCCAAGACCAGTGTCTGCTCTACTGACGGATACTAGCTTTTTGTTCCTTTGTGTTCCCACCTCTCTTATTTCTCTGTGGTTTCTTGTCAATACTTAATTTATAAAAATCTTTGTGACAAGACTGTCTATGATGAAGATAACTACCCTCAACCAAATCACCTTACACAGAATGGCAATCAAGTCATTCTAGAATTAGGAACTAGTCTGATTTTAGTTTCAATACATAAGGAGATTTTTTCCTTTATTTGAAAGAAACTTTCGTGTCTTCAAACTCAGCAGCAGTCCTTGGGCTCCCATGCTTTTTCAAGGGTCTTCTGTCTTCCCATTCAAGGTGCCAGAGGCTTAATTTTTTCTCCTATAAGCTTGTTCTTTCTTTTCCTCTCTTATCTGACAGCAGACACATCTAGTTAGTGCAACATGTAGAAATCTTCCCCTGACTGACTGAACAAAGAAGTCCCAGATATTAATCAACAGTGAGAGAAGGATGAAGTTGAATATGTTTCCCTTTCAGTTCTTTCCCTTTCTCTTTTTTCCTCTGACTTGCTCAGTCAACTCTTACTGTTCTTTATTTGCTATAGCCAACTCAACAGCAATTAAAAAAAAGGATGTGGCTTTTGAATAATTAATTTGTTGTAACAGCATAGTAAGTGTTGTAACAGGATTAATTGTTGTAAAAGGATAATAATTCATGTTGTAACAGGATTGTTAGAAATTATTACAATAACAAATGCAATAGTACTTTGAAATGTCTGGATTCTCAGATACCGAGTCTTAATGTTCAGAACAGCAATTATGTTCATCTTTGAAAGTGGATTATACAATAATAAAACGCACAAAACCCAATCTTGGCAAATAGAACTACAGGCAATTACCTTTAAGTCCAGGTCAATGAACTGTCGAAATACTGCTGGCAAGCTATTTAAAGAATAGTCTACTTCGGCCAAATCATCAATCGGCATTAGAACTGTAAGGGTGGTAGATAAGGCAAAATACCCAATATTACAAAAAGCACAGAAAGAATTTTATGTATACATAAAATTCTAAGTCAGTTCCTGAGGAACAGAAGTTGTTCCAAAGAGTAGGGAAAACACAACCAGGGACCTCCTAACGTGCATTCTGATCGAAGGCTTGATGTTTCCACTGGAATCTTCTTTAAAGCACCTTCTTTAGTTTGTCTAATGTTTTCTCATCGTGAAAAAGTAAATTTGGTCTAACCAAAAAAAGGAAATGGCTATACCAGTGCTTCAGGGCATAAGGAGGTGTTGGGATTTCTTGTCAAGCAGTTCTGAGGGCATCCAGAGTGCCTCTAACTTGCAAATACTTTCCCAGAAAGGTGCGTGCCTTTTCTGCTTATGTACAACACTGAGTGTCTTAAACACAAATCTAACCCAAAATGGTTAAAGTGAGAAGCGTTTTTACAAAGGAGCTCTTTCATTTTGCCTTCGTCAAGTCTGATAAATAGACAAGTAAAACTTAAATTTCCAGGCAAGCTAGGAGAGCAGGCTTCAGCTTGTGAAGTGCTATGTGCGCAGGAGGACTCAGAGCAGGGGAGGGAAGGAAAAACTGCCTTAGCGTCAGTGCTGAGGCACTTGTGGCATTTGTAGCTTTAGTGGCATTGCTGACAACAGAAGTCCGCACTGCCACATTTACAAGTTGAGAATCACTCCCAAGTCCTCTGCTTCTCAGCAATATAATTTTCTTCTCCAAGTACAACTCCCTTTATTTAATTGTGGTCCTGTAAGCAAGGGAGCAAACAGATCAGAGGGTCTGATACCGCTCCTGGAGGCTTTACTGACCAGCTGCTCTTAAGGAAGCCACAGAATTTCACTGAACAGGAGAAAGAAGGCAGAAGGAAAAGATATCACTAATGACTCACCATTCAGTGATCGGAGGTCTTCATCTAGCAAGTGGATCCCAGATCTGATGTTGGGACATGACTGTATAAAAGCACATTCAAGTTATGGCCTGCTTAGTGTGGACCTGTAAGTACCTCTCACCTGTGTGCTAGCAAATATGTCTGCTTATGTGACACACAATACAGCATTTGTTTGTCAGAACACCTAAATTAGTTTTTCTTCAACTAACTGGTTCCCCAAGGTTCCTACTTGGCGCAAGGTAACTCTGTCCTATGTCAGAGCTGCCTTCTGGCAACAAAGTGAGAAGTTGCCAAAGGCAGCCGGACGGGGGTGACAAAACCACAGCTTTAAATAGTGCAAGAAGGAGACAGAGATCTCACATTGGTCTCACAGGAGAGATGCCTGTCCTGGGGTAGAATCACAGCCCTCTCAAGCTCTGTCTCCTCTCAGAGGCCCTGGGCAGGATTGTCAGGAGAACTAGGCACCTCTTCAATATGATGAAGTTTAAATATGTCATACTATCAGGTGATGTACTACAACTTCTCTATGCATCACCCAGTATATGTTTTGTCTGCTGAGTATAAAAATTACCGAAACCCAAGGATGCCTATAGGCAGAGACTTATTCTGCATTGGAATGGGAAAATAACTACATTTTCTGGCCCAGCTGCTGGCTTGGTTGAACCTAGCTGTGGACTAGTTAATATCTTGGCCATGAAGTTGGCACTTTATCTGGAAGCATTTCTGGCTGGCAAAGTGGTGACTCTGCTGATCAGACCAGAATAGAGCTATACTATTTTTCTAGTTCTTCCTTTGCCAAGTTCATAGCACTGACTTGTGAGAGTCATATTCCTTAAACCCCTCCCCTACGCGATTTGAGAGGCTTACATTAGTCACCAAGGTCCTGTGAATGGGTTTCTTCAGATACTTGATAAAGAAGTTATGCAGGAAACTAGAGGAAAGGAAGAAAGCAATTCATGGGTCAAGTACTATGGTCGGTAACAGGAAATCAGATACCTCAAAAAAAATTAATTTAATGGCCTCTGAGGATGTTATTCTAGTACACAAGGGAGCTTTCTGAAATGTAACAATTATCAGAGAGCCACCACTTAAAGGAGATAATTTCACCAGTAGGCATCTCAGCAATTAGTCTGGGTAGAGTCACCTTTCTGTGTAAGGAATTCTTCATATTACCACCATCTCGTATGTACAAACACAGAATGAATAAATAGTCTCTGCACTAGAAGCTTCCAATACAAGTAAAAACAAGCAAATAAACACAAAGCCAAACCTAAAACCAGGTGGCAAGAGTTGTATTCAGTCAGTGAGAGAAGCACAAGAAAACAGTGAAATAATGTTGCAGAGGGTTGCAACCAGAGGCAGGACAGACATTGCTCTGGTTCTGTTCAGTTTAGATAGCACCGTGACTAGGAGTACGTCAAGCATAGTGCAAACACGTAGGTTCTACCTAGAAGATTAGAGTGGTATTTGGAAAGAAGTGAGTGCTCGAGAAGCACAAGGGACTGTTTGATCTGACCAGAGCTACTGTATTTATCCTCTACTGAAGGGACAGTGTGCACAAATACAAGAATAATGGTCAAATTTGGCTATTTTTACACTGTTTTAAGGCCCTGATTCTCACTTGTGGTGCCTATAGACACCAAAATAGGTGCCCTATTTTGTGAAATTGTCTTTGTGCCGTTCGTTGACAGTTGTTTTCTCCCAGAGCATATACAGATCTCTTCCACTTACCCACTTTTTCCATTCAACTTGATGTCTATATCACCAGAAGTTGTCCGGCAGCTGGTAAGTGATATTGATGTATGACCTATATTATCCGGGGGTGTTGAAAAGATTGCAGTAACAAACACCTTTGAAATGTACACTGTGCTTCTTCCGGTGTCTTTGCTGAATAAAGTGAAAATAAAGAAATAACTGGAAAAACTATGGTTAATGAACATTCAAGAATCAATTAATTCTTAAATGGATTATTTTCCATTCACTGAAGATGAAGCTGTTTATCTGAATACTTTTTATTTCATTGCTCATAATGAAAATAGATTCTAATATATCTGCAAAGAATCAAGATTGCCAGCTAGGAGTTTTGGAAAGTGATGGATTTAGGAAAGTAGATAATCCACTTTTGTGAAGTATTTTGTTCCAGTTACCAAACCTGCACTCACAGCAGAGGAAACTGGAATATGCCTGATATAAGATAGGGCAAGAGAGCTGTACTGGGATCTAATCTACTGGTGTCTGAGGAGGGTTCATACAAACCTATATCAGGGCCTGGAGTGCCCCAAAGGGCTCTGTGCCCTCTTCCCCACCCCTCCCAGGGGTTTGGCAGCCCATGCTCAAGACCACCTGCAATACGGTGGAGCTGTGTTATTTTGGATCAAGTTGTTTATAACTTGGTTGTGAGAAAAAGCTGTGGAAAGCCTCATTGGGGGTCTCTACCCTTGGTTTATGAGCTGCATTGGAGCTCAGGTCTTTGCTTGCGCCATGTTGTAGGTACACCTGTGTGTGACCTTGTACTTAGTTAATCCTGACGGTGCTTTACTGGCTTGACTTTCTGACTTCGACTCAGACCTGACTCTTCACTATGGACGTGCCTGGCAGTCTGTTCCTGGTCACTGTCACTAACCTGCTCTGCTTGCCTGTCTTGGGTACTCACCAGTGCGGGCGCTGCCCCTCCTCCAGTGCCATCTCCCTCAGTTCCCCTCACACTCAGATCCTCCCACCTTGCAAGCAGCCAGCTCTCGCTGTCCCTGGCAGCAGAACCCCGAGACTGCCGTAATTCAGCCAGTTTAGCAATATGGGTAATGTGGGGAAGAGGAGGGATTTCTTTCCTCTGAAACAGCCTGGGACTAGGAAGGTGCAGAGACTGCTTGATGGATATTGCCGTCTGCTCATCCATTTTCCATCAGCGTTTGAACTGTATCTCTTGGAGGCATAGCACAGGGTTTCTAACAGGGTAGCTCCACTGGGAGGGTTTATTATACTGGACTGTGATCCACCATCCTACAATTTTTCTAAATGTGTCATTAGCTGGCAGGCTGGACAAGGACAGCATTCAGCTAGAGCATCAACCCTTTACTATTCAGAGGTGCTTCTCAGCCACGGGGTCTTTATCAGTGCTCATGGCTGAGCGGGCAGGAGCTGCCTCCCACGGGCAAACCTGTTGAGAAAGACCACTCTGTACTCCTGTGTTACTGGTACTAGCCGTTAAAGGGCACCTTGGTCATGAAGGGGTCACAAGAAAAACTAAACTTTGCATTTTTATCTTTATATTCGCCATCAAGAAAAATCCCAGTACACATGAGGCTGTACATACAACATCCAGGTCCTTATGTTCCAGCTCATATCGATGGTTAGAGAAGCATTTCCAATCACCAGTTTTATCCCAGTCCCAGGTATGAGGGAGATGGAAGCGCTGGGGAATTCAACAGCAGTGACGTGTATTCTAGAGCATGAAAGAGATAAGGGGAAGAAAAAGAAAAGGAGAAGTTTGTATTTCATGAGGCAGGGTGAACACAAAACAAGATTCAAATTTCAAATACAAATTGCCCTCAGAGACAATACTTACCTTGAGATGTTGTATTTGACATTACCGAGCCCGTATTTCTCATAGCCACTCAAATCAGGGAAACGCTCCTTCTCCATATTCTGCTTCAGGATTTCCAGCCCAACCTCCTTGGCTGCAGGAAAACAGTGATCAGTTCAGTTGCCTTTGATACTGCCTGGGAGTTTACAGTTCTGTGCTTCCAGCTTAGGAGATGGGATGGACACAGAGTCAGAAGGAAGAGGGTGTCTCATTTGAAACCCAGCAGTCCTATTTCAGATCTCACTCCTAGTCATGGCAAGAGTTGAACTTACCGCTTCAATATCTGAAATCAAATGAACCTCGATATGATTTACAATGCTGCCAAGTAGTTTACTCTATCTGCTCTATTGTACTCTTAAACTTCCCTTTTCTTTATAGCGTTTGATCAAGTTCCTTCCACTGCCCTTGCTTCCCAAGGTGTCTGTCACACCAGGATTCAATGCAATACCACCACCAGATCCTGAAAACATCACACATACCGTATTCCAAGCCCTTCTGGGTGATCCTCACTTTGAGACCAGGGTTGGCATCGAGTTGCCCGCTGAGCAAACTTAAGAGGAGGAGAGAACAGCAAGTCTTCGCCATCTTCCTTGATTTTTGACAGGACCTGTTAATAAATATTTATAATAATAGAAGTAGTTCGTGCTGTCACTTGGTGGCTGTATTCCCTTTTCCGTGCCTGGGGGGGCTGTTCTGACGCCAGCTTTCCCTCCAGAATGGATAAAGTGGAAAGCCCAGCAACTGTGGAAGAGAGGAACTGTTCTGCGCAGACTGTTAGAGAAAGGGCAGAGGAGAAGTCAGCCTATTCACTGACACAGGGAGTGGAGAAAGCACTTGGGATAAATCCTTCCGGAGAAACCCTGTTGAAGGGGAAGTGAGGAAGTTTTAGACTGTAATTGGTTCTTTTTCCCCCTCCAGTTTTTCCTAAAATGGATGGAAGAGTGCCTCTCAGTGCCTCCTGGTGATTCAACTGTTGATAAATCAGGAAAACCTGTTCTGCGCAGACTGTTAGAGAAAGGGCAGAGGAGAAGTCAGCCTATTCACTGACACAGGGAGTGGAGAAAGCACTTGGGATAAATCCTTCCGGAGAAACCCTGTTGAAAGGGAAGTGACGAAGTTTTAGACTGTAATTGGTTCTTTTTCCCCCTCCAGTTTTTCCTAAAATGGATGGAAGAGTGCCTCTCAGTGCCTCCTGGTGATTCAACTGTTGATGAATCAGGAAAACCTGATCATCTCATTTAATTATAGACATAGACACCCTCACTTTAGAAAGCACTTAAGATCTTAGCCACGACCTTGAGAAGCCCTCTATGTTCCCTCCCAACATTCAACAAAAGAAAATAATTTTGTGCCAGCAGATGATGTTTTCATATCCCCTAGCCTGCATGTTAATAAATGTATGAAGTTTTATCCAAAAACTTTCCTTGACAACTTCATGGTCAAATGGATGTTCGTTTTTACTTTTTTAATTCCCATTAAACCACTGTTTTCATTACCATTAAACCACTTTTTTTCCTCCAATGGAGAACCATAGCCTGGTTTTCCATTCACAGATAGGGATTTGAATGTTCAAAGTATTTTATAAGAACAAATTAATAAAGGCAACATAATTGCTTTTACTAATAATTTACATATTATTGCTAGTGTCTTGTTCCCCTTAAGTTGTTTGGGCTCATCAGCAATGGACTCTGCTGTTTATTCATCTCCTCTCAGAAAATTTTAAGGGGATGCTTATAGCCTGGGACAGTGACTTAATGTCCAGGACAAAAAAAATAAAATCATTTATCATTCACAGAAGGTTGCCCTTCCCAACGTACTTGGGTGGAACTGTTTTTATTTCATTAAAGCCTTTCAAAAGTTAGGTCTCTCATCTAAGACAGTCATCTTTGTAGTGGAGAGGGATACACCTATCTTAAAATCACTGATCTGAAACCAAATTGCCCTGTAGGGAGTGCTCATCTTCCTCCTGTAACTACAGGATTCTATGTCTACCTCTGAGGTGGGTCAAGGAAGGTAAGCTGAACCTACATCAGTTATATATATATATATTATGTGCCAGTGGTGACCAATCACTGTGTGGTTGTGGGGTGATCCTTCAATTAATGTGGGAGCCCCACACCTCCTGGTCATTCTTCAAGCAGAGAACCTACTCCTAAAGACACAGATGCCTTCTGAAAGACACCCATCTTCTGGATGATACCAACAAATAACTTCTCAATAACCAGAGACAATTTATTTTCTGATAGTAAGTTCTGCTAATGGCAGCTTTTCTATAACACTGTGAGCTAGACCTGTCACTCTCTTTGGTGGCATGAAAAAAAAACCCAGCATGCACACTCCCTCCACCTCCCCCCCCCCCCAAAACAACCCCAAAACCCAAGCAGAAACCCACAATAAAGAAAAGGTATGGGTGGCACCACTGGCCAGCTATGCAGTGGATGATCACTTGGCTCTCCCTGCCTTCTCATGCACATCACACAGGAGTCCTCGGGGGCTCTACAGGATTTACCACAGGGGTAGTGAAGAAGTGAAGCAAATTCCCATCCCAGGGCCTTCTGTGACTGGGTTTAAATTGAGATGGAGCTATGCTGTATGAACCATGGGCTGCATGAAGTGTGAAAGTCAGAAGTTGTTGCTGCCAGCAAGGTGTCCCAGGGAGAGTGGGAGAAGCCAACTTGATGGAGAATTTTAAAACCAAAATGGGCAAAATCAGAGAACAGTTTTGCTTTTCCCCCAGAGCTGGGAACAGTGCTGCTCTCTAGAGTTATCTGTCATCTGAGGTTCACAGCAAGAATGGCAAACAGGTCACATTGTGATGGTTTTCCTTATTCCCTACTACTATACTGCATTATGGACAGCTGAAAATACATAAGAGTGTCTTTTCTAGCATTACGTTTATGTAAAAAAATTCTTTAGTTACCACAGGGCTGTTGCAGAGCTGGGATGAAACCATCTATAAGCAGACAACTGCCTCTCCCCTAATACCTGAAAATTTATTTTGATGTTGCTGCATCTTTCACTAGCCATTTTATTATCAGAAGTAACAATATATCTCAAACATCTAAAATCTTTTCAGTCATGACCACAATTACAGCAAACTGCAAAATTGATAACAATGATAACATTGACGTAATTTTTATGTAATAGACAGTTTCAAGTAATCTCACAGAACACCTTTGCCTTTTAGTACAACTAATATTTTCTTTTTCATTTTAACTGACAGAAATTGAGAGGTGAAAGAAACATGCTTCACATGTAGAACAAAAACAAAATACTGGAAGGAAACGTGTTTAACGTAGGCATAGTTCTCATAACTTAAAAGCTCAAAATTTAGCCAGATTTATCCCTTCCCAACAAAGCCACTCCACAATGAAGAGTAATCACAAAATGTATTTGTTACCATACCTCTCCTCCAAAGGCTAAGGAGAAGACCCTTGCTGCACCAGACCACAGGGCTGAGGAAGCTGCTGGGAAGACCCTCTGCAGCCACGATGCCGTCTTTTAAAGGAAAGAGTTGGGAGCTTGAAGAGAGCCAATTGCTGCCACCTTCAGCAGTATCACGTGAGGAGTGGTGTCTTTGGTAATCATGTCTCAAACTATTTTGGCTATCCCAGGTTAAATCTATCGCACTAATTTAATTTAGGGACTACGCAGAAGGCTGTGTAAACTATTGGGTGGGGGGGCTCAGCCACTGGGATGCTGAGCTCGGAGTGACATGCTGCCTTTGTGGCACACCGTTTCAACACTGACTTTTTAGATGGACCTGAGGAAACCCCGATGGAGACTCTATTCCAGTAGTTCCACAGGAATGATACTGATACCCACGTCTGTATTGTGAAAGACATGAATGAATGTGCCACTGCTAGGAAGAACAGATGGAAAACAAACATCTAGGCCCATCTGTTCTGAAATTGCTCAGGATATAGAAAATCATAAATTATATATTATTTAATATTATAGTGTGTATATACACAATAGTATATATATGTGGTGCAAATATATAGTATCAAGTCCTCGCAGTCAATATTTTCTATTTCTTCTGCTTGCTTATCCAGCTAACCAGTACTTTAGCTAATCAGTACTACTTGGCTTGTCAAAGAGGTGATTTAATCAATTAACTTGCAAATTGATTAAACCAAGCAAATTCCTTCAGGCATGGAGCACTCTGCTGGACAATCTGAGTCACTTCATTGTGCAATCCATGAATAGAAAAGGGTAGAGACATTTGTCAGTCAGTCAACAAATACTCATGCTTTACACAGATTTAACATTCACGGCAGGGAGTCACATGCATAATAATTTCATTATTTATATCTCTGGCAACCGAGGGTGAATAAAAATCACACCCTCTATTACATAAACCTCTGCTGTAAATTTTCTCCACAAGTTCTGCAGTTCCTTCAAAGCAAGGGAAAAGCTCCACTGTTTCCATCCATGTAGATCTCCAAGATTTACAAACAACTGAATTGTCTGGAAACTATCTCATCTTATCCTCATCATATCCTTTTAACATTTTATGGTTCTTCTAATGAAGTACCACCCAGTTCAGTTAAAACTTTCAGCAAAAGTTAACAAAGACAGACTAAGGCTTCCAGAACAGTTTCATCATTTCTTTGTACCAATATAGTAGTAAAAGCCAAATATCTGCTTGCAGACCCCTTCAGATAGCACATTTAAATACACTATAAATAGTTTCTACACTCAAACATTTCACCTTTCAAGGTGTTACAAGGAGCCTCTAAAAGAAATGTTTTGTTTCAGTTTTCTCTGTTGAGCCACCAAGCATTTACTTCAATCTATATGCTAAAGCGGGTATAGATTGCGATCTTTTTTACCCAGTATACAAGAAACCTAATGAGCTTATCAGTATGGTAATCAGTGGAGACTTGTTGCTGCATGTCTGCAAATCACTGTGGCTTTGCATGATTCTAGTTGTTGCCTCTGGCTCAGCGCTCTAGTGGTCCCCTTTCCCTGCCTCTCCCAGTTCTCCCCTTTCGACATGCGCTCTAGTCTGCGGCACACTGAGGGACGTGCATCATTTCCATTGTTCTGTCAGTCGGGAAACAATACCAGATCAAAAATGGTATACTGACCAGTAGGTAAGTATAGGATGATACAGGGGAACAGCTGGTGTATGCAGCATCCTCTTTAGTCCTAGGAGGAACGATTGCTTTGTTTGTGAGCAACAGCCAGAGGACTAGAACTTAAGGGTCAGTGTCATGCTAAGCCATGGCTCTGCTTCGAAAAGACCCACTAAACCATGGCACTCCTTGGTTGGTCAGCTGGAGGAGAGAAGAGATGGACACCAGAGCTTTAGTCCTCTTTTTTCCCATCTCATGAATTCTCCCCAAATAGGCAGAAGAAAGTGCCTGGAGTGTTATCAATGAGGGACACCAAACTGTTTAAAAATCTCCATTTCTTTTGAGTTCTTCCTCTTTCATTCTTTTTCTAGTCACTCTTCACCTATGACAGAATACAATGACTTGGAAGCCCTTCTGTGATTTACTGCTGTTTGGTTTCAGGATGCTTTTTTCAGTAAAAAACTGTAGCAGCCAGCTAGATAAAAAAATTTGATTCAGCTAAAAATCAAATGCAAGCTACATTTCTGTCCCAGTCTGGAACTGAACTTTCCATAGTGTGATGACTGTAGGTGAGTTTTCCTTTCCATACACTTCTAATATCTCCTGGTTGGATGCCTCTGGTGATGGTGACATAAGACAAAAGAAAGCTTCCAGTTCCATTTTACAAATATGAGAGGTACAGAATTATTTGGAGATTGATACCCTCGACGAGCTGCAGCTACTCACAAACAAAGAAGAACTGCTGGATGATGCAGAGGCCAAGGGCAGCCTTGGCTACAGTGAGCATGAAACTGTGGAGTTTCAGATCCTGGGAGGAGCAAGCAAGACAAAGAACAGAATTACAACCATAGACTTCAGATGAGCAGATTTCAGGGACCTGCTTGGCAGGATCTGTGGGAAATTGCCCTGGAGAGCAGAGGCCCAGAAGGGCTGGCTAATCTTCAAGGGCAACAGCCTCAGAGCATAAGAACGGTCCATTACAACGTTCAGACTGTTGAGCAACTGTGGCAGAAGGCCAGCCTGAATGAACATGGAATTCCTGAGTGAACTCAAACACAAAAAGGAAGCATACAGAAGATGGAAACTGAGACCAGCTACTTGGAAGGAACACAAAGATATTGCTTGCACATGTAGGAATGAAGTCAGGAAAGCAAAAGTTCAGTTGGAGCTGAAATTAGTTTGGGAGGTGAAAGGCAAGAGGGAAGGTTTCTCTAAGTACATTGATAGCAAAAAGAAGGCTAAAGAGAATGTGGGCTTATTGCTTAGTGGGCCAGGACACTAGTGACAAGAGAGAGAGAAAAGGCCGTTTTTACTAGCAAGACTTATCCTCTGGCCTCCCAGGTCCTGAGCTCCTAGCAGAGTCTGTGGGGGTGAGGCAGCACCCACAGCAGAGGAAGACAGAGTTCAGGATCACTTAATCCACTTGGACGTACACAGATCCGTGGGACCGGACAGGATGCAACTGGAGCTGATGAAGGTTCTGCCTGGATGATTTTATTGTGAAACTGCTGTCTATCACCTTCAAAAAGTCATGGCACTTGAGAGAGGTTCCTCAAGACTGGAAAAAGGCAGACATCACACCTGTCTTCAAGAAAGTCAAGGAGATGATCCACAGAAGTCAGTCTCACCTCAGTCCCTGGGAAGGTTATGGAGCAAAATGTCTTAGAAGCCATTTCTAAAACACATGAAGCATAAGAAGGTGACTGGAAACAGCCGGCATAGGTTTTCCAAGGGCAGACCATCCCTGACCAACCTCATTGCTTTCTGTGATGAGCTGACTGGTACTGTGGACAAGAGGAAGGCAGTGGATGTTCTGTACCCTGATTTCAGCAAGGCCTTTGACAGAGTCTCCCTTAGTCTCATCACCAAGTTGGTGACACACGGACTGGAGAAGGTAGGTGGAAAATTGGCTGGACTTCCAGAATCAGCTGTGATCAGCAAAGTCCAGCTGTTGACCAGTAACTAGTGGAGTCCCACAGGAATCAGTAGTGTGACCAGTACTGTTTAATACCACCTGGATGATGGGACAGGGTGCACTCTCAGCAAGTTTGTGAACAACACCGAATTGTGGGGAGCAGTCAACAGGCTGGAGGGCAGTGCTTCTATTCAGAGAAACCTGGACAAGCTGGAGAAGTGAGCTGACAGGAACCACAGAAAGTTAACAGCAGCAAGTGTCAAGTCTTGCATCTAGGAGGGAATAACTCCCTGCAGCAGTACAGGCTGGTGGCTGTTTAGAAAGCAGCTGTGCAGGAAAGGATCTGGGAGTCCTAGTGGACAACAAGTTGAACATAAGTCTGCAGGTCCAGGTCAGTGATCTTTCCCCTCTATTTGACACTTGTAGTGTCCACATTTGGAGTACTGTGTCCAGATGGGCTCCCCAACACAAGAAGGATATTGACATCCTGGATCAAGTCCAGCAGGTGCCACCAAGGGGGCTGGAGAACATGACCTACAAGGAGAGTCTGAGAGATCAGGCCTATTCAGCTTGGAGAAGAGAGGGCCTGAACGACCTTTTTGTTGTCTACAACTTTTTGATTCAGAAACATAGAGAAAATGGCGCCAGACTCTTATTGGAAGTGTGTGATGATAGCACAAAAGGCAACAGAACAAGTTGGAACATGGGAAATATTGATTAGCTGTTAGGAAAAAAAAAATGACTCTGAAGGTAGTTAAATAGTGGAACAGGTTGCTCGGGGAGATTGTGGAATCTCCATCCTTGGGGGGCGTTCAAGACTTGACTGGACACAGCCCTCAGCAACCTGATCTAGTTAGTCCTGTTTTGAGCCAGGGTCTGTATTAGATGATACGATTCTATAATTCTATGATAATTCATTGGATTTTATAAACCTGTTTCCACTCTTGGTATCCAGTTACAAAGGGACAAGTGAAATTCTTGCAAAGAACAAGGTCTTACTCCATACACAAAGTTTTGCTAACACTAATGGAGATAAATTGAATAATGCACGAACTGGTTCCTAAAATTAATAAAATGTGGTGTCTATAACTCTAGTGAAAAGAACCTGTCACTCCTTCTCATCAGTCTGCAACAAGTTTTCTAAAGCATCAATAATAGTCAGCTCCACTCACTGTACTAAAACCAAACAGATTCAGTTTGTGAAAAGTGGTTAAGAAGTTTTACTAAAACATTAAAAATAGTGATGAAAAGCCATGCTTCTAATGTTATAGCATCTACTCCCTACAAGCCAACAGAAGGAAGACTACATTTTTCTCTTGCTATTGTTTAAAAGTAAAAGGACGTTAGGAGTCACTGTGAAGGTCCTCATCTCCCCCTTCCTCATGTCTGTAGCGAACATCAGTGGAAATCACCAGATGACCCTGAGGAAAGAAGAACGTGTAAAATTACTTTAAATTTTGGATGGATATATTCAGGGTCAGTACTCTGGGACTAGATCCCATGGTAAGGCCCTCAGCAGGGCAGGAGACAAGAAAACTTTAATTAATTTTAGGGTAGGAATGGACTCTGATGTAAGTTAATACAACCCTCCAAAAAGCTAAATAATACTTACCACAGAGACACTCAGGTTGCCTATGAGCCTTCCTAGAGAACGACCAGAGCAGTGAGGACTCAAGCACCCAATGCTCCTAAGTTCTGCTGGGGATAGCAGAGGTGTCCTTGTGTTGTCCCCATGCTGGCACACCCCAAAGGGCTAGTGGACCCTTTATAACCTACAACTGCTAGGGGTGGGGGGTAGAGTTTGGATTTTATATCTAGTATATAGTTAAAGCTTTACTATTAGCAACATTTAGGTCTACCCGACACAGGAACACACACAAATGCACAGGCCTGAAAAAGAAGCAATATTCTTTAACAAGAAATCACGCTTCTCACCTTTTTAATTTTTATTACAGGTCCAGTCAGGGTAGTGTGGGCCAAGTTAAGAAGAGGAAATCCTTTTCCCAGTTTATCTTCAGAAAGGACAAATATAAATACATTTTAATGTAATAATAAAATGCACTTTAGAAGCATCTTTCTCAAGGAACTCAATTTGTTTTGCAATTTCCCTTTAATCAGCTGTCTTTGCGCCTCTCAAGGGAGCTATTAGTCATACTTGCTAAAAGCCAGAAAATCCTGTGAAAAAGTTGCATACAAACCTCTTACAATCTCTCAGCTGTCTGACACTGGGATCTGACTGCCTTTGCTCCTCTCCAGATATCCACCCCACAAGATCTGGTTTCTGCTGTTTCCCACTCTGACTTACTCTCCATCTTCCTTTCATTTTCTTCTCTACCTGATCTTCTAATCTTGTCAGTCCCTCTCATTCTCATCTATCCCTACTTTCCTGGATCAAGCCCCAGCTCTATTACTATTTGCTTTTCCAAACATCTGACTTCTGCATCCCTCCTCTCCATTCTCTTTCCTTTCTCCTCATCAATAGCTCACTTCCTTCCTCAGCAGCCTCCTCCCCTCTGTTTACCTCATAGGCACCTTCTGTACTGGTCCACCTGCTTCTTTCCACCTTCACCTCTTTCTTCATCATCCGTCACTCTCTGCATCCCACTGAGCTGATTTTCTACTTTGTCCTGCCTGTGGCAGCAGGTGAAGCACAAAGGCAGAGGGAGGCGGTAATGTCAAAGCCCCAGGATGCAAGCGTGCTTCTGCGCTTCCCCAGTCTGGGCCATTCTCTGGTTATGGCTGGGCTCTGTGCCAGGATGAGACTCAAGCATGTCTCACCTCTGCTGCCACTTTGCATCCAGTGAAAAGGAAACCCAAGCCCAGTGCTTGGAAGGGAGCCAAGACTTGCTCTGTCCCCTAATCCAGGTGACTGAGAGACCAGGACTGAAGTCCAGCACAGAGCAGACCTAGGTCCGGGTGCAGCCAAATGGACAGAAAACCTCCCATAACACAGTCTTTAAAGCTGGGCACTCCCTTTTATGGTTTCACCCTTGCTTTCCTACCAGCTGTGCTCAAGGACTGGCCACAATCCTTACCATTGATTACTGGGATCACTGCACTCTGCAAAGCGTAAGACAGAAAATTCTCCACAGGTGACATCTGCTGAGGGGGAAAACACATTTGGTGATTACTGCTGGATGCCTATGGGATTGCAGCTTCACGGGGGAGATGGAGGGTTAGAAATGGACTGACATGCAAAAAGATCAGAACAGAGCTTGGCACAGAAAATCATAGGTAAAAAAGATCTTTTCTGGTTTAAGTTGCAGCTGAACAATGTAAAATACACATGCCAAAGAGGTGTCCATTTTTCTTGCAATAAGTTAAATTGAAGTCTTTTTTTTTTCTCTGTGTTAAGCATTTGGGTTGAATCTTAACTTTAGGCATGAAATCTGTTCAAACCCATTTCAGCTGCCAGGACTCAGTTCTCAGAACTGAACAGTTCTCTGGGTGGCAAGAACCGCCCTGTCCTGGTGCTCTCTCTTATGCCGTTGGCATTAATGTCCTCCTCCCTTCACTTAAATATGTAGGTTGGGCTGAGCTGCTGCAGGGTCGCATTGACCATTTCTCAGTCTACAGTGAGTGAGCTAAGCAGTGGCATGGTGTTTCTTTTATTCCCTGTTTTAGACTCTCCTCTTCATGATATTTGGTTGATTCAAGATAATTCCTGAAACTGAGTTTAAGACCGACATTGTATTCACTCCAACTGCTACACCTACTCAATCCGGCTGTGAATTCAGGCTGGCTGTCAGAAACAGCTAGAAGAGGTTCTAGCCCCATGCCCCATGCCTGCCTTTGTGCTGCTGGATACAAAAGTGAGCAGAATCAACAATGGTGACTTGCTAGGTCAATTAACATTACATGGTAACAACTCCATAACATTTGCAGCCTCTGATGAGGAAAAAAAAACCTCAACCCTCCATGAGGTATTTCCTCTTACTGGAAAGCAAAAGAAAAGCAGAGAATATACTATTTCAAAGCAGACAAAGCAGTGGCAGATGGTGTCCCCAAGACAGACCAAGAATTGTCCAGCAACAAGTTCAGATGAATTTCTTTTATCTCTGAAGGGCTCAGCTACCTTTCCTAGGCACTGAAACCCCAACTTACCTCAGAGGAGCCAAGAGTGGAGTGAAGCAGGGAGAACTGGAGCCTGAGGAAAAGAAGTAAAAGAGGAGGATTGAAGGCACAGAAAGGATGAAGGCACAAGTCATGCACACTGCTTGAAGATTCATTTGTGGAATTTCATACTGATTTCATGCTGATTCACACATTTAACTTTCCCAAAGAGTCTTTGATTCCCAAGAGCTTTTAATCAAAACTAGGATGACTACAAATGAGTTCTAGAATCACTGCGATCTTTCTGATACTAATCTTCTCCTACAGTCATGTGTAGTCCTGGGCTGTGACTATAAGATGTAGGAAATCAAATTTTTCTGAATTGCTATTTCCTGCAATGGCTAAACTACACATTCCTAAAATGTTCATTATAATTCAAATAAACTCATATCCATTCCTAACCATTATGATTTCATAACTTTTTCCATTGATGCGTGTCATGCATCCTCAGATCACTGTAAATATAATCCTGGGGAAAAAAAACATTTTGAAGAACACACAAACACATTCTTGTGTCAAAAGCTCTGAGTGAGTGGCACCACTACTTCTTAAACTTATACTGACAGGCTCTGATAACCCTAAGTCCTCTTTTCCTATTAAAAAGGTTCAGTGACCAAAACTAAGAAAAGGCTACTCATATTTTTCTTTAATGAAAATGTAATAGGTTAAAAAATATCATATATTCTGGAATTCTGACCCCACTTGAAGGACAGAGCTAAAAAGAAGAAACACCAATGTGGGCTCCTTGCCTGAAAGTCTGTGCTTCTACCCACCTAGTGCATTTAGGGAGAAAGGGGCTGTAAACGCAGCCCAGCTTGAAGTGTGAATAAAATTTGTTCTGAGACAGCTGAGAAGACCTGTAACCGTAGGTAACCACAAAACCAGAAGATCTAAGCAGAATTTAAAAAGCTCTGGGCTTTGTTTCAAACTAACAGACACATTTCTAGTCTCATTTGTTTGATGGCAAGGTGTCTGCGGTTGCAGTATGTGCTATGTAGTCTCACTTTCCCCTTCCCCTCACGTGAAGGCATACAGAGGGCTAGTTACAGTGGTCCAGTGCAGTATTTGCACTGGCAGTTTTATGATGCTCAGACATGGCACGGCAGCAACGTTTAGAGGGTTTCAAATTAACTACTAAACTTTATTCTCCAGCATCAGCACAGACTGAAACAGATGCCTTTAAGACAACCAATAAATTGAACATTGTCATCTGGAAAGGTATTTAACCTACAGAATGGGGGAGTATCACGTTGCACAAGAGACATGGTTGTTCCACAATATAGTTATATTTCATCTGCAAGATTTAGACCAACCAGTCAAAAGTCTCTTAGAGCCCTGTGAGAAGGAAGGTAACTAATTTTCTTTTTCTTATGGTGAAACAAGCACTGTCAATCTGACACAATGAAGTTCTGTTGTGTCCTAATGTTGGGATTGTTAATGTTGCTTTCTGAATTTTCCTTGGTTACCTCTTCAGAAGTAATGAGATAATCAACTTCTGTTTGGTTATTGTCAAATTGGCTCTGGTACTGGCTGTCTGCAGGGAAAAAAACAAAACAGTCTTCTGTGACTGTATACACAGATAGATACTGTCTTAGATACAGGCACAAATGCAATTGCTTCTGTGATTGGAAACACAATGTCTAAACTTTTTATTCGGTCAATACATGTAGATAGTGAAATCATTTGTGAATTTGCTGCTTTCTGACAGCAACTGAGATTGCGTGAGTGAAGTGATAACACTAGCCAAATTGCCTCCTTATCATTAGGATCATTTAAGTCCTTGCATGGCTAACATAATTGGTTCACTTTCAAGCTAATGAAAAGATGTCTGGGGACACACGTAACTATTTTATAACAAACAAGTTAGGAAGACCGGGCGTCAGATAATCACATTTTTATATATTACAATTTATTCTTGAATAATCACTCAACCTCCCACGTGGAAAAAAGGGCTTTCATAAGTAGCGCTCTGCACCTGCCTATTAAATTCTACAATATGTGGTGCATGTTTCCTCCCTGTGAAATACAACAGAACATTATGCATATTCGTGGCAGACCAGTATATGCTATTTTCTGCTGATCGCTATGATTTTCAAAGGATCTGGAAGATTACTGTGTGATTTGTTCAGCCCCAGCACTGCATGTTATCTTCTAGCTCATGTTACTTACTAGATTCCCTGTAAAGAGGTAGTGGGTGGTTGAATTTGGCAGAACAGCAAACACTTCTACAGATCCACTGATCTGGAGGATGCATCTGTCTGTGTTTAAACTGACCGCAGGTGGTGATGTAGCCATCAGCTTCAACAGCACTGGGCATGCTGCTACGTAACTCAGAGCAATCTGTGGAATTTCAAAGAGGAAAAAAAAACCACTGAATGCAGAGTTAAGCTTTTCTTAAGCTACAGTTTCTGTGGCTGCATCAGCTCAGGTGCTATATACTGATCCTCTTGTTAATTAACTTATATTAAAAATACCTCATTTTAATTATAACAACTGAAATGACGAAATTAGCGCTGCATATAATCTGAGTTTCAGAGACCATAAAACAAATGATGAAGTTTTAGACCCACCAATATTGAACATATAGAAAGAAATAATTTAAAGGCTGTTCCTGAAATACGTGTTTCAAGAGGAGGGGATTAGGACCACGTGTTAAAGAAATAAGGGAAATGAGTGACTCCAGTAAAAAAAAATAATTAACGACCCTGACAATATAAAGAATTTAGAAAAGAGGTAGTCTTCCAAAACAGCCAATCTTTTGAAAAATAGAGAAACTCCTGGAGGACAGAACTTCAGTTTGCAATGCCACAGATTCCAACTTTCATAATTTTATAGTAAATGTTGACATATTAGGGATTTTTAAAGCATCTCATAGTATCTTAATTTCTCGCATCACATTTATGAATTTAACTAATCGTGCCAATTACTTCCCCTTGTGTATAATCTCTGGTAGTCATAAATCAGGTATCGTTGCGTAGAGAAGTCAGGCTACCAATAGCAGAGATACCACTACCTTGAACAGGAATAAAAGGACACTGATCTCACAGATGTCTACCACTTAGTCTTTATAACTGTTTTGGAGACTGAGAGCGAATCCAGCACATAGCGGGGTAGAGAAAGACTAAAGAGTAGTGTGATATAAACAAGAAAACCATAGAGTTATGATGGGGTAGACATGTATGTTTGAATCTTGCACTAATCATAAACCAGCTCAGTTTCCTTGTCTACTCCAAAATTTTGCAAATGAGCTAGTACACAGGTATCAAATTTCCATAAGAAACAATAGCTACTGCTCTTTGTTAAAAGGTCTGTACAAGTAAAAGTACCCACCTCAGGAACAAAATCTTTGCATAAGGCGGTGTTTAGGTTAAAACTAGTAGCAAGCTGTAAAGAAATGAAATAAATTAGATCCTTATATCAGCTTGAAAATTAGGTTTTCCTTGGGAAAAAAAAACCATATCCTGTTTACTTTAGTTTTAGATAATCCATGATTTGATTTAGTATTTCCTTGCCCCAGAATGATTCCTAGGGAACCCACAGTGCTCTGTGGGACACAGGAGAGACAGATTTCTCATGGACATGTTTTAGAAGCATGTACCAGTGAACAAGCATTATTCTTGAAAGAACAGACATGGCATCCTGCCTACTTCCTGCCTTTGGGACTTTCTTAGATGAAATATACTGTCAGAGGCAGGATTCAAAAATCTCATTTGCCCTTTTGGTGCTGAGCACTGTGATGATCAGTGCCATTTGTGTCACCAATTTTTATAAAGACACTCGCAGCACTGTTTCAGTTAGCAAAACTTCTTGGAAACTCTGACTACTAATGCCATTGTGGAAACAGCATTTCTAAAATAAGTCTTGTATGTTCTTCATCCACAGCTGAAAGCTTAGTTTCTTTGTACCTGCTTCTTGATGCTCTGTTAAGTCTGAGGGTTTGTTCTAGCTCTCAACACAGCCAGTGTATTTGCTCTGGGCCTCTATGCAGCAGACTGTGATTCAGTACACTTTTTCCTGTCTTGCCCTTTCCTTTCCTATGTGGGATCCATGCAGAGAAACAGTTTTTTTGGTTCTTTCTGCCACTTCTTGCACACCAAGTTCGTATCTGTCATTCCTTGCCTAGAGCTGCCAAGAAGTTCAGACTTAGGTTTGAGAGAGCCTTTGACTATTTTAAATGATGACACACAGAATGAATGTCAGGAATCCCTCCTACAAATGGTAGAAGTGTGACCCAAATCTGTGTGAAATGGCAAACATAATGTGTTAGTCTCCTTTGCTGACTATCCCTACTGCTGCTATTTGTAATTCTAATACATGGAAATTTTACTTACTTCTTCGGAGATGGTGATGTTAAAGGCACCTGCTCTGTAGTAAGCCAGTGAAGCAGACTTAAGAAAATAACTGGAGACTCCCAGGTAAAGCATGGAATCACCCTGGTCTGGGAGGGCAAATGGAGCTGGCACGAAGGGAGGGTCTGTGTGATTTCCTACTGGATAGACCGTGCCCTGCAAAGAGTCATTATCAAGTATTTCTAGTTGTAAACATTAGTATCTGTCAGAATGCATTAGCAGTGGTTGAACAGAAAGAATTCTTCCTAAAATGAAGAAACGCTTGACATGAAGGAAAACCTGAAGTAAGCAAATAAGTTTGCAATATGCCCTGACAATCAGCAAATTCAGGCTCTTCTGGAAATACACAGCAATCCCAGAGAAAATCTGGCCTCCATTGTTTCAAAATTTTAATTTGAGCATTCAAGTGGGTATTCTGAACTGCAGCTTATGAGACACAAAAACAATCATCTGGACCACAGTTTCCTTTCTCTTGTGGCAAAGACACATTTGCTAATTTAATTCTAAGGGTGACATTTCATGAAAATCTTCAGGCACACCTGGAAGCACCGCAAGTTGCTTAGGACAGAGACACAAAGGAGATTTTTATACCACCTGACTCTTAGCCCTGGTCCAGCCCCAGTTATCCAAGGCCTAGTTTGGGTGCTGCACAGGTGTAGAACCTTGGTTCAGTTATACTAAGAAATTAATTCTTAAAACGTGAGAAGGTATGTGAGCTCAGGCCATGTTAAGACAAGAAAAATAAGAATAGACAGTAAGTAGTATAATTACTGACACTGTAACGGTTAGTAGCTGAACGATTCAACATACTGACATGCAAAGGTATAAAACCCTAAGAAAAAAGTTGAGAGTTGGAAGAATGCCAACCATATCCTGGGCTGCATCAAAAAAAGCGTGGCCAGCAGGTCGAGGGAGGTGATTCTGCCCCTCTACTCCACTCTGGTGAGACCCACACCTGCAGTACTGTGTCCAGCTCTGGAGCCCTCAGCACAGGAAAGACATGGACCTGTTGGAGCGGGTCCAGAGGAGGGCTGCAAAAATGATCAAAGGGCTGGAGAACCTCTCCTGTGATGACAGGCTGAGAGAGTTGGGGTTGTTCAGCTTGGAGAAGAGAAGGCTCTGGGGAGACTTTATTGCGGAATTTCAGTACTTAAAGGGGGCCTACAGGAAAGATGGGGACAAACTTTTTAGGAGGGCCTGTTGCGATAGGACAAGGGGTAATCGTTTTAAACTAAAAGAGGGTAGATTTAGACTAGATACAAGGAAGATATTTTTTACAATGAGGGTGGTGAAACACTGGAACAGGTTGCCCAGAGAGGTGGTATATGCGCCACCCCTGGAAATATTCAAGGTCAGGTTGGATGCGGCTCTGAGCAACCTGATCTAGTTGAAGATGTCCCTGCTATTGCAAGGGGGTTGGGACTACACCTTTAAAGGTCTCTTCCAACCCAAACCATTCTATGATTGTATGATTCTAACTCATAACCATTGAGAATCAGCCTGTTCCAAGGAGCATTGAAGACTAGTAACTTCCTTAACTGATGAATAACTGACTTGCAAAGTCTCATCCAGTATCCCATTGGGGTGTCAGGACATTAAAGCTTAGCCTGTAAGTTCTAGTTAGCTATAGTAGCTGATAAATAATTACTTACTACTTCTAAGCTACATATATCCTGCTTGCAGAGTGTTTTTTGTGGATGGTAAAAGTTTCTTGAACAAAATAACCAAGAGGGAGAGTTTCAACCATAGCTCTAGCACATCTTTCTTAACTGAAGTCAGTTCTGAGAGCAATGGGGATGCTCTGAATTACAAGGACTGTTGAAGCTGTTGAAAAAGCTGGGCATTGCTGAGATATCTCTTGCCTACAAAGGTGAAAAAGGGATAAGAAAGGAACTGCTGTGTGCTGCTCAAGGACTATCTGTGAGAAGTCTTTCTTTGGGTGTGACCTGTACATATACAAGATGCTGAGTCATCTCAAAACAAATACTTTGGATTGCAAGCACATTGGTAACCATGATTACATATCACAGGTAACAGGCGAAGACCAAGCAGCAGAGGAAGAGCTGTGTATCTAAAGAACACTTTATTGCTGTTTATAAAGCACCTCTGAAGGGTTTCAACTCTGAAAGAATTTAATTATAAATAATAGCTTTGATTAATTAACAAATGCAGTTAATTTATTAAACAATTGTATCTGGTTTCCAAAATAGCCCTTGCCCAGAATGTACAAATGTCTTATTGCTTTTCTAATTAAATATTAGAGAGACTGAGTAAGACTGTAGTGAAAGAAAATGAATCAACACAAAAAAGAGTCAGTAAAGTCTTAGAAAGCACACTGATATTAAAGATAAATTACCTTCAAATCCAAGTTAATGTGTGATTTGAAGACTGCTGGAGAACTAACTAGGGAATAGTCTATTTGTGCAAAGGCATCAATCTGGCTTAAGACTAGAATGATGGACAAAAACAAAACAGCCATTATTACAAAAACACATCACAAACAGTTATTGTTTAGTTAAAGGCAAAGGCATTATAGAAAAGATGAATGTGAAGAAGAATGGTGGGAGAAGGAAGAAGAAAATAAAAAAAAAACTTGTTATAAGGGAAAAAGTGAGAGTCTTCTTTCTGAAAATGTCACAGATTCCTCCCATTTTAGGCCTTGTTCTCCTGTTGTTCACAACTGAATACACTCCTTAGAAATCTCTCCCGTGCAGTGAAAGGAGTACCTAGGACAGAGTCCCCTTTTTCTGTTATGGTTATGCTGAGAACTAAACTTTACTATATGATTAGTGAAACACTGGTAAATACTATGAAATACTTTGTAAGATGACATGAGGGATCAATTAGATCAATTAGATATTCACAAGTCCATGGGCCCCCATGGGATGCACCCGAGACTGTTGAGGGAGCTGGCAGAAGTCATTGCTGGGCCACTCTCCATCATCTTTGAAAGGTCCTGGAGAACAGGCGAGGTGCCTGAGGACTGGAGGAAAGCCAATGTCACTCCAGTCTTCAAAAAAGGCAAGAAGGGGGAGACGGGGAACTACAGGCCAGTCAGCCTTACCTCCATCCCTGGAAAGATGATGGAACAGCTCATTCTGGGCATCATCTCAAGGCATGTGGAGGAAAAGAAAGCTATCAGAAGTACTCAACATGGATTCACCAAGGGGAAATCATGTCTGACTAATCTGATAGCCTTCTATGATGGCATGACTGGATGGATAGATGAGGGGAGGGCGGTAGATGTGGTCTACCTTGACTTAAACAGGGCGTTCGACACGGTCTCCCACAGCATCCTCATTGGGAAGCTTAGGAAGAGTGGGTTAGATGAATGGACAGTAAGGTGGATAGATAACTGCTTGAAAGACAGAGCTCAGAGGGTAGTGATCAGGGGCACAGAGTCTAGTTGGAGGTCAGTGACGAGTGGTGTTCCCCAGGGGCCAGTACTGGGTCCAGTCTTCTTCAATATATTCATCAATGACCTGGATGAGGGGATAGAGTGCACCCTCAGCAAGTTTGCTGATGACACAAAGCTGGGGGGGGGGTGGCTGACACACTGGAAGGCTGTGCCGCCATACAGAGAGACCTGGACAGGTTGGAGATTTGGGCAGAGAGGAACCTTATGAAATTCAATCAGGGCAAGTGTAGGGTGCTGCCCCTGGGGAGGAATAACCCCCTGCACCAGTACAGGCTGGGGGCTGACCTGCTGGAGAGCAGCTCTGTGGAAAGAGACCTGGGAGTCCTGGTGGACAACAGGATGACCGTGAGCCAGCAATGTGCCCTTGTGGCCAAAAAGGCCAGTGGCATCCTGGGGTGCATCAAGAACAGTGTGGCCAGCAGGTCAAGGGAGGTCATCCTCCTCTTCTACTCTGCCCTGGTGAGGCCGCACCTGGAGTACTGTGTCCAGTTCTGGGGTGCCCGGTTCAAGAAGGACAGGGAACTGCTGGAAAGGGTGCAGCAAAGGGCTACGAAGATGATTAGGGGACTGGAACACCTCTCTTATGAGGAAAGGCTGAGGGATTTGGGTCTCTTCAATCTGGAAAAAAGACGGCTGAGGTGGGATCTTATCAACACTTATAAATACTTAGAGGGTGGGTGTCAGGAGGATGGGGCCAGGCTCTTTTCAGTGGTGCCCGGGGACAGGACAAGAGGTAATGGGCACAAACTTGAACATAGGAAGTTCCATCTCAACATGAGGAGGAACTTCTTTCCTTTGAGGGTGGCAGAGCACTGGAACAGGCTGCCCAGAGAGGTGGTGGAGTCTCCGACTCTGGAGACATTCCAAATCCGCCTGGACGCATTCCTGTGTAACCTGCTCTAGGTGACCCTGCTCTGGCAGGGGGTTGGACTAGATGATCTCCACAGGTCCCTTCCAACCCAATGATTCTATGATTCTATGAGCACATTTTTACACATATCAGTGTTGCAGACATGGGATGTTTGTTCACAACAATAGAGGGCACTTTATCACACGATATGATTGAAGACTTTTTCTGAAAGGTGCTCGCATGCAACTTCAGTCTGATTGTTATTTTTAATTGGACTGTAAAGTCTCTTCATATTGTATAAATAATCAGATGGTTTTAAAGAGAAATGGTGAATTCACACAGAGATTATGAACTCCTCAATATGACGGTGTTTAGGTATGTGCTGCATTAGAAGATGTTCTTGATGACCATGATCTTCACTAATATTTGCCAGTGCTTGGCACGCAGCAAGTAGAGGCCATTTTAGGAAAAATAAAAGTCTACTTACTCTGCTTCCTAATAGCAGAACAGATAATAGAAATATCCGCAATGCAAAGTGAAGTGTGGGAACAAACTCTCTGACCTGAATTATATGATTTAGGGGAATTAAATGAATTTGAATTGGTGAAAACTACAAATAGTCTTGGAAAAAGACCCCAACAATAACCAAAAAAAAAAAAAGGAAAAAAAAAAAAGATGTGGGATTGATTATAGTAGTGAAAATCTTACATTTATATGCTTTTTGGACACAGGTATCTATTGTCTTCATGTCTCTGCATGAGTGACACAGGAATTGTTACTGGTGTGAAGAGAAACACACCCAGTGTGACACTGTATTCCTGCAGCATCTTGTTATCATCTCACTAAACTCAAGTTCAAAACAAGATGTGCTAAGTTTACAAGATCTTACAGAAACAGTGTGCAGTATGGGATGTTTGCTAGGTCTTTAGTGGATTACGGCTAACTCAGGTTTTCTTATGTCCACAGTACCAAGAGCATAAAGGATCATCATGAAAATGTTCATCTCGAAAATCTGAGGAAAAAACACAGGTCAGCTACAACAGACTGAAAGATTACAGGTGACTTGCTATGGGCACAGAAGAAATCTGAATATTGTATATAAGATGCATGCAAGAGATTTCTACGGTGGAGTATGGAACAGGTTAAGGTACAGAACAATGACTGTATTTTTCTTCCTTCACTTTTTTTTTGTACTGCGAACACAGGAATGGTTTGGCATCTAATGAAAAAGGCTACAATTTGAGTACTATGAAAATTACTTAACAAAAATTTGTTATCAACAACTCACCCTTATGCTTTCTAAGCTGTGCATCCATCATTTGGATTTTGTATTTGATATTTAGGCATAGCTATATGAAAAGAGAGACAAGTCACTAATGTAAGGCCTGTATTTCAACTCCTCCCTTCACTAGCTGAAACCATCTTTGCAAACTTACATATTTATCCAATTTGGTGTGAATGGGCTCCTCAATATAACCAGATAGAAAGCTGTAGATCCAGCTGGAGGAAAGGAAGTGAACACAATAACTTTTTACCATGGATTGAAATCTTTGAAATGTAAAATCTGTCAGACTGGGGCATCAATGTCATTTATATTGATGAGAAGCAATTACAGCGATATTGGTAGACTGAACAGCTGACTGTTTTTATTAATTTGTGAGTCTCAGACAAACGCTAGGGGTTCTCAGTCTCATAGGGGCTATTTAGAAGGCAGTCTAAAAAGTTGTGAATGTTCACGTTAATGTGTTGATAAAAAATGCTCAATGAGACACATTTTGTCTTTGAGTAAGACAAAAAAAATTTCTAGAAAATCAAAATGAGGAGAACTACAGGCAGTGTTTCATGTTCTCTTTTGAAAGTTTTATTATTCTGTCAGCTTGTCTAGACCACCTTCATATCTGCAAACCTCCATTTGCAATCTTGTACTCTTTAATATGCTGAAATGGCAATCTTTTTCATATGCAGTATGTCTAGTCAGCTTATTTGCTGGCACATGCACAAAGAAGTGTAGATTAACCACACTTTACACACTTAGCAAAGGAGCCTGGTTTTGAAAACAGACCATTAAAAATCTATTTTCATAGCCTTCAATAGTTAGTCATATCAGGTAACTGGATCTCTAAAAATCAAAATTTGAAAAGTGGCCCTTATGCTACAAGCCCTGCTGCTTCCCATACAGTAATTAGAAAATCTTCTGTACATACCTAGATCCTCCATTGAACTTGACTTTTACCCTATTAATGCTCAGCTGGCAATTGTGTAGCAACACGGACAAGCGGCCTGTGCTATCCCGTGATACTTTGAAGATAACTGCAATAAACAGTCCTGAGATGGACACAGTAATTCCTCCTTGGTCTTTGCTGCAGGGACAAAAAAACCAAACTCAGTCAAGGAAACATCTGCTTTAAGTGAACAATTTAAGAAGCTTCCTGTAAATCAAGTTTGAAAGGACTTCTTGCTGCTATCATCTGGAATGACGAATAGGTTTTCTAGGGATTAAAGTAGATTAAGGACATGCATGGTATTCAAAAACAGATTATATACATGAGTTTCCAGGACATGAATTTTCCAGTGTTGTGCAGGATTTGACAAGTTTGCAAAAATGTCACAATTTCACAGCAACACAAGACATTCCAGTCCTTCATCACAGATCACCCTGAAAGCCTCTGGGACTGCAGCAGCAGAAGCTCATAAATAGCTCATAAATATACAACCCAGTGGTTCTCAACTTTGCAATTGTTCCACTTTCCTCCTTCCTGTAAGAATTTTCAAGAAGCCTTTTAAATATATGCATTCCTCCATTTTTTTGTCCTGCCCCAAACCCATTCATTTGCCTTTCTGTAAAAATCCCTGCTAAGACCCCAACAAAAATATCCTTATACCTAAATTCTAGCAAATTTAGGTACTAGGACTACAGTTAGGAGTTGTAGAAGCCGTAGACTAATCAAGCAGGATACAGAGCTGAATACATGTTAGAATAGCCTTATAAAAACCTCATTTATCACAACAGAACTGGCACCGAAAGCATCACTTTTCAGCCCTTCATCCTGATTACTCAGGTTTTCTTTTCCCAAGTATTACTACAGTGGCTGCACCATACTATGGAAAAAGAGCCCAGCCCAATATGAAGCTCAAACCATGAGTCTCTCCACTTTCCTCTTTATTTTTCAGGCTAAGCAAAAATCCTGGGGAAAGCAGTTGTAACCCCAAAAGATTAATCTTAACCCAGTCCCAAATCATACACCACTCCTGGCCAAACCAGTGAGTAGTATTGCCAGACACAAAGCCCGTCCTACCACCACTACCATTTTAAAACTCATCTTTCAGTCAGTATATGTGCATTAAGTGGCTGTCTGGAGGAAGCATCACTGTTCAGACCCTCATTTTCCAGTCCCTAACCAAGCCCCCATCCCACAAACCATTATGAGAAGCATTTTCCCAAGGAGAGTTGTGCAGCATTGGGACAGGTTACTTGGAGAGGTTGTGGCATCACCATGCTTGGCTAAACACCATCACTAGAGAGCTGACCTGATCTAGTCTGGTGACTGCTCTGGACAAAATGACATCCAGAGGTCCTCCAGCCTAGGTTTACCCATCCTTCAGTGACAGGGACCATCGCAAAAGGATCTCAGCCCTCCTCCTCCCTCTTTGGGCTGCTTGGCAGATACCGAGAAGTCCAGCTCCTTAGGTCCTCTGTTCCTGCATCCTTATATCTGCTCTTCAGGAGGGATCCTGATTCACTGATGAAGGGTCTCAGCTCCAGGCCCCCAGGAGCAAAAGGCCTGCCAGGAGATATCGTGACTGGCAGATTGCTCTGGGACGCAGTGGAGAGAAGGGCTACAGTGAGGGCTAGAAATGCAGGGATAACAGTATAAAAACTAAAAAGCTGTGATAAGACCCATCTTACTGACCCTGGAAAGAGCCAGGAGGGGTGGGTTGTCAATGGTCACCCTTGGAAAGCTTATTTTCGGCTGGCCCCTCTTAGTCTGCTATGCTGAAAGCAACATGTAGGAGTAGGGAACAGAGGGGATGAAGAGTAGGGCATATTTTGGATCTGCCTAAACTTACAGCCATTCACAAAACATCATATTGAAAAGAGCAGCACAGATTGTTCCTTCTGCCCCTAAAAAAGTCAAGAAAAACGCTTCACGCCCTAAACTCCTCCAAAGCTGGCTTTGACCACCTCCATCATGATCTGCTCCACCAAACCCTGCATACAAGCTCCCTGCCTCCCTTGCTGCCTGTGAAGTCTTTGGAGTCTTATACATCTGGGGTCTTTCCAGATTATTCCCAGGTCCTTATCTTCCAGAAAGAGGGAGAGGTGGCTTTGTGTTTGGGAACCGCTGATTTGCCCTGCTGTACACAGTACCCTTTTCCTCACAATACTGGTATGACAGAAGGTACAATGGACAGGCTGGGGACGCAGTGACAGCAGTTTGCAGCCACCAGTATTAAAGACTGAATGCAGAACTGCATTTCTGAGCTCCTTTGAAATTACGACATGCTATGAAACTTGCAGCTTTGTGATCCATCTTGCTGTACTATCTATCTGGCTCACCAATAGAGCAAAACCTACTTCTGTTACCAGTTACTCCATTAACTCAAATTGTAGAGATTAGCACCTTGCAAACTTTGCTGATACCCCAGAAGTTTTATCCCTCTCCCCGCCCCAAGAAAATATAGAATATCATATTAAAATTCTATAGCAAAAATGTGAAGATAAAAAAGTGGAAAAATCAGTATGCAATCACGTCACTAAAGACAATCTCATACTGCACAATGTCATGAAGCTAAGTCACTTTTCCATAGCAACCCAAATTCTGGAGTTTCCAAAGTTCTGAATGTTTGGCATTGCGACAGTGCCCTTCGTTTAATAGGAGCACTTTAGAAGACAATATACATTGTACCAACAAATAGATAATTAGTTATAGAGTCAACCTTCCAGTTATATTGTACAAAGAAAGCAACAAATGTGGCCATTGCAAACTCTGTGGTCCTGAATATTCATGTAATATCATGTAATATGCAGTCTGGAAAAATTGAGCATGCTAACAGATGTCTGATCTGATACTTCCCAAAGAGACAACCTGTGGGGTAGAATTATTAAAAAAAAAAAAAAGGAAAAAAACCCCCCACATTATTTGGCAGGGGATGTTTCCTTCTTAAGAAGTTTATTCCAATAGATTGCTGTTAAATGATAATGAATATCTGACCTGAAAAATAACAATTACCATCTAGATTCCTGAATTTCATTTGCAATCCTCCCAGAACTGTCCCCCGCACCTGCATCGCACTGTGCAATACTTACAGCAGCCACGCGCTCATTCTCCAATCTGCACTGATTGTAGCAGAAGCATGGGCCACTGACAGACTAATGCCAGTGCCAGGAATAAAGGAAGCAGAAGTTTCTGGGAAATCTACATCATTAATTCTGAGCCTACAGAATACAGAAAGGGGAATATTAGGCTACATGTCACAAGAGTAAGGACTCCTGATCACTGAAAACCTTGCTACTATAAAAGGCAAAGTCCGTGCTTCATTACAAGAATTTCTCAGAAATGAATGACACTTGTATATTTTAGGAAAGAAAAACACCTGTACCATCACACTTAGTAGCATCCTTGGAAAAAGAATCCCTGATATCTGGACAGGGAGAAAAGGATGCCTAGCCGAAACATAAATTTCCCCTTGGGAGAAAAAATCAAACCACCTCCTTAAAGTGAAATGTGCTTGCTGGGCGAAAATAACCATGTGTTAAACCCAGGTGCTACAACTATAAATAAATCCAGGTTGTCTGAATGCTAGCATTTGCGGAAGAACAACGAAGTTTCTCTTTCCCCATCCTATATCCCCTCCCTTGCCTCAGCAAAGGGGTCTGGAGAGGATCCATTTTTCTAAAAAAAATTTCACTTGAAGATTTCCCTGCCAAAACAAATGTTTCTGATACTCAAGGATATTGTCTTACAAATGAGTGTGTTGAATTGAGCTGAACGTTGTAAAGATATCAGCTGTGATCTTATCATGTAGTATACATTCCTCATTGTTTCCTGATATCTGGCAGAGATCTCTGAAACAACTGCCTTTAATCTACTTTCCCTGGGGCAGAAGGCACCAGTTACTTTTAGTTAAAATGACCATAATTCTCCAATAAAATCTTGGGCAGCAGTAAGGCTGCCTTTAGTAATCCTGTTTGCAGCGAGCTAAAATCATATTTCCACCGGGAAGATGGCCCATTTCAAGAACTATGGTCAGGAGAATGAACTGGGGTTTTGAAGATCGTATAATAATTTAGATTGGAATGGGACCTCAGGAGATTTTCTGATTCAACCCCCCAACTCAAAGCTGGGCCAACTCAGGAGCCCTGCTCACTTGAGTCTTGCACACATCTGAGGACAAAGATTCCCCAACCTCCGGGTAATTTGTAAGGAAAAGGAAGCAAAATGCTACTAAGCAGCAGAGCTTGGCTTGATAGTAATGTTAAAAGACCAGGATTTTTTGTTTTTCTGTTTATAACCTGTTGGGAAAGCTGTAACTGTAAGATGGGATTGAAGGCTGTAGAACAAACTGCTTTTGTATTAGTCTCCTTATTTGGAGAAATTGTAAGAAACTCTATAAAACTGTTTTTCTACTGGCTGCTCCTGGTACAATGACTCTCCTCAGCAGGAAATAGGTGTCAAGCCCTATGCAATCAAAATGCTGATTTGCCATTGTAAATCCATCCAAAAAGATTCTGTAAGAGTCATCTTTCTGCCACGTCCTCCCAGATACACCATCCCCCTCCACACATTTTGATTTTATCCCTTTGTCAGTTTTTTCTCATCAAACACAAACAAATTATTTTCACTGTTACAGGTCCTTCATAGTAGCACTCTGTTAATATCATCAATTCTGCCCTCTTTCCCACCCATTTTCCCTGTTGTAACACAGCCATGCTTAGACCTGTCTCGCCCCAAACTCCGATACAAATCGAGTGAAAAAACAGTCAAGGTGCTCCTTCAGAAGCTTTCTAAAGCTCATCTCTGAGTGTGGTGGAAGGATGTACTTACAAAACAAATTAGTGTTTGGGCAGTGGGAGCAGAGTTAGATGAACCATTAAGATTTTACACTGAACAAAAAAATGGCTGCATAATTATTACTATGCAGTAATAATAAGCTGTTTCATCTTAAAACTTTGAAATATATTTCCGTTACTTACCTTGAAATAACATAGTTGACCTTAACAACTGAGAAAGTCTCCTGCCCACTCCAGCTTGGGAAGGTCTCTTTCAATACTGCTTGCTTCAGGAGCTCCATCCCAATCGTCCTGCCTACAAGGGGACAGAGGAAAGCACATGCCTTGCAGATTGGATTCAGGCACCCAAAGGTCCAGATATATTGCCAAATAATTCAATCATCACTTTTAACATAGTTCTTGAAAGGCTCCGATTCTATGATCCTTACCTAGACCTCCTTCCAACTGCTTATGCACCCATTTACAACTTCTATTAGCCTCACATACAAATTATTTAACCCAAGATCAAGATCATCTGTTAGGATCATCTCATCCTTGAGTTGTATTTTATATTCTAGAACTCTTGTTAGGTTTCTGAAACCGTTACACTTCCTTCACTCACAATGTGGAATGCATTGGGACACACTTGATCATCACCTTTACCTCAGATCGTCTCATAACTGTTGAATGAAAAAGCCAGTTAAGAAGTAGCAAGAGGACTTCTACATAGTAGTGTTTACTTACGGAAAAAGTGTGATATATGCATTTGAAGTGCTGCTATGTCAAATGCGGAACTACCTGGCTTGTTGGAAGTTGTTTGAGGTTTAAAGACAATCCTCTTAAATATTTTCTTCCTGTTTCTTTCAGAGTACATATGTTTTGCCACTGCATTTTATCCATTACAGCATACTGCAGATCTCTGACATTTCTTTACCTTCTCTCCTTGCTTTAATGAATCCCTGCTTTCTTGAATGCTTCAATGTTACTTGTGCATTGACAATACACACAGACCCCCATCATCAACAAACAGAACTTTAAATCCCAAATTCATTGTGTCTTCCTTCCTTTTGCTTATCTTTGATAAAGCCACTGCTAAAACTTTAATATTGAATGATGTCCTGCTTGCAAATATTTTTAGCATGAGTTTCGTTAGCTTTTGGCCTCACAGTTGCTGAATAAAAAATATCTATTTTTTCTCCTCCAGATTTCAGTGCATTAAAAAAGCCAAAAATTGAAATCAGTGATAACGCTGGAATATCTTTTCTTAAAATAGATTGTTTATGAAGGAGAGGTAAGTTATGATTCCCTGGGAACTCCTGCCTCCAAAGCAACATACGGGCTCTGACTGAAATAACTTAAAGCTCTCTTACGACTGTCAGTTAAGGCAGCCAGTGATCCCAGGTGGAATTTCTCTCAAGACTATTGCAGCAGGCAAGGAGCGTGCAGGCAGGATCTAGTGCCTCAGCCTTCAACTCTCATATTAAAGGAAAAGATGTGACAGGCACCATGCTCTTCAAATATGAGAAATACCTTTGGGAGGCACACTGTTAATGTCTGTTCTTACTGCTAATGCAGGGGTGTGCAAACTTAGTCTGTTTGTGCAGCACTTGAAGGACATGCTGAATGTCACAAAAACTACTGGGCTCACACTAGGAAATACCAGGCTGAATTCTCATTTCTAAAGCCATAAGAGATCCCTAGGGAGCGATTTCTCCCGTGTGTCATAAAAAGATATGGAGATCAGTTCTGGTTTGGGTGACTGATGTTTGCCCTGCTCTTCTCAACTCCTCAAAAGCCTTTAAAACAATGCTCATACAGAGAAATAAGTGGACCTGATCCTTGCTTTCATCTTGAAGGCATAAACCCTGAGCTTCTACTTTTCATCTCACAAGTCCATTGTTTACCTGTCAGCATGTTCAGTCCATAAATGACGATTAATTCTTAGCATGACCCAGCCTTTGTTGAATTTGTGCCTTGTTAAGTTTATTATTAATGTTAATTCTGTAAACAACTGAAATTATACTGCGTGCCCTCCACACCCATGGAGTAAGTCTTAGGTAAAACACAGTGAGAGTTAGCATGAGTAGAAAGAGTAAGGAAAATACATTGTGGACATTAGGAGTATCCTGCACAACCTTGCTGATGTTCTGTTAAGGGGCACAATTATGGCAGATGGTTACTAGATTTTTTGAAAGAATGGCATATGCAGATACTATCCCACCCCAAATGGAGGAATGAGAGTAAAGGTGTGCAGTTACATGGCTGGTACAAAACTGTAAGCTTTTATTTCCTCAATTATGTCTTATTATTGTCAAGTAAATATTGCACTTTCAATGAAGTTTTCAACACTTTTCAAAAAGGAACGATTATATGACCATCTCATTCTGGTCCTAAGAAAGTAGATCAATATGAAGAGTGTGGTAGAAACACTGTTGGGCTGTAAGAGAATGCAATCAACAAAGAAAGGATAAATTCACACCTGGGGTGCCCAAAAAGGAAAGAAATAAGTGAGAGAACAGACAAAGAGTGTTACTGGTGTGAGGTGTGTGATTCTATTTCAATATTTAAGGAGCTTGTTTCTACACTGCACCTTTATTAAGGAACTATATTCAGTGCATAAATTTATCATAAATTAACTTCTGGCAATATTTGACATACCGTAGTCCAGCCCCTTCTGAGTAATCCTCACTTTAAGACCAGGATTAGCCTCAAGCTGCAAGGACAGCAAACACAGCAGGAAAGAATACCACATCTTTAGCATCTTCGCACCTTTGTCACAGGGACCTGTTAACAACATTTATGATGCAAACGTGATCATAAATGATGCATACCATGAGTTGCAAAAAATCTGTGTCCATCACTTCCCTCAATGAAACTGGGATGAGGGTGGATAGTCAAGACAGGTTTAGCCAGTGATTTTACTGTAGGAAGCAGTCAATGTGGGAGAAGACACAGATTTCTGATTACTTTGACAGCACTTTGGTAGGCATTAGCTGTTGGCAAGACTGAATGGTTCTACTCCACTACTCTATGCTTTCCCCACATCCATGTCTTGGCTGGTTTATTTAACCATCTGTCCTACCTCCTGCAGAGTGAATATGACAGAGCAATCCCAGCCAAGGAGGAGCAGGTCTGTCCTCCTATAGGACAATACCCTTTTTATGTATGCCCCTCTTAGAATATACTGGACTTTTGAGCCCAAAAGTTTCTCAACTAAATCAGCCGGTGTGTATATATATAAATATATATATAATAAAATACAGCAGGCCTCCCTACAAAACTTGCCCCCCTTTTAAACAAAAACCTCTGACTTCATCCAAACACTGATACATGACATTGACTAAATGAGGTCACGTGAGAGGGGAATGCAAAGGGTGAATTCAAAGCACACATGAGAATTAGACGGTGATCACACTAGAGTGGAGAAGGGTGTCCTGGCATGAGCCTGCAGCACAGTGTCTTTGAGTGCAAAGTGAGACTGTGAGCCACGGCGTGGTGGGACATAACCACCTGACCCAGCTTCACTAAAGCTGTGACAAATTATTTCTTTCTGTTTCACTATTCTAGTACAAAGGTACGGTTTCTTTGTTCAAAATTCTTGCATTCATCTTCATTTTCACTACTAATGACAGCCACTGCTCAGTTTCCTAGAAATAACAATACTGTTTCTCAAGAAAACTTCAAATCTTCCCAGTGCTGCATTAGGAAATTGCTTATTAGGGGCCTATGGTAACTTTACTGTGGCCTTACCACTGAGGAGAGTGGCACATTCTTTTCTAACATGTCTGATTGTGATCATGGTACCTACCTGTGTTCAAAATCATGCTAATTAATAAGTAGCAAAAAAGCCTTGCTAGTTTCCCAGGTATTCCAGCCTGTAAGATCATTCCTGAATTTCTAGTAAGTACCATATTGTCTTGAAAAATTCTGACAATTTATTCTATTATCTGCCAGAAAACATATATAAATATATTAAAACACACAAGAAACAAAAACCCAATGAAAAAAAAATGCTTTGGTAGTCTTACTTCTGTGTTGGAATTAACATGATCAGGTCAGACTAAACAGTTGCAAATCCAAGATGTACCTAGTACCTCATAAAATACAGTTCTTTGGTAGATTTATGAACTATACAACAGATAAAATGCATTATCAATATTGCCCTGATATCAGTTCTCTGAGGGAATCCTTACCCCAAGGTACTATGCAAGAAAAAGTGATTTCGGGAAAAAAACATTCTGAAAACATAATCCACATTGTGACAAATTTTTAAAATCTCCTCCTTAATTGGTCTTTCCGTCTCTAGTTTTATGCTTTTTTTGTTTTCTATACTTTAAGCAACTCACAATAAACAATTACTTTAAGGTAGCAATGTTACATTATGCAGAACAGACAGTTGGAAGTCACAAATCTTTAACTTTTTCCAAAAATTGTCTTAGCTTCTTCTGCAAACATGCCACTTTCTACTCTGATCATTAAGGGTCAATTAAAAATTGATGTAAAACCAGAAAGACAGATTTTTCTATCATTGAAGTACATAGATATTTACTAGATATTTATCTAGCAGGATTGCTGGAAGCATTGATGCAGGTGAGGTACCTCATTCTCATTGAATTTCATTCACACTGAGGAACAGAAAACCAGTCTCAGTCACTACCATGCTGTGTCGTCAATAATGTTCTTATTTGGCTCTTAAATGTGTGCCAGGTGAGAAGCTGAAAGAACAACCAACTGAACTGCCACGGCAATAAAAAAGGGTATCATTTCATATTGCTTTCTTAAACCAACAAGCTTTACTTTTGCACTCCAAGGCTGATACGCTTGGTTTCATCAAAGCCCCAAGCCTCTGTCAGATACTAGGTTCAATTGTACAAGGTTAGTCAGATGACTGAGACAGACAGAGCTAACGAGATGGAAACTGTGAGCTGCCTGATAGTCTAAATCAGAGCTTCTAATTGCATTGTCGATGACAATAGATGGCAGACAAATTACTCTGATTTTTATCTTCAGTAACTGAGCATGCATCGACCCATTCCTCTTAATTCTTTTGTCTTCTTAGAGATAGTGTATTCAAGTACCCTAAGTAGAGGAAAAAGATGAAAAACTCCTTTGTTTCAGTTTGTGTACCTGTCTCACCCTAATGAAGTGCTCTACTTACCAGTATGTAGATACCACACTTGGTTTCTCCTTTGTGAACAGTCTGCAAAAACTTGAAATAAAGCTTGCAATAAAGATTAGAGCTGAAATCTGCCTAAGAGCTATGAAAGCTTCTGATGCAAAAAAAAAGTCACTATCATTGTCTTGTACAGGTTTAACACAGCCATAAAACCCATTATCTTAAACTGACCAAGCTCCAAAATACAACAGAGTATCTCTGAAAAAGAATTTTGTCCTTGTCTTGCCTTGGTCCTGCACAAAACTCTCCAGTTGTAGCCCACACGAGAATTTCTTTCACTTTCAAAAACTCAGAAAAGAAACCTCAATAATTAACAAACCCAAGACAAACATGATAGCAAAACCAGTATCTACCGAACCTGAAGTCCAGAAGGAGCCTTTCAGTTTCACAAATATTCTCCTGCAGAACTGGGACTGGGTTTTTCAGTTTCTCCCTTGCTCCGTTGTTTCTAGTTACTCTGCAGTATGCTCAAGAACAGGTAGGTTTTCTGCAGCTCACTCAACAATGTCAAATCAAAAAGGACTCAATAGCTTCAAGATTTTAACCCTTCCTACACACCGATATTCCATATGGAAAATCACTTCTGAGGTAACAGGAGTAAAAGATGTATATGGTTGACAGGACAGATATATTGGCAGGAATGCTTAAAAATACCCAGCAAATGAAAGAGAGGAGTTTTCTAAATGACATAAAACCAGGTGATCTCCACCTCTCCACAACTACTGGAAATATCCATGGTAAAAGAAAAACTCCAGTAAGTTCCTGTTCATGGTTTCCTTCCTTCAGTGCAGAAGGCAATGCTATTCATTTCCCAATTCATGAGGCAGCAGGCGATCTAACTCAATGAAATCTTCAAACAGAATCCATAAGAGGCAGCAGCCACCTCTGCACCCACAGGTTACATTTTTGAGTAGGTCTGTGTACCTCCCCCCGGCCCAGCCTTTTGGAGGCTTTGCAAAGGCACTGTGTTACCACAGCTTTTCGTGAGTGTGGCTTGCCTACTGATGTCTTTCATAAAGGCTTTCAAAGCCTTGGAGAAGAGTTGCCAGAGAACTTTTAATCTGTGCCAGGCTGCAAAATAAATAACATAACTGCAATGCCTACACAGAATCTGTTAACAATGGATAACTATGTTGGGAGCCAGTTGTCTGATGAGCTGATGGAAAAACAACACTTTCCACTGTTTGGATCCATTGAGTTCATGTTGCTGACCTCTGTAACTGCCCTATCCTAGCACCTGAGCCAGAACTACTAAATTCATTTTTATCGAAGTCCATTTAGCAAAAAATTCAGTGTTCTTGTTCTAGCTCTGCACTGCACACTCTCCTCACAGCTAAGGATTGTAAAGGTGCTCTTAAGCTGGCCCCCAAGAGACAGGGCAAGAGTAAGAAATATTGAGACCTTGAACAGCAATGCAGCAGGCATTATTTGTCTGGGATCTGCCCAGATTCAGACCCAAGTTCATCATTTGAGTAGGTCTGTTCTAAGCTTTCTTGTCTGCTTTCCTTACAGTTGTTTGGCTCACCCCTTAGCCTCTTGTACAACCATCTGGAGCAAGACCAGAGCCATACCAGGTGGTTTTATGTTTGCCACTATGGATCCCGATCCTCACAATAGCCTATGAACGCAACTACAACAGAAAGAATAAATAATCTAATAAGTATTACCTATTCAACAACTTTCATGGAGCTGACAGTAGGATGAGGCACTCTCTCAACCTATGCAGCCCCTACTCTGGTTTTGTACAAATTATAGTCCTGTAAGAAGTCACTATACGTTCCTAGAAACTGGATGCAGTAATCTCCCTAAGAAAAACCTGACCCCTTTGGTTCATCACAAGACACAGGAAATCTTCCTCTGAGAATATTCTTGCATGGGTGGAGCCTCTTTTTACTACCCAGAGGAATGTGATTTTGGTCTGCTAATGCAAAGATATCAAACTCCGTCTTTGATGTGCCACTTGGCAGTTCAATACTGTAATGAAAGATATAAATCCAAGAAAACACGGTGGTAGCTAAAAAGGCCTTAAGCAATCTGGCAAACCTCAGAAAACCCACTCAAAGGTCCTTTGTTCCATATGACCAAGATTTTAATCAGAAACAGAGAAGTTAAGAGCCACATGAGCAAACTTCAGATGCTGCTGAAGGGTCATCTGTAGACAGCCAACTTGAGACGGTGTAAAGCACAGCCCCAGTAAATGTATTAGCTATAGAGCACTAGCATAAAGGGCTTTAAAATACATTTTAGGAGTAAAGTTGACCACCATCAAGCTGCAAGAAGTTAGGAGGTTCTTTCCACTGCCTTTGATATGAATCTCCTTTGCCACCAGCGCACTTAAAACTATACTTCAGACTTTCACAGATCTCCTGATGATACTCCAGCCTTCATACCCTTCTTATTCCACCATGTCTCACATCTTTCAGTGTGACCCTAGTCATTCTAAATATCAGTATTGTAAGGGTTAATATATACACACATATATTTATTTATACTTATTATAAAATGCACTCTTTGTAGTGGCAAATACAGAAAGAAAAATAATGGAAAAGCTCCACTGCTCACAGCTTTATTACTACACTCAGCTTTCAGGAAAAAAATAAATAAATATAATTCCATGATCCAAAGAGATCTTTACGTTTTATAGTTCTCCTCTGCCATGGGAAGTTGACTGCAGGTCAACAGGACTACAGCTATATTAAGTTTCAAGTTTCTCAAGAGAAACCACTAGGGCTGTCAATAGGGTTTTATTCCTTTGGCAGAATGGGTTCTCTTGCTTGTGTTTTACACTGACCATGTGGGGGAGAAAAGCCCTCAACGAAGTATTTTGGGTTGAAAAACCACATTGTTTTTAACAACCATTACAACAACCATTAACAACAGCTACTTAATGCTGATAAAGAGCTTTCTTTTGTCACCATGCTGTATATTCTTCTAATGAATTAGACTAAAAAAAAAAATCACCATTTCTGAAAGTCAAAATTATTCTGTATACAACCATTTCTTCAAGCTTGTAAGCCACAGCTTTCCTGTACTATTTTGACACAGTGCCTTTCCCAGCCTGAGTGCAACTTCATACTTGGCCATTGGAAGTCTCCTGCCTGCAGACTGAGACAATATGAAAATGGTGGAGAAAAAAAGTATTACCCATCAAATAACAGCCCTTTTAGAAAGATGTGTGAGGGAACAAAAAAAAGATGGTGTTTTTGGGTAATTTGAAATTTGCACAGGCAAACTTGAAAGCTGTGCAAAATGTTTTAGCCTTTCATCATGATTTATTCTTAGGAGCTTTTCCTGTTTAGTATTTACTGCGGTGCAGAATACACGTCTAAACCTCACATTGTGGCATGACTCATAAAATTCAAAGGAAAAATTAGCAGAGTGCCAGCAGAAATGCTCACTTGTAACTGGTATAGCTGGTTACCTAATGAGTACTACAGCCAGCTCCTGAGAAACCGAACCATTTTATTTCACACAATTACTTTAGCTTGTGCAAGCTGCTGAAATGGTGCTTCTGCTGGAAACATCACAACTGTACCCACGAACATTTCTCATACTGAAGCCTCCTCCACCCTTCCTCAAGAACACAGACTAAGCAGCCCTGGAGCCAGCAGGAACACAGGAGGTGGCTGGGACAGGGACAATGCTGAAGGACAAAACAGAGCAGGACATCCACAGCCAATGGAAAATGGTTACGATGTTGAGGCAGCAGCATGACTCACTTTGGATTCAATCCTCTTCAAGAGAGAGGAAAGCAGTGTTTCTGATAGACATGCTGCTCGATACCTCCTCCCATGTTCTGCTTTCTATCCTCTTTATCCCTGCCTTTGCCACTTCCTTCCACTCTCATCCCCCTCTGCCGCAGCAACCTACTCCTCCGGATTTATCCAGGATGCAGCCCCATTTGATGACGACTGCATACACATTCCTCCAACCGGGGCAGTGGCAAAGGGTGCAGAAAGTTTCTTAGGAAACCACTTGTTTTAATGCTTGCAGATGAGGGCCCAGTATGTAACGCCAAGCTCAGCGTAATGAGCACCAGCTCTTCCATTGTTCAATGAGTGGTATTCCATTTCAGTAGTCTGTTTGCCTTTGCTTTTACCACCTTCATCAATACAAGTCTCTCCTTTCCACTGAGGAATTTACTGACATCTTGAAACCAGATGATGGTTGGCCTTGAGCTTTAGACATATTTGACAGCAAACTCTAAAGAGAAGTGAAATTTAACAACCGCCTTTACCTGGGTTGGATGACCATGTTCAGATGGTATAAAGGGGATTTCAGCTGTAGCCCAGAACAGAATTTCTGAAGTTTCAGTCTCCTTTTCTGACTGGCCCTATAGGCACTGAAAGGGCATTCATTGTTGCACTGCAAAGAGAATTCACTGTTCTCTGAAATTTAATTTAATTCATTAAATGAATTTTTGAATAGCGTCTTTTCCATTTTTCCCCCATCATCCACAAAGTGTGTATTTCTAGATAAAGCCGAGCGTATGCTTTGGGATCTAAGGTGTGGGCAGGTACCTTTTTTCCAAATATGACAAAGAAAGGGGAACTAAAGCCTGTAAAGTGACACTTGTGACAGTCTGTACTTTTGGTGAGATTATTTGACTGCAGGTGTTAAAGCATTACCTCCGAGATGACAATTCGGTAGCGTGCCTTAAAAAAGCCCACGTGCCTTTATAAACCTAAACGCTCTTGGGGGCAGAATCCTCCTTCAGGGCCTGTTTCCATTAACTTCGCCAACGGAGTGTAACGCCCTGCCAAGCCACAGGCTCTCCTTGGCATTTTCGTTTTTAGAAGAACATCTAAACCGGTGCTGCACTGGAGAGGCGGGAAGAGTGCAAAGCGGCCCAAAAAAACCCCTTTCTGCACCCTGGGGGCAGAAACCACTCCCGCCAGCGGCTTATCCCCTTCCAAGCCCGGCGGGGATAAACCGCTGAGGGGGGAGAAGGCCCTGCTCAACAGCACCGCGACACCCTGTAAACGACCGGAACCAACGGCCGCCGCCGCCCCTCCACTGACAGCTCGGCGTGAGGGGGACCGGCCGCTCCGGGCGCATGCGCGGCTACAGCCCGAACGCCCAATCATCGATCGCTCGCGCGCAGGCCGCAGCGCGGCACGCCGAGGCACTGATCGGGACGCTACGGGACGGGCCACGCCACGCCTCGGGCCGCGGGGGTGGGGCCGCGCCGACCAAAACAACGACACGCCCCAGCAGCCCTTGCGCCCGCTCCCCGCCGCCAGCACCATCACCACCACCACCGCCGCCACCGCCACCCGGCGGGGCCCGCTCGGGGCGCCGGGCGGGCGCGGAGACTCGCCGCCGCCATGAAGCTGCGTGTGCGGGTGCAGAAGCGGACGGCGCCGCTGGAGGTGCAGGGGGCGGAGCCAACGCTGGGGGAGCTGCGCGCGCAGCTGCGCCGGGCCCTGCTGCCCGCCTGGGGGTACAGGTAGCGTGCGGAGCGAACCATCGGCTGGGGGGAGACGGCGGGGGAGGGAGCGCGCGCGCAGGCGGGCTTGGTCCGGCGGGGCAGTGTCATAGGCCGGCCCGTACCGTGGCCCGGCCCATGTTCCACGCCCCGCCCCCCCCCCCTCCCCCCGCCGGCGCTGCTGCCCCCTGCGGGGCGGGCGGGGGAGGACGGGGCGGCGGGTGCCGCCCTCTGGGCCCGTGGCGCCGACGGCCCCACCTCCCGCCGAGCCGCCCCCCTCCCCCCTGCCTGTGGCAGGGGGCACCGGGGCTCCCCCCAGGGGCTGGATGACACATCGCGGGGGGTTGGAGGGTTGCCGGCCTGGAGGGTTTATCCGGTTGACGGGGGCGCGTTGCTAAAGCTCGTGCACGGCTTGGTAAGGCCCGGCGCTGGTGAGGCCTGCGTTCGGTGTTGGGCCCCTCACTGCAGGTGCACGTTGAGGTGCTGGAGCGAGCCCAGAGGAGGGCAATGAAGTTGGTGAGGGGTCTGGAGAACAAGTCCTGTGAGGAGCAGCTGAGGGAACAGGGGTTGTTCAGCCTGGAGAAAAGGAGGCCGAGGGGAGACCTTATTTCTCTCCACAACTATCTGAAACGAGGCTGTAGTGGAGTGGGGGTTGGTCTTTTCTCCCAAGTAACAAGTGCTAGGACAAGAGATGGCCTCAAGTTGTGCCAGGGGAGGTTTAGATTGGACACTAGGAAAAACTTTTTCACCAAAAGGGTTGTCAAGCATTGGAACAGGCTGCCCAGGGAAGTGGAGGTATTTAAAAGGCGTGTAGATGTGGTGCTGAGGGACATGGTTTAGTGGCAACTTCACAGTGCTGGGTTAACGGTTTGACTTGATGATCTTAAAGGTCTCTTCCAACCAAAACGATTCTATGATTCCATCCGATAGGCCCTGCGGCAGCACTGGAGGTGGGACAGTGGGTCACTGCAGCTTCAAACCAGTTTTCCTTCCTGGCTGTTCACTGCAGAACAGGAAGGTGAAACTTTGGGAAATGCTCAGCTGTGAAATACGGATTGCAGCTCAGCCAGAGCTGAATTAATTTCCATGTGGACTTTATGATACAAAAACTTTTGTAGGGTGTCAGTTTTACAGTTTTGCGGGCTTCTTGGAGAATCTCTGGGTTTAAATTTGTTAAACATTTTATCTATGAAGAACTCCTGGCAGCCTTCATAGGAGAGTAAAGTCTGCAAAATCAATTTAAGAAACGCCTGCAGAAGGGGCTCATTTTCTGATGGTGGCTAAAGGGTTTGTATTCACAGACCTCTAATTAGGTGTGATGTACAAATGTTTCACTGGTGAAACGCCCATTTGATAGGACAGCACTGTGCTGCATAGCAGTGTCAGCAGGAGAAATCGGAAGTTTCTGCTTGTCTTGCCACAGTGGTTGTGTTTCATAGCTGATACTGGGTAGCTGCTTCTGTGCTAACCAGTTTGATCATTTCTATTTGGGTTTTTTTGTAAGTGCTTGACCTGAGGCATCTTTTCTTATTACCCTCATTTGCAACTAGCATGCTGTAGGGCAGCGGCTGACCTTTTGAAATGAATGTTTTGATTAATCGAGAAAGCAAGATTGTTGAGTCTGCAACACCATCTTGTTTTTAAATAATCTCAGCCACTAGTTTGTTTAAAGCTTGTTTTGCTAGGTGTGATATCTTCTAACTTTGAGGGCACTTGTTTGCTTTCCTTCATAAATGTTTTTTGAGCAATTACTGTAAATGAAGTTATACTTACCAAGCAGCTATGTCTACTTAAAATGTACTTGGAGAGAAACATGGGGGAAATAATTTCATGACATATTTTTTTTCTCACTCTTCCTTTAATATATAGCTAACTATTAATGGATTAAAACCCACAGCATAATACTGTTGTAGTGTGCAGTATGCGTTTCTAACTATACCTCTCTGTGCAGTTACCCAGGTGAAGCCAACCATGTTTCCTTACTTTTTTTCTATTTTGCAGTTCTGATACTGAGTTTTCAATAACATTGAACAGAAAAGATGCTCTCACAGAAGATCAGAAGACCTTAGCTTCATATGGGATTGTTTCTGGTGATTTGATATGCTTATTACTGGAAGAAGCAGATGGACAACCCAACCTACCTCCTCCTCCTTCTACTCCTCCCCCACTTCAGAATGGTCATGAGCCGTCCACCTTGACCTCCAACAAAAGTCAGTCCAACAGTCCAAAAGAAGAAGGGCAAAATAAGCAATCTGACAAACAGAAAGCTCAGGTGGAAGTTCAAAAGAATGATGAGAGGGTAAGTACATGAGAATCGCCCTGTACAACACGAGACAAAAAGAAGATATCTTGTTGTGTCAGTTGCTGAACTACATAGTGAAGAATCTCTTCAGAATATTTGGCTCTTCATATTTATCTGATATATAGCTAGTTATTTGGATGAAATTTTGTCTCTATTCCTTGTCTGTTAGCTGTGATATGGAAGCTAGTTCAGAGACCCCGAGATGTTTCAGGTCTGACACTTTTACAGGATTGAATGTTTTTGCTGGAACATGCACTTCCCATAACGAAGTTAGGAGTGTGTTTCTTACCTGCCTCAGTGCTGTCTTCTTGAGGAGACTCTTTCTAGGTACTGAACAAATGCAACAGACACTGCCTGTTGGAAACACCACTCACAAGAACCACTCACAATATGAGTGCATAATTCCTTTTTAATAGGTTGTAACAGTTCCCTATGATTCAGACAGCCTGCCATAGAGTGAGGCCTGTCTGTCTTGTGCATGGAGGTTGTGTTCCTGCGATAGGTCCTGCCTCATGCTTCATAGATGTACATCTGTATGACCCCGTATGCTTCATGCAGCCAATAGGCACATTTTTTGCATATTACTCAGGGGTTTGTTTTCTGTGTGACAGTACATGCAATAGTTAAGCAGATAACAGCTCCCACCAGCAGCTTGGTCCTGTGGTGAATGGAGTCTCCCTGGAGAAGGTTCTGCAGGTACAGTCTAGTGCCATGGTCTATCTCATTACACAATCCTGTCCTTTTTAGGCAGGAGCTTGAGAAGCTGGGAAGGAATTGTCTTCCAACATTCTTTTGAAGCAAGTAGTTTTTTGTTTTGGAACTAATTTCAAATACAAAATGTTCTTTGATACAACCTTTGTATGAGGTATATGGATAAGTGGTCTTTAAAAAATATTATTTTAACGTGAAAATTAAGATGTAGGATGAAAAGAATGGTAAGTAATGAAAAAAAAATGTTGCTGCACCATTGTCCTATTGATTCTTGTCAGGAACGATAATCCTTACATGGTGCTGTGAGCACGTAGGCTCCTTATGTGTGTCAGTCAGACAATAGTAAGCTGTGCAGAAGTATTTGATTCACATGTATTTAATATTCAAAGGCAAGATGAAAGATTCTCACATCTTCCTCCAAAAAATGTGGTGAAAGATGGCAGGAAAATTTTTAAGCAACTAGGTGTCATTGCAGAAGAGCTCTAGAAGTCTGGAAATCTATGTTTAACTGGGGCCATGTGCATTGCTGTTAGTAAGAGAAGGGATGTTCCATGGGTGGATGGTGATGCCAGCCTCATACAAACATGGGGGTGTCTTGTGCCATTGGGTATGGATGTGCGGGAGAAGTAGCTACAGCTCCTTTAGACTTTCTTTTCCCTTTCCTGACCCTTTCCCTGGGTAAATCTGCTTATAGTTTTCATTCACTACTTTTTTTTTTTTTTTTTTAAATGTGTCTATGAGTAGTTTTATCAGTTAACGTAATAATATGGTGTGATTTTGGTAGAAGAAAGGAAGCCACAGTAAAACCACAGTACTGCTGAAGTGTCAGCAGATATACTCCATTATTTTTTTTTTTTCCCTGACGCTTCCCTCAGCTATTTAGGTCTATTGTGTTTCTAAGCAGTCTGAGTTACCATTTTGGTTACTTGCCATGTATGTTGGCTATATTTAAATAAATGGTGGTACTGCAGCGAGTAGATTATTCCTGTGTATGTTGTGAATATTATGATGAAGGTTTAATATATTATTACTTTGTCTTCAAGTAGTATGTGCAATCAAATGGCAGACCCTTTTATGAAAGGGGTTGCATTACAAACATCAAAAATTACAGAGGCTATGTGTATAATTCCTGTCTCCAGTTGGGATGCTAGAAAATGGAGATGTAACGAGTCTGTACAACTTGCATGAGAAATCCGTTGTTGTGGTTTGAGCTGGGCTGGCCACTAAATGACAGATGCTCTCTTTAGACTTGGTGCTTGTGAGGGCTGGAATAAGCAGACAAATAATATTGATGTATGTAGAGGTGTAATTTTCTGAACAAAGGTGTGTTTTGCTTTCCCTTGAAGGCAGGATCCAGCCTAGAATTTCCTTCTGGATTAGTCCCAGAAGATGACCTGGAAGAAGGTACAGGTTCCTATCCCTCTGAACCCATGCTGTGCAGTGAAGCTGCTGATGGTGAAATACCACATTCCTTAGAGATGCTCTACCTTTCTGCTGAGTGTACCAGTGCCACTGATGCCTTGATTGTTCTAGTACATCTTCTCATGATGGAGACAGGCTACGTACCTCAGGTAGGTGCACAACCAATCAGGAAATTTCTTGGTCAGTATAAGAAAGCTGTGGAGGACAATGGGAATGTGTGATACAAGATGCATCTGAAGAGCAGCGTCCGTCTTTGTGTATGTCAGTCAGCAGCAGGGGCTGCTGAAGTATCGGCTTCTCTAATTTCCCTGACCAGTAAGCCTTAAGGCTAAAGACTAGAGCAGCTTTTAGGTGTGAGAGAAGAGGCCTATCCCCATGTTTTTTTCAGTCCTCAGCCTCATTGGGACCCAGCTGATAGCCTGCTGTTTCTGCTTTATACTGTTGAGCTTGTGTAGATGTGCTTATATGGTAGCACTTGTTGAAGTACTGCCAGAAGCATCAGTATCATCTCAAATGTATCCTGTTCAGATGGTGGTTAACAAGGCCTAGGTCTGCAAAAACATTGTCTCCAATTCCCTATTTACTTCAACTAAGTTCAGCTAGGCTTTGGTGCCACTAACCTGCAGAGCTGTCTAACTCATACTCAAGCACCTATGGCAGTATGTTTGTACAATGTACAAATTTTACCTTTTCCCTTTAGATTTCCAGATTTGCATTGTATGTTTATTAGTATGTGACTGAATATGCAAAAAAACCCCATTTGTTCTCAGGGAAGGTGTTTAAATTCTCGTGTGTGTTTTTTTGCTCTTGTGATGAGGCTAACTAAGCACATGTAGGGGGTCAGTTTAGGTGGCTGGTTGACCAATAGCAGTTTAATAAATCTTCTAAGTTAATTGCATTCCTATAGCCTGAAATACTGAAGAATACATTTGGCCCTGGGAAGATTTGTTTATGTCAGTCAGTAGGCTTGGAAGTAGGAAAGATGATTGCTGTGCAGATTTAAGAAGAATGAGAGAGTCTGCTTGTACTTGTGATTTTGTTGTGTTCCCCTCTGGGATTCCATCTGAGCCTTCTCATGCTGGAATTGAAAGGAAAAACTGTTAGTCTGCTCAGATTTTTGAATGGATTTCAGGCTATGATTCTTCAAGCCCTGTTAGACCTTGTAAATTCACAGAAAACGTGCAATAACATGTTTTTCGTGCAGTAAATTAAAGTACATGCAGGAGTTGTCAAAATGCTGGAATAAATGACAGAATGACTGTATGTCTCAAAGAAATAGGTGTCTGCTCGCTGAACAACCTTCCTTGTCAAAACTGGGACAGGACGAAAAATTACTAAACTTCTCCTTAGATTTGATGTTAGTCTTGGGGAAAATAGTATATAATCATGCAGTTATAGTCTGTTACAATGTGCATTGGGACTAAACTAAGATTTGCAAGCAGCATTCTGGCATTTCCAAACTTTTAATTCTCTTTTTTCACCCCGTAGTCTTGGTACATTGCTAAAGCATGGCAGCGTTATCTCTGTATGTTTTTAGGGGACAGAAGCCAAGGCAGTGTCTATGCCAGAGAAATGGAGAGGGAATGGTGTTTATAAGCTACAGTACACACATCCCCTTTGCGAAGAAGGTTCTGCTGGTTTGACTTGTGTGCCTTTGGGAGATCTTGTTGCTATTAATGGTAAGTTAGTCAAGTTTTAATCCCAGATGCACGTTGCAAAATATCACCATTGTTTAGCAAGAGGAAACTTAAATGTGCTTTTATGCACTCTATTTAGAACTGCACCTTGATTATCCAGGTTGCTGAGGTCTAAGAGATGCCACTTCCTGATGCTGAATATTCTTGGCATTTCCTGTCTCCATGTTAACTGTTTCTCTCCCTCTAATCAGAATGGATAAATGCTTAGGAGATTCATCTGGCCTTTTCCTTGCAATGTTGTAGAAATCTGTTTCTTGTCTCATTTCATAGGAACTTTCCTATACATTGCCAAACGTTAGAAGAGGTAGATTTGCTCCAGCTACAATATTTTGTCTTGTTTATAAGTCTTGCAAAGAACATGAGACAACTTCCAGACTATGTATTCTTTAGCTATAATGCTTCCTGTAGCACACTAATGGTTCAACTGTGGTCTTAAAAACAGTAGTTAGTTATTCAGTCCAGAAAATTTAGGGGAGTCTAAATTTTTGAAGCAACTTCCATACCACTTGGTGGTTTTTTGGAGGTCTTTTTGTTTTTGTTTTTTTCCTTTCTTTTTGATATTTTATTTAGCATTTCAGCATTTTCACATTTTTGCAGAACCAATATTAAATTGGGACTTGATTCTATTTTCAAGATATCTCACTAAAATTTTTGTGTTTATTTGTAAAACTTGTAACTGATCATGCCGAGGCAATGCTTGGTTTGTGTCACCAAGATCTTTGTTTATTCCCTTCTATTTTAAGTTCCATTTTATTTTTCTGAAACTTTTATTTGTCTAGCTGCTTGCTGTAGTTGAGTATTTTCCTTGAGGGGATCTGGAAAGGGAGGAAAGTAAAACACCTCTGAAGGGTAAGGCAGTAATGAAGTGGTCTTTGTCATCTCTCAATGTGTTTTAAATTTTGAAATGTATTTTTTTCTTATATTTGCAGCAACATTAAAAATCAACAAAGAGATTAAAGGTGTTAAGAGAATACAGCTATTGCCAGCATCCTTTGTTTGCTTTCAGGAGCCAGGTATGATTGATCTATGATTCTCATAGTAGTAAATTGAAAAGTAAAGAGGGGATGCAGTGGGTAAGGGTATACTTCAGCAGAGGACCAAATAGCTACAGAACAGCAAGAAAATAAAAATGTGGCTACCATTTAGGTTAGTCATAGCTTTGTGGTAAAAGGAATTCGGAGTGTAGCCATTCACTAACATTTGGCTGTTAAAACAATTTGAATTTCTTGGATTAACAGTGTAAGGAAAGAACCTTTCAAAACCTGAGTCATCCTTTGGCCCGTATGCCTGTTACTTATGAGGTGCTAAACATATGTGTGAATCTCTGGGGTAGCAATGCTGGATTATACCTGCTTTCTGCCTGGCAGTTCAGGACTTCAGAGGCTGATGGTACCTACACTCTTGTCGTGGCACTGTAATTGTTATATTCTTTTTGTCAGAAGACATGTGCTGACCACATAGCTCTCTCCCGCATGCCAAAATTAGAGGGAAAACTAAGGCGGGGAGGAGAGAAAGGCAGATAGATGTGGATCCTTGCAAGCACAAACCTGATCAGCCTTTTGTTCTCTGAAGTATATGACCTGCTTTGTTGGCAGTTGAGGCTGGCTCAGTGTTCTGCGCTTTGTCTTGGGTAGCCCCAGTTGCTGATGTACAAGTCTAGCTGAAAGGCTTTAGAAGAATAACTGAGCACTGAAATGTGTCCAATATAATGGTAGAGTCTTGTGGCTCCTCTTTCTTCAGAGAACAGAAGGGAAAAACATTCCTGTCAGAAAAATGAATATTGCAGACATTTACAACATAGGTGCATGTTACACAGGAGCTTTGAAATCTGACAGAGGAAGCTCTGATAGCTTGAAAGTCAGTTTGTTTCTGAAGAACTCAAGTATTTTTCTTAATAGTGCTTTTTAAGGCCAAAGGAGAGCCTTGCCTGACCACGGAACTGGTCTATAGTTTGTCGATGAATTATTTATTGCATGATTATTACACTCTAGCTGCAGAGCCGTTCCCATCAAGATTACAAGCAGATTTCACTTCTGGTTATAAGAAAAGTGTAATTCTTCTACTCTTATATAATTTTTGCATTATATCCTCCTGAAAATAAGCTTTTTACCTCTCTTCTTTGATAGAAAAGGTTACAGGTGTTTACAAAGATCTTCAGAAATTATCCCGTCTCTTTAAAGACCAGCTGGTTTACTCTCTTCTGGCTGCTGCCCGACAAGGTGAGAGAAAATATTTACACTTAGAGATGGTACTTCATTTTTGAGGATGGAGGGAAGGGGGTCCGTACAAAGCCTTGAAGGAAAAGTGTTACAAATAGCTGTTTAGTGATGGGTGTATAAAGAGTAAGCATCAAGTAATTTATACATTTTAAAGAAATTATATTAATCTTTGTGTCTCAGAAAGTGTTAATATAATGATAATTTCCTGGTTTTAATTTTTGATTGCTCTAGTCTGACTTAAGAGACTGGAGTGGCTGTTTTCTACACTTAGCGATGAGAAAATCATACCACAATAATTTTGTGGCAGTAATTCTGTAGTTTTGATCCATTTTACTTTGTCAAAGCAGAAGAATTTATATAGCATCATATTTGGAAGTCTAACCCCAGTAACTCAGTAACTGGTCATTGTGGGCTTGGAAAGGATGGTAGGAAGTAACCCAAGCTGGTGTTTGTGAAGCAGTAGGAAGCCAGGCTTTCACTGCATGGATATTGCCATAAAAGGTCTCAGCTTTGTATTCTGAAGACTATTCATTGGAATTCCCTCTCGACTTCAGTGTGGGAAGATTTTATGTGAAGCATGTGCTCTGTATTTAGTATGGTTTTGTGGGCTTATGAAATTGGGCAGGTCTTTTTTTCTCTACCTATTCCTTTGTTCTGTAGCCTATAAACATAGTTAGGTATGTGGAATGTTTCTTAGGCTTAGTGGCCAATAGTGGTCAGTATAAAGTGCCGTTCGCCCTATTTTGTGCACTCAGTAAATGTACTTAAGAGTTGCAAGAGATCTGTTTTATAAGAAGTCACATCACACTACGTTCTGAGAAAAGTGGTGTAACTTGGACATTTAAGGGAACGATTGTAATGTCCGTCCTTTCTTTTATGGTCTTTAGAGATAGAGTAAACTCTGCACCACTTAGGTAACGCTTCTATTTTCTCCATTTTGTAGCTCTGAACTTGCCAGATGTGTTTGGGTTAGTGGTCCTTCCTCTTGAGCTTAAGCTTCGGATTTTCAGACTTCTGGATGTCCGTTCACTCATCTCTCTCTCTGCTGTTTGCCGTGATCTTTACACAGCTTCAAATGACCAGCTTCTATGGAGGTTTATGTATCTGCGAGATTTCCGAGGTAATGTTGAGACACATTTTTCTAATTACATTCTCATGTGAACAGAGGGATTAGGTCTGACAGATTTTTCATAAGAGGCTCGTCAGGCAACCACTTCTGATTTTTAAACACTGTGAATTAATGCAGTCATTTGTGACTGACCAGTACAGTTCGTCAGGTGTAATGCAGGTGGATGCTCAGTTTTCTGCCAGGAAAACTGGTGATGATCTGCTGAGCCATTACTGATGGACCACACAGTTCTTCCGGTTGTGTAGTGCACACTTTCCATGTTTTCATCTGTTTCCCTGGCTACCTTTGTGTACTGGCTATTGCAGATATTAGGAAGTGAAGTGAAGAGATATTCCCGCTATAATTTCTCACAGGAGATTGAAGAAATAAGGTGATCATGGGAAGTGCAGTCAGAAGTGAAAGATGGGGACAGCGTTACTGGGATTTCTCTACTTTTGTAGATGATGCTTTAGGTAGAATGGGTGTGCAAGTAGATTACCTGTTGAATGGTCATGGAGCTTTATATTTTTTAAAATGCATTATTTTTATGAAAAATGTATTCAACAAAAGTGGATTTTTTTCATCTCTTGATTCTTCAAGTTCTGACAAAACCGTGTGTGTCTGTGGCATGAAGGCTACTTAAAATAGATCGCTTCTCTTAATTGTTTGCTTCTCTTTGTAGATCCTATTGCAAGACCTCGTGACACAGACTGGAAAGAAGTAGGTGGCTTTTTTATATAATTTCTCTGTGATTAGTCTCCGTGGCTAATTTGAGAATAGAAAGTATAGACTTTGTGAGGCAGTAACTTTGAGTTAAATTTTAGTCTAAAAGTGTGGTGTTCTGTATACATATGTTGAGTTTGGTCAGAATAGGAGAAAACAGCATCAAAAAGTTACGTGATGCATGCCCAAATCATGGGTTATTGGTCTTCCAGAGGTGCTGTGTTTGGTCTTTGGCAGGCAGGGGAGTTGCTGTTTTAGGTTTTCAGACTGGCGAGGAGTGCTTTTCTGAGAAGTGCTGCAGAACCAAGTGCCATTGCTGAAGGTGGAACACAAATCACTTCTAGAGCTTAAAAATGCCTTTGTTTCTGTCTGCAGCTATACAAGAAAAAGTTGAAACAGAAGAAGGAGGCCCTGAGATGGAGGCACATGATGTTTCTGCCCCCTACACCTCATCCAATCCCCTTTCATCCCAACCCCTTCTATCCTAATCCCTTTCCTCCCAACCCCTTTCCATCCAACCCAATTTATCCCCCAATGATCATTGGTGGAGAATATGATGAGAGACCAACACTTCCATATGTTGGCGACCCAATTAACTCACTCATTCCTGGCCCAGGAGAAGCACCAGGCCAGTTTCCTCCATTCAGACCACATTTTGACCCAATTGGTTCCTTGCCTGGAGCAAACCCTACACTTCCAGGACGAGCTGGTCCCAATGACAGGTTTCTACCTCGACCCAGCCGGGGCCGCCCCATGGACATTCGCCGTGCATTCATTTGATGGCTGCTTCTTCCTTCAGTGAGTTTTCTAGTCCCTGAGCTTGCTTTCTAACTGCAGGGAACTGCAAATCCCAGGCACTAACATCTGCCTTCTCTTCAGATTGTGGCAAGAACATGTGTGCATGGTAATATTTCAACCACAAAGGCTGGGTTTGTTTTATGCTCTGGTAGTACTCTACCACCTGGCACCAGGGTCTGTTTCACCAAGAGCTACAATTTAGAACAGTTTGTTCTGCTTCCCCCCGGCCTTGCCCTTAATCATCTGCGAAGTGCTACTTAGAGACCAGAAGGATACCGGCTAAATACTTGCTGCATCAGATAAAGAGCACTTTAAATACAAACCCTATACTTGTCTGTCTTATTTGAAGAGTTTTATTAAATTGCCAGGAAAAATGATGTTGTTTAAAATCTACCTGGCTAATAATCTTTATTAACAAAAATTCTGACATGTTCCGCATAGAACAGGATACTACCACTGTTACGGTAGGTGTGAATTTGTAGAAATTTTCAAAGGTGACATTTCCTTTTTCCTTTAATGTTTTATTAGGTAAAAAGCATTTTTGTATTGTTACTTAATACACAAAGAATACAGGAAAGGGATTTTCTTTACAAGGGTAATATTAGAACACAAATAAATTCGTTTTACAAACAGCTGAGCAAAGTCATGCTACAGTGCAACTCAGAAGTCTGAACAGAAGCAGAGCAATTTTACAAAGAACCAGCAGCAAAACTTTTGTCTTTCTCCTTGACTTTACAAATAAGGAGCTGTAGTACATGGCTGCGTTTACTGTGTGAACTAAAACCGGTGCAAAAAAATCTTTCCTCCTGCCTAACTTACTTAAGGAATTAAATAAGTTAACCTGGTTGCAGTGGAAATGGGATCACAGCAGAAGCAGAATGGATTCTTATTTTACTGCAGTAAATTCCATTTAATTCCATTACTTAAGTATCAAAATGTATCATACCAAGAGGAAACGTGTTGTAGCGTGTTATGAGCACCTTTCGAGTGTTGTCTTAATAACTAATGAGCAACTAACAAGACCACTGTTAAAGTCTCCCGATGAGATCTGCAGGCTGATGCTGGAGCTCAAAGGAAGACTGGGATGACTAAACTTTGCTAGAACTTTTCATTTCTTACATATTTTTTTAAGATGGATTGATCTCAGTGTTTCTATACATGTAAGTGGTACTGATGACTGTTGTGACAGCTGATACTATTTTCTAAAATCTTTTTGAAATTCCAACAGTGGAAATAAAATGACATTTCCTGTTAAATACAAGCTGCTTAATCAGTAATACTTATGTGCTTTTTCAGGTGATATTTCAGTGATTCATCTTCTTGTTTTGTATAAAATGAGCTGACTTCAGTAGGGTCAGGAAGTTTTGCCATTAACTCCAGTTGAAGTAAAATACATACTTTATTTTGCTGTCAGAAGTTGTTTTGCTTCTTTCTTCTCTCTTCTACTTTGCAACAACAGCATACCAGTGCAAATCCTGCCACAATTAAACACCTAAGAGTACGTATTTATAGAGTCTGTGAACAGCGGTTTTCCTTCAATACCAAGATTAGCCTTAATTTTTGACATTTGCCTGCAGTGGTTGAATTGCCTGGTTCCAACAGAATTTTCCAGGATTGTTCCAACAGTCAGGCCTCTTAGAGCTTACAGTGGTCATTTATATTCCAATGACTATAAAAAGGAAAAGGGAAATCTACACTGCATTGGTCTTGCACTGTTTTGTCCTTGTGATGGGTGCTTCAGAAATGCATACATAATATTCAGATAAGGTTATACAGCTTTAATTGATAAAAAAAAAATAACTTTTCACTTTTTTCATGCTCTTTCTGGGAACAGTGATCTCTGTGTGTGAGATACATTAATTTTGTGGCACCAGTGGTACTCGCATCATCAGTGCCTTGATGACAGTCACATTGCTTGCTCTGCTGGCACTCCCCATGATGCTCTGGAGTTGGGCCCTCTCTGCTGTGAAGACATCCTCGTCCTACTTCTGCCAGGCTGATGCTACAGGTTCTGTTTATCCTGTATTTTGTCATTTGAATATCTGTTTTTGAAGAAATGAACTCAACCTTTTTACAGATACACCACTAAATGACCTGAAGGTATTCCTTCCCTGTCTTCATTGTTCCTTCACATTGTAGTAAAGGTATTGTGAGCCAAAGATAAAGGAACTTGACTTACCCTGAACTGCCAAGTTCCCTAAAGCAGAATTCCCTTTATTCATAAAAGAGTATATGAACTATGAAGTGAGTATCTCAGGACCAACAGTATAAAATTAGAAGACAAAACAAAGGAGATACTTCAAAACTAGCTGCTTATTTTGTTTATTCGCCAGCTCCTCCAGGTATGTGCGTTATTGCTGTTTGTGAACTATATAGAGGAGAAATCACAAAAGATGAAATGCCTGAAGACGGGCATTTCTTAGCTGTACTGTTCATCTGTATCCGGCACTGTTAGTAGCAACCCTAACAGTCACTTGGAAATATGGAACTATTGTCGTTGGCTTTTCTATTTATTGTTTTATCTTATTCATGAAACTTAAACCAACCAGGTGAAGTAACTGGGTCATATGTAGGGTGTAAGGTCTTACATACTTGCCTGTGATTAGTGAAAGAGAAGAAGATACCGCTGCAGGTATTAGGAGGACTGCTATGCTTCTGAACCTTAGCTTTATACAAGACTTATAGTTGCATGGGAACAAAAGTGACATTCCTCTTGAAGTACCACACCTAGATATTACAAAAAAAGTCAAGATGTTTCTCAGTCTGTAAACAGCAAAATGGGAACTGATTTTCCAGGTGGTAGATGTGAGTGGGTGTCCTAACTGTGTCCCAGCTCCTTCTTGGGCTGGATCCAAACACACAAATCTACTTGTGTTTCCTGGCTTCCATGTGAAGAAAATTAAAACACACAGGACAAAAGGGAACCTCTGACCAGGTGCTCAGTTTTCACAGCTGTGTGAGAAAAATCGCAAGGTGAGCTGTGGGATATGTCTACCCCGTGATTTAAATGTATCTTCTATTCACCAGCTTTTCCATTGCCTTCTTACTGCCCCTAACTGCTCTTATATTTAGGTACGTAAATACCTCTTGGGTATACCTTAGTTCCCTGTTCATATAAATGGAGAAGATACCCCTTGTATTCCCTCTCTCTCTCCTGCTGTGTTAGATTGGACTAGAAACCCTGCATCAAAGGTGATAACCTGAATATATGATGATGCATTTGTGGGTCTCCTGCTAGCCACAACATCTCATAGCTGAGCGTCATAGTTGTAGATTGAAGTGCACTGTTGGAACACTTATAGGGTACAGTGTAGAGTTTCATTATTTTAACTTAGGAAAGTAACTGTTTTCACTGAAGCACTTCTGTGGATAGAACTGAAGATGCTTTTCAGGAGCTGTAGGAGTAACCAAGATAAGTTGAGAGTGCCTGTGGATTTTGCTTGTTTTTGCAAGCTGGACCTGGGAGGGGGGGAGATGCCATTCTGTTTGCTTGTCACTTGAAAGGTGACAGCTGGGAGCTGTAGGCAGATGAAGAGATCTGAGTCACTGCTGGGTATCAGGTCAACAGTGCTGTCCTGCTACTGTGGCCCCTTGGAGGACAGCCCTGCTGTGTTCAAATACAGCATCAGCAAATGATCCAACAGTTGTGGTTTTGGTGATGAACTGGGGTCGATTTATGGGGGCAAGCCTTACTAGTCGCTAGTTACTTATTTTTCGTGTAGGTTGTGTTGGTAAGAGAGACATTAAAAGATTCAGGGGATAGAGCAATTGAGGATTCTGGCAGTAAACTTTTATTTCTGTCTTTGCATCTCTGGTGACCATTTAATAGGGAAAGGCATAAACCATGCTGAGGGAAGTGTTACAGAAGGAAATCCTCTCCCACCAGGGTTGTATTACCTCCTCTCCGTATAGTGGAGCCTGTTAATCTGCTATTGTTCTTGCCAGTGGGACAGTGCTTGCTCAAGGCCGTTTGTCACTCTTTTATTGCTCCTGGAGGCTGCAAAACATCAGGGTCTGTTTTTTTTCTCAAATAATGGCATGTATTTATGATGCTACATTGTAAACTGCTTAGCAAACCTGGAAGAACAACACAGAACTGGAGGGAAAAAAAAAAAAAGAGAGAAATCGTCAGGGAATAGGGTGGTTCTATAATACTGAACTTGAGGTATAAATCATTGATCCAGATGAGTCTCTTGAGAACCTTTCAACCTGGAAAAGCTATGCTGTGACTTGCCTGAAAGTCCACGGGTCACAAAAGCCAGTATATGCATAAAGGCCTGCGCAGGGGTAGGTCATACAAGGTCCAAATGATTGCATTGGATTTGGATGTTCATTACAGGTGCTGTGCAGGAAGGAATTGCTTGTTTGGCTTTATTCCCACCAGTGAATTATAAGATCCAAGATGGAAAATGCTTTTGTTGCTTTGGGGATCTCCCTGTTTAAGCGACAGCAAAGATCTGTGCCATTGGCTCAAATGTTTTTAACTTACCGACCTCCCTGCCTCCCTGGGCATTTCTAATTGCCATCAAGGTGAAGTTGCTAAGGGAAGCACAGAGCCAAAAGTCTGGCCTTGAAGCTGTATGCATGGTTTGTGACTAAAGTGCTTAACAAAACTTGAGAAGAGTCGAGGAGGTGGGATGGGGACTTGTGTCTGCATCAGGTGTGTTATAAATAGAATTAGCACAGTGCAAGGGGTAGGTTCTCAGCTGGTAGAAATAACCATAAATACATTGATTTGTCCAGGGTGTTTTTTCAATTGTGAATGTAACTTGTGGCATTCCTGTTTTTTGCAACGTCCCAGTTCTAGTATATGTGCTCATTCACAGCTTTCTTCTGTGTTAGAGGAAAAGCACACCTGGCAAAGATCCATCGCTCTTCTCTGGAAGAATAATTCTTGGGGGTGGTCAGGGGGAACTAATAGTGATCGTTACCTGCTTGGGGCAATCCCGTACATGCCCTCCCATGGCTTGGTGTCTGTGGATGGACCCCAGCTCATCTTATTTGTAAAGGAAAGTTTTCCTTTTCTGTTGCAGGTTTGTCACCTTGCATTCATATTGCACTCACCCTGGTGAAGTCAACGGGAGTTCAAGAAGGGAGACAGGATTTCACTCCATCTCTCTGTCCATTCGGTATTATGGAACACTCAGCACACAAATATGTGCACTTCATCATCTCTGCTATTAATTAAGCGTGTTCCTGGGGGACATACTTAGCCAGATGTGACCAAGTCACCAAAGTGCTTGGAGTTTAGCTGGGTTTTGTCTGGAATTTGTGTGAACTGTGAATGTGAACTCTCGTGTTTCCAGGGGCAGGGGAAGAAGTTGTTTTTTGTGTGAAAAGCCCATTTCTCAGGTTATTTTTGAGCTAAGGCTACAGGGTTAGAACATGACATTTTTCTCTCAGAACTCAGGAATCACGTGCAGGGGACATAAATGCAAGGCATGAAACGGAGATGTTTTATCTGCTATGAGCTGAGTGATCTGGAACAAACCAGCAGTCCGTCTGGATGACCTGCTTATGTGATCTTTGGCGCTTACTGATGCCTGGTACCGTATTTAACTTGAATGTAGTTTTGCTCCGAAAGTGACTTTTTGTAAAATTGTTATCATGAAGTTCCACAGTTCACTGTGTTTCCATGCTCAAGCATGCTCACTTCATCAGTCAATGAATACTTATTCTTGACTCTGTCTTTGCACATCTCTTTCTGAAATAAGCCTTTTTTTTTTTTTTTTTAAGCTCGACCTCAACAAGAATTCAGTAATTGGAAGTTAGCAATTGTATTGACTATATACAAATCAAAATAAAATCTAGTTTGCACTGTCATAACTGCGTTGACTCCACAGGGATTAGCAAGAGTAAAATTTGCTTTACAGCTCAGTAATTTGAACAGATGTGATTCTGATTATGCACAAAAAACAATGAAATAGTGCCACTTTTATACAGTCACTTTTCAGACCGTTATTAGAATATTTTCTTTGTATTAAAACAACTATAGTTTTTTAAATTCTGTTTACCCAGGTGTTAGTTGTGAATCGCTGGGTACCATTGAGTATATTCCAGGATGACATCAGGTACGCTGATATGAAGAGTGAAGGCTGACTAAAGCACGGATCCAGGTGCAGGGCTGTTAATCAGAAAACAGGCTTGCAAATGATTTCCTCAGGTTGCGGATGGTCTCAGCTTTTGCTTCATCTTCATTGGTATTTCCCCGCGGAGATGATTCAGATATGCTGAAGGTGTTTGTCAGGGACTGCGATTTGCTGAAATGGAGAACAGAGTTCACACTCAGCAGGAGAAGGTGGTAGTTCAAAGCTGGTTACTGATGCTTTGTGTTCCATCACACAGACAAATTCAAGGATAAAAGGAGAGGTTAGCAAGCAGAATCTCCGTATCCTAAAATATCCAGGAATGGGGGTGGAAGAAGATGGGACACAGGCAGGTGGTTCCACTACCACAGTCCAGACTAGTAACTGTTTATGAAAATATCTGACAAAAAGTATGCAATTGCCATTTGGTGCAACTGTTGTGAGAAACAGTTAAGTCATTTCACTGCTAATACAGAAGAATGGATTCATAGTGAGGGTCACCTGTCTCTTATCAGCTGTTACCATGAATGATGGTCCTGTCCTTTCAGATGTGAGAGCATGAAAGGTTCAGCATGTTGGTAGCCATGTCCGCTGCAATGTGTGCAGTTGCTTTCCCTCCCTGGCACGTCTGCTTTGACTGTCAGCTGTGTTATGCAGGTCTTCTGGTTGGCCACACTATTCCTGCTGGGCATGTACCTGCTAGTGTTTAAGTTCAGGTCAGGGCTGTGCTTTTCATAGAATCATAGAATTGCCTGGGTTGGAAGGGGCCTTTCAGATCATCTAGTTCAACCATCAACCTAACTCTGACAAAAAGCATCACTAAATTATATCTCTAAGTACTATATCTACCTGTCTTTTAAAAACCTCCAGGGGTGGTGCCTCAACCACTTCCCTGGGCAGCCTGTTCCAATGCTTCATACCCCTTTCAGTGTAAAAAAACCTCCCCTAGCGCATCTTGAGGCCGTTTCCTCTTGTCCTATTGCCTGTCACTTGGGAGAAGAGACCAACCCCTGCCTCTCTACAACTTCTTTTCAGGTAGTTGTAGAGAAAATCTCTCGATTTTCCCCGCTACCATGCTTTGTCACTGAGTGGTTTCTCCTGGTTAGTAATAGGCATTCAGCACAAGACCAGACTCTGAAATGTGTGTAGTGTGGCGACTGCATCCTTAGCACCAGCATTTTGATCCTTAAGTACACTGCTCTTGGTTTGCCTTGCTAATGTAGACATCATCACTGAAAGCCTGTTCCAGAACATCACTCTGTGGCCTAGAAACTGTCTTCTCATTCCTAGTATATATTTTGCTCTGGCCTTTTCATACCAATTTGCTGTTGTGTCAACTTTTTCTCAACACTAAACATTTTTTTGCCAATTTTTCCAGCCAGTTATGCTTCACGAAGGGTGGCAGCAAAGGCTGCTACCAAGGATCCGCAATAATTCAGTGGTGTGCTGGGCTCCACTTAAACATACAGTCACCATCTGGAGTTTTATGTATATGAGTAGTGCCATTTCTACTTCCGCCCCCCGCTCCCTAACCTTTTTGCTACTAATTGGGAAAAAAAAAAAAAAAAGCCCCCGTAAAGAACCTTGTGTGGCTCCTGCATTCAAGGAATAGTGAAAGAATTACTCTTGTTGATCTTTCTGGCCAATAATGTGCTGATTACATCCTGTAGGGAGTATACGCCCTGCTGGGAAGGTAGTAGCTGTGTTGGTGTGGCTGGGGTAGAGCATACGATTAACGATGAGCACATGAACAAGAGGAAGACACTGAAATCCTAGAGATGTCAAGTACAACTTGTTCTTCCTGACAACAGGTCAATGGTGGCCTGTTAAAGCCAGGGATACCAGGCATATATGCCTCTGAAGTCATTCACAGTTGTCCAGGCCTTTGTCCCTGAGGACTACTGCCTGACAACAGGTGATATGTTCTTCATGCCAGCTCAGGGTACTTTTTTGACAGCCTTATTCTAATATCTACTGGTATTAGCATTTTAACAGAGCACCTACTTCAGATGTGGGTGTGGGGTGGCTTGCTGCTTGGATGTCTCAGTGGGGCTTGGCTGGCTAGGAGCCCGGCCTTGAGCAGGAGGTCTAGGCTGCTGTGGAGGGAACACGCCTGCCTTGGAAGCCTGGACTGGAGAGGACCCAGTTGCTGATCGGACTTGCTGTGGGGATCCAGGTGACCTTTGCTGCTGAGGTGAAGTGGACTGGGGGCTCTGGGGCTGCTGTCCTTGAGGAGAGAGCCGCTGCTGTGGAGGTGCGTTTGTCCTTGGAGGCTGAGATCCCTGAGGCTGACGTGGTCCACCTGAAAGGGATGTGTAGATGTAAGCATGAAGAAGTGTATGTGGCAGACAACAAGCAAGGCGCATCTATATGGAACAATGAGTTTTGCTAAGGGGACAGACTCTTCAGAGTAGCTTCATGTGGAAGGATAAGGGAAAACCTCTTTTATAGGCCAAAAACTGGTGTCATGCCCACATCTCTAGAACTGTTGTCCATTTCTCTACCTCCTTCAGCACCAAAGAAGCTCTGCCACTCTCCCCAAAGGGAGTCACTTCAATGTGCTGTACTCTTCCATGTAACTAATATTTTTTACCGTTGGCAAGCACTTCCTGCATTGGGAAGGAAGAGTCACTGGAGAACCAGCTCTCTGCAGGAAATGACAGCTGAATCTGCTGGTTTGGGTCAGCGGTCCCTTCATGGGCCCAGCAGTTTGATGCAAAACTGTGTACCCTATCGCTATCCATACGTCTGTTCCAGCATTATCAGCCGTATTGGTAGCAGACTCTCAAAACTGAAGAGGATGTGGAAAACAATTGGGTGTGATGTGAGAAATTGCTGGGCACAACAGGTAACAGTGTGAGAAGCTGACAAAAGTTACAGATAGCGTTGTGAGGGCTGGCTGGATTTCACAGGTGGTCACGAGGGAGTTATGTGAGAAAAAACTTCACAGAGAATTGAAGGGGAGTACTAGAGAGAAATGGGGGGTAGTATCCTGCAAGACCAACGCTTCATATCACTAATACTATGTGACGCCAAGATTACATAGATGCATTTGGGATCAGAAATACTAAATTTTGGATACAGCAAAACTATGATTGATGAGGAAAAGATAATTAGAGGTAGGTGCTAATTTGGTAGGAGACTGGAGTGGAGAAAGGAAGGGACAGCGGGGGCAAAGAGGGGGGTCTAATAGGTTATGTGAATTGAGTGGTTGGTGTGGTCTGTGTACCCATGGGTCAGTCCTGTGCTTCATCACCTCAGCATAAATCAGGACAGACCAAACCTGTTGTTCTGACCAAGCCACATGAGTCAAACCTGCTTCTGCTGTCAGGAGGAGCTGGGGCTGCGCTCTTGCTGACAGGGGAATACCAGGACGGATGGATTGAGGATCCTTGCATCACCATGTTGGTGTCTGTTCCAGGCCTGACAGCACCAGCATCTTCCCATCGCTTCTGAACACTTGTAGTGATTACAGCATTGTGCAAACACAAATAACATCTGTGCCCAGAATCCTGCTCCAGTGCCAGTTCAAGTGGCCTTGTTTTGCTGAGCTAAGTCCTACCAGCAGTATCAACTGGATCTGTATCAAATTTTCATCCCATTTTGAGAGGCTGTGGACTATGATAGCAGCTGCTTTAACAGCACACGGGATTTGCTGCCTGTTTGGTCAGTGAATTGGAACAATGAGTTCCAAACCTTCATCATGATAGCTTTTATTTAGAAGGCAAACTGATAGGTCTCACAGTCCACACTGTTATGGAACCCAAAGAGCTGTACCTTGGGGAGGAGGCCGTGGTTGGGACAGTTGTCCAAGCTGAGGTCCAGCCTGAGATTTCATTGACGCGGGTTGAACTTGTGGAGGCTAAAGGAAAAAAAGCCATTCCAGTTAATACAGAGTCCCCAAAGAGAAGCCCTGAGGTAATACAGGAACTGCGGAGTCATGAAGTGTTCCTTAAATACACACACACACACGCAGCATCTGGCTGGTAAAATCTCATGGGACTAAAATGGAGAGCTGAGTAATAAAGAGCACAGAAGTTGTTTGCTTGCAGGGAATAATAATGAAGTTACAGTTTAGAATGTTTTTTTAGGCAATCAGGAATTACCAAATGTATCAGGCCCGAGGGGGGTCTCTTAGTCCCATCTCCCATTTTGGACAGTTGCCAGCACCAGATGTTTCAAAAGAAGGAGGGATGAACCATGGAAACATCTATGGAGTAATTATCCCTTTACCCTAAGGGGTCTCCTCTTGATTGCTAATAAGCAAGGGCCAGCTTCAACCCTGAAACATGGAGCTTATTATCTGCTCCACAAAATCTTTGCAATAGTTCCAGATATTTTGTTTTGATATTTACACCCAGACCCTTTGAGTCTTGCTCAGCTCTCAGCCTCACTGCTTTTCCTATTTCTTAACTCCCTTGCTTTGTTCTGAGTTTTGAGAATAGTTCTCACAACCTGCCCTTGCTAGGCCATTCATTATTTTGCAAACCTTTACTCCCCTCTCTCTTGGTCACCTCCTTTCTAAAGCCAAGAGAATCCCTTCGGTCCCTCCATGGGAATGTTTCCAGGCCCCTAATTGTTTTCATCACCCACTTCCCTTTCCCAGCTTTGTGATTCCTTCTGCAGATGCCAGAGGCAGGTCTGCTTACATTATTCCAGATGAAGCAGTATCTGGGTCCTCTGAATACATCACCAGCTCATTTCTCCTGCATCCTAATTTCCTGCTTCTCCCTTGTCAGCACAACCATAGGCTGAGCAATGGTTTTCATTAGCCTGTGTGTGACAAAGTCTTTCTCATGGGGGAATGGCTAGTGCCACTTGCAAGGTCTGCAGATTGTTTATGTTTTCCCACTCTCTACTCCCAGTTTAGCTTACCTTTCAGTCTTCCATATGGAGTTTGCTGTTGGGGTGACTTAACATACATAGCTCTGTCAGATGTTCTTCACTGCCATCCCTGTTCCTGACTAACACAAATCAGTTGGTGCCATCTGCACTTTCTTCTCTCTCACTGTTTACTCTTTTTGACAGATATTTTAATAAACAGATTGAGCAACACAGAACTGTTGCACAAAGGGCTGGTCCAAAGTTAACAAAAGTCTGAGTAAGCCTATTACACAAAATTGTTTATGAAAGCAGGGGAAGCTGGAGACAGATAGGCTGGTACGTGCCAGATTATTTACATGGAGAACACAATGATAAAAGGGTCTTCATGGCTCCTGGAAGGTCAGGAGAATGAGCTAAGTGATTCTGGAAATGGGAAGAAATATTTCATAGTTGGAAGCACTGAAATAATTTTCAACTGACTAACACAAATGTGATGAGGTCGCCAGCCCATATTTTACACTATTTATCTGGGATGTGCAAATGGACAGGGAGGAAAATCTGGGAATTTTCCATTCATGGCTTCTAGTCCTACATATCTTGGGATGCTAAACCTTGCCTTGGTGTTGATGGAAATTTACTGTCCTAATGCTGAGAGACGTCCTGATTTGACCAGCCAAAGAAAGAGAATTAGATCTCATATTCACCTCTACAGTCTTTGCCTAAAGCCAACCCAAGGCTTCTCAGAGACAAAGGCAAAACAGGATTTTGAGGCTCAGAGATGAAGGGGTGAGGGCCAGCCCAAGGTCCTCTGCCTTTGGAAAGGAAACAGTGGGGGGAAAGGATGGAGATGGGGCAGAGAGGTGAGGAGAGAACCGCAGCTGTAACCATGAAACCAGGTTGTCGTTAATATCTTATCCTGCCCTGGGCTCAACCAACCCAATTATCAACATGACCAGGCTTAGCATCCTTTAAGTGTCCCCTGTGCTAACTTTGCAAGAATGAATATCTCTCATATCTATGTCTTTATCTGAGGCCAGCTTAGCCCCTCCCTGCTTGCTTTCTTTAATAGCTCATCTGTTACCTCGTCTAAGGCTTTTTGACAGTCTAGCTACATTATTTTGACTGATTGCCTGTTATCTACCACTTTATGAAAGAATTCTCAAAGAAACGAGGGGAAAAGAATCAAAAGGAAATTAATGGGACATTTTTCTTCACAAAAAAAAAAATGTTGTAGATGATCTTCAGCTGTGGTTCTGTTGGTTTATTGGTCTTCTGTATTATTCTTTAAATTATTGTCTGAGATAATTTGTAAGGTCCATGACTTGCCCACATTTTTCTACATTACTCTTATGACTTTTTAAACACATATTTTGTATTTGTTGTACACCAATCCTCTGGAGCAATAACTGTTTCTAATGAAATTGCACATTTTTTCTTGGCAGCTTAGTCACTTCCTAAATTCAGTTCATTGGATGTAGCCATCTGGGTCTGGGGGCTTAATAGTTTTTAAAAATATTATTCATCACTGGTTTAGTCACTGTTTTTGTTCTCTACCCTGTCTTTCTGATCAGGAAAAACTATATCTAGTTTAAGAAGTTCCCCACTTTCAGCAATTAAATTTACTAGAGTCACAACACTGTCCCTGTTGTCTTCCTCTTCTCCCTTAACTTTGCGTGATTCATAGAGCCAACCAATTCTTTGGTAGGGTTCCATCTTCTGGTGAACTCAAAGAATTTGTTTCATTCTTCCCTCTATCTGCTCTTCAAAATCAATTTCTGTCCTTTTTGCATTTCCTTTTATTACTTGCATAATGGTGCATAACGGTCGTCTTAAATGTCAGATTTCCGAATGCGGAAGATGTTTTTTTTTCCTTTTTGTCTTGAATGTCCTCTATCACTTTGCCACTTAACTCTAGAAGTTTATTTCTTGCATTTCTGGTTCACAAACAGATCAGAAATGTATATATGCTTTATGGAAAACAGCAGTCTCTCAAATAACATCCATACAGTTTTAATGCAAGGGAGTTGATTAATTTTCTCATTTTATTAAAATAATCTTTTCTGACTACTTGTGTCATACCGTTACTTTTTGATATCACATCTGTCCCTTGGACATCAAAACTAATGGTACATATTAACTTTCTGAATTTGCACCTGGGTGTTTCTTAAGGCTCTTAAGGTCAAGGTGTTGTTTTCTATTGCGCTTGGATTTTGGGGTTCCAGGAAGCAGACACGTACAGAGATGGGGAACTCTCTCTGAATTACTGTGACACTATGCTATTTGACTTGTTTCTTGATAGCTGCAGTCTCACATTGTTATGACTTGTTACTTCTTCCATCTCTGTCAATGCTGTGCACTCAATTTCATAATTTCACAGTTTTTCTTGATCCAGAGACAAGTATAGACAGTACCAATAATATGTATAGATATTATATACAAACCCATAGGGTATCTAAGCATTCATATTTCTATGTATTCAGTACTGCTGTCCTTGAATTTGGAATTGTTATTTTCCTTCATTCTGTGGAAGTCTTCACCTGTAACTCTAGTTCTGCATCTCACTAGCCTCGCATGTAATTACTTATCTCTGCCTATTTGTAACTATGTGTTATAGGATTATGTTAGTAATTGTGCAGTTTCTGCAATGTTTGTTGTACCAAGGTCTTTCTCGATAGCAAAACAATCTAGTTAACATGTTTGTGGTTTTAATTTTCTTGATTTTTGGATACAGATATTTGTAGGTTGTATTCTTGATGAAGACCCTTTTGTTGTTTAATGTTTCTATTTGACATCCTATCCCTCCAAGACCATTTGTTTTCTTCTTATTTTGGCCCTATTTTAGGTCTGTTGTAATCCAATCCGATCCTGTACCAGTGTATTACAGACACAGAAAACAGATGCATCTGTCCATGTTCTCAGTTTCTGTTGGCTTCCCCTTTGCTCTTAGTTTATACACTCTGTATCTTGGTTATTTCAGATGGCTGTTGTTGATTCCACTTTGGCCAGAGTAAATCCTATCCCTTCTGTATCGCTTTCCCTGCCTCAAAGCATTTTTAGTGTTTATTAAATGTTTCCCCCCTCACTCGAGCTAACACTTGGTTTGGAGTTACGCTGATGAATACCATGCTGGGCACCTGGTTTAGCAGGACTGGGCTGTCATATGACAAAGCCAGAGAGCCATAAAGTGCTTTCTCCCATTTTTTGTCTCAAGTGGAAATGGATACTGTTCCAGTACACTGCTGGCAGTATTATCCCTCAGCCTGTTTACTCTCCTGTTCTTTCTCTTGTACAGATTTGCTGTCCTCTAGCCTTCATGCTTGGCTCCCTGCTAGACACTGAAAGAGGTGTAGCACATATACCTGGAGACACAGATTATGTTCTGGTGTATTTCATTTATGCAGAACTGCCGCTGGGAAATGTGGCACCAAGATTAGATGCATTTGATACTCAAAATGAATGTAGATGAGCAGCACTAAGGGGTCAGTTTAAATGCAATAATGACAGGTTCTTATATGAATTCAGCATTAGTCAAGACTCCTCCTGATGAAGGGGATGACAGGCATCTCCAAAGAAGAAAGGCTGCAGTAAGGAATGGAACAGATCTTGGTGGAGTTTCCCACTTTCGGTTCTGGGAAGCACAGATTTTTATCAGGGACGCAAAAACTGGAATGAAACCTATCCTGAGGGATGGTGTTAGATGGAGATGAAGTCAGGTGTTACAAGCACCTCTAAAAATGGCCATCTTCAATATGAATCTATGAATTTAGCAAGCCAGAATGTCTAGATGCATGGCCCACACTACCAGTGTGATGTCACAATTTTATGGAAGGAGAGAAAGGGGGAGAGAGGTGTTTCTTAGGGGCACCCACTTCAAAGAGTCTATGGGAGACCTCTTTGGAAAAGCAGGAATTAATCTATCCAATACAGTCTCATATGGGACTGTTCAGCTCTCTCAAATATCTGACTGCCTGACATCCACGGGGAGGAGAGAGAGAAAGAAAAAAGTTCAGCAAAACAACTTGGCCATAAGGTCTCTATTCGCTCATACCCAAGGCCTCAGCGGTGATGGTGTAGATCCAGCAGTGATGACAAGCTGAGTCATTCTGGAAACTACCAGATCGGCAATAAGCTGTCTGTCTTCTTCCACATGCTCCCCAATCAGGGGCATCGAGCTGTCCATCACCTGCCACAGGAGAGAAAAACAACAGTTAGTAAGGAGGTTTCCTGGTGGCAGATGCGTGTTTCAACTCACCTCTCACACTAACCTGCTTTGTGTCTCCACACCCTTGCCAACACTTCTAGTCACCACTCCCCCATGCTGAAGCATGCTTGACTTTACGAGGTATGGGATTTTGCTTATTGTTTTTTTTTGGAAATGGCATGTATTTCCCCTTACTCCCCATCTTCCTTCCCTTGACAGCTTGGAAGCCAAGCCAAGACTTTGGGTGGCTGGAGGCTTTCTGAATCAACTAAACACAAACTTGATTTTTCACATGTCCTGAGGAGATGCCTCTGATGGATGAGGTCTGTCTGGCATTGTCCCACAGTATTTGGGGGTGACATTGCAGCAGAAAGGGTCACAGGAGAAGGGAAACAACATGTACTGAAGCCTGAGGAGATGAAAGCAACAGAGTCTGAAGGAAACCAGGAAACATTTGGGACTAATCAACACAAAGCACTGCACCCTGAGAGGGAGAATAAACAACACAGGTGAATAGGATGTCACCCAAACAAGAGCACCCAATGCAGGAAAGAAGCCTTATTTTCTGCTTGGCTTCTTGATATTGTTGAGATACAACTGCTTCCCAAGCAATTACTGCAACTGTGCTGGGGAAAGCTGGGAAGCAAGACTGTGGAGGATGGGGGAAGGAGAACTGTCAAAGGGTCTTTGAGGTAAGAAATGGTCTGACAACAATAATAATGAATGCACAGCAGACCCTCAGCTGTATAGCAGCCCTAAACATCATTTTCAACTGTTCATCATAAATCAAGTGCTTTGCAAACATTAGCTAAATCCCACAGGAAGAACTGCACGATGATGAAGTTAAGATTCAGCTGGAGTAAATATAATTGTACCAAAATATCAGGGTTGGAAGAGTTTATTTATTTTGCTTTTATTTTTAAACCAAACATTAAAAACCCTGGAAATGCAGACTTAAAGGTTGCATTGCTCAAGAAAGGCACTGACTCATGCTCAGATAACAATCAGAAGTGCACTCCACCCTGGCAAGGCTGCAGGAGTCCACTCTTGGAGTGAAATGGAAAGTTTTGCCTCCTTTTTTTTAGGCTCTAAGTAAGGGAAATCAGTGAGGTGAGTTCATCGAGTTTGTATTCTAGTCTCTTCTTGCAGATTAACTATTACTTTGGATTAATTTGTATAGGTTTCTCATATGAACACTAGAGAAGCTACCTAGGAAGGTTTAACTGGGGTTTGCATGAAGAGTGAGAAGGTTTTTAGAGCATGGCCTACCTGACCCAGGGGGTGAAAGAAGGAAGTTAAAAAATTAGATGGTAGCGCTCAGCTAAATACACAAAGTGGCTTTTCATTCCACTGTCTGCTTTGCTGTTTCTCTGTAAAAAAAATGAGGCGTGGAAAGGAGATGTTTCCTAGTGGTGTCAGGGAAGGGCCAGTTCCCGCCTGTGTCTCACTAAGCCAGGGGCTCCTGGGGGCCCTCCAGCAGGTTCCTGCGCAGGTTTCCCTCTCCTCCACTCCCACCTTAAAAGCATTCCCATTTCATTTGGCAATTCCAGTTCACCCCTGCAAAGCACCGTGCGAGGGACCTGTCTGACCACTAGATGTTGCCATTTCTCTGCTAACAGCCTGGCCAGCCAAGCCCAGCTCTTGACTCCCTAACCCTCCCAGTGAGTAGCTGGGATACAGCTCTGGTCAAAACACCCCAAAGCCCTCATTTCCCCATCTTAAGGACTGCTTTTCCCTATTTCTGTGGCAGCAGTGGCTGGAGAGGAAGGGAAGATGCTATTTTATGAAACAAAGACACCAGGGGGAATGAACTCTGGAGCAGGTCCCACCTGAACCAGTGAAGGTGCACCAGGGATGAGGGTATCTGCTGAACTGCTGTGTAGTGTCTGGCAGGGGAACGTGAGCTGTGTGAGATTGCAAATATGGCAATGAACAATCACATGCATAAGGGAAGGCCTTTGAAAATACCAGTGATTTCTGTGGGCAAAGTGACGGAGCTGGTTGCCACTGAACTGAAAAGAAGCATGAGATGTCACCTTGTCTGTCCTCCAGGACAGGGGAATTGCTCTGAATCTGGGCAGATACGAATGTTAATGCTGAAATAAATCAAACGGCTGAAAGGAATACGTGAATCACAGACAGATTGCACTCATCTCTTCCTGGGGAGATCACAGGACAGCTGGGCAAGACAAGAAGACATCGGCACATATGGACCCGGCCTTTGTAGCTGCCCAAGGTCAGTGGCTGCTCCTGACACAGCTGCTGTTGCCTGATAAGGTGTATGATGGGAGAGCGGAAAGCGGCCGAGCAGAGAAGAGACTCAGGAAAACCCCGTCCTGCTCCTCCCCCTGTGCCTATCTGACGCTGCGGCCTGAAGGCTGGACTTGTTATTCCATGCTCTGATGTGCAAGAGCCAGGGTGTTAGGTGATTTTTAGGGAAGGAAGGAAGGAAACAGATGATTAGACATATCAAAAGAAATGATACGGCAGCGCTGGAGGGATGGGCAGGGCTTCTTGCAGGGTAGCAAGGAGGATGTCTAGTAATACAGTTTAGCGGTGTGGCAGGTAGGGCTTAGCTGATCCAGGAGAAAGAATAAATCAATGGATCATTTTACTTGCCCTCTACTTGCTCCATATTTGTCAGCATAGCAGAGACATGGAAAAGGTCAGATTACTAAAGAAAAAGGAAGCGAGAAGATTATTAAACCATACACACAGCTGAACTCTTTTGAGAACCTGGCAGCTAACAGTGGTACCGAACTTCCACTATTTTGAGGATCTGGCCTTCTGATCAAATGCTGACTATTCATGCTGGATATCCCCTTAGAGCGACAAAGTTCTTTACAGCAGAGGAAAAAGAAGTACCAGCTTTTACCATTAAATTCGCAGCTGCTTTAATAGGATGAAACTGAAGAAATCTACTGATTTCTTCAAAGTTTTCAATATGAGCCATGAAAATGGTGCTTAAGTGTGCTAGTGCTTTGGAGGGCAGAAACATACTAGATCCTACTGTTTGCCATGGGAAAAGAAAAGAAGATGAAGTTCGACTAACAGCAAATACCATGGGTGCAAGATTACTCTTGTGCTGTGTTGATAACTCATTTGTCTTAATCTGATCCTGTTTGCAACAAACCACTGTGATAAATCTCAATTCATAGAACTGCCCATCACTACCTCTGCAAATCTTTCCTAGAGAACTGCTTTGCACTGTGAAAATTAATTACTGCCTGCAATTGCATTGTGCAAATTCCTTATTTGTTCAGCCCATTTAGGCATGCTTTCTTGTAAAATGTCACAGCACGCTGTTCCTTCTCACCAAGAAAAATACAACTGTCGCACTGTCAAATAACTTTTTTCTCCCACTATCAAAAGAAAAAAGCAAAATAAAGGATCAGTTTCAGGCCAAGAAAAGTACCCCAGGAAGTAGGCTGGAGGCAATTAATTACTTGTCAGCATCTCCCTCAGATCTGCATAAAGTAGAAAAGGTGCCTGTTTGGCTTTGTTCTGCTCTTTGTATTGCACTACTCTACTCCTTTCCCTACAATGTCCATCAGCCTGGCATCTGAATGCCTGCTAAATGTTGGTACATCAGGCCTGCTCAGTCAGGTCCTCCACTGGGATAATTCAGCATGACCCATCTGAAGCTGATGTGTTTCTTCTGATTTGTGTCATATTAGATCAGTTGGTTTTTACCTTGGTTTCAGAGAGAGGAGTATTATTGTGTGCATTTCTCTCTCTGTGTGCAAGCTGATGATGGCTGTTAGCGTATGCATGTGCTTTTCATCCAGTCAGTCACACGCAGGGGCAGATGTGAAAACCCAGAGGTATACCCAGACAAAGGCACATAATTCTTAAGCACAGAATTAGCCATGTGTGCACGTACATAGGCTTAGATGCAAGAATAGATGCCAGGATATGAAATCCACATCTCATGTCTCACCATGTATGGACGCAGTCCAAATGTCCTTACAGTCATCTCTAGCAAGACTGCTTTCTTGCTCTTCCTTTCTCAGCTATGTGTGCATAGAGATAAAAAAGTGCAGGGCAGGGAGACAGTCTGCTCTGGGGGATGCTCCTCTGGGTGCTTATGTGTTGCATACAGGAGCAGACCCATGAGTGGTGGCCCCATCACTTCAGGAAAGACGGAGGCTCATCAGTGTTTTGTTGCTGGCAGCGCACTTATATCACATGGCCTTTGACAGGTCACTGCTCCCCGGAGAGCAGATACATAATGCAGGAATGCGCAGTCGCTGGAGGGCTCATGTGGTTCTCATCAGCATCCCAGCCCTCAGCGGGTGGGACTGCTCTCCCACACATAGCTTTCCAGTGTGTCAGCACCCCTGCATGAAGCCATAGGCTGGCTCTGCTCATCTTCCTCGGACGGCCTGTGTTGGTGGAGTTTACAGCAGGTCAGATGCTGTGCCTTCTTGAGTCACATAGTGACAGAGGCACTTGCTTACTTGCCAGATTTTCTCTCCCCCAGAGCATCTCGAAAGTTTCCACTTTGATTTTCTGGCCAGCTTTTCCTTCTCTGCCCTGTTAGCATGACCTGAGCGTGCTATCCACCCCACTCCCACGTCTGCCTCCTGGCCTGGCAAGGAGCATGTTGAACTTTAGCTCTCAGAGCCACAGTCTGTCCAGCTAAGAGGGCTCTGAACACAAACATTTGTAGTTCACATTGCCCATAGTAACTCCATGGTGCTTTGTCTTGCTGGTCTGTTACTGTAGTGAATGCTGTCCGGGCAAACGATTTTAGAAAATACACTTGTTTTTTAAATTAAATTGTTCCCGCTAATTACGGATATTTTTGCTACACTCTCACCATTTATTTTACTCTTCTAAATTAGATGCAGCTAGGCTTTTTGTTATTGGAGTTCCCTTTAAAGTGATTGCAGAAAGACAGATTCATTCAGAGAGAAACAGAGATTTTTTAATGGACTGAAACACCTGCTGGACCTCTGCATGGATAATGGGGGGAGGGTGACATGGCATCTGGCACCTGCATTCAGGTTGGGCTGAATATAGGCATGTTTGTTCGTGATGTTGTTGATCCCTGCTAGCAGCTGAGAGATGCGCTGGCTTTGCAAGTGCTCAGCCTATGAAGGGTGGTACTGGGGCACTGGAGCACTGAGACACACCAAACTGGATGCTGCCAGCAACACTTGCAGGCTGTTACGTGCTCAATAAGAAGGCAGCTTCACATCTGTCCCATGCTGGTGAGGTTCTACACTGTGGGGATTTATCAGCTGGAAAGCTGAGGTGGCCAAGCAGCCTGTGTCTCTCCATTTCCTTTCACAGTCCACATTGAGAAATGAAGGCAACTTCAACCCTGATGTCTTGCTGCATATTTGCCAGTTTAGCTGGGACTCTAAATCAGTTTCTTGCATATCAGTGGGCCACAGCTTGGAGGAACCAGGTGGGCACCGAGAAACAGTGACTGCTGTACTGTGCCCACAGGGGTAAGCAAGCGCTTTGGTGCACATGGGCTCCAAGGGAGCACGTTTGCAGATACACTTCCCAAAGGAGACTTGCATTCAGGTTTCCCGTGCTCTCACCTCAATGATATAGTCTTTTCCATCTTTGCTGTGGACAGCTTTGACAGCGCAGATGTCAAGACCTCCAAACATTTCCGCGCAGGCGTCCGCCCAGAGTCTGTACCTGCAGAAACCACAGAAGCATGGCCTAGGATTAGCTGCCATTGGGTAGTTCGCCAAACACAGCCACCCGTCCTGCTGCCCATAAGAGCACAAAGAGATTCAGGAGCCCTGTTGAAACCATATGAAGGCATACTTCATGTGCTTTGCTGGATTATTGCCTTCCTGTCTTGCACAGGAGATGGAACAAAAAAACAAGTATCTTGCCTAAAGCTTCCCTTCATTTCAGACCGTTTCAATCCTGCCCTCAAAGCCACCTTAAAATGTTTCTTTCCCTCCTTGGTGTTTACATCAGATCTCCAGTTGGTTGTCATTTAGCCAAGCTATAAATATTTAGCTCATTTAATCTCCCAGTAGTGTTGGCCCTTAGCGTTTGTATTGGCATTGCCTGAAAGCCCTCCATTATGCAGGCAGCTTTCTCCTGATAAGATGTCCTGCACATTGGGGCTGGAAGGATCAGAGTGAGTGCAGAATTTAGCAAGAAGTAGCCATCCCCTCCCTGATCTGTAACCCAGCAGTTCCACTTTTTACAATTTATGCTTTCAATTTAATCCTTTTACAGCCTCCTGCCTCCCTTCTGCCCCTTGGGTGTTGCTCCTAGCCAGGCGGTCCCATCACAAGGACCAGGCACTGCTTTGTCAGAGGGAGAGCTGCAGGCTGCAGCCCTCTTCTCTAGTCATCCCAGAACACGAACATGAGCTGGTATGAACAAGGGCCAGGCCTGGCTGGTGCCCCCTTAGCTATCCTGGTGTCAAAGCGGGAGAGAGAATGACAAGAGGCGTATTATGGGGGGACCGCATTCCCCCTCTGTGGAAATGAGGAGGGAATGAGGTGGCCTGGTTTTATTTCCTGTGCAGCTGTGCTGCAGTCCCGACCATTTCAATAAAAATAATAATCTCAGAACAGCAGATCTGTAAGCAGGACTATGACAAGATGCGGGGAGGGGAGGAAAGGCCAGCCACAGTCTCGTGAAAACACTGACATTTTGCAGACCCTACAGGGACTGGGAAAAGAGCTGTTCTGGCCAAAGAACGAGTTTATGTCCTTGAAGCCAGCCAGAGTCCCCATAGCTTGACAATATAATGATCAACTTGTGCGAACACAATGCCTGTGGGAAGAAGGAAGAATATGGCTTATATGACTACTGGTGCTCTCTTATCCCTAATGAGGAGACCAAGCACATTCACCCCAGCCCCCCTGAAGAAGACAGCACCTGAGGAGGAGTCAGTAGCATAAAGAGGAGGAGAACTATAGACCCCGTGAGCCAGGCAGGAGGCACTGCCAGCCCCTCTCCTGCACTGCTGTGGTCACACACCCAGGGGCACCATCATGGGAACCACCTCTTCGCCTGAGGGACATCTCTAGATGTCCAGGTTCAGCAGCCAGGCTCAGGGAATTGTTGCCCAGGCCAGCGCCCCCACTAGCCACGTCTTCAGCATTGCTGGCCCAGGTGAGCACTGGGAGGCATCAGGGCTGCTGGGGTGGGTTGCATTTGGGTAGCATTTGTAGAGGATTTACTGACATTTTGCCTGGACATGTCAATCCTTTGGGCTAATGTTCAGTACAGTGAGTACTTCAGGTTGCTCCTACTCAGCAGAGCATTTTAGCACACTCCTGCCTTGTTGCACGCACTGATGACTTCACAGATTTCAATGGGATTTGTTGCATTTATGGCTGGATAAGGCTAGAGTGGTGAGTTGTGGTACTACACCTATAAAATGAACCTTCAAAATGTAGCATGGCAGGCTGGCAGGAATTTGGGTTTTAGTCCTACAACACTGCCATGAGGGAATGTCTACGCTTTCTATCTCTAGCTTTAGCTGTGCTATAAGTAGCCAGGATGCACAATAATGTCCAGTTCCCACAGTCCTATTAGGGTCTTGCAGAGTCACCTTCAGCATCTGATTTGGGGCTTTGCTAGGCTTCCCTGTTTCACAGAACTAAAGGTGCAGAAGGGACCTTAGATGATCACCTGCACAACTCTTGTACCCCAAAGAGGAGACATTTCTTTAATCTGGTCTGAAAGAGAAAAGGGATTCCCCGTCTCCTCTAGGCAATCCTTTTCTGTGCTATTCTATCCTTACTGTTAGAAAATATAGGAAATGTTCAAACAAACCTTTCCTGCTATAACTTAAGCCCATTATTTCTTACAGTATTCTACTAGTAATATAAAGAGTGAGTAATGTCCTGTTAGAAGCCTTTTACATATTTGAAGAGCTTGTGCCCTTTAAGCTTTTTTCATCTTTAGGATGAAGTAGCGTTCAGCTTGTGGACAACTTCTAGTTCTGTGACGGTGAACCTCTGCACTGCACGCATAGATTCATTATGCATGAGTCTACACCTCTACTGGATAAATATCAGTGCTAACTGAAAAATGTGTAAAAACTAAGCAATTGTTGCATGCTTTTCTTGTAGGTTTATTTTGTTTTCTCTGAGCATTCCCCTTATTGTCCTTTGGGCTTTCTCCAGCTCCTTGCTCTCTCTCTTCAAAAGTGGTGCCCAAAGCTGGACAGAGTCAGAATTAATCATGATGCTGACAAATTGTAGGTATAATCTGAAAAAATATTACATTCACTAGGGATGAGGGCCTACACATAATCTATGGATTCTATAATTCTACAAATAATGTACTTAAAGAGGATGGAGAACAAGTGACTTCATAGGAGTTCTGCAGAATAGGGTTTGGGAATTACAGCAAAGCGTGTTACCATGAGTCAGCAACATCACGCAGTTGCAGTATTAGCAAATATCTCAGTGATTTGAATATATGGAAGTACCATCTGCAAATTTTCGTCTGTAAGATGCATGAGGCAATTCCTTCTGCTCTGTTCAGCAGTGAGAAGACCTTAGCTAAAACAGCGTCCACTTTTGGGAGACCAATGCGAAAAAGCACTTTCAACACTTCAGCTGACAGATTTTTCCCTCTGTTGAGCAGAAGAAAAACACTTTTCTGTGTCTGCCTCTCATTAGTAATGTACTTAGAATAACTTCTTGTTACTTCTTGTTTTGTGCTGTGACCTTTCTGATTTTATCCCTACATGTTTATGCTTGTGTGCTTGACCTTAGCATGCTGGTCGTGTTTCCTGTGGCTACATTCACTAAAGATCTAATGATCTAGCAATGTTGGTCTCTAGCTGGACTTCCAGTCTGTTCTCCAAAATAGGACAGTTTGCCTTTGTGCTCTTAGTATTTTTTTAAGGAAACACTCAGTCTTTTAAACTTCTTTATCCAGCCTCCCGGGAGACCTCACTAGTTCTCTCAATTAACCAAAGTCTGAAATACAATTCCTCCCTTCTAACCGAAGAATAGCTAATACTGTCTTGAAACCCTGTTCCTTACCTCTCTGTCATTGCAATCTGTTCTAGCATCGCAGAACCTGTGTTTGCCTTCCAGTTTCCAGAGATGGACGTCCTCCTAGGAAAACAAACCAAAAACGTAATCCAAACATGAAATACACTCCTGCCCCATCCCCCCTCATACTGTAGTCCTCATTCTTGACTCAGTGCTTGTACAGGAGGGGATGAGGTGAGGTTCATCCTGACAGAAGCCTTTCCAAATCCTGCCTCAACAACACTCCATACAGGACATGTTGTTCAGACTCTTGAAAACCTGAATGAGGAATTAGGGAAACCTCCAAGGAATCTTGAGCACACATCAAGGTCTGTGAGTACTTTCTTTCTTTATACATCAGGCTCAGGAGAGCTGAAATGTCTATAGGAGATCTGGGATAATCACCCTTGTGTTCTGCAATGGGTAGCATCCTCTGTCCGTGGAAGAGCAACTCTCCAGGCAAAGATCTGCTAAGCAGCTTCACAAATACCAGCTCTGACATTCTGGGTCTCCCTGCCTTTGATTTCAATTTTACTGGTGTCATAGAATATATGATTATACACTCTTTTCACTGATTTTTCATTGACCTGTCCGTGTCTCACCGTGTCTGGACTTGGAGAATTTATAATTGCAAAATTGTTGGATTCTCATTAGCTGCAACTGATGGTTAATTTCCAAAAAAATGTACTGTTGCTGGCAAATCCTGGGTTTCACCATCACCCATCAAGGGGTGAAAATTTTCATTTTCTTGACCTTAGGCACAAGGCAGACCTTGGAGAGCCTGCTGTGACAACACTGTGTATCTGCCTGGCACAGCGTACAAGCCCTTGTGACAACACTGTGCATCTCTCTGACAAGGTACACAACTATGTACAGTGTACATGGGGTGTACAAACTAGGACAAGTCAACAAGCTGACAGGATACATCCAGGGAGCATCTCCGTACTGAAGAAGATTTAGGTAGAGATTTATAAGGAGAGTATGAGGTGTGATCCAACACTTCAACATGAGGTTGCGGGAACCCTCGCTGCCAGTTCTCTCACTTTTTCAACATGATGTGTAAAAGAGACTCTGAACTTGCAAAACTATGTGAAGCAGTGATGTCTTGATGTCCTGCTAGACTATAAACCTGGATCATAATAGTTGACTACCTAAGGTTCCCCTTTACTCTGGTGAGGGACAGCCTGGAGTCTTTTCTCCATTTCTCTTCTAAAGCAGTATGTATAGTTGCTATGAAATTTAAATGGTCTTTGTATCCATATTTAAAGGAGAAGGGAGGGGGGGCAAAAAAGCATGACTACTGTGTCGAATAACTGTGTTTCCATATAGTTGACTCTTGTCCCTTGTTCCCTTCATCCAACATCCCTCTTCCTGTCCGGCTTTCTAAGCAAAAGAATTGATTCCTCCTCAAGCTTTGACTGTTATGAGCCCTTTGATGGCCTATGAGGTCAGTGTTCAACCTTCAGACTCTTTTTCTTTTGACATGGGATTCTTAGGATTACGTTTTTCAGTTCTGCAATGGGAAGATCCACTCTTTATTAAAATTTAGGTTCAGAAAATTGCCCTGCAGTGGCAGATGGCATCCAGAATCCCATTAGTACTGATTAGAACTCCTGGAGTCTGATCAGTGACAAGATGATTGTATATCAGTTTAGGAAATGTACCTGGCATACCAAATGTAAGCAGCTGTGTCGTCCCTAAGAAAGCCAAACCACAGCTATACAGTTTTACAAGGAAATTTGATGTGGGAAAGCTCCCAAAATAAGAACTCTGCTCTAGCCGTTGGGCTGATTGGATTGACTTGTTTATGCCTACCCATCTCCAGCCAATATTGGGCACAAGCTGTATCCTGAACTTTCCTGGAAAAACGTCATTTGAAGCCCTCTGGACCAGTCACCAAATTCCTACACCACAGCCTCTGTCAAGGTCACTCCCTTCCAAACGTGTCTGAGCAGTTCAGGTGTCAAGTGTGCCACCAAATTCTTCTTTTTTCTTTCCCTTTTAGTTTTCAACCTGAACTGGAAAAGGAGACTGAAAACAAAAATATTTCCCCAAGTATGCCCCGCCTCAAACCCCATTTCTCTCAGGGACTGAAAGTCAAAGTGCTTCCAATCATCCTAAACATCAGGGGGGCGGTGTACAGTCAGTATCTTAAAGGAAAGGACCCCATGATTTTAGAGATCATTTGATCAAGCAGATTTGAGACCAAGACACTTTCAGCAGTGCTTAGGACAGTGGATAGACTAGCAGATCTTGGGCAGTTGGTATATTGGGTTTATGTGGCAAGGTTTTGGCAGCAGGGGGGCTACAGGGGTGGCTTCTGTGAGAAGCTGATAGAAGCTTCCCCTATGTCTGATAGAGCCAATGCCAGCCATCTCCAAAACGGACCTGCTGCTGGCCAAGACTGAACCCATCTGCAACAGTGGTGGCATCTCTGTGATAACATATTTAAGAAGGGGAAAAAAAAACTGTGGCAGAACAACAGACAGACAAGAGGAGTGGTAATAGGTGAGAGCAACAGCTCTGCAGACACCAAGGTCAGTGAAGACGGAGGGGGAGGAGGTGCTCCAGGCGCCAGAGCAGAGATTCCCCTGCAGCCCACAGTGAAGACCACAGTGAGGCAGGCTGTTCCCCTGCAGCCCGTGGAGGTTAATGGTGGGACAGATATCCACCTGCAGCCCATGGAGGACCCCACGCTGGAGCAGGTGGATGCTCAAAGGAGGCTGTGATCCCATGGAAAGCCCATGCTAGAGCAGGCTCCTGGCAGGATCTGTGGACCTGTGGAGAGAGGAGTCTGTGCTGGAGCAGGTTTGATGTCAGGACTTGTGACACTGTGGGGGACCCACACTGGAACAGTCTGTTCCTGAAGGACTGCACCCCATGCAAGTGACCCACACTGGAGTGATTTGTGAAGAACTGCAGCCTGTGGGAAGAACTCATGTTGGAGAAGTTCGTGGAGGACTGTCTGCTGTGGGAGGGACCCCATGCTGGAGCAGGGGAAGAGTGTGAGGAGTCCTCCCCCTGAGGAGGAAGGAGCAGCAGAAACAATATGTGATGAACTGTCCACAACCCCCATTCCCTATTACCTGCACTGGTGGTAGAAGGATGAGGTAGAAAAATCGGGAATGAAGTTGAGCCCAGGAAGAAGAGCAGGGGAGGGGGAAGTTTTTTTAAGATTTGGTTTTGTTTCTTATTATCCTACTCTGATTTGATTGGTAATTAATTAAATTTATTTTCCCCAGATTGAGTCTGTTTTGCCTGTGACGGTAATCGCTGAGTGATCTCACTGTCCTTATCTTGACCCACCAGCCTTTTGTCATATTTTCTCTCCCCTGTCCAGCTGATGAGGGGAGTGATAGAGTGGCTTTGGTGGTGACCTGGCATCCAGCCAGGGTCAACCCAGGACAGGGCCAAAACAGTGTACAGTCAGTACCTTAAAGGAAAGGACCCTAGGCTTTTAGGGATCAGTTGATCAAGCAGATCTGTGACTAAGACACCTTCAGCATTGGTTAGGATAAGTGGATCGACTAGCAGATCATGGGCTGTTGGTGTCTTATACTCACCATCTCCAAGCTGGGCCATTTCAGTCTAAAAGTAGCTCTGGTTTAGACACAGTTGATTTTGTATTCCTTGTAGAGCACATTGAACTGCATTTGAGGTGACAAGATCAGAAGTCACACTCATGAGACTAGAAAGGAAAGGATATTACCCTCTTACTAAGAGCTGGTGGCAAGGAATATCCCACCTGTAAAAGTCAGCATCTGATGGCTTCATTCAAAGTGAACATTTCACGAATTTGAACTGGAAACGATCCCTCTCTTTGCTCCCAGTTGTGGTGGGGGTGGAAGCGTAATTTCTGCCCCAATTTCCCCTGCCACATGACCAATATTCATGTTTTCTCTTCACCGGTATTACAATGACAGTCAAATAGATTTGGTGGGATTTTAGGCATATATCACATGCTGCTTATCTGCTGTTTTGAGACTGGCCCAAGGCATGGGCTAAGTAGGTGTTTGTTACTAGTGTAAATCTGGAGTCGCTGCACTGAAGTCAATGGGAAACTGAACTCAAGCCTTGGGTCATGGGCTGGAAGGAAGTGCATTGAACATCTGGGGCGGGGAGGAATGCATGAGTCACCCTCCAGCATCCTCCCTCTGGCAGATGCTTGGTGCAAAGTAAACATATTCTGGAGAATTTTGGTACACGGTCTTTTCTCAGAAGAAAGGGGGCTTTTAAAGTCTATATGTGTGGGTGAAGGTATAAAAAATACTGGGTAGATTCCATGGCTCACAGATCAAAGCAATTCACTTAGTATGATGCTACTGCAGATGCTGTAATTGCCTTTAAGGCTGAGATTTGCTAGCGTGACTACTGATTTTGACTCTTCTGTTTGAGACACCAGTGAGAGCTCTGATATTTTGGGTGCTTTTACCTCTGTCCTTGGACATAGTAGGGACTTATTTATGCCATAGAAATAACCTTCTATTCTGTCTGATGCTGGGACAGAAGGAACAGCCCACGATGTGACTGACTATACTGCTCTCTGAAGCTCACATCCATAAATGGCTCTCTCAATATTAAGTCAACCTTCTGGGTTAGCAAGTCGCTGGGTGAACTTTGCTGTTTGCTTTCTTTGCTAATTAGCTTCATTTCTCATTAAGGTGTTTCCCGTTCATGGCTGTTTTCATGTGAAAACATTTTTCATTTAGCAAACAGTTGTTTGCGCAGCTATATTCCCGAGTGAGATTAGCTCTTAGTGTGACTGCTTTCTTTCCTCAATCATCTGGTGTTATTTCTGAACCCAGTCTGGATGAGTGCGTGGTGAGTGCGAATAATAAACAGGCAGAGGATATGGTCAGGCTAACCGGGCCTTTGTTTCACTTAGAGGCAGGCGGGGAGCTGGCTCTGGAGCCAAGGCTGGGTAGGTTGGCAGGAATAGGGAATTTTAATTGATATTTTAAACCTTCCTTCCTTTGGCCCATTTGAGCCAGACTCCCTGAGATGTTAATGTAATATTAGGCAACTGTGCTATTGTTGACCTGATCAGATTCAAAACAAATTTTCTTTCATTGAGTTCATATGAAGCAGCCCAGAGTCCCACAAGTGCTACCCGTGAAGAATGTGACTCAGTCATTATCTAGTTTACCTAAATACCTCTGTGCTGGAAACCCAACCAGGAATGTTAGGCAGCTATAGCTGAGAAATATGTGATGGCGTACGTTTGGTTATCTTATTTAACTATGTTTCATCAGAACTATGGCCTAGGGGTTTGTAAACATGGACCCAAACCTCACAGTATTGTGGGTGTTAGGTAACATGTGAATTTTTTTTATCTGGTGACCTAAGAACGTACTGCCGGAGCTGTCTACTTGTCCAGAATTTTGTGGCTGGATAAGGAGCTTCTGGAGAAGCTGTGCTATTTGGCTTTTCTCATCTACTTGTTTGCAGTAAGAAGAAACAGGTGTCTTACTGACTCATGTGGTTACAACTTTAATTGAGCTTGAGAACTACTGAAGTTTGGCTGAGCGCTTTTTAAACAAACCGGTGTTGAGGATTGCCTTCATGCCACCTCCCTCACTACTCCACAGGGCAGGGAGGAGCTTTGGGGCACCCACAGAAATGTCTCTCCTTCTCCTTTCCCTCCTTGGTAGGGTTCAAGGAGCACACATGCAAAATGCCCACAGAAACCTTGCGTGCTGGCCAGGCTGAGGCCATTCGTACTCGGTGCTGTCTGCTGCTTGTGTCCTCGTGAGATTGTGGTGTTATGATCTCCAGCTGGGGAGAGGATGGGGTGTTGCTATGTGTTGGACACTGTAGGACTCCATGAGTTGCAGCTGGCTCCATCTTTTTTATTGTTTCTGCCAGGTGGGAAGGAGGTGGGTTCCGTTCCCACTAGAGGGTACTGAGGGGCGGGGATTTTGCTGGGAAAGATGAGCCCTTCGACAACAGCAGGGAGAGGTGGTAGGTGATGGCAGAGCACAGCTGTTATACTGGGAACTAATTGAATCTCAGAAACAGGTAGAGAACATTTACCTTCCAGACACAATGAGCAGACGGTGAGTAATGGAGAAGATGATCGGTGGATGAGGGATCTGGGTTCAGAGGTGGGAGGAGAACAGCAGGGCTATTCTTCAAGGAAATTAAGTCAGCTTCCTACTCCTGCCCAGAGCAGACACCGACTGAATCACATCCACAGCACTGTCTCCCCCCGGTCTCACTCCAGCATAGCCGTGCACTCACATGTAAGCCTTGTAGTTGCTGCCGATTTTCTGGATTCGGATGTCATACTTGGAGTCAATGAACGGCTCGGTGGTGGCATAGGTTTTTGCCATGGCTACTATGCTGGCCATGTCCCGGAAGTCGTGTTGGTTCTCAACTTTGACCTTGATTGCCAAAATGCAGTGAAAAAGTGACAAGAGCAAAAAGAACAGGAATACTCTGTGAGTAGAAGTCATGCCCGCGCCTGAATAGCACAACGTCAGTTAAAACCCACACAGATGGAGCTGAGGACAGAGCAGGGATTGTGTGATTTAGACAGAGGAGCTCCCCAGACCAACCCAACCCAGAACGAATCAACCCCATTCTCCTTCCTCATGCACAAGCCCTCGTAAACCTGGCACCAGGGTGGCAGGGGACCTTTGCCCAGATGGCTCTTGCTAATGCTCATTGCATTTATGATGCTTCAGAAAAACATTTGATCTCTTAAGGGGCATTACTTCATTCGAACATTGAAACTGCTATTTCCCATGTTGGGATGGATGAAAACAGAGTATTTTGGGTGGTCAGGAAATAGAAACCAATGCCAGGAAATCAACAAGAGAGCTGGTTGTCTGCCACCTCTAAGCTTCAGTTCCCTGGCATTTCACATTACACCCCTCCAGACTTTCTTGGAGGAGTGGTGCAGGTCTCCCAGCTGGAAGCAAGTTGTGAAGGAAAAGCGTGTCTCTGGGGGAGCCTGTGATGCTGGGGGAGATTTGTGTGAGTGCGATGCCATGGGCACATGTGTGGCACAGCTGGTTGGGTGTTAGACTTGAGTCGCACTTGGAAATGAGAGGGCAGTGGCCTATGAGCTGGAGTTTTTCTGAGAAGCTGGCTTTTTAATGATTTGTATTCAGTTATGAGAAATGCTCTGTATCTCATAAAAAAAAAAAAAATTGAAGAAAGAAGGACCAAACCAGTAGAAGCTCTAATGATATGACCAAATATCTGCAAAATTTTTTTGATTTGGGAGAGGAAAACTGAACAAGCAGGTAATGAGAACACAGTGGACAACTTCACCTCATTCATACAATCAACCCCGTCCTTCAGTCTATTGGCAAAAACTTGTTTGGTGCACCAGAGAAACCCCATGCAAGTCGTATTCCTTAAGGCCGGACGGATGCAGGAAGGGAGGGTTAATTGTTAGAAAAAAGACCAACACTCTGTGAAAAGGGTAAGCAAGTGACTTTCTTTATATATTACCTACACTTTGTAGTTTGGTAACACTTTGAGACCACAGTTGGGAATTGCAACGCTGCTTTGCTAAGCGTCTGCTCTCTCGTGACAACCGGTTGGTCTCTGCCCTAGAAGAGTTTCCCAGTTGCGTCAGTGCGCGTGTTAAAGGAGGGTGATGCCAGACTATGTGGAGCCGGCTGAAGGAAATGCATGCAATGGTATTTGATGCTTCTTTGCAAAGAACAAACAAGTGGTTTTACATCTCTGCCTTCAACCATGAGAGGGCAGGAGCCATCTTCACTAGAGAACAGAGGACAAGCTTGTTGCTAACCTGTTTTACTCTGTTTAGATGGTTTTGCGTAAGCACCAGCTGTAACATAAGTCAAAGATGCAGCCACATCCTCATGCAGAAAAGCTTTTGAGAACTGGACAGGTTGTGGGGAAGGTGAAAAGTGCAACTAGTTTGACCTGTGACCATTTCTAGATGCCTGAATAAGAGGAAAAAAGATCTGGTCTTTGCTTCTGCTTTTGCTGAATGACAAATACCTCTAGTCCTCCTCCCTTTTGCTGTGGTGAGGGCTGTGCTCTTGCTATTCAGGGACCACTGAGAATAGGAGCAGAGGAAGACGACAATAGTCTGTGGGGTGGGAGTGTAGAAAAGAAAAAAAGGAAATAACAATCACAATGGGGAAATGTAAAAACAACCATTGCACGTCACGCAGGAGGAGCAGCGTTGCTCTGGGCTGCGTTGTTCCCCTCTATGCCCGAGCAGGGCTGCGTGCGGTGCTGGCTGCTCCTGGCGTGGCAGGGAAGGGTGAGGTGGTAGGAAAGCCCCAGAGGCAGTGGGGGAGCGGGAGACGGGAGCACCTCACATGGAGGGAACCCCCAGCCGGGGCATCACATTCTCAAGAAATACCAGGGGGAACAATGCAGGCTGTGTCAGGGCCAGGTATTTTTGTTGCACAGAGAAGGGCTGCGCTGGCTGAATGACATCAAGCAAGGGAGTCCCACCCAGATGAGATGCTCGCGGGAGGGACCACATGGGCAGGCAACGCACGGTGTTACGACATATTCACCCAGACCCTTTTGGCAATGGGAAAAGACAAAAGCCATTATATAATGACCTACTTGGAACAAGGACATTTGTGGGATCTTTAAGTGCTGCGCTTGTGCAACAGATGTCCTTGGGCCCCGGCTGAAACATTTACATTCCCAGCCCAGGATCATTTGTCCCAGAGGCAGAGGAAGGGGTGCTGCTTCCCTCTCCAGACTGGAATTGGACTGTATTGTTATTGCTAGAAAGGAGCTGTATGCTCATCTCGTTAAACGGGATTTTTCCTCAAAACTTCAGTATGCTATGGAAAGGAAGGGTCCGTTTCTTCCTCCTTTCCATCACCCCCTCCCTATGTAGAGAGAAGGAAAGCAGGAGGTGTTTTCTCCATTGAGCCTGAGGATTTTTGGCTGGGTAAATAGCTAAAGAGTGGGGACACTCACCGAGGATGTGAAGACAGACATGAAAAACAAAGACGATGACTCCCGCAGTGCTACACCACTGCACAGTCCTCTGGAAACAGCTCTGCCATCTTCCTTGGCTCGTGCCAGAGCCCTTTCCATGGACTTTTCAGAGAATGCACCTCACAGAGGTCCCCTTTTATGAGATCACGGCCCTTTTTCCCACCAGGCATCAAAATAATCACCACACCAATGCTGAAATCTGAGCCACCATTTGTTAATTGTTAGAGCCGGCCAAATTTGACAAAATAACAGCCGTGTCCTGGGTTAACGCTGGTTTAGTCCAGCATACGGTTATGACTTCATAAACAGGAAGCACTCGAGTTACAGTCAAATTAGATTTATTTTCCTGCCTTATCTATCAAGTCCACCATTTTATTAGCTTTCTACTTTTAAATTTTGTATAATTCATTTCCTCCTGCCTTGTAACCCTTTTACATGTCAATAAAATATCCATTCTCCTAACAGGAGAAAAAACCCCTAGAGATAACCAAAGCCAGGGTGGATGTAGTGTGACGCCAGAGGGCATTATTTAAGAAGGGACTATTAAAAATAATTCTAGAGCAACCAGTTACCAATTTACCTAATAAGGGATACATCTGTCTTCTAAAATGGCAGGTTGGCCAATGCATGAAACTGAGAAAAGAAGTTGGAAAGAGATCAACAGGAAGCCATTTCTCTCTCTCTCTCTTTTGCCCCCTTCTTAGGATAAACGCAATATCCCATTAGCTGCACAGAGAAGTGCAAACAGTCAGTGCAAACACAGCCCCTGCCCTGGCGGCCTGTTTGCTTAGCTGTGCTGGCTGTTTGAGCAGCAATAGGCTCATTCTGGAGCCATCAGCTGCTGTTTGCTGTAGCATTTTAGTGACCTGTTGTGAAGAGTTTGGGCCAGTGTGTTGATAAATGCCTTTTCTGAGTAAGAAAGCTCCCCGGGAGAGTCCCTGCTTCCCTTCTGGCTCTCTTCTGTAACTCAGGCACCGGCCGTGCCCTAGCATGCTCCCTGTTATTGCAGTGGAGAGAGGACTCTGTCTGGACTCCTGGGGACATGTTCACGCAGATGTGACTGTCCCTTTGCCCAGTGGTGGCATCTCAGAGGCTCATACTATGTGACCTGTGGCTGGTGCCTGTTCTCATCCTCAGTCTGCTCAAGAGGCACTGATCTTGCTGCCCTTGGCTGGAGAGCGGTCTGAGGGACAGGTCAGGAGCAAACACTTCTGTCCCATCCCTGCTGTGGACCTTCTTTTGAGGCCTTCCCTTGCAGGGTGGGTCCCGGCATTGTTAGAAACCTACCACAGATATTTCCTGGGCAGTCTGAGACACCCCCGAGATCTGTGTGAGCACAGGTTCCTGCAGTGAGGGACCTGGGGAGAAATTTCTGCTTCCTCCATCTCATAGTTCCCGAATTTACTGCCTCTTGTATATCCCAGATGTTCCTGGACACCAGGCTCCCAGGGCTACAGCGCTCCTCTCTCATCTTTAGCCTAGGCACTGCAAGGTATTGCTTCACAGTCCCCTTTTGCTTTCATTAGTTATGTGGCTACATGAAAAAATAGTCAGTCAGCCAAAGTGGCATAATTATAGTAGCCTGCTAGGGCTGCCCTGGCCTTGCCTCTCTGAGTGTCATCCAGAGTTAAATCTGCCTAACAGGTTGAACCCACACCACTTTGGAGATGGCTTGCAGAAGCAGTTTCTGTGTCCAAACTGGGGTTAGAGGCAGGTTGAGCTGGGAAGTAGGTGTCCAAGGCTGAGCCAGGGCCAGGCTTGGCAATGAGGTGTTTAACTGAGTCTTGGTAGGCTTGAGAAAATGTCTGAGTCTCTTTCTCCAGAGGAACTGGCCTGGCCACACAGAGCTTGTGATTTTTCATTCATCTTGACCTGCGCTTAGCCTTTCTGTAGTGACTTTTCCATTTTGAGACAGCAGATCTTCAGGAATGGCTCTGTAGAGAGTGTTTCCTGAGTCTCTCCTTTCCCCTACCCCAAATTATACTCCCTGTCTCAGAAAATACCTGATCCAACTGACACACATTCAGTTTAGGCCTAACTTTGACTCACCTCAAAATAATAAAGACAAAACAGAGTCTGCATTTCCTTATTATCCTCACACTGATGTTCTCCAGATGTTACACTGCCTTTAGTGCGTTAAACCTTATAATCCGTACTAACTTCCTAATGAAGAGCTTCTCTCAGCCCCAGGCCTTGGCAGCTTTGGTCCCTGGTAGCCTGGGTCACTCACTGTTTTCTGTGCCCAGCAAAAGGTTCCAGACTGGTGTGTAAGAAATGGGAATGCTTTTGCTATTTTCAAGACGGGTGGTACCTCCTCGTTCATGAGTCAATGGGAACGCAGCAATTGGGCTGCTCTGTTGTGAATGTTACATGTCAAGTCATTATTTGTCCTCTGTAAAAGAAAATATTTGTTCCTTGACAAACCAAGGCAGCCCTTTCCCCTTCCTTTCCTCTTTAGCACAGTGGATTTTCAAAGCTCTCACTTTTGGAACATTCTATTTCCAGTCCCAAGAGAGACAAGGTGACGAGCTGTCCTTCCTGATAAAAAGCTTGCAGTATTTTTACATTACAGAGTGTCTCTGTTTAGTTTGTGCTATATTTATACCAGGGGGGAAAAAAAAAGTAGAGAAGTCTTTCCCATCCAGTAAGAGAGAAAATAACTCTGACCACATTATTATGAACAACAAGTTTTTCTTCTACAATGTAATAAATTCATCTGAGCCAGGATTTGTACTAGGGAGGTGTTTTCATAATTATGGGGCAGGAGGGGACAGGAGGCGACTCTTAAACTGGCCTAATAAGAGAGGTCTAAAAATAAAGTAAGTGTAGCAAAATATATATACATTTATTAAATTCATATAAATATATATAAAGCCACATGAACAGATACTGTTTTTCCGCTCTTTGCAGATCTGGCAGTTGTTTCCTTCTCATGATCTGATCAGGAAGAGGTGAAGAGGCTCTTTGAGTGAATTTGCAGCACTGGGCTCTGTTCCTAGGGCACTTTAGGGTCATGTTAGCGCACAAATGGCAGATATTAACACTCAGAGCTTTATTCTTTCCACGGGCTCTGGCATTATGAGATCTGGAGTCAGGAAGAAGTGTTATTCCTTTCTCACTGTAGTGCTCACCCTATGCAACAGAGACCCCCAATCACTTCTGGGATAGTTAGGCTCAAACTGCACTATGCTTGAAAATGCCTTGACCTTTAGGAACTGCTGGGCGAACAACAGTTCAGCTCTGCACAGGGAAGGACATCTTATTTCAGTGTCCATCCATGGCTTCCCTGGAAGAGTCCTTGGGTATTCTTGACCCCATAAGCCTGGGCAACTTAAATACAACATGAGAAAGGTCATTCTCTGCTGACTCCATTGTAAACCATTGTCTAAGCAGTATTTCTACAAATATTCTATCTGTATTGGACCAACAGCACACAGAGCACTTGTTATGATCCTCCAGTGCCAGCGCAATATGAAGTGATTTCAGATTTTGGAAGGAGGATAATGATGGTCATGGGAGGGGCTGAGGGGCATATGTCCTGTTTTTAGATGAGCAGACTGTCTGGGGCCCCTTTGTCTCTCTGGGCAAAGGCTATTCCTGGTATCTCTGTTCAAGTCAACAGAGAGGCTGTTGTTTCTGGATTTCTCAATGGAAATTTCAAAATGCCTTTTATTGCAAATATTTCTTTCTTCATCCCCACCTACACCTTACATGTACGCATCACTTGGCAAAAGCATTTCTATCGCTAGTGGTATACTGCCACCCCTTTTGGTTCTGACCTTGAATGCTGTTCCTCTTCCAAGCTAAAGACAGTCAACAGAGCCTGTGTCTTACAAGTCCTAACATGGTTATTCTTCATTTTAGCTTTAAGGATTCCCTGTTCAACCCTCTGATTGAAAAATGTGGTGAGTGAATTTTGTGAAAATGTGAAAACAAAGGGTATGTGAAAATGAAAGTCTGACTATTATAATTATGACTCTTTCTAGCCATTATTGCAACATAATAAACACTCTGCTACAGTGCCAAGAGCCTTATGAACATGAATTAGCAATAAGTATCAGGTAATCATTATAAACCCTCTGGTCTGTAACACAGAGAGACTGAAGAAGAACTGTGAAATGACACAAGTCTCCCTGCAAGTCAATAGTGGAACTCTTTGGGGAAGAGGCCTTTTCTGTGTCCAGAGTTTTTCTGGCTCCTGGCCACTGCCTCAGGACAAATAAAGAATAACAGTGTCTGGACTTCCCATCTTTGCTCATTCTTTTAAGTCTTGGTGCCTCCCATTACATGTGATTTTATCATTAATAACAAGAAAAATGTAAGTACTTCCTTGACAATTTCTGCTGGTAATGAGATTGTAATCTGAATGCTCACATCCTTTGAAGCACCCATTACAGGTACAAATACATGGCTTGCTATCTTGGCATCGTTTGTTGCAGTAAGTACTATTTTTAATACTTACATGTGTACTTTGGCTAATAGGTTGGTTATTTTATCCTTTGTTTCTTCAGTCACTGCTTTTATACAAAGCATGACCTGATGCAGGTACTTTATTAACATTTATTTACTTGCGCTAATCTAAACCAAAACCAAACCTCTCTCTTTTCATGTTGTGTATATTTTACAGCTAAAGACCTGCTATTTCCTGCTATCATCTCTACTTCTGAAGGCTGATGCAAAGAAATTCTTTAGTTCTCTGTAATCTCCGTATCATCACTGGTTATTGCTTTCAAATTATGATGGTTAAAACCACCATTATGTCTCCTGGAAACTTTCCTCTTCTGAATTACTTAATTGGAGGTTTGATGTTTTTACTTAGAGGTGTTACTTTTCTAGTATACCCCTAGTTCTGCTTATCTGTATTTCTCCTGACATTTTCTGTGGTTTCTGTCAGTTCCACTTGGGCTTGAACCATATTGTCTTAAGAACAACATGAAACAAATTCCTGTTACTTGCCTTTAAACCAACTGACTTGTTCTTTATTTTATTTTCACTTTCTCTTTTCTCTTTTTGCTCTATGAACTGAAATACAGAGGGACTTCAAGAAGACTAATTTAATCAGTCTCAACTTTCCTTCAGGCTGCTTGTGGCTGGAGAAGGGCCCACACTAAAACCATAAGGTCAACAACCCTTCCTTCCTGTACCTTCCCCATCTACAGAAAAGAGCAGTGTTGAAACTCTGCGCCCAAATCCACATCCAGACTTTGCTAGTACTCCCTAATTTCATAATGGACTGAAGTAAACTTGGCCTCAGACAAATTCTTTCTTCTAAGACGCTGGCTGTCGGCCTATCTTCATCGGGAACGACTTCCTACGTACCCGCCTTGTACCACTGTGTACAATTGTGCCTGGAGTTTGAATAGAAGCTCTCTTTCCCTATAACTTGTGACAGCAAAAATCAACATCGTCAAAGAATAAAATGGGAGGGAAAGCGAGAGGTGGAAGGTGTCTGGTGCAGAAGAAAATAGCTAAATATTCTGCTGAGAGTTTTGTCTGGAAGCACTGTAAAGACTGGGGTACTTTTCTCTGATTCTGCCCTCATTTCTGTAGCCACAGAGGGTCCTTTGTGCACAGGAGAGACACAAGAAGCCCTCCCTGCATTACAGGTGAAATTGCAGAGCAGTCAGAGGGATTCAGGATTTCAGGGTTTTAAGGAACTTGAAACCTTTCCTCAGGGAAGAGTTTCTTCCTCCTGGTTTGTCCTGGTTGCATTTTGCTAATGAAATCCTTCCTAGGGATATATTCAGTGGCTCGCTCTACAAGCAACTCTAGGCTTGTCTGCATGTACTCTAATTCAATGACACCTCTGCCTGTTTAACATACGCAGCACCAATATTTTAACAAACATTTCCTGCTTATTTAAATGTTTGTTCTTTGATGCTGAAAGCCAGCTCCACCACTGGCCCAAGGATTTGAACCCACTTCCTCTCCAGCAGCTACCATCCAGACAGGGGAACGTTGCAACCAAAGCAAGAATGATTATGAGAGCTTCCATGTGCAATCCAGGAAGCCAGAAAGGGCTTCTGTTTCCAGAGCGCAAGCAAATAAGCTGTACCAAGTTTAAGTCTGACGTACGTATATATAATTTTCAGGGAAAGTGTGAGGCTGGGAGAAGGTCTGTCTGCTCTAGGGAAGTACTGTGTGACAGGGCTATCAGTTACAAAGTTCATGTTCCACCCATTTGGATGCAGAGATGATACATCAGAATTTCCTACTTCTGAACAAATCAAGTTTTAGGCAGATAGGGGGTGATTTTTAAAAGGTATATGCAAGAAAGGGGAGGCTAAAGTGCAGCAGGAACGTGCTGGCAATGCCTCACTGAAAGGGGAGCCCGGTCACCCCAAGAAACAGGGGCTGCTAATTCACTTGGGGAACAAAGACCCCAGAGAGCCTGGGAAAAACAAACAGGTCCTTCTGGGGAGTGAACTGTTTTTCAGGATTCCTTGGCAGGCAACCAGCCACTCTGCTTTGTAAGGTCTTGTTCTTCCTTGCAAGGAGGAAAAAAATAACTGAAGGGCTCCCGTTTTATTGAATAAGGTCATCATAATGCACTCAAAAAGACCAGTGCCACTGGTCCTCATTGTGAGAGCTGCGGGGTGTAGCTGCACATTACAGGTGCTTGAATAAACAACATTACCACTTTCAGGAGAGGAGAAAATATATAAAAGACGAGCCTAATGACTTCAGCACAGCCAGCTTTTCCCCCACTCTTCACAACCCCCCTTCCTGCATCCCAGACAGCCTCCAACCCAATACCGCTGCCTGTCTCCGAGTGCGTGACAGTGGAAAAAGGCCTTTTCTCCCACAGGAACAGCCAGTGCAACCCAGATAGGCTGTGGGGAGGTTTAACCCCTTCTCTGGCTGTCCACACGCCATGCACAATCACAGGAATTCTGTGCCACAAATATATCTGTTTCCTGAGCTGTACGTATTTTTTCTTTTACTTACCTTCCCCATTCCAGCATGAGCGTGTCCTAGCTTGACCACTACGGGGAAACTCGGAGTTGTGTGCTGAAAGACATAAGAAGGAGCTCCTCATTAGTTTTTTATTTCCAGCCATTGTATTTGAAATAGTTTACTTTTATTTAGTAGCTTTTATCCCCTTCCTGGATGCTGATAGAAGGATAAAAAAGTCAATTAAAGATTGTCCAGGTGGTGGTACAATAAGCAAATAGCTCTTCACTGGGACCCATATGATCAGAAATGGAGGCCAGGCAGAATTCCTCTGATCTGACACACTTTTGCTGCCTGATAGCAGTAACCTGTAAAACCTTCTTATTTTTTCCTGTTGCTTTTCCCACCCTGTACGTATGGATGTGTGTATGCTCATACACATGTAAAAAAAGCTGCACCTGCAGGCTTGAGTAAGTGAAGACTTTCAGATGCTGAAAACATCTGAATTGTGAGAAAGACAAGGGTTGTTTGTTTTTCTCCACGTAGACTGCTTTGGCATTTAAAGTGAGCATGAGCAGTTCTTCAGCAGCTCCCATTCCCCTCCCGTCAGCAGTGACGGGGGCAAGGAGAGAGGGAACAGGGGCCAAAGCTTGTCCAACTCACAAAGTCCATCTATTCATAAAGCCTCTTCCTCTCTTCTCTAACCTCAGGGGCGGGTATAGAGAATAAAAGAAAACAAAGAAGGGCTGGAATCAGCAATAAAAATAGAAAAAAATTATATCATGTCTTCTCCCTGGCTTGCATGGTGTTTACATTGGGCAGGGTCCTGCCATCCAGGCCATGCAGGTGCATCTTAGTGAACACATGGGATTTTACTTGGAGAACTGCAACTATCCTCTCTGCCTTCTATTCCCCAGTTTCATGCTCATGCAAGGATTCACGTGGAGTGATTGGCTGAGAGCTGGGTGGCTGGACTGGTAGGAAGTGCATGCCCCAGGAGTAACGAGGATATATACACCACACCTCCCCTGCTACCGGTTGTTCCATTTCTACACCTCTGCTTGACATCCCTGTGGTCGTCATCTTGTCCCGTGTGCCTGCTTCTTGTGGTCTAAATGCTATCCCTTTAGTATATAACCTGTTATTTTTTATTGCATATTTCATTTTCTTTAATGGGAATTCTTTTAAAAGACCCTTTTGTCTTTACCTAAATGCCTGAAGCGATGAGCTCTATTCATGAAGCAGTTAACCTGGAGATCTGGCAATGGGAAGGAGTTGAATTTTGACAGATGAATGGCTCTCCTATTTATTTAAGTTTGAGAATAGATAAACAAATTGTTCTTGTGCTAATTACCAATTGTCTGTATGGACAGGCAGGCGCTACGCCCTAAAGATAGAATGGTGCTGCAGTCTCCATCTGCGGCAGCTTGCTATAAATAACAAAATTAGTAATGAACGCTGATACGTTTTGCTATTCGGCTGCTTATGTAAAGAAGTGTCACAGGAGAGGGGAACAGTGAGTGCACCGTGTTCTCAAACAACTTGTGTCTCTTGCGAGGACCTTCTTCAGACAGAAAGCTGAGGGGTCCTCTTCGGGCCACAGAAGGGCACACGGATGCGATAAATCAGTCCTGGCACAGGCAGGGACCAGCACCCACCGTTTCAGAAGAAGAGGCAAGAGGCTGTGATAGGTGGCCATCCTGAAGCCCCACTGTAAAGCATATGGCCGGGCACATGAGTTTGTGCTCTGTTTCCTCTTCACCTCTCTAATTCATTGTAAGAGCCTGAAACTTAATTTGCTGCTGGCATAAATGAATCAAATGGAGGACTGCACCTGAGGCTTACTGGAGACAGGGCTACGGATGGACCCTGCCAGGCCCTAAATGCTGGAAGATGAAAGGTAACCTAGTAGTTAGGGCACCCACCTGCCCAGGCTCTGGGAGACCTGGCTCTCTTCCCAGCACTGTCATCCATGCCCCACGCACACCATCTGAGCGAAAGCGCCTGCAAGCCCCGGCCTCTGTTCCCTGTTTGTGAGCAGAGACGGCAGCTGCTCCCACCGCACGGGAAGAGCAAGCTGCATGCTGCCAGCCGGCCTGATACCCTGGCAAGGAGGCCAAAGAAGTGTGCGGGACAGATAACGTTATATCACCAGCTCAAAGCGGCCAGAGGCAGGAAGCCGTGCCTCTGCTGCCCTGTTTGTGTATCCTACCTGTGGGTTGTGCTGAGGGAGCCTGGCTCGAGCATGGGGCCCGGGAGTGGGAAGCATCTGTTTTCCTGTGTACATGCAAAGAAAGTTTGGGATCCAATAAACAGCCCAAGTTTACTGCTGGCCTGGAAGACACCACCGGCAATGACAGCGCTCTGCTCAAACCTCTCCCTTTCTCTTTGCTTCTTGGAAACATGAGCTCAGCTTTCTCGGTAAGGCTTGGCCTCATCCCACGTAGGGGTGACCAGCTGGTGCCAGAGCACCCTGGAGTCACAAGCCACTTGGGCTGGCCATAGTGCCTGGGCATGGGGGCAAAACACAGATCCAGACTCTGAATGTGCAGTTTGCCAGCAGTCTGCTTCTGCCACTGAAACTCCACCAAATTTGCACCTACGTGAACCTGCCTTATGAAGGAACCAATGAGAGAGAGCAGCATGTACCCTTAGCTGCATTTTATAATGGGTTTATCTAGTGACAGCGGACTGCTGTAACTGTGCTGAAGTTCAGTGGAATCAAAAGCTCTCAATAGCCCACAGGACTGAAGCAACCAAAGTCCACAACCACCCAATAATGGAGATAGGAAGCCCTTGCTGAAGTGGTGGAAGCTGGCTGAAGTCCAGCACAGTCAAGGGAGATATTGCCGCCTTCCACCCCCTTATGGGGACTCGAGTCCCATTTCTGTTGCTAATAAGGTGGCCAGCCAGCATACTTGGCAAGTGCCCAGATGGATAGGGAAGCCGAAAGAAGGGAGAATGTACTATACACGCCACTATGAGGCAATTCACACACATATGTGGTGAGAAGCTCTGGGAGTGACCACAGCCACCACAAGGGCAGACCCTTGAGATGAGTATTTACACATACTTCGTCATAGATTTCCTGGGAAAGAACATGCTTACAATCAAAGGACAGCACCAGAGTTTAATGAGAAAAGCATGTTTTTACTGAAATCATGCAAAGAAATATGTCTGTGTCTTCTATGTGTTTGTTTATGTGTTGTAAGGGCTCCTTTTTCTTGGAAAAATGGAGACAAACACTTTGATGCTTTTAAAATGTGCACGAACTGTTGACAGGGCTGGTATAGATGATGTCTGCGGGTTTTGGGATGGGACTGTAGCACCGCCGCTAGCTCAGCGATCAGATGCAGGGTGTTAGTTTATATGCAGAATTCAACCCTTTGAAATAAAATCCTATAAATGTATGCCCAGATGTTGTCACACAAAAGCCATGAGGTAGCAAGGTTTGCATACATGTCTAGCACTTAGTGTATGAAGATGCTTGTTTAGAGTATAGCAGGAGTTTGGATCCTGAATTAGGAAGTCCGCGAAGCCACCTTTAGTAGGAGAGAAGGGAGACTCATGAAGTTATTTCCAATTTACAACACTGGTGGCCCAAAGTATATAATTTTAGCCCCTCATTTTAAGGGCCCTCCTCTGTGTGTAGTGTCACTGTAAAGATCACTTTGCAGTTAATCAGTATTTTGGCGCTGATGTGTAAAAGTGAGTGCCGGTATGCATACATTAGCCTCTATTTGAAAACACACGGCTGTAAACTATGACACTTTCCCCTTTACCCTCTGCCCCTCCTGTCCAGCAAATAATGAGGTTTTCAATACTTCTTGTAAATATATGAATATTTTCTGTGTTTACTGCTGATGGAGTAGTAGAACAGAGTTGGATATAAATTGATCTGAAGGGAGGAATCTTAGATGAAACCTGATCTATCCCATAAATACTTTCCACTCCCTTGTTTCACTGAGGCCCTCAGGAAAGATGCTGATCTTAGGTCTGTGACTTTGCGTACTGCCTGTAGTCCATAAACAATGCAGAATGTCTCTTTTGATTTCCTTCTGCCGTGTTTAGTTTTGTGCATTAGTTCATATTATCCATCTCACATGATGCACTTCCAATTTCCAGTATTATTCTTTCTTCTGCAAAGCCTTTCCAGTCGATGCTAAAATGAATAGTCCAGGGTGCAATGACATCATGGATAATATTAGGAAGGGTCTGGGGAGACGGGATATGAAGACATTAAAACTTTGGTCTCTTCGCACCAGTATTGTATTACCATAGCGTCTAGTGTTTCCAATCAGGCCAGAAGCCCCCAAAGCACGACGTACTGTAATTTTTGCTTCGCCCTTCTCCCAAAAGTAATACTGTGAATTTTTCAAGCTTTTCTACTCTAAACCTGACTTTTCTGTTTATTTAGCTGCCTTTACTTGTATGATGACAAGGTTTGTTCTGGGTGGGTACCTAATGGGTTATGGGAAGGTTTTTCATGCACTTGAGAGCTAAATGTTGAAAGTAATGTGTGTGGCACTTCCCTGGTGTAATTAAGTTGGAGGAGCAGTGAATATATATGATTTCCTGTAAAAGCGAGCAAGCTGATTCAAACCTACAGGAAAGGAATGATGTCATGACACGATGTCATTGTGTTTATGGAACTATCTTACTGAAAATCTGAGCTGAAGATCAGCGCTAGTTGCATGCCATCCTTGCCAGGCATGGCAAAGTCAGGGCTGTATAGTGAAACACGGAGGAGAAGCAGTAGTGCTCCTTATTGTTCACTTACTTGCTTACGAGTCAATGTAATCACCAACCGCACGCAGAAAGGCTCACTCAGTGGATTAATACTGTGGCCCCATGGAGATTTGTGGTGGCCAAGGACAATGACAGACAAGTCCTTCCTCTCTGCTGTTTACCAGATCAGAAATAGTGTCACAAGCAACGATGGGAGAACATGTTGAACAATAAGAGTTGCCAGCATTAACATCTGTGCTGTATTAAAGACATGTGATATGGATTCCTTTAAAACACACACGTGTGTATTCATTACTGTATTATAACTATAGCACAACAAAGAAAAAATTATTAGCTGGGGCAAGAGGGCCTATGCTTCCAAGCCAGCTGAAGCAAATTGTTAGGAGGAGTGGGTACCCTCAAGGGTCTCCGAAGAAAGGAGGAGATGGGGATTATGAAGAGAAAAGTGACAGGAGGAGTTCAATAACAGCTGGATGAAGACAGCATTGCCCAAGGTAGGAGCTGGAGCAGTATGGTGACTGACAGATGGGATGGCACCTGCAATACAACAGCGCTCCTTCTAGCAAAAGAGGAGACAGCATATCATTTTAGGATGGGTTTAAGTTTTACAGAGCTTTACTGAGCTGGGGTGATGAAATCAGTGATGTGGGTGAGGCGTATGATTTAATCCATGGTAGTTTTAGTAGTCTGTAACGGAGACTTATAAAATCCAATGGGCATAAACTAACACACTCGATGCAAAGCACTGTCAGGGCAGAGACCAAAGTTTTAGCAAGCAAGGAAGTTTTGGAGGTGGCATAAGGAAGGGGTAAGAATAAGGCTGCTGATTACAAGGTTTTGGGGAGGAAAAAAATTCAATAATTTGAAGGGGACCTCACTGCTGCAGGCCTGGATGTCTGTGAGAACAATGGGAGGACCAGGAATGAGTGCAAAGCAAAGGGCTGGTTTTAAGATGCTTCAGATGGATGGACTTTTCATTTCATTTAGCACTGGAGCGGACACCTCCAGCTTCAGATAGGAATGAATATCGTAAGTAACTAGTTGGAGATACAGCATAAACTAATTTGTGCTACTAACTGAAGTCAGCAATGCCTTAGGGCATGAACATCCTTCAGGGTGGTAAAAAAATTATCCTTTGATTGTATCACTGCTTTTATAAAGTGCAACACACACACACAAGAAAAATTAAGCCCCACAGCAACATGACTTAGTCCCCACATCCTCGAGTAAACAAACCACAAACCAATGTTTCAGGGCTCCTCACACTTGCTGCGGTTAGAACTTTTCACGAAGGCAAGTGGAAAGGGTTAAGCGTGAAACGGAACTTTTTATCATTAATTCCACCTCTAATGTTTCTTAACTTCTCCTTTATTTGAGACAGGATGCTTTTGGTTCCCAGTGGTCCCCCTCAGCATTTGGAAGATAAGAGTGTGAGCATTTGATATTATTCTCATTCCCTTGGAGCTTCAATGTGAGAATCATATGAACATATCCAGAGAAGCAGATGCTCAACAAAAAAATAATGTAGTGTGTGTGTGTATGCACGTCTGCGTGCTTGTATTCACACACATATCTAGCAGTCCTGGTCAATAAATCCCCATTACCACATCTTAAAATACAGACAACTTTTTAAAGATTGTTATGAGTACATAGAAAAGTTAAATTTCTTAATGCGTGGTGTTTGCTTAGCCGGTATTTTGCCGTGTTGCTTTTAGGGAAGCCTCTTGTCTTTGCACGCTGGGAGAATGGATACATTCCTCTAACTCCTGATGTTGAAAAACTATTTAAATATTTTTTGCAGGATGCAGTGGAAAAGAAGAAGAAACCCTTGAGTTTCCTCTCCCCGCTGACCTGAATTGGGTACCTTTTGCTGTGTTTTCCTCTAATAAGAAAATTCTGTTCCCCATGTAAACACATTGCAGAGGGAGAGATGGTGAACACCAGTTATTGACAGGGTGGTGAGCTCCCTAGGAATTTTCTTTTGATGGGTTACCTTTGGATAAACTGTAGTACCGAAGTTGCGGTAGAAGATAAAGGAAGGAGACGGAGGGGGAAAAAATGCTCTATGAAGTTCTGCTGGCATCTTCAAAGCCATTTTTCTAAGGTTCACAAGACACTGGCCAACAAAGCTCTCTCTTTACTCTCTTTACTATACTTTTGGGCAAACTATGAATTATCACTGATTTCCAAATGAGCAGCATGGGGTTTCTTTGGAGAGAACAAAACTTCCCTGAATTTCACAGTGGAAAACAACCTTCAGCCATGGGCACCGCAGGAGTAATTAGGTCTCACTGAAGCCAATCATTCCCCTGTTAGTGCTGGTCTCTAACCTCACCAGGCCATCGGCCACAGGTGCTTTTCTGTCTCCAAAGGGTAAAGTGAATACGGTGGTCACCCCAGCTCTTACACAAAGTGAAGCCACGTGCCCTGACAGGGCAAAGCCCGAGAGAATCACACACGACTCCAAGGGCTTGGTTGTGATTTCACAACCTTCTGTAGCACATTTGAGAGTGATGCATTTATGCCAGCATGAAATGAGAAGTGGGCCCGGGGCTTATTAGTACATTCAGTGAGAAATACTCTGCCTGACACAGAAATGGCTCTGATGTTTTATTGTAAGTTTCATGCTGTTGTAACTCTGCCAATGACCCTGTGAGGCCTTGGCTGACACTGCCATGTCAGATGCTGGCAAGAAGAGGGCCACAAGCAATGAGCCATGGATGCTGCCTGGTACAGGGAACGGGATACTGTGGTCCACTGGAACATCTGAAATAGCCTCTGGGCTCCTGAAAGCTGCTGGGCAATGGATCACCGCCTCCTTCCATCTTGCCATTCTTCAGCACTCAGAGTTATAGAAATCACAGCACAGAGAACCAGGCAGTCACAGTTGGAATTAAAAAAAAAAATCCCTGTTTTACTTTTATACTTTTAAAAAAGTACAGCTAGTAATCTTGATTAATGCTTGAGAGCATAAGGGGCTTTGGACATAAAGAAGGAGCATGGAAAGTGTCACTCTGCCACTGGCATCTCAAGCTACATCTATACTACTAACTAAAGCAATGACATAGCAAGGACCATGGTCCTGAGTTGCCCGTACTGCTAAATTGTTAGACTGATCTCTGGCATGTTCTGGCTCAAGCCAAATAGCATTCCCCCAAATAATTCCCAAGCACAACACGGAAACCAGCATAAGTCTGCAGCCATACCCCATAGGACACTTCAGAGGCTAAGAGAGTTCGACAGCATGGCTAGGGCTGGACCATGCTAGAGTTGCCAGAGAATGGACCTGGCACGGTATGGTTTGCTACTGTTAATGTAGCCCCAGTCTGTTTCACAAGGTTGAGCAGGAGAGTAGTTTTTATCTCGCATTATGCCCTATCTTTGTATGCTGTCACATCAGTGTTTTGTTTCGGTTGTACAGACAAATGGTCTATCACATGCGGCCATATGTCATACCATTCCCATACGATAATTTCCACTGACTACATTTTTTCAGGCCAAATTCATAGTGGGTGCATTTTTCACCTAAAGCTACAGATATTTACACCACGTTTCTTTTGTCCACTGACCTGGAAAGTCAGGTATTACCTCACATGAGAAATGTTTATGCTACGGGCCTGGTTTGTCCTATTTTACAGCCAGATCTTAGTTTAAGCATTTTAAGCCCTTAGGCTCGTGCAGGAATTCAAATACTTCACTAATGTGGCCTGGCAGTGAGATACACATCCCCTACTTTTTGTGGTCACTCCAGCTCTCAGGGACATAAATGTGGGGAGTGTTTTGAAAGCCCTATGCCATGGACATACCTCCTCCATGGGCTGCACATGGAGCTGAAGAGTGGCAGCAGCTCTTCTGAACCCTGAAGTTGTTGTGGCATCTTTCGTAGGCACCTACAGTAGGTGGGGGCCACGTATGAGCCTTGTTCTTCCTATCACCTTGTTCTTGTGCTTCACAGTCTCAAGTTACTTTCTCTAGATAAAAATCTCGTATGTTTATCCAGACTAATTTTTGCCTCATGTCAGAGACACCGAGGACATGAAAGGCAGCCATTGTATCCTATGATTGAATTAGTTTTGTGTCTCTTGAGCTTTCTTAGGAACTTGCAAATTACATGTTTTTTGTAGGAGCCAAAAACCGTAGGAAGGGCTCTATTTCACCATCTCTCTAAATTCAGCCATTGCTTGGGGAAGAAAATAAGATTCCAAACTGCAAACTTCATATTTTCAAAGCTGAAAGTCTCATGTTCCAGTGATTCTGTGAATGAGTACTAATTAACTTTTTCTTTTTTTTTTTTTTTTAAATCCAAAAGGGAAATTAAAAGCTTCCAAAAGTGTAAAAGAGAAGTTTTTCTGACATGCATTTTATTTCTGCGCGTTTCATTCATGAGGCCTTTTGAGATTTTGACTTTGGGTTAGGGGAAAAATATCTGAAATCTTGAAACCTCTCAAGAGCCCAGAAAACCTTTTCCTACCTGGGCTTTAAGGGCATGAGCCAACAATGGCACCACAAGGGTATTTGTCTCCCCCTTGTGGTTAATTCCATGAGATAAGATACAATCCTGCACCACCTGTTTGCTAAAGCAGAGCTTTCAATGAAGTGGAAAAAACGTATTCGGTGTGTGTCCTGTGTGACTAGTCTATATGCAAACTTTGTCTGTGACCTCAGGGCTGAGGGACAACTGACTTTGCCGTTAGGAGTCAAAAAACGGTAGATGAGTGGAGCAGGCTCCGCACAGGACATAGGCAGAGTTATTTTCAGCTGGGCCTGGCTTCTGTTTACATCCTTCCCAGCTGTAACGAGAAAGGAGCTACTTGAAGTGAACGCATTCAGAGGAAGACAGAAGAAACCACTGTGTGGAGCAGCCTTTTTCATCTCGCCACCACCACCTCGGTCAGAGGCATTTTTCCCCGGCTGAGCACACACATTGATGTACCGCAGGCTGCAGCGGCCAGGAATGGCAAGCAGCAGGAAGCAGAGAAATTCCTTTCGGAGTAACACATAGACTCTCTTCTTTAGCTTGGGCAAGCCTGGAGCGGCGAAGGATGCTGTGGTCTCTGTGAGCCCACTCCTTCTGTTTTGTCTAGAGAGAAAGGGTTCGCCGTTTACTGGAAAAAGAGGTGGAGACCCGAGCTGATTTAATCTGTGAGGCAATATCTCCACTTCTCTGGGATAAATGAGACAAATGTGAGTGAGCTGGTCCACGCCCAGTACAGGAAGGTATTTGTTTCTTTCCCAGGCACATTACTGAGGCTGTCATGCGATCCAGGTAGGATTTTGGAATATGGGCAGAAGCCAGCTTGGAAGTAAATGGGCATGTGCCTGAAGGAAGGGCATTGGGCTCACCGGGGGAGTTCATGCCTGGCACTCTGGCTGGAGGCAGTGCCAGGCACAGGGCATGAGGCAAGAGGAGCAGAGGCACCGCTCACCTACACTACCTGTTGTCACCGAACGCACTGTCCTTCCATCACCACACGAGCATTGTGCTCACTCACAGGTGAAGTCTGAAGCTAGTCTAGAAAGACCGGAAACTTGTTCCCTTACTACAGTTCTACCTATTTTCTTCCCATCAAACTTCATGCCATTAAATTATTTTCCAAAACTGGTTGCTGAAGTCTTTTAGCGTGGTCCTGGCTTTATTTCTCATGGAGGTAGCGCCGTCACCTCAGAAATGCAGCAGATGAGCTTCTCTGCTGAGCTTCTGTGCTGTGCAAAGAGTTGCTATCAATATACATGGACCAAACTTCAGGGGAGTGGGAGCTCCTTTTAAACAACAACAACAAAAAATCTTTGCATGGACAAAGAAAAAATGTTTGCTCTCTCAAAGAAGCTAAATCATACCTCAATCTGTTTAGGACTACTCAAAACCCGTAAGATTAAACTTCGTCTCAAGTGGGAGAAGCCAACTGGACTTTTCACTTTTTCTTGGTTTTGTTTCTTAAACTCTGAAATCAAAGAGAGTTTTGTATATGCCTATCCTTGCAGGCTTCTCAACTGACTTTTTTTCACCCATCAGTTGTGGGTGGGACAATGAAGAAAATGTTTGAAACTTCCCGTGCAAAGGTGGCTCAGCTAATCCCATGCGCAGAGAGTAGCAAGTGTCCAGGCTGTGTGCTGTGCACTTTTGGACTTCAGTAGCGAGACTCTGATACTGGACCTTGAGGACAGAGTACTATTTCATATGCATTTTGCAGACAGCCCTAATTAGCTAAATTAGTTTGTCTGCATCATAAATGTAAAGCAGCGCACACTAGATTTGTCTCTAATTGTGGCATTGCTGTGGTGATGGGTTGCAGACTTTTTTTTTTTTTTTAACTTTCTCATTAGTGCTTAGCTTTAGGCATTTGTGAGAAACCACAGCCTCCAAAAGCTCCCACTCCTGTCCTCTTAATTTTGACTCACAAGGTTTTAATGGATGAACAGAAAGCAAAGAAAGCCTTTGGTTCTCATACCATTCAGCAAACCTCCGGCTGGCACTGGCATTGTTTGGGAACCCTTGTGGGGATGAAAGCAAACTCTGTACAGATGTGGCCTCTTCTGAGACCGCTCTTTGAGGCCTGTTGATTCTCAGAACAAAAAGCACGTGAGGAGGGTGACTGGCAGGGGATTTCCATGGAGCGCTCTAAGTGAAGTTATTTTAAACTGATCCTGCACCACACAGGGCTAGCGATAGTCCTTGGTGAGAGGGCTTCCCAAAATCACGAACGCTGCTGTGACCCTTTGTACACAGTGAATTTTTCCATAACCTCAGTGGGACCGGAGCTGGCGCATCCGCTCCACACAGTGTGACACTGCACGGAGATCCTCTGGGCTGATAGGCTCATGAAGCACATCATGATGCAGGCTCACTGGTTCGGAGCTGGGAAAAGTAGCAAATGGAGCTGGATGAATGTGGCAAAAAAGCCTTATCTAGATGGCTTATGCAGAGATACCTCGGGTTTTTCTGTTCCCAGACCTTTCTAGGGTGGCAGAGGTGGGGTTAGCATACATGGATCTAGTCGCTGTGTATTTTTGGACCTTGGTCTCCACCTGTGAGAAGTTAATGGGGTGAAGCCATTTGGTTGGGTATCTCTGTGCCTGCCAGGAAGACATGCTCACGGACCACTTATGACAAATCCTGTCCTTTCCTCCTAAACCCTCACGTAGGGAGTTTATGAGGCATGATGTGTGAACCCTGGCCCATGAAAGGATTAACCAGCTCTCAGAAACTGGGAGTGGTAAATGGGGTCCCTCCTCAAACAAATCCCACTATGAGTACGACTGCTGATTAAATTGAGGCTTTGGACGGTAAAACTGTAACCGAGGCAGGAAATTTGATTACATCCATCAATCCAGCTGTCTGACTTCATGTGGCTAATGCTATCCTGAGCTCATCACTATGGCAGCATGGCATCTCACACGTAAAGACTGAAGCCCTGGCCGCGCTGAAGGCAATGAGAGTTAGACCATTCATTTTGACGAGGCTATGGTTTCTTTTGCAATGTCCGGTAAAGAATGGTTATCTCAAATTCCTCTCCCACCCTGAGGCATTTTCACTCATTTATTGCTTGATGATGCAACTTTTAAGCAATCCTGTGAAGATGGCCTTTCGTGCCTGAAATTGAGGTCGACCGAGAGTAGGAGGGCAGCCGAGGGGCTGTGGTCTGTCACTCAGCTTATGACACAAGGTCCCAGGGGGATGTGGACGAAAGCTGCCTTGAGGTGTCCCTGCGGCAGGGAGAAGCAAGCTCTTCCGGGAACTTGGAGCAGTGCTGGGAAAACTCGGAGACAGGGGAAGCAGCTGACGCCTTGTTCCCTCTCGCCTCTTCCCACACTTCTGCGAGGTCTCGGCCGAGACTGTTCAGGAAAGGCTGGGACTCTTCCCTCTAGGGTGCACGTCTCCGTACCACACCACCGCTGGCCTATGACCATGGGCCTCACTTGCCCCAAAGTTTCAGCGTTGCCAAGGTGATGCTAGGGGACACAAATCATTTCTATATGTGATTTCATTCTTTTATGCCATAAGCTAATTGCTTCCTTGTACCACAATATGTTCCAGCTGTTGGTCTTTATCTGTTTCTGGGTTTCTTCCGTCACTCTGGTGCATGGGTAATTTAGAAATGGTTCCCATATTTCCTCTTTTACTTCAAAAGGAACAAGAAAACAAAAACACTCACAGGCAAAATCCGCTTGATCCTAACTCTATGTCTCCATGTGAGAGGCTCCGAGATCAAATTCCCTAAAATATTACCTATCAAAAAGGTTACTTTGCATTTGTTGATGCAGAGCAGAGCTGCTTCCTTGGTGACACTGCACACATAGAAGCCCAGAGAGAACCGGCACAAGCTAAACTGTGCAGTATGCGACAAACTCAGCTTTAATCTTTAATGTGGGGAGACTACTTGTCCAAGCTTACAAAGGCTGCCCTGGCTTGGGAGTGAGGGAGAATGAGGACCCTTTAGTTTGTAAAATTTGATGTGATCCTCCCGTGTCCTCACCAACAGATCACAATAATTATACTGAATTCACTTCCTCAGGTCCACCGGGCTGTTTCAAGAGGTGGTTGGGTGGTACACAGGACTAGACAGGCAGCTAGAGATCAGATTTTCAGAGCTGCAAGCAATCAGCGTGAGAGGTGGATTAAACAGGTCCTTCTTCTCCAAGCACAGTCTCAAAACATTTCCCAACACCCAAGAGCAAGGTTATGATTAATAAACTTTCAAGATATGAAGTAGCATATCAGTTTTAATTATTTTCAACTGCAAATAAGTTATGAAGGGCAGAGAAGAGGTATAAGGAGTTGCCCAGAAAGGTGGGTGAACTTGGCAGTGAGATTCAAAGCTGACCTTTCCAAAAGCTGTATTAATCACTGGCTAAACTAACATCTGACGTGTAACTTCAAGAGAAGACAGGCTGCTGAGTTTACGGAAAGAGTGAGGGAGAATTTTTCAGTAAATCGTGAGGAAGAAATGAAAACGGAAATGGCTGTATGGGATAGATGTGAATTGGAAGTGAGCTGGCTAAATGGGGTGAATCAGAGGCTATTTGTTTTAATTCAGTGTGAATGTTATGGGAGGCAGATGCCCATGGACACCCTGATCCTTGGTTCCTACTGCTCCTGTTTCCTGACTGCTCTCCTTTGCTTACAGCTTATTGATGGGGACCAGAGACGTGAAGAATTAAATACCCAGGTGCAAACTGAACCAGCTCTGAACTTCAGTGACCTCTGCTTCAGGCTCATTAGTCTGATCTGTCTTGGGAGTGTCAGCTGGTGGCCAGAAGTTTTCTCTCAAGGGATAGGCAGCAAGAGAAGCCTACTGCATGACCATGTCGTTCATCAGCAGGGTGAGTTGCATCATGCAGCTTACAATGCTGTTGGGCAAATGTATCCATCCAGCAATGAGCAGGGCAGATATAAACTGTGCACGAAATTTTTATAATGAGTGGGGTTTACGCTGACTCCAGATGGCATTAAGAAAGCTTAGTGCTACTGCTATCCTTGCCAATTCCTCTCTGTGAGCGTGATCAGACAAGCCAGTGGGGAACGGGTACCTTTAAGTCGCGCCTGGGGGATAGGCCTTGCTGCCAGGTTGGCTATGGGAAGGGTGTCATTTAGTGGAAGTCCATTTAGGAGTATGGGCCCCAAAACTGGCATGTGTGTTGGCATCAGCGCAAAGCTGGGACTCTTCCTCTTCTGTGTCATGACAGCCCAATCCCAGTTGGCCAAGCAGTCAAAGGATTGGCACCCTGAGCTCACATAGTGACACTCGTGTTTAATGTGTCTCATTTACATTTGCAAAGGATGGTACAACTGCACGTCAAGAGAAGAAAGGAGTTTTAAGCTGGTAGAAGTGTGCCTACATTGGGACTTTGTGCAGGTAGAAAAACTGTCGGGCTTATGTGGCCTTTACACTGCTCTGGGGCAGACACAGGCAGGAGGAAGGGAGGAAGCCCCACAGATATCATGGCCTTTTATAATGAGCTCCCAGTTTCGGAGAAATAAGGGCTTAGATCTAGGGTTCAATAGAGCTGATTGGTTTGAGAAAATGATTCATCTAAACCCAGCACTGACTGAAAACAGAGGGCACCTCCTCTGGTAACTGCTACTCCAGTGCTGCCAGCTTACAGCTGAGGTCTTGAGTGTACGAGGCATTGTACAAAACCATAAACAAACACCCAGGCAAAACACAACTGGTGAATAAACAGGAAAGCAAACGCGTGCGGGTGTAGTGGGAAGATGGTCAGCACAAATGAGCATCCATCAAGTCGTGACAGAAAATCATCATGGCTCCTAAGTAGTTACCAGGTTAATCAGGGGTAGATCCTGCTAGCCCGGTGGAGCCTGTTCTGAGACTGATTATTTGCCAGAAATGTGAGAAACCGTCACAGTGAAGCAGGTCCTTCAGCCATTCACATGACACTGAGTTTTCCCAGGCGTGTCGGCCAAGTGTGTTCAAGCCAGAGTTTCTGTCTTACCTAACTCACAGGCCTGGACCTGATCTGTAGTAAAACTCCTGGTGAGTTTTCACAAACCCCTTAGCTTAGGTGAAGTTTAAGGATGCAATGAAAGAACTAAGCTGTTCTTGAAGATGAGTTCTTGACTTCCAGAATAAAAGCCCAGGGTTTGGAAACCCGAGATCAGCATATTTCCACTGATGAAAACTCCATTTTGAGCATGATCTGGCAGAACTCTGACTTATTGCCTATTTGGGTGTGGAGGAAAATATATTTGTTTGCAAGTCCATGCATTGGGAAGGACTTGCAGAGGTGTTGTTTTCTTGGAGGCAAGATGACCTATTATCAATATATACAATTATAAATTAAACTTGGAGTATAGTATGCTGAACACTTGTGCAAAATAGCCCCTGCCTCAAGCGTTTACAGTCAAAACAGACAAGATGAAGGAGAATTATCTTCATTTTGGGAATGAAGAAATGAAACACTGGGAGATTAAGTGACTTGCCATGAATCAAACAGGCAATCTGTGGCAGAGCCAAGAATAAAATCCAGATCCCACTGGAGCAACATAACCAGGAACATCCTTCCCATTGAATAGTTTAATTATCATAAATTAAGCAGCAAGTTGACTCAACATGTTTTTAATTTTACATGCGTACTTCAGAGAACACGATAATTGCGTTTTATAATCTAAAAATAAACAAACACATATGTCTGTCAGAAAAACAACAGGCACACAGGAAAAATAATTCATCCCTCTATTATATTTGGTGTGAAGTCCTTCATTAGGACTAAAATTGTGATGTGAAGTGAAGGAAGAAGGCAAAGAACTCTCTCTTTCTGTGCTAGTTTATCAGAATTAAAAATAACCCTTCTTGTAGGTCTGTGCTGTCTGAGTGCCAGGGCTCTGTGTAAACAGAAGAGTCAAGTCACGGATCCTTTAAGCACGGATCCTGTCAAATCCGCCGCATCCTCCGTCAGCTCAGCGATGTTCAGCGGGCAAGAGGCAGAGCTGAGAATTTGCTAGCACCTAATATGTGCATTTGAAAGGGTCCAAAGATGGAAGGAGCCTGGAAAGCACCTGAGCCCTCCCATGCGCTGAAAGGGAAGATGAGAGCGTAAGAGATACAATAGCAAATCCCAGTCAAGGGGAAGATGTCTTTTAAGCTCTACAACAAATCTGTCTAGTCTTTGAAGTTGGCTACGCCAGGCTTCATTCCCAGACAGCAGGGTGAGCATTCCTCTCTAAAATTAAGCTCCTGGCAATTGTTCCCCCCAGGAATAGGCATGTACTGAGAGTAGGAAAGCTACACATGAGTGACAATAGGATTTAAAGAGCAAGAGAGAGAGGGAGGGACTGATTTAGACCTCATGGGAACATTCACGGAGCCTTTTCTACATGCAAAACACTTGCATTGAATTAAGCTAAATCAATATAAGCCAGCTGGATACTGATCAATGGGGACGGCGTTCACAAGCAAACAAGAGATTATTCTGCAGGGGCTGCATACCAGCCGAGGGCCACGTAGCCCTGGTCAGCACAGATTCACAGGGAAGGTCGAAAAGCAACAGCTCTTGTGGTAACCACTCTTGCAATGCATGATGCAAGCCCAGCCGCATGCCTGCACACTGCACCCCTCCCAGATCACAGTAACATCGCCAACCCCCCCGAAAACACAGTACTGAGCCTGAGGCAATTACCCCTGCTGACGAACATATATCAGCTGGAGCTCGGTGCTGTGCAGAAGGTTTATGTATCTCCCGGTCAGCCTAGAGCATGTGCTGAACAACTGTAAGCCTTCCCGGTGCATGCTTTGTATGTAGATCAGCTTTTATTACCTTGGGGTCTCTCCTGCAACTCTTTTCCCACAGTTAAAGCAAAACTAGAAAATTTGGCAGACCCCCGGCTTTTGTCTACAGAGCTGAAAAGGCACAACGCGCTCTTCCTGTGACATTGCTACCAGTACGACACAAACCCTGCTTTGATTTTCACTGGCGAGATTTTATGCACTTTTTTGTATGTGAGGAATGTCAGGAAAATGCCAGTAATATTTGATGTACCCAGAGTTATGCCTAAGATTGCTGTTTGAGGCAGAAACTTGGCAAACTAGAACCTGGTAGCTGCATCCTTCCAGGGGCTACTCTCGAGAAACTGATCGTGTTCCACTCTGCTTTTCTTCCATGATCGAAGCTTGAGAACCTTATAAAATGAAGGCTGATGTCCCATTTTAACAATTTCTTTGTGCCTATAGGCTTCTGTGTCAGTATCTCATTTTGAGGAGCGGGTGCCATTCAGAAGGAGGGGAGCAGTGGCTTTCAGAAAGCCTGTGCCCTGCACACGGCACACCAGGATAGATTCCACTTCTGTGCCCAGGTTTGTGTTACTCACTGATGAAGGTTTGGGAATGAGAGACTGAACAAAGCAGGCCTCTGTGACACTCCTTCAATGAGATGCTTCTCACCTAACATTAGACACCTATGAATCTCATTTTCACATCCGCAGCAGCCCGGCTGGACAAACTTTACAATCAGTGGAGAGGAATTGGGTGGTTCAGAGCCTGATTTGTCCGAACTATTTGAGACATGTACCTCAGGCTGAGAATAGCTGCTCCCCAGTAATGTCTGTATTTCTCCCCACTGATGCCAAAGACAGCGCTGGTGACCAGGTCAACTACACACACCTGCATAATACACATCTAGAGGATACACATCTGCATTTGGCTAGGTGAATCCTAGCCCTTGGAGGAAATAATTGATTTTGAGCAACACCCTGGTGCTCACAGGTAAAAGATGCTAAGAAAATGCTCTGACTGGAAGAGCGGAGTCACTGAAAGCCTCACCTTGCGGGAGCCAGTGCTCTCTGGGGGTACGGAGGGTAACTGGAGAAAGCTTAATCAGGGCTTTGTTGTCTATCAGCAGATACTGGGGGCCAAGGAAAAGGAGGAGCCTGGTTTGCTCCAAGGTGCTGCGCAGTGGTTCTGCCGTGATTGTGTGTGGGTGTGTGGACACCCTGTGTCCTTCTGGCTTCCACTGCTAGTATGTGGCCCTCGGTGTTCATGGGGAATGATGCTAAGTGACTCTTCAGTTCATGGGGAATGATGCTTCTACGACAGACAGAGGTGGCTTTATTTTTTACAATAGCTGGTGCTGAAGTACTGGATGCTTCTAATAGTTTTTAATTAAGCCTGACATCTGAGGCTCACCAGGACGCTGTATCACAGGAATTTGAAGAATACTGGCTTCCACATAAAAATGAAACATATGAACCATATGTCATCAAACAGTACAATAACCAGGCAAAAATGCGGCAGAATTTGTGGTTGTCAGGGGGTTGAAGAGTGAAGCTCCTTGATTTTGAGGAGCTGAGTCTCTAAGAAGAGAGCAAACATGGCTGCTGGAACCTGAGACAAAGCAGTCAAAATCTGCTGGAGGAGCCAGAGTTATTTTTTGGAAATGCCATTAAAATTTGCCAGCCAAAGGAAGTTACCTAATTCAGACTAAAACGTACATAAGACAGACAGTGCTATCATGCCGCAGAGGATGTAGGCTGTTACAAGACAAGAGACTGGCAGCAGAACGGTGTATAGAGTATGAAGCTGCTGTCCTCATAAAGCAGCACACAGATCTACAAACAAGACAAGACAGGACAATGGCTGGTATTTGGAAAAACCTTCAAGAACCACAGTAATTTCTATCACTTTCCAAGAGCTTCCCCAGCGTGGACAAAGAGGACAATAGCACCACGTCCTTAGATGACTCTTCATGGGACCGGTGAGCAGTGCTGTAGAGGATTAAAGCGCTACCATCTCGAAAGCAAGTGAAATGCCAGTGCCTTGAACGGGGATGTTGGTGCACGGCGAAGTGTTGCCAGGAACGGGCCTGTTAGCATGGAAAGCAAAACCATAGGCAATTGACTATAAATAGGTGAAGCTCAGGATTTACTGTGGCGAGCTAATTCCTATTAGAGTTGTGACTAAACTCATGGGCAATTAGCAAATTGGAAGAAGTACAATTTATAATCACACCAAGGGAAAAAAATTATCCATGAATAAAAACATGCCACTCCCTTCATCTTATTAAAGAGGTAACTCACCAAAGAGGCAGAAGATCAAAACAATTGAAAAAGAGTTTGAGGATATCTTCCAAGGGAAAGGGAACCTGTTAAGGCTTGTCACATATACTGAAAGCATAGGCCAGTCAAGTGAAAACTCCCATGGCATGGGAACAGTTGGTCAGCTGATGCAGCCTGGCATAAATTTCTTTATGTCAGAGAAATTAGGTATTTATTTCAGAGACAACCTTACTAGGCAGTTGTAAAGGCGATATCATCCATTCTTGCTCAATCTAGTCATCTGGCATAGCTAATGGCTAACAAAGCACCGCAGTTTAGTGGGTCTGAGTTTAAGCAGTCTGTGGTGAAGTACGGTATGAGACATTTTCTTCCTAGTCCAAAAAACCTAGTACAACAGGTTGATCGAAAGCAATATCAAAATAAGAAAACACCCGCTGGAAAAGAATAAGGAGGTTAACTCTCACCTGGATTTAGCATTGTTAAATTACAGGATTGTAGAGAAGATGAGTGGTTTGTCAGCTACAAAGATTTCCTTCAGCAAAAATCTGAAGAAGTAAGAATGCCTGCAGTGTTAGAAACTGATGACACCAAAGCCTGGCGCATCTACAAAGAAACAGATGAAGTAAAACAAACCTTTAAGAATTGAAGTCCTGGAAGCATACACTCCTACATGAAAGCAAAGCAGATGATCTATGCAAAAAAACCCCAACAAAAACCAACCAGTTGCAAGCAGTAGTGAGATCTGAAATATTAGCCTTGAATTCATGAGGCTGTCGTAACAAATGGACATTTGGTCTCCAAAATCATAGGTAGATTTTAGAATCCATTTTTAGAAGGGACAGAGATATGAAGATCACAAGGTCGGTTATTTTGCTCAGGGAGGTCTCAATCAGGGGATGATTGAAGCTGGCCGAGGGAGCTGCATCCTGGATTACGGCACAATAAGAATGAACAAACTCAGAGGTGCTCATCAGTAACTGTGCTGGTGTTTTTGCACCAATGGGAATTTTGGGAAGGTCCACGCAACTCTACAGGGTACCTCAGAAACTGACTGAGTATTAGTCGCTATGCTGCATACATGTATCTGGCATTCTATATTGTGTTTTTGTTGGCACAGATGCATATGGAGAACTGTACTTTTACGAGGCTTTCTGAAAGCAAGCGGCAGCAGCAACTGCCTTCATCAAAGGCCCACATTATGCATTGATGGATAGAAGAAGACCAGGCCCCAGTGAAGCACACCTCCTTCAGATACAATCGCTCTAAATGATTTCTGAACAACAGGCACAGCTCATTCAGGAACACTGTTTACTGCCATTTAGTGAGAAAGTACTGCATCAGCTGGCATTCAGGATAAGCATCTCTTGAAGTCAAAATAATTTTGCAATTACTCGGAAACTGATTGTGCTTTCATCACAATACTAATTTGCCAAAAGATCACATATCGGCCCAGTATAACTTGCGAAAAACAAACCAGAAAGTACTTGAAATGCAAGGTTTCTGCAATTCACAATGGATATCTTTTTGTGACAAAAATGTCACCAAGACAGCATTTTCTAGTGAAAATGTCAAATGCAAGGAGGGTCATTTTAAATAGCAGGAGAAGATTTCATTTCCCTTAAATGCATATTTTTTTCCCCATGGAAAGACATTAAAACAGTCTATTGTCATTAGTTTTTATGCAAAGCAGTACTATTGGGACATTCCAAATCACACACGACTTTAAATTTTGTAATGGTCTACCTGCTGTCTTCTGCTAGGATTGCAGTCTCTTGTGTTATCAGAATACCACCAAATCAACAGCGCAGGTCTAAGAGAAGCACCTATGAATGTTCCAGGAATGTCAATGCAGCTAGTTACAAGCATGAATAATTGTAAAGTTAATCAGGTCTCAGAGGTGTATCTATCATGTATCTAATGTATATATCATGTGTCTAATGACTGTTTCTGTGGTCTGGGCCTTAATACTTTTGGGGCAGAGGGACAAAGCATTGCAATTGTATTGAAAATAGCTGAAATATCTTTTATTTTATCACAGCATAGCTTTTAACTTCCAAACCCCTTCTCCCCCAAAACTCTATAAACCTCAAAATGGCAACAGCAAAAAATAATTCAAAATGAAACAAAAGGGATCTCCTTAAAATAAAACATAAAATTAAATTTCCTTCTGGACTCCCCATAGGGTTCTCCCATCCCAACAAGGGAATAGTGACATCGGTTCAAGGTGTCATCCCCTCTCTGAGTCATTCAGCTGCACAGAAAGGAAGGGAAAGGGAAAGCATTTAGAATGGGTCTCCAGGGCTTTAGCCCACTGAATTCCTCCTGAGCATACAATCTCTGGAAGAAGTGGAGGAACCCCTTGAGCAGGAAGTGATTCAGAAACATACGACGGTCTGTTTGCAGTGACTCACAACACATCAATAGCAGAATTGTCCAGAGACCTATAGAATGTCAGGACTCTTTTTATACCATTGTGCAACCACAAGGACCAAGAAACATGTGTTTCCTATCACTCAGCCCAGCTTTACGCTAGGTTAATATATATTAGTCTGTTTAAGTGTATGTTTGGAAACAGTCCTGGGCTTGCATATATGTAGACAGTTTCATGCTCAGGCATGTTGTTGTTATTATTATTATTATTATTATTATTATTATTATTATTATTATTATTATTATTATTATTATTATTATTTATTTAGATTGAAAGTGATTCTGTTGGAGATCATATGGAGGCAACTACAATTTATTCTTTGTTTCCAGCAGACTGGACTACATAAATATTTATACTTTGAATAGTACATATGTTTAAGAATATATTCTGTGAGCAGGTTCCACGCAGACGTGCCATCAGGTCTCTGCAGCCGATCACAGCGGTCTATAACACTGCAGCATTGCCAGAGGTGTGGTGATACTCAGGCTGCCTACAATTTATTATAATATGATGTTTTACCTTTTGAAAAATTTGCTTTCTTGTGAGCATTCAGGCTAGAATATTCCACCCTGAGTGCCTCCCTTAAGATGAATATATGGAGAATTTCAGGTAAACCAGGAGGTTAAATACCCTTACACATACACACTCACACAGAATCACAGAATCACAGAATCACAGAATGGTAGGGGTTGGAAGGGACCTTTGGACACCTAGTCCAACCCCCCCTGCCAAAGCAGGTCGACCTACACCAGGTCGGACAGGAATGCATCCAGGCGGGTTTTGAATATCTCCAGAGAAGGAGACTTTGCACAAGCAAAGGAAGAGTTGTTGGTTTCCCATAGTGAAGTATACTCATGACTATTTCTTCAGGAAACTGACAACTTCAGACATGAAAAAATCCAATAAGTGTAGCAGTCCTTGAACTTCTTCATCCTTTACGAAAATCTGGCCAAATTTAGCCAAGTTTCAAACTTCTGGTACCTGCAGTTAGCAACTGCTAAGCGTAGTCTTGCCAAAGATCTACCCCAAGCCTATCAAAGCTTCTGTCTGCACTGAGCTGGTTGCCAAACTGCTGAGGCTCACTGAGATCTTCCCTTACAATTACAAGTTTCAGGTGCTATAGGTACCAAACTGAAACAAGGGAGTCTGTGGGTGTGGAAACATGAATGAACAAATATAGGGAAGCAAATTACGTTGCGTGAACTGATATGTAGCAATTATTCCTGTTCATTCTTACACTGCATAAATGATGGGGTAATTGACAGCAATCTAACCTTCAATAAAAGGCAAATAAACTACCTTACATTACAGCATGGTAAGAGTTGTCATGCACACATCTGTTTATGGTTAAACTCATTAAAAGCTGGTGGTACGTACTACTGCATGGTGACGTTTTTGCATATCTGTCCCTTTCTGTGTGCGTACCACGCTCCTTGTGCTGAACCAGTCTCAGGGCTATAGCACTGCATATGAAGGCCATGGTAGAAAAACCAAGAATCAGACTTGGGGAGAAGGACTGGATTTGGACAGGGAGCAGTGGAAAGTCAGGTTGATGACACTGGGATTGAAGACTGCTATAGAAGAGAGAGACGGTGAGGAAAGGTCTGGTTGGGTAAGAATAAGGATGGGAGCGAAGAGCAAAATATATGGGGACAAAAACTGTGTGTGGAGAGACCAGATGTGATCTGATGTTCAGCAACGAGGAAGGCAAGGAGTGGCTGGGCAAGGAGCTATGAACCAAGGAAGCGCGGGGTGTGGGCAAGTATCTTATGGAATGCAGATATCGCACAGGGATCAAGGTGCAAACAGAGAAATAGGATGGGCTGGAGAGAGAGTCCGAAATAAAGGGGTACACTGTGGATGAACCAGGCATCAGGGGAGCGAGTCTGAGAAAGGAAATAAGCAGAGTATTGGCAGGGAGGGGAGAGAGCATGGACAGAAAGCCAGGGATAAAGGCACTGGACGGTTCAGCCAAGGCCAGCGGCACTGGTGGCAAACACTGGGACTCAGTGGGCAAGATGTTTAGGATGGGGAAGAACAGGATATTAAAAACAACTACATGAGGAGAATGGGACTTGCCTAAGGAGCCAAGATAGGACAGAACCAGCATGAAGACACAGATAAACTGGAGGGAATGGGGAAGGAAAGCCTGTCTCCACTGTGACCTTTTCCCTTCAGAGCCCAGAGTGGATTTTAAACATCCCGAGTGTTACCGGTTCTCTCCTAATAGAAAATATTTGCAAAGACATCTGTACGGACACAGGTGATGAATGCAAACATATGCCTGTTCTTCATGAAACGCATGTCAAAGTGCCAGCCTTGGTGAGTCATGCGAGTGCCAATATATGGCTGCCAGAGGGAATTTATTTTTTTTTCCAATTTGCTTTGTGGTAAGCCTAGGAACCATCATGCCCATATATCATGTGAAAAGAACGCTATTAAGGTCGAAAAGTTAAGCACTCAAACTTTAGGAAATGCAACCTTCATTTTCCTTCCTTGTACATAAGCATTATGAATCAGTCTTTAATTACACGACTGTGAGTTATTTTTTCCACAAGTCCCCTTCAAAAGGGTCCCCCAGGTGGACCTGCTCCGAGGCTAAATCTGGACTAAAGGAGGAGGCTGTTTGCAGGACCCCTGCTTCATTTCTTCCAAAAGTCGGAAAATGCATAAATTATGAGTCAGGGAGTAGCAGAAAAAGAAAGGGCACTTTGATGATTAAGGCAGCTGAAAGACATCCTAGTGAATTGGATTCTGTCCCTAACTGTGCCAAAAAGTCCATACGAAATTCTGAGAAAAACTTTTAAATCACACCTCTCTGTAGGAGTTAATGTTGTGCCCCTCAATTTTTGGCCTTCTTAGTTTGAAACACTGGAAACCAACTTGAAAATTTTTCAATCCTGCTGCAATTAACTCCTGAAATGACATCTTGGACGGGTGTTTACATATAAAAAAAGAAGAAAGACTTAAAAATTGGTGTGGAAAAAAGCAATTGAAATTATTCGAGGGCAGAAAAACATGTCTATCAGTGAGTTGCTTACCAAACTTTTTGACATGTGACTTGAATACAGGTTACAAATACCTTACTGAGGAGTAAATACCAGGTGTAAAAAGAATCTTTAATACAGTAGAGAAAAGTAAAGTAAGCATCTATGTCTGTGAGCTGATGCTATGCAGATTCAGATGAGGAATTTGGCGTAAAGCATTAGCAGCAAGAGTAATTAATCACCCCTCAAAAATCAACCCAAGCAAATCATCAGCTCTTTATCTCTTGAGGTCTTCAAATCAAGACTTTCCTGGACTACTTGCTTTATACTTTGGATAATCCTGAATTATTGGACTAATTACAGGGATAACTGAGTGAAATGTATATATAGGTACATAAAATACAGGAAGTCAGACTCTGTGACCTGACAGCCCTTATCTTTACTTATCCAAGTGCCAGGTAGTCATGGTTGCAGCTGAAGTCAGTGGAAACTTCTCTATGATCATATAAAATGCTAAATCGTGCTACACAAACAGAAAAAAATAAGGTCTAAGGTATCTCACTTCAGACACTCAATAATAGTACATACTTTTGTACTTAATCTCTTACTAGCTCAATTTTACGTCTATAAAATGGGGCTGATAATCTCCCCTTAGCTGGAAGAGATGTTTTGAATGTGCACTGATTACCATTTGTGAAACTTCAGCGATGAGAACCACTGAAATGTCCATAGGTAAAAGAATTACTCTCAGCTCAGGACAGCATTTGAATATTGTGAGAATAGTGGACAAAAAAATGTGAGGAGGTAACAGCTCATTGAGTCAGAACCAGGTATTAAATGATGCAGAAAACTTCTGGAAAAGAATGCCCAGTATGTGACCCTGTAATCAAGGACTGGCACATAGACGCATAAGCATACGGGAAGCAAATAAAGTTGCACAAGCAACCCTGATTCTGGCATTTCCAAAGAAATCCAGAGTTTTCAGGCTATCGTGTTCCTCAGTTTATTAGCTGATACGTCCTCCATAGGACACACAAAAGAAAATGTAGTATAGTAAAATATAGAACTGCAGCACGACTTAAATTCAGATGTATCTCCTTTGAGCTTACACTAGGGAGAAACCTGTCTCAGTTACATGAACCAGCAACTTATTCTTGAGCATTTGCAAGTCAAATATAAATCACAAAGAAAGACTGGAAAACAGTGGAGAGTGAAACCGATGGGATCTCTATGACTGGATTTGCAGAGGAAAAGTCACCCCAGTGAGAGATAGGAGGGAGGTACGATTAGAAGAGTGGATCATGTTGAAGGAGAGATGTCAGTTACAACACGGGTAAGGAGTCAACACCTGGAAGGCAGTATGTAAATACAAAATGATCCCAGACTACATGGAGCCTCTGGTTTTGTTAGAGCCCTCAGCTCATTAGTGGCCCTAATGATCCTGACAAGCCTCACCTGGGGCCCACACCCATGAGCCCAGGAGCTCTATTTAAGCTCAGCCCTGGGCACTTACTCCTTGCTTGAGCTGTACTGGAGGAGTGCTGGTCTTCTCTACAGCCACAGCTATGCCCCTGCCTGGCTATGGAGCCCATTGAGCTGGACCTCGACCTATGGATTGGCTTCCTGGCTTGATTTTTGTCACTATGGAGCTGCCTGATGATCACTGGACCTAATCTTATTCCTGACCTGCTGATTGACTTCCTGGCTGGACCTCAGACCTGTCTCATCACCATTTTACTGCATTTTGACCTGAACTTTTGGTTGGACCTGGATGTCACATCTAGGTCTGTCCTGCTCATCTCTCTCTGGCACTGTGGGACTGAGACCTGGCTAGCAAGGCTCCCCCTTGGCTCACCTCCCTTTAAGGAGCAGTCCTGCTCTTGCTGCTCCCTGACAGATTTATCCTGGTGTTTGGGTGTCAGGTGCTCCGGAGGGAGCAACTGCCTTGCCAGCTGGAGCCAGAAAGCGATGTAGCAAGTCTGAGAGGGAGCGAGAACTCTCCAGCCAAAAATAACTAATTTAATTTTTTAGCCATAACAGAAGTTTGGTGACTGGTAGCTGTGTGTATGTGTGACTAAGTGTGTGCACCCAGAGCTCTAGTCAGACTGTAAGATGACATCAGCTCAAGGAGCGTGCCAGCAGCCTCTCAGTCATCCCTTTCCTCTTGCTTGCCAAGAGCTGTTGATGCTTTCCAAAACACATGGTAAAAGAAGCCTCTTGCATGTTTATGTTCAAGGCAGGATGAGGGCCTACCCCCAACCAGGCTGCTGCAGTGTACTTTGGAGCCTAAGTCAAAACAATGCTGATTTGATAGAGGCTAACTTCTGATGGCTGATCATTAGCTGGGTGAGGCTGTTCCCTATCTTGGTCCTCTACTGTATCTCTTTATCTTCTATGATGTTCTGATATCTGAGGAATCAAAATCAAGTGGAGAACAGAAATGGCCAGCCTAAGAATGGAGGAGTAAGGTCTCATGCTTGAAGCCAATCTTGATGAGTGGTTTCTGAAAGCTGGTACAAGCTTTGTAAAGAGCAGTGTGTGTCCTCTGACCATTTCCCAAGTAAGTGTCATGTAACTGCTGTCTTGTCTTCCATGACGGAGAGTAACAGGAATTAGTTTATTTTGTTTCATATACATTGTAAGGAATAATGATGGCCAGCTTTTAATTACTGAAGCAGGCTTTCATTTGTGAGCTGAACAGCTGAAGTTAGAAAGGGAAAACAACCCCATCTGCTGAGGAGCAGGGGGTCTGGTGGGGGCAGTGTCCCCTCACCATCTTGGGAAGTGACTGAAAGGGACTAATTGGTAGGCTTGTGTCTGTTCAGCTGCCACAGTAGTCTTTATCACGAGAGTAGTTAAGCTTTAAAAATAAAGAAGTTGTAATACAAAGGTGGGGATGTTATAGCTTTTAATTATGTGTGATAAGCTGGGCAAACCAGTGGTACCTAAATGTGCACAGGAAGAGTTAGAACACCCTCAACTTAGGCAATAGCTAGTACTTTGGGCAGTGAAAATCCAGTCTAAAGGATGGCTTAGAATATGTTGTTTAAAAAGCCCTTCTTTGAACAGAATGGAGTATGTATATGTCTCTAAGCTATGTCTGTTTTTTTTAAAACACAGGTGTTACTGAAGAATAGAAGTGGCTACCAAAGTCAGTGCAGGTGGCCAGCGGCAGTAACCTATAGGGATGGTGAATGGGCTAAGAGTGGCTGGTAGAAGTGGCTTGGACATGCTGTGTGGTCTGCTGAAGGCAGGGTCTGGCCTTGTTACCCAGCTGTGACAGTCTCAGGCACAGGCCAGCAGAAACTGCAAGCAGTTGTCTCTAAAGCAGCACTAGCAGCTGCTTCACCAAAAACTGAGAAGGCTTGAAATGATGGTTGTGTTATAGCAAAGGGCTAATTGATTAGTCTAGCCCTTATGCTACACTGTTTTTACCGTCCATTATTCTGTTTATTTTCACTGTCCTCCCTTTTTTCAACAATGTGCTGTTTTGGTAAGTCCCTAGATTCACCATATGGCAGCAGAGAGGCTGAGCTCTCAGATGAGCCCATCAGTTCTTGTTTTTCCATGTTTTGAGGTGGGAGATTCAGCTGGTGTTTGTTAGAGTCTTACACACTGAGCTGTACCATTTTGCTGCCAGCCCAGAATCGTGCAGGAGGGTTATACAACCTTAGCTTCTCTTCAAAATGATTCTTTGCTCTGAGAACCTTCTTCATTTCTGAATATAACTAAACAAGGGGGAGAATGGTACTTTCAAAGAATATTTACCTTCTTATTGGCTTCCAGAGACTTCAGGGGAAAATGTCCTCATCAGCTCACAAGGTGCAGAAGAGTGTCAAACTCACAGGACCTCAGAGATTTTGGTAAATTTTTGGAAAATTGCAGAGGGCCTGTTATCCCTAGGCCTTTTCAGAATTCAGCATGCTCCGCCAAAGGCTCCGTAAGCCTTTCTCACCCCCCTACAGCAAGTCTTAGGAAACTCATTGAGTTCATCACCTCCTACTGCAAACTTTGAAAAACTTCCCTAGGGGCTTGCGCCTTTGTCCCTCAGGATTTGTGGTTTGTAACTGCTCAGGCAGAGCTATGTGAAAAGCAGACTCCTGAATTTGGTAGCAGCACTGCATTCAGAGCTGAATATAATGAAAAGCTGCACTTTGCAGGGCACAATGACCAGTGTTATGACAAGTGCACAGTATTGTTCTCGGTGTTGCTGGCAGAGCTAACACCTATGCAGCTATTTTCCACTCGGTCATTATTATCTTCCATAGAGGGCAAAGCTCCGCCGGGTTCTCTGGTCCTGCTGTCCTTTTGTACTGTTCAAGACCTTTCCAGCTTATGCTGTTTCCCAGAACAGACACTGTCCCACTAACTCCAACCTGCGGCTTCACCCAGTTGAGAATGAAAGATGTCTGCCTTGCACAAAGATTGTTTTCAGTGAGGTGAAAAAGTGGGTTCACCTGACTGTATTGCTGGACTTAGTGGACACTGTCTTTTCTTGCTTAGTGTGAAAACTGATATGCCCTGTATCGTATTTTTTCCCCTAATTATTGCATTTCTGATAGGAAACCAAAGCCTTTTTTTTCCAGTCTTTTTCAATTGGCATCTTTGTACCCACTTCTGTAGATACCCACTGTCTCCCTTTGATTCAAGGCACATGCATGAGTCTGGCATTATTTATGAATTAAATCCTCTTTCTGTATGTATATATTTGTTTCACTTTTTTTGGGACAGCTTTTAACATGTCTGTAAGGATGTAGAAGGAAAAAAATAATGTTTTAGTTCTAATACCCTGGAATCCACGTGTTTCCACTCTAGGGTCCAAAGAGCTAAGTGAATAAAATGTTACCTGCTTATACTTGATTTTATTTCTTTCAATCTAGACCTACTGGTGCCAAAAGAGTTCTTCTGAAATTAGGCAGTAAGATAGAGATAATCATGTCCACATTTTTTGCCTCTTCTTGACATTTCAATCAACCTCTGAAAACTTCAGGCTAGAAAGCAACTTAATCAGCAGTAAGCTCAATTTTAAAACTATTTTCTATGTTGAAAGTTGGAGGTATCAGCCCTGGGAGACATAACCGATAAGCATTTGAATGTTGCAATTTGTAAAGAATATTTTAAAATGTCAAACATAAAATTCCTGTGTCACACTTGGTGGTCAGAAAAAAACAAACACTTTTTGCTACAGTGCAGGTGATATAAATACCAATGGAAACCTGTACCATCACTTAAACCAGATTTGCATAAAATGGTAGTCAAGGTGTCTGTGCTGGTACTGGTTTCAATGGTAATAGCAGCAATAGAAATTTAACAGAATTCATTATAAACAATTACTTTTGAATGTAGTCTCTGTGTTTGCTAATCATTCGCTTATCCAGGCTGGTTTCTTCAAATGTATGTTCGTTAGCTGGGTGAAGTGAACGCAGCCAGCCTGCGGGCTGTTTTAGAGATACTTGCAGCTCATAGCACAGTTCGTTACATCATACTTGTTATTCTGCACTTTCCTGGATGTCAGAAGCTACAGAAATACTTCAGAACTGAAACGGATCAGACAGCCAAAAAGTCAAAGAAAGGAAAAAAATTATAGGCAAGGAACTGAGGATGAAAGATAAAGCAGCCTGCCAGTGCTTACAAAGGAAAATCTATGCTAGACTAGGAATTGGACCCAGACATCCTGAATGTCAGTCCAGCCTTAACCACAAGACTGTCCCTCTTCTGATTCACAAATATTATTACAAATTAAGTAGTGGCTCTCTGAGTCCTTGTGATTCATTAGCCATAAACAATGGAGTAAAACTATTGCATTCTTTGTAAAAATGCAACATTCTGGGTTTGGGTTTTTCCTTGGTACCACTCTGTCTTTTCAGCTAAAGCGTCATTGACTGAAATCTGACTGTTACCAGATTTAGAGGCAGCTGGATGTTTGTCATTGTTTTGTTTATGTAGCTAGGATTCTCACAGGATACTACTCTGATAAAGAGTCTAGACTAGTATAAAGAGGACGTAGACTTAGCATTTTAGCTGTCAGAGCAAAGGAATGATTCTTGTATTCCTGTCACCTGAATAAGTGCATTTTGTCTCATAGGTATGTTGTGCACATATGGGACATATGCAGGGGTTCCAGAGATGTGTTAGGTGACAAAATCCTGTTTGAAGCCAATTGGCCTTTTGCTTCAGGATTTTTGGGGCAACATCTCTTGATTGTGGCTGGATACCTCTGAAAATGTCTTTATAGCTTCTTGGGACCAAGGAGAACATCCAAAAGGTGTCTTTAACCATCAAGAATGGGCCTGAGCTCGCTCTCTCAAGACCTGGTTTAAGTGTAAGCTTTTGAAACCCCGTGTTACTGCCTGGTGAGGCTATCTCTGACTAAAGACCACTTAGAGGAAAGAGGTTGATTGTGCAGCTGATCCCAATATTAATCCCAATGAGCATACATCTCAAACTCAAGTTCTACCTAAGCATGATCAATGTCCAGCAAAATAAATAAGAATTGTGGCGCTGGGCAGAAGGAAACCGAACTATAATGCTGCTCACTGTATTTTAGAGGAAAAATGGCTGTCAGGCATGCAATGATGCAAGTCTTTTCTAGGACATGCATCTATCTGGGCAGTGAGCTTTGGGAAATCCCCTTGTCAAATCCACTGACTAGTGACTGTGAAGAATCACAGAACAATAGATATTTTGATTGAAACAGCTGTAGAAGTCATCCAGTCCACCCGCTTATTCACAGAAGTGCTATTGCCAGTACATCATTAGGTCAGCCCTAACTTTAAACAGTGGAGTCCTTAAAACTGCCTAAATTGGTTATTCTATGACCTCTGTGGGCTATGTGTTCCAGTGCTGCGCTACTCTCATAGGAAATTTTTTCTTAATGTCTGGTTTAATGTCCAAAGCCACAATTTGTGGTCATTGTTCTGTGTTGTATCATCTGATGCTACTGAGGAGAATGTGGATCTGTTATGTTTGTAATTATCCTTCAGGCAGTTGTAGGCTATTAGATTAGCCTTCCCGTCACCTGCCTAAGCAAGCCAAGATCCCTCAATGTACCCTTGCTAATCACGTGCTCCAGGCTGCCGACTACTGTGGTAGCCTTCTGCTGGAAGCTCTACAGTTTCTTCACATCCTTCTGCAACGGGGAGTCTCCAGACTGGACGGTATGTCATATGCAGCCTCACCAGTGTCAGGCAGCAGGGAAAATAACTTTCCCAGATCTTCCAGCCATGCTGCTCCTAATGTGCACAGAACACAGCTGCCTTAGAATGACAATGCAGTGTCAGCTCATTGGGTCTGGCATCCACTGTAACCTCCTGATACTTTTCAGCAGCCCTGTCACTCATCCAGTGCACTCTCAGCTTGTAGGGATGCAAAGAGGCATTCTGCCTCAGTTGCAGAACTTTGCATTTTTCTCTACTGGACTTCATGAGGTTTCTGTTGGTGCAATCCTTAGGTGTTTGAGGTCCATCTCAATTGAAGATGTCATTCATTGTGTCAGTCAGCTGTCATCATTTTGCATCTTTCATATATATGCTGAGGGTACACTTCTCTCTTCTCCAGGTTGCTGTTGAAGATTGAAGTACATGGACTGCAGAATCAGCCTCTGGAGTGCACCATGCGTTACTGGCTATGAGCAGATGCTAAGCCTTTGATCATTGTTACCCTTTCAGTCTTGGAGCCCAGCTGACTTTCAACCCACCTAGAAGTCCTTTTTTTCCAACCTTGGCACTCAAGAGACCAGAAGGTAGTAGAGCTTTTACCATCACTAGACATTTCTAGAGCAGCACCGGGGAATTATTTCCTCAATTCATTCATATTGATTCATTGAAAAGGCTGTATGCAACAGTATGGGATTGGTAAAGGAAAGACCATGTTCAAACAGGAATTAGGCATTCATGGAAGAAAGGGTGGCTCTGTTGTACTGAAAGCTCCAAAACTGTTACTTTTCCCTTCCCGTTCTGACTTTGCTTCTCTCCTTACCTACAGAAACTGAAATTTAGGTTGATTGTGCAGTTTAAGGAGAAGGGATGAGGCCTGGGGTAGAGAAACAGTGAAGCTGATACTGGTAGCTAGTGTCTACAGAGCCAACCAAACTATAGTGAGAAAAGACCACTTTCACCTTACGTTGTCCAAACCTGTTAATTCAAAATATCTTCATCTCGGAAAAAATATCTTGACATTCCCTCATAATATTTAATTACAAAAGCTCTCTTCCCCCACCCCAGATAGATTGGAAGAGTTTCAAAAGGTGAACAAATTAAATCGATCCGTCTTTCATTTTGCTTTGGCTGCAAGTCTTTCTTCCTGGTGTGAAAAAGATGGGGCCAAACCAAAGACATGCCCTGCCCAAATGCACATGGCTCTGGATTCAGATCTTTCATATCCAAACTCTTTGCCTGTAGTCCATGTCTGTTAGCAGCAGGTCAGAGATCAAAACCACCTCACACATCCAGGTCAGAGCTTTTATACATGGGCCTTTTATTCATCTCTTCCTTACCATTCCTCTTTAGGATTCAATGTCTTTTTGGTTCCTGTTAGGTTAAGGGGAATTACACATCCATATGGTAAGGAGAGAATGGATTCCTTCTTCCTCTGTAGACAGTAAGGAAAACTAGAGGAAGCATCAATTTGTAATATAAGGTGACCAAGGAAATCCTTAGCAATTATTACATCACAATGGTGTAGTTATGAGGATACAGTTTCCTCTCTACACCTGGGAAATTACAGGGTTGAGCTACATCCCATACGTGTGTGGTATGACTGAACAGTGCCAGAAGTAAGTTCTAATGGAGAAGTTCCTCCAGTTGCTAAGCCGACTGAGTAACCTACTTGTACTGTCACTGGATACTGAACATCCTTGTTTGAGCACAAAGTTGGTATTATTGCTGATGTTCAGACTTATTAGTTATTTCTCTCTGCCATCCGTGATAGGATTTAATCTCAAGTAATCTGAGGTGGAAACGAAACATGATGCAGAGCAACTTGAAGGGCTTTTCACTTCAGCCAGGCTTATTTATTTTCCCCTCTGTGGCATGGTCTACTGAATACCAGATCATAAACTTACTGGTAAAGCAATAAGTCTTCTCAGAGAGGGAAGAGAAGCTTCTCACAACATGCCAGCGCTGTGGTGTGTTAATAGTACAGGCGCTACTGATCACAGGAATGCATTTCCTAGAGCCAGGTGTAGGAGAGAACTACGCAAGGCTGCCTTTTGTACAGCCAATGTACTTATACTACCTTCTGTTAATTAACCCTGGACTATGCATAATTTTTATACAAATATATATATAAATATATAATATATAAAAATATATATTTTTTTTATATATATCAAAGCCCTCTTCTGGTCCTAAATCCAGTCCTGCTGTACCTGTGGATTTCATTTTCAACCTTAAGCACTTGACCCCGCAGACCCCTGAGAAAACTCTGGGGCGGTGCTGCCCTGTTGGAGGCCATCTTGTGTGGCCTACGCAGAGCTTCCCAAGAGATTAGTATGCAGCTCACAGCACTCCTGCCCACTAATCTCTCTGGATGTATTAACCCCCTGTGCTACATACATCCAGCAGCTCTCTGGAAGGATTATCCTAGGTCTGAGGGCCTTTTCCCTCCATATTCCATCGCTTGTCTTCACAACTTTCCTTCCCTGCACAGGGCATGTGGCTGTTTTCCTTGGATGAACTAGCAAATTTTGCCACTTTCAGGCAGGTGATAGCCAGGGCTGGTTCCTCAGTTAGCCCCTATTTCTGTTTATCCATCTGCCTTGTACCAGATACATACCTGCATATACCCTTATGATGACTTGCTGTAGTGAAGGAAGCTGCCCTGCCATAGCCACTTTCCCATCTCCCAAGACCTAGGATTTGTTCTTCTCTGATGGTCAATTCAAAGGCAAAAAATAACTCTCCAGCAAAGAAGTGAAGGAGCTGGACTCAGAGGCAGCTTCCAGCAGTCTGGTATCGTTTCTCTCCTCCAAGATAAGCCCCTCCAGGGAGATGGGTGCGAACACAGCTTTGTCACTGGGTTCTCACCACCCACCTCCCATGGTAGAGACTTCCTCTGGCCTTGAGGCTGAAGGGAGGGATATTTCCCTTCAGCTCAGTAAACTGCTGCAATGAAGTGGCTTTGAGTCCTCCATCTTTTGGTAACTTATTCTCTTGGCATTTTAGTGAGAGCCAAAGAATCTGTTTTCCATTTGCTGTACTTTGCTGGAGACTGTAATTGCTCTTTGAACCTACGAGAGCAGGAAACCCAAGAGGACAAGGATTCAGTGCCAACCAGCACATTCCTCAGCTCCTTTCATCCTGCAAGAGGAGAGTGCTTCTGGCTTCTCCAGAAGGAGTATTACTACATTTTGTTCAAATTTAAGGCTGATTTCAAGAGTAATTCTACTACTCACCTTACAGTTATCATTATTCCTGCTATTTGCATTATTATCTTTATGGCTATTATCACTAACACAGGTCATTACAGAAAACCCAAGTATCAAGCTTGCCTTTCAGTATCTTGCAGACTGTAAGGACAGATATAATAACAAGAAAATCTAGGCTAAGGGCATGTCAGAATGGAAAACTGTTGGTCAGGGCTTTTTAAGGAGCTTCTGGAAAGAGAATGAGAAGGCTGCATATTGTATGGGAAATAAGAGCTACCTGTTTCAGGTATAAAGTATAAAAAAAGTCTCCCATGTTCGATAATACACTTTTAATGATGCAGCTGCCACCCAACAGGAATTTTTTTGACAAGAAGCGGCATGGCTCAGAATAAGTGGGATTGGTATGTTGGTGGATTAGCTTGGACGTGCATCATCTCTGCTAACTGCAGATAATCTTACAAAGTTCTCACTTTGCCCCAATACAGCGTGCCCCACAATGACTTTCCACTGCATGGGCCCCTTAGGATAGCTAGCTGGCCGTTGCTGAGTCTGTCCCATGGATTCTGGAGTGGGAGACGAGGAAGCAGCACAGCACAAAGAGAAAAGTGTAAGCCTCAGAAGGTACTTCTAAGAAAACAAAGGTAGACTAGGGTAGTATTGGGAGCAGAAAGGCACAGACATTCTGAGCCAAAAAACTGAGAATGAAATGAGGAGCTTGGATCTGATGCAATCAAAGAAGGAAGCCAGAAAAGATGATTTTAAGGATGACCCAGCTGGAGCTTGAGTCTGTTATTTTAGTGAATTTCACAACAGCTAGTCTTTCTGTGCCAAGTTTTGGCCCCTCCGATAGTTGGCTCTGTGCCGCTAGTTACATGAATCTTCACTAAAGCTGATATAATGAGCTGGTGAAGAGTTATCTCAGTGCACGGGAATATAAGCAAAGTGGATGATGCTGCTGTCCCATCCTTTGCTGAAATGGTCTCAGGTAAGGAAACAGGAGACATGAGGATATCCCATGTATAATGCAGCTGTCAGAATGGCCTTGAGACTTCTCTAGCTTATGCCTGGGACTGGGTCCTACTGGAGGGAGCTAGACAGACCTGTGTAGAGGTCAGTAGTGGCATCTCCCAGACCATCCTAGTGATGGCAATACTTGAAGAGGAGCTGTCACCTTTTTATGTATATCTGCTTGCAAGAGAAAAAAGAAAAAGGATTTTGCTAGGCAGTGATACGGAGCAAAGCCTGTCATGTGTGCTTTGCGTGTCCAACAGTCAATGATTCACATGTTTGCATTGGTCATTGGTTAGGAAGGAGCCTATGCTAAACACCACAGCAACTATCTCACTCCCAATAAAAAATACCACTTTGCATGCTGAGTAACTAACAGGTAGTTCAACTCTACAGTTAATAACAACAATCAGCTTCTGAGAGTGGGGAGCCTTTGCTGGCAATCATTCCAAATTCCTTTATCTCCAAATAATCTAGCAGAAAGAGCAAGGAGAAAGCATTTGTTCCAATCTTTGGCACTGCCTAGATAGCTATCTCCTCCCTTGCTCATTCTTCTTGTACTCCAGGTTACTTTAAATGAGGACACGTATCGCACACAAAAAACCTGCACAAAAAAGTTTGTAATGGTTATGGAGTCGAGCACTTAAAAAGTTAGGAAATCCGGGATTAAAGTTACCCAGGCAACATTTGTGCAGATGGGTTATGACGCTGTCTTCATTTCAAAGCGCACAGCCTATTGTTTCTCCAGACACTCCCTTGCTCTATGGGCAGGAGGGAACTGCTCTGAGGGCTGCTCAGGGCTGTGAAAGCATCACAACAGTTTTCTGCAGTACCCCCTGCCTCATGCCTCGTGGAAAGTAGATGGCGGTGGTCATGAGAGGTGGCAGGGGACTGCAGAAGGAGCAAGAATCATCACGGGACTTGAAGCAATGGGCTGCTGCCCTACAGAGCTGGCCGATGTCCCTGGCACTGCCACACAGCTCCAGTGTGACACTGGGCAAGTTACTTTGTGCCAGATTTCCCGCGGGTGATCGTGACATGGCCATCCTTTGCATTCTGAACGCTTGACATACCCTCCAGTCCCAGACTGTTCTCTGAGGCCCAGAAGGGTTATTTTTGTTATGAATTGATTCCCTGATCCTATTTGCAGCACAGGCCCACAAACAGCTGTGTGTGTGTGTCTGTGTGTGTTGTGGGGGGTTGATTCGCTCTAGGGCAAGGGTGGGAAGGCACAGGCTCTGGTGACAGAGGGGCAAGCTATTGAAGCTGGCATTGCAGCCAGAGCCACTGAATGGTTGAACGACAGCTGACTTGCAAGAGGGGCTGAACACTTGCAACTGCATCTGGGCTTTGTGCTTTGAATATAAAGTGCTGCAGCGTGCTGGAAACTGTGAACATCTAAGACCTTGTCATCCTGTATCAGGTACACAAAATCTTTTGATTCTGCACTTCTACCAGGCAGCCTCTCATCTACAAAATACGTAATAACCGCTGTAGCACTGTGAAAACAAATTTGTTGATGCTTCTGAAGCAGTTAGATATGATATCTTGCTGAATGCCATGAACTCAAAAGGGGTTTTAGTCATTCTGCACTCAAATCATGGTTTAAATCCTGTGTACTAGAGAAGATTTAGGTCCATCCGCTGAGCAGAAGGATGAAGCTAAGTATGAAATATTACTTTTTTTAATTGCAGAAATTCTGTGGCAAGGTTCCTGTGAAATAAATGATCTACATTGCAGGGCTCAGAGAAGGGAAATTAAAACTTTAGTGGCAACCCTTGTAAGGGCACTCGCTTATAGGCGCTTCCTGGCTTTGCAACCGTAATAGTATTTTAGTGTAGTTTTTGTGCTCAAACATTTACAGTTCTCTTCTTTTGTAGAGGACTTTTGTCCTGCTCCCCTAAAACTTTCTCAACAGATAACATTTTATTGTTTTAACTAATAGTCAGGCACAAACTCAATTAAACCGGAGCAAATCTTGTATATAGAAAGCTTGCTTTGGAATAAGTGGTTTATTTGATTTGGCTTCCTTTGATTTTTTTTGTACAGGAAAAAAAATATGAAATAGGTGAACATCTCTCATCAGCTTTATATTCTACAAACCCTTCTGGATGGGCTTACTAGCACATCCCTGAAGAGACAGCAGGTATGTGTGGGAGCCGGAGTACATTTGAGATAGTGGCTGATGACCCATTGTCAGATTTTTTTCAGAAGCTAAGTTCAGTACCCCTTCTGATGTGGCAGCCTTTTAGCACAGGAAATGTAAAACTATTTTTTGATTGGAAAGTAAAAAGAATGTAATAATAATATTTTAAAAATTTTTGTTTTCTGTGCCTTCTCTTAGGTTTCTGCTCTTCGTTTACAACTTGGAAGAAAAGGAGCCAGATTCTTTCACCCCGTGAAAGGTTTAAGACAGGTTAAAGCAGCAGCTTAGGATTTTTCTTTAGTAATAACCGGCAAACAAAGCTAAATCCTTTTGCAAAATAACAAATTTAATTGGACAGGCAGCTTTGCACCAGCTTCCGCCAATCTACTGCCCAGTGCAGAGGCACGGGAACCTGGGGGGGGCCACAGCTGGTCTCCAGGGAGACTGGCAGCACTCCAGCCCCAGCCTGCCCAGCAGATAAAGGTTCCAGCCTGTTGGGAGCATGCAGCAAAGTGTGTGACTGTCCCATTGGTACTCAGCGTTGGGAAACTATTACAGGAATGCGTAGTTCAACAAGCCTCTACACACAAGCCTCTGTTTTTTTCCCTTGAGATAAGATTTCGTGTTATGAATTCTCAGGGCTTCCCCTGTTTTGCCGGGCAGAAGAATCCTGGCTTAGCCCAGCAAGTGATGAAAGGGGCACATAATACGGGACACAGGCAGGCCTTGTCACCTGAGGCACCCACAAGCACCTGGCAGTACATTAGGGAAGAGTTTTATAAAGCGGGGAACTGTCACCCTTGGCACAGCTCTCCATGCAGAAAGCGGACAGTAGCTCACATAGTCACATCCATGCTAAGTTCAGGCTACCTGAGCCGGGTGCTAACAGCAGCAGAGCTGCAGCAGCCCAGAGCTCAGTGAAGGCAACAAAACCTGCCCAGTTCCCCGGGGGAGTACGCTGGCTAATAGCTTTACCGTGAACTCCATGGCTATGGTTATCAGCACACGCATGAGATAGTTTAAAGCTAGTACAAACTTGTCTGCGTGACCCACTGACTGGCCTCTGATTACAATGTCGCTGTGTGCTTAGCCTCTATGCCCCCTCCCGCCCTGGCTCCTTTGAGGGACCACTAAATACACATAACACATTTTTGAAAGGAAGGAACAATCCCTTCCCCCTCAGAGGCTAATGGAGAAAAGCCTTGTTCAAATACAAGTGCACGAAAGGCTTCAAAGTCACTTTCTGGAAAATGGCTGGGAATAATTTCTTTCTTTGCCTCAGAGCTTTTTCTTACTCTTTTTTTTTATGTAAATACTTGCAACAATGGTTAATTGTCAGAAAAATGTAAGCTATTTCTTAGCAGGATTCTCGTCTGCCCATTTCTACATTCCAAACTTTTGTCTTTATAGCTGAGGTCTTGACTAAATTATATAGCTAAACGTTGAGCTAGGTACTACCTCTCCAGAACTAGCCTGTTGGGACTGAGAAGTATTTTTGTTAAAAGCCTGAAACAAAATAATCTGTTCCAAATGACTTATTCTTGGCTCTGGCAACGAATTGTGTATATATGCCCTAAGTTACATTAATGTGGAAGTAATAGATCACAGAGAGCTTCTAGTGTTGTATATGTTACTTACACATTAAGCCTATGGCCATGACATCATTGCTCTTGTTCTGGGCTCCAGCGATGGCGCAGCCAAAAAGAGTAACTGAGAACACACTGCATTGTTCCTCTCAGCTGCTAGGGCCATATTGACCTTGTGAGTCACTCTCAGCGTGCAGGGATGATACAGCCCCTCATTAGTGTTACTAATTTTCTGGTTTGAGAAGGGTATATTGCCTACTTTAAGAAAACATGGAAGGGGTGGAAAAGCATTGGAACTGGTCACAAACTCATTAGCATCTCTTAGTCTTTCTGAGTTCATTTGTCTGTGGCGCAGATAGAACAGTAGGATCTTAAATTGTTATAAACAGAGGATTGTCATCAGGTTTACATAGGACAGCTATTATTTTTTGGTGAATCCTGATGAGATGCTCAGGCTGACGGCAAGACACAAAGAACTAACTTGGACACTGTCTTTTCCTTTATGTTTCGTTAGCCTGCCAGCAAGGAGGCCCAGAGGGATGGACAGATAGAAGGCAGGACTGCTCTGCTGGCCTCAGTTGGAGAGAAAAGGAGCTGAAAGAGCCTAGAGGCAGGCCTAATACATTCTGATTTTTATATGCTACCACATGTGGGAGGATTTGTATAAGAAAATAACAGTAATCTCATCATAAAAATGACAATAATATGAATTTCAGCGTGAAAAGCTGGGACTAGCTGTGCCCATAGCAGGTGACCAGCCTTAGCTTCATGTAATCATTTGCAGTCTTGAGAGTTAAAAATACAGCAAACTACAGAGCCAGGGAAGTTTGTTGAAGAAGTTGTCTTTGAGCAACAAAAAGCCAGGAATCACTGAGGATTAGGAGTGGCTAGCAGGAACTGCAGGCGATGTGGGGTGCTTAGCTGCAGCCACTAAGAGGAGCCGCTAACAGGAGTTAGAATGGCTACAAGAAGCAGCACACCAGACGGACGGTCAGGGGTTCCCACCCCAGATCAGCTGCAGCTCTGAAGAAGCCTTTGCTACCCAGTAGGTGAGTGGTGGTACCCCAAAACTGTCGGCTGTGAGTGGAGCATTTCTAGAGGAGGGGAAACGAATGGTCTGCTGTAGCAGTTGTGTCAGCAAGCAATGAGGGAGGACTTTGGCAAGTGTTGCTGGCGGAGTTGGTGGATGTCTGTTATTTTGTTTATGTTCCTTTGTCCTTTTCTTCTTTATCTCCAAAACCATGCTGTTCTGCTAAGTCATGTATGATTTGTGAGCAAGGAAGTAGAGCTCTCTGAACACTCAGTTAATTTAATTTTCTCAGGTGGGGAGTGGCAACACAAAATTCTATTTATTAGTGACCCTTAGAAATTGAACTCTGCACTTGCAGCTGTCAGTCACTGGCAGAAAGGGTGTATTTATTGCTTCCTTCATTTTTTATCTGTCCTCTCTCTCATATACTTGAGGCAGAATTGAGGAAAGCGGCTTATTGGTCGTGCTTGAGTTCTTTGCAACCTTGGTGAGCCTCTAGGGAAAGTTTGCATGAGGAGCCATTGAGAGCTTGGTACCATGAAACTGCGGTTTCAGTTTATATATAGTAAAAAGCAAAACAGATAAAGGGCCTGACTACTTGACAGCCTAGCAGTTTTTTATACTTCTGCTAAGCAGAGCCTGAATTCTTGACTGCATCTGAGACCTGCTCACCATGTGTGGTTGCAGTATGTAAAGGTGTGTAGGAACCAGATATAAAATAGCTCATTTGAGTGGTAGCACAAGTCCAAATGCAACAGCCTGGACTTCAAGACAGATCAAACATGCCTAGGCGAGATCCTGGGTAAATATCCATCAAGAGAAGCACGTCGTAGCACAAATCCAAAGGTAACAGCCTGGGCTTCAAGACAGGTCAAACATGCCCAGGCAGGATCCCGGGTAATCATCCAACAAGTGAAGCACATGCGAGCACTGATACACTACACTTTGGTACCTGTGCTAGCTACAGGAATGCTAGGTAGGTGTGCCCCCACACTGTCGTGTCTCTGGAGGATATTGTCAAGGTGTTCCGAGTTTCACCTGGGAGGACTAGGAGAGGAAAGAAGTAGCTTTGTTCATGTCCCCACTGTTAGTGGGGCCAGAGGTACCCTGTGATCATGCCATCAGCGTTGCCCAGAGCCATCAGGCTTTTTACAGCCAGACCATGGCCATCTGTGAAACAGCTTCTGTTCTGATGGCCACTCTGGAGACTGCTCTTTCAGAGCAGTATAAGCAGTATGAAAATATTCGTTACATTTGCAGTCTTTGGAGTCTAAGACTGCTTTTAACTCTTATGATGGTGAGAACAGCCTGGAATCATCTCTAACATACCAGACTACTCTCAAGCCTGAGAGATTCTTTCAGTAGTAGTCAGGTCTGTCAGGAGTCAACTGAATCAGGGAGAAGGGAATGCGGCTACAGACTGGCCTGAGGCTGCCCATACGGTCCTGCAGGAGTCAGCTGTAGGGAAAGGATTACTTGGGGAGATAGATCCAGATTTTACGACACTTGTTCGCTAGCACAGGACCAGGAAAAGGCTGTTGACAACCTAAGAACAGCAGCCTGCTTGCAGCTAAGCTCTCTGTGAAAGACACCTTTGTCTATTTTGCCCTCATCCCCCATGGAATTTGTACATGGACCCTACTGCCATCTGCTCTCATGGAAGCTGACCCCCATGTGCTGCTTGAGGAGCTCCATTCTGTCTACAAAGAATTCCCTTGCCAGGGCAAGAATCCTCTCTGGTATAAAAATTGCCAGAGCCGCCCTGTTTGTGTAGTAAATGGTGTGTTGGCACCATGTAAGGGACAAACCAGATACACTCCAAAAGTTTCAGATTTCTTACAGAGACCAAGCCAACGACATGAGTAAGAGAAGGCTGCAGGGCGTTTTGAGCTGAGGTGGTACTGGTGCTCCAGCCAAGTCTGACCAGGTTCCAGGGTAAGCAGACAGCAACCCCTTCCCTGATGCTGCCCTGCCCTGCCTCACCCTGGCACTGCGTCCAGCCCATTCTTTCACTCCCATTTTATTCACATGGACTTGAATCTTCTATTCCCATGCTATTCAATTCACATGGACTTGATCTATTTCCATGCTCCTCCATCCCTCCTAGACCAAACCACCTTTGCCATTACATGCCCTTTCACCTTGGTGTTGTTCTTGGATCCCATTAAATGAGATTATAAGGCGTCTAACCTACTGCATCTTTGACTTTCTGGATTCCCTCTTCAGAATGGTGTGTTCTGCTCATTTCCCACAAAGGGGAAGGCTCTGTGTGTAAGATGCTGCAGAGAGCCTTTGCCCCCACCCAAACTCTTGTTTTTCAGAGTGACGCACACCCTGCTCTGCTATTACTTAATAAGAAGTGAAGTCACTGCTTTCCTCCCCTTCAAACTGCTCCACCCTCAATCAGGAGGTCTGCTTCTCCACCCTTTGGCAAGACAGCTGTTTGGGGGTGGAGGTGAGTTTAGGGGCGGTGTTGACCAGCCTCTCATCTGGGGGGAAAAAGAAATAAAGAAAAAAGAGTGCAATCTCATCAAAGGGCTGCTGTAGAGCTGGGAACAGCCCTGACAGCCTCCCCTCCTTCAGTGCTTGTGTGTATTTCATGTGAGCACAAGTGAATAAGATCGCTCATGTCAGTTCGTGAGTCTAGTTTAGGATGCGAGGAAGAGTGTGAGCACAGCACACCGCTTGGCTGTTCTTTATCTGCCTTTTCCTCACCCAAGAGGGAAGATTTCACTGAAACACCCACCCTCCTACTTTGGCAGGTAGGAAGAGGCAGAGAAGTCGGTGAGTATAAGTGGTGTGATGTGGAGCTAAGTCCTCTGCTCTGCTCAGACTTTACTGACAAGCAGTGGGAAGGAGGAGAGCCTCAAGGAGCTGGCTGCAGCTGCGTCATTTTGCCTTACCTCTGTCAGTGTGAGGGCAAATAGCCCAGAAATTGCCCTAAATATACGTCAGCATCTGATAGTCCCTTAGGGACCATCTGCCAACAAAAGGTGCCTGGAACACAATGTGGTGCAGCCGCTCTTCCTTCCCACCCATGACATGCCCTTCCCAGCATGCTGGTGGCTCTTCTGACTGGCTGCTTGCTGGAGACTTTCCTGCTTCAGAGACACCACAGGCAGGGAAGGGAGGCCTGGATTCCATTCTCCATCCTTGGAGGGAAGAGTGTTGACAATTGGGGCTACAACATCATGGGGAAGGCTTTTGGGGAATGCATTTGCTCCAAGAGGTGTTACGTCCCTCCAGAACCTCTGCTTTTAAAAGGGGAAGTCTGCAAATGTTCAGGAAAAAAATATTGTATCGTGCAAGGAAGCACAAAAAATGTGCAGGAAACTTGTCACAGTGGGGGAGCCAAACTTTTCAACTGGTTCGTGCAGCGGGTGACAACTGGTAGGTACCACTCCCAAGGACAAACAGATGGTGAGGGACAGAGCGCAAAACCACAAGGTCTGGCAGGCGAGGGGGCAGCTGGTAGGTCCTGCGGTCAGGGTGGCTGGCTGTCGTTGGTTTGAAGGACTGTACCTTCACCTGCCTTACAGCAAATGTAGTTTTCTTCCAGCTTTGTTGGGACTGGCTGAGGAGCTCTCTATGTATGTAGCGACCTTTCTGCTATCTTCTGCTTCAGCCACTCCACACCAGATCATGGCTTCTGTTCCACTGTGCCACAGCAATTTATACACCAGTCCCTGTTTTCCCCCCTGCTCAGCCATTTCCTGGCTGAAGCAGCTGTTAGCTTTGCTGTGCTAACTCAGATGCTTTACAATTATTCACTCCAAAATAAAAGCGGTAAACAGAGAAACTCGGAGTCCCACTAATGTTTTTATTTGTTTTATGGAGGTAGCACCCCACTCAAATATCACCATCCTTGTCGTGCCAGGTGCCACACAAAAATGGAATAAAAAGACAGTCTGTCTCCCAGAGGGACAATGATTTTCATGTTAGATGAGACAGAGCACAGAGAAGTAATGAGCTAATACTAGTTAATGCCAATGGTCTAGGACTTCAGCTTTGCCATTGTTACAGAGCTCACATTCCTGGGTCAGAGAAACCATATTTTTGGGAAGGTTCAGTGGAAATGGTTTTGGGACTGTACCAAGGTCCTCCCAGGATTCCAGTTTTCTTAGTCTCAGCCTCAAAGGAATTTACATCTGGCTCGGGCAGAGCTGGAAGTCCCCACAGGAAGGATTTTGTTGATATTCAGTCTTTGAAGGACAGTGAGTTTCTCTGTAAAGGGCAACACATATATCTGGCTATGTCCACAGCACCACACCCGCTACGCCTCCAAAGCAGATAGAGTTTCAAGGACTCACATGACTGTGTCCATCTGCCCAAGGATTATTAGGAAAACCTGTAGATGGTGTGTGTGGGGAGGTTTCCCTATCCATTCATTCAGATTGGGCAGAACTTACCTCTGTCCTAAAGTGAAACAAGCTCCCAACACTGCTCTTAAAAATGAAGGGGATCTTCAGCAGTCAGCAGAGCTCCCAGGAATCTGTGGGAAGCCAGAGCCAACGTGAGATGGCCCCTGTGCCCCCACATGTGATCTGCTCGCTGCTAGGGGCTTCTTCCTACTGCAAGCGCCCAGTCTATGCCTCTGCTACCAGTGATGCTGGCTACAGTGTCCTGGCTGGGTCTCTGTAGAGTGGAAAATCGCTCCTTGCACACTATAGTTTCACCTGGGAAATACTGGCAGGGCACGAAGGCGAGCGATGGGCAGCTCATTAGGTCTGTCTGATATGCAAGCTGACTGCTTCCTGCCAGCCAGAGCAGAGTGCTACAGACAGTCTCGTAGCACTAGGGAAAAGTCAGTCTTTTATTTATGGTCCAACACAAAACCAGGGCAGTTTGCCCAATTAAGAACACAAATGTGGCCTCTGTCATCTCGAGGAATAGTGCTTTCCTGTCCTCGACGGGAATAATAACTACCTTTCTCTCCTCCTAAACAGCTTCCCAGGATTCCTCACCTGACTCAAAGCCTTCTTAAATCTATCAAGTGAAAATAAGGGTACTGATCTGATTCCCACGGACTTAGTTTTCTTACAGAGCGGCGCCAGCTCCTCTGCCAGATCCCTTTAAGGGTCCATACGCCCTTCTACTGTCCCCAGTCCCACACATACATCGCCCTGAGCATATACTTTTGTCCAGAAGAGCATCCTCTATAGATTTGTATGTGGAGCGAAGCGGAGATCAGGAGAGGGAATCCTCAAGAAATTTAAGGGAAGAAAAACTGCCACCTGTTGCTCGTGTTTCTGGGAAAATTTGGTTGAAATAGGAGGACTCATCCTAAACCTTTTACCTTCCTTTTGTACCCTGTGGTGCCTCTGGATATCAGATTCATCACAGACTGTATAGCAAAGTTTGTGTTTTATTATTTACATTGACAAATTGTCGCAGGACTGTAAAGCAGGGAAGACTCAGACTTCCATGAACATGGCACCTCCAGTATGAATGCCACATGCTGCGAGCTCCTTCACTCCTGACATCACAGTCTTACTGCCATTTGTTCATTTTGAACCCTCCCTAACATGTACTCTATGCCCTTTGGCAGGGACTCGCTCCGCCTGTTATATATCAGTACAGTGTTTGGGACAATGTGGTTTTGGTTTTCCTACAGAAGAGCAGTGCCAATAAATAATGAAAGCATGTCAGTCATAGTCTGCATAGGAAAGACAGTGCCCATGGGATGATAACATCTTTGGTGGTTACCATAAAATTTTCAAGAATAAGTCATTCCCTTCATATGCTTTAAAAAACCCCACAAACTTGGTATGCTAAGAACTTCTAATATGAATGTATCTCCCTTATTTGGAAAAAGGCAAATCGTGCTTCCAGTTTCCTGATCCCACTTCATTTTTGGTATTTGACCTGCAGATTACAGGTTTTCACGTCATCTGTCAGCCCACAGAGAGTATCCCAAGGTTCAGTGTGTGTGAGAGATAGGAAAGGGACATTAGGAACAGGCCAACCACAAATAGCTAAAATTAGCTCTGAGAACTGGAGTGCTGAGGTCTCTGAGGAACACTCGTCAAAGAAAGAAAATGGTTGTTTGCTAAACTCCCACTTATTCTGCTGCCTCTGAGGACTCCTGGCTCACATCCCTGCCCAGACATCCTACATGGCTATTTAAGAGGATTTCCCCCACCCCTTCCCCCTCCGCTGGCCATCATTTTCCTCTTTTGTAACTGCAGTACAGAGCGATATGGGATTCCTGCTCCAGCAGCAAGTTGCTGACTGGAAACAGGAAACAGGGGAGCCATGCAGAGCTCAGCCTCTGTGATAACACGGACGTCACACCCACGTGCAGACAGGGATGCTTCTCACATATGGCAATGATCAGCAGCTCCCCCTTTTTCTCCCCTTCCCCAGAAGAGCTTACAAAGCCCTAGAGGGGACATATATCGAGTTAGAAGCAGTCTTCATAAAGCATGGCTGTGTGAGGCCTCAGTTATCATGGAACATGATTTCTTGCATAATTCTTTTAGATTCTCCAAGGCCAGTAAATTTGAGACTGTAAATCTTCATGTGACCACAGCATATGGCCTTAGAATAAGACATGGAATGAATTACAGAGAGACAGCCTATCTTCTGCAGAATCTGATTAAGGGAATCCTTTGAGAACTATCCCTTACATGCAGCCATAGGCGTGGCTTTAAAAGCTGCCCTCCCTCCTCCTTCCCAGAAATGCCTAATAGGATAAGGATTTTTTTGCAGCTCCAGCTTCTCCTTTTTTCTCCTTCCTATTCTCAAAAGCCTTTTCTCAAAATAAAACTGAATGGCTATGGATGACTGTCCTTCAGATTATAGTTTCGGGGGAAAAAAATAGGAAAGGACTGTTTAAAGTAATTGCATTGATACTTGTGGAAACACCTTAAGGGAGTTGGAGGCATTGTCTAAGGTAAGGAGCTAGGTTCTGTCTCCACAGGGAGGAGAAGGAAATGCTCTCACAGTCACTGGGAATAAGTTTTTGCTTCCTCCAGACAGAAATCTGTGGTGCTATTTGCTTACAGTCATGCACAGCTAATGCTATACTAGCCCCTCTACGCTATGTTTATAGAATCATAGAATTGTCTAGGTTGGAAGGGACCTTTAAGATCATCAAGTTCAACCATCAACCCAATACTGCCAAAACAACCACTAAAACTTGCCATTATATATGATATTCAGAGGTGGAGGTTTATTCTGGATGGGGAAACCACTTTCAAATGAAGTAAATAAATCCCCTCCTAGCCTGCTCCTTCTCCTTCCGCAAGACAGGCTGTGCTCTATTTCACGATCCTGCTACTTTGGCACAATAAATTCCTTGAAACAGAAGTGATTTTATGTAAGTATCACTGGGAGAAGGTTTTCTCCAGCAATAGATGATTTAATCTGAACAGTGGGAGAGTGAATGCAATGCCTTTGGAAGGTATACCCATAGCTATCTTGTGAGATACAGGAGACCAGATTAGTGCCTCCTATTCTAGCTGCACTAAGGATTTGCCTGCATTAAGCAGACCTCCATTCCCTTTCCACTCACTGGGGTTGTGGTGGTTCTGCTGAACTTGAACTGGGAGAAGAGGAAGCAAGATTTTCGTTTAAAAGTGCTTGGTTGTAATCTGCAGAATGTGAAGACACAGCTTAAATGAAAATACATAAAATGCGTGCCTATCTAATTTTCATACTGTTGGGTGCTGGGGAAAGTCTGCTGGAGAGCCACTTCTCTGTAGACACTGCTGTTGTTCACACTCTTTGTTCGTTGTTTTCCATGAATTATCTTGTCAGTTAAACTGTAGATCCTTCCTGTGAATTGCAGAACTTTTACACTGAGAGCACTTTCCTCGCTGACCTCAGTTCCATGTCTAAGGAGGGCCCTACTGCCTCCCTGGCTTGTGTTGTGAGAGCTCAGTCTCTTCTTGCAGTTAGCTTTAAGCATTGCTTAAAACCACTGCTGCAGATACTGGGAGATGGAAAGCGATGGGAGCTATGCTGTGGAGCAGTCCCTCAGCCACCTGTCAGCCAACAGTCACCAGAGGAGAGGAGAGGAGAGGAGAGGAGAGGAGAGGAGAGGAGAGGAGAGGAGAGGAGAGGAGAGGAGAGGAGAGGAGAGGAGAGGAGAGGAGAGGAGAGGAGAGGAGAGGAGAGGAGAGGAGAGGAGAATGGGCTGTACTAAGCTAGTGTTGGACACTTGCTACCACTAAAAATCTTCAGTACCTCTCCAGCCTCTTAGCACTTGTGATGAACCACTGCACTGGAGCAGTCCAGGCTCCCACACCAGGGCACTTGGGCTAACGCTAACACTGAACCCCTGGCCAACACTCTGTGTGAGATTTGGTGGCACTGTTACTCAGAGCAGAGCTAGAGAGAGGTGTTTTCTTCCTCAGGGCACATGTTCAAGTTTTGGTACCTTCACAGTTCAACTCCTGGTATGTAACCTGTACATATATTTGACACCTTCCTGGTTCCTGGCAGCTCTGGGTAATTCTCATTGCTGCCTGTGCTATGCATTGGAAGTCCTTCTTTCTGGGCGGTACCAGTGATGTGCAAGTACATTTACCCACACTGTGTGCTCCTTATCAGAAGAGCACCCGCACTGTGAGCTACCATGTTGCTCTTGCTACAAACCGAGCTAAATTCAAAAGGACTTGAACTCTGTCAGTATAGGACACTGGTTTTTTAAGCTTCTGCTAATAAAGCATGTGATCATAATCCCAGCCCTACAATCCCTGATAAAGATACTTTCATTCAGTGCAAAGGAGAAACAGAGGAAGTTTGCTCTGTTCCTCTTTCTTGGCTTCACCTCCAGCTATGCTGTATCTGGTTACAGATTAACTGTTGCTGCCCTTACCACTCACAATGAAATGGAAACCAGGGCTACTTTGCTAAATTAACTGAAAGTTTCTGTAATTACACTGTGATGTCTTTCCATCAAGGAAAGGGGAACAGGGACTGTGGAGAAAGAATACTGTTTTCACACATCTGTGCTAAATCAAACACTGATCTTTTCGCTCCCGATGTTAAAACATTAGGTGTGGAACTCACATTGCTGACCTGAAAAGGCCCTTTGATGAATGTATTGCTCTTCACTCAGGAAGAGCGAGACAATAAACAAATGACTGAGTCCTCACTCCAGGCTGCAGATCTACCATCTCCTCATCTTTTTTCTCACACCATAAACCAAGATTTATGGAGAAAAATTCCAAAACAGTGAGGAAACAGAAGTGCTGCCTTTTGCTCCAAAGAAGAAAGAGATCTGTCCTTGAAATCTCAACATCAGAAATCCCCCAGTTACAACAGGCTGGGACCTTGAGTCTGCGTGGGAAGGCCCTGCCATAAGTGAGCAGTCGGCTGCTGTTTAGAATACAGCATTGATTTGGGAACACAGGAGCAAAAGCATTGAAAAAGTCAATTTGGATTTTAAAAAAAAATCCTGTGCCAAGACAATGACCTCCTCCACACAGAGGAACCGCTTCTTGCTTTTGACACCCATGTGCTGACATGCATGACAGGAATCACTGAGTTTGTTCCCTGCTGGGACACTATGCTCATTGTTACAGACCGTTCTTGTAACTAACACTTTTATTTGCAGTTTCAGGTGAGAAACTAGTAACAACTGGACTATGGGGATGAAGTGACTGGCTTATTCTTGCAGGTTGGGGAAGGAGAGGCAGGAGGTCGTGACTTTTCCTGCAGCTGCACCTGTTCTGCAGGTAAAGAGAAGACCCTTCCTTTAGATTTGATGATCTGACACTGTCTCCAGATTCATTAATATAATAAAAAGAGCAATGTCAGCCCCCTGGTGCTGCTCTTTCTGCTTTTCACAAGTACGATGATTTCAGAGGATTCCAACATGCTTTAAAACCAGTGGCACATCCTAGGGACTGTGTGGCCTACTGCATATGGAGGGACTTCATCTCTGTCAGCCTCAGGATGGTCTAAGAGATACAGGATTATTGTCTGCTGCCTGGGATCCTTCTCTACCTCCCTACACTCACACAGGGTTGTGGAGACCGCTGTGTCATGACAGTGCCCTCTGATGTGTGGGAGAAGGGGAGAAAGATTATGCTGGGAGATGAGGGAGCAGGCTCCGAAGGCAGTGAGAGGCAGAGAGGTGAGGGAAGAAGGATCTGGTTGCTCAACATGGCAGAAAGGTCTTATCCTCAGGCCAGTCAGCTCCCCTCCCAAGAGAGGCTGTATTTAGCTCCTCTGCTAATCTGTGGCTGTTCATCACTGTGGGAAGCCAGGCCACCTCTTGAGAGAAGACCAGAGATGCAGAGAGACCAGCCACCCTCAATGACAAAAATGGAATATAGGAAAATGAAATTCTGGACTGTGCCAGGAGGACTGAAAAGCAGCAAGATACTCTCTTACCACTGCTGAGCAGAGTAAACCTCATCACAGGGAGAGCAACCTGCTGTGAGCAGAGAGGCTTGCCAGTCTGCCAGGCTCTCTGTCTACTAAACATTGGGGAGCTGTTTGGACCCCTACAAGTACACTCTCCAACTGCAGTGGCCAGAACTCAAATGCGAAACCTCTCTAATGGAAAGAGACATTTCCTGTACAGTACCTAGGAGGAGGCACTATGAGTAACCGATATTACAGTGCGAGATAGAGAACATGTAAGTGCTCTCCCACACTTGAATTGGGGTAGGACATCATACCTACAGTGAAAGAAAGCAATGAGTTCTTGGATGACCACACCAACCTTCAGGCTCTCATCTCACCGAAAGGAAGACTTGCCCCATAGCTGCTCATGGAGCTGATGCAGGGAGCAGATGCTACCGCTTTTTTGTGTCTACTTCTTCCTCAAACTCCTCTCCAAGGCCTCTACAGAGATATTGTCTTCTTCAAGTTACGCTGATAGAAACGTCAAATCTTGATTGCAGCCATGAATCTGCCCATGAACTCTGCTGGTCACAATGCCACAGAGCTGCCTTAAAGCTCTCTTAAAAATGTGAGGCATTCCAGTCATTTTAATTACTGTGCATTGCATAAGCCAGAAACCAGTTCATACAAAGGCACAACAGAAAAGTGATTTTCAATCGCTCTCACTCTCTCCTCTGCTTAGTGCCAGCCTCCAAAGCTCTGGGAACACCAGCTCTTATTACCATTTGAAGCACTTCATCTATTTGAAATCTCTTTGTTTAGTCACTTAAAGCTATTGATGCAGTTTAGAAGGGTTTAAAAAAGAAAAACAAAACTTCAATTTGGAAATGGCTACAGCCGCATGAAAGCAAAGCAAGAGAAATGGAAAAACTTATTATAAACAAAAATGAGAGAAAATTAATTGCTTGGAATGAGGCACAGGCAGGTAGAGCCAAGCAAATCACGTTGTGTCCTCCCCCCGGCCTCTGTCAGACCATCTAATCACAGCCTCTTGGCTTGAACCCTGCATGGTACTGAGCCCTTTGGCCCTGGTCCAGAAATGCACTTAAGCTTATATTTAACTTTGTGCATGTAAACGGTCCTGTTGACTTCAGTAGAGCATCTTGTGTGCTTAAAGTTGAACATGTGCCTTAGTGTTTTGATGGATTGGGGCCAAACAGCGCAGTCATGTGCAGGAAACATTTTCAGCTTGATAAGGCTGTTAAAAGATATTTCCTCGTTGCCCTTCTGCAGCTGATGCCACATCACAGCCTGATCGGAGGGTCCCTGCATGACCAATAGGGTGATTTCATATTCTACAGTCCTTTATAATGTAATACTTCTGGTGACACATGGTGCCTATGATCTGCTCCCAAGCTGGGTGTTCTCTGTAAACACAATCTGTAAAGGATCCCTGAAGACTGAACACAGTATAGAACCATTAGAGCTGATAAAGGATTAACGATGTACCTCTAGTTAAAAGCTTGGGAGGGGATAGAGTGCTACCTATGTCTGGCTTGCAGGCAGGAAGGTGACATAATTCCTTTGCAACCTTAGAGAAAGAGATCAAATGAATTTTTTTCATATGTATTTATAGAATCAAAGACATTTTTGAAGAAAGAATCTTCTTATTTTAAGTAGCATATGAAGTTCACTGTTACAATGGAGGAATTAATAGAGGAGGAAGTTTTGTTCAACCTTTTTCACACTCATAAATCATAGCAAATATGAACATTTTAAACAAAACAGTATTCTCAAAGGACAATATCAGAAAAAAAACAAGCATTCTGAAAAATAAAGAGATAATCAGGAAATATGAGAATCTTTTGCTAATGCAATGCATGACCACTCTGTGCTGCCCTATGAGGTGGTGTGACTGTGCTGTAAAAAAGGGCATTGGATGGCTCCGAAAAGCACCTGTCCTTTCCCATCTGCTGCATAAAAGCAGAAAAACAATGATATCTCCTAGAGGGTGTGATATTGATCTGGTGTAAAAGATATGAGGATCATCAACTTCAAGAAAAGTTTTTAGGACAAGAGGAAGCTTTTGAGCAACTTGGCAGCTGGACAATTTAGAATGTTAATGGCAGGACTCCACACTTATGAATCAAGTCAAGTTACTGCGGAAAAGTTAAAATGGAAAAATGCCCATACTTCAGGAGCTTTTAAAATTAGTATATTGTTCACGGAGGTGGCAGGACTGTTTGGAGACCAGGCCAAAGTCTCCTGACTTCATCCATGCCATGCTCAGTTCAAGCCAGCTGAGGTCTGGTAATGAGATGGAGTGTTTTCAGGCATGACATGTGTCTGGGTATTTTTTTCTCTGGTGGTGACGGTAATGGGGGTATTTCTTTCTCTCTTTCTTTTTTTTCCCCTCCCTCCCTCTCTCCCTTCCTTCCTTCCTTTCCTCTTTCTCTCTCTCTGTTTTTTGGCCAGCAGTTCCTGTAGTTTGGTGAAGCCCTTCTGTACTACTTAAATTCAGGTGCTTTTCTCAATTCAGAAGCAGCATCTGCCAGCACCCGTCATCCCTCACAATGAAATGTGATCAGAAGGGAAGTGAATTTGCCTTTAGTTCATTTGCAGCAACACCCTACGCCTCTTGAAGTAATATCCCAAAGTGTTTTTATCTCAGTCTCTGCAGCTAGCTCCGGGATGGTCCTTTCCAGCCACAAGCTTGACTTGTGAAAGGAAAATTATATTGCCAATACGCTCCTGATGTAAACTGCAGTGAGTATCTATGGAAGCAGAAGGTCGTTCTCTCTCCTGAAACTTAACCAAGAAACTCGGCTTAACATCTTTACTTTTCAAAGAATGGGTTCTTTAGATATTGCAAGAAAGCTAGCTTCATCCGCAAAAAATGCAACCATCTCTTGCAGCGCAGTGCCCCCTAGCACTGTCTCTACACATTCATGCAGGATTGAGGGAAGAAGGCCACTTTGCTCAGTCAACAACACCTGCAGGACGTGGCTTTCCCTGGGAATTTTCACACCAACTATTGACCCAGCCCAGTCATGCTTAGCTTGTGGGATCCGACAAGATCACAGCATGAAGTGGTGTGACTGCCCAGTAAAGCAGAGAGATCCTTAATTGTGTTCAGCAGTGTGTTCTTGGTGGAAGAGCATAGATTTCTTTATTTGGTGACATTAACCAAATGTGAACTTTAATTTTCTCATATGAAGATTAAGGTCTTTATTTTCTCCTTTTTTCTCTGCTACCTTTTTTTTATGGCCGTATAAGGCTTAAAGTTTTATCTAGGCAAAGGAGCTGAATGCTAGTTTTTATTTTATTTTTTCCCTTTGCAATTTCTCCCATGCAGACAGGGCAGAGAGTGGGAATTCAGATACAGTTCTCCTTTCAGTTCTTCCATTGACTTTCTGTCTTACTTTGACCCCAGTATAAAAATTTTATCATATAAATAAACACTTAGAACCCCTGCCTGGATCTTCCAGAGTGCACTTTCCTGGTAGGTCTCAAAGGAAAGAGGCTAATATCGAATATCTAATAGATATTAACAGAGGATAATATAAAATATATTTATTTAAAGATGATAAAATGAATGTGCAGGCAGGTTAAATAATTTAACCAGGGCCTCCCAGTAGGCCACTGGCCAGACTGAGCTTTCCTGAGTATTATTTACCTGTGATTTACAAATATCAAGCACTATGGTTTTTGTGTATGAAATGTACACTTTAAGTGGCAAATAAGTATTGTTATTATTGTACAGTATTCAGTCCTGATTGAAAATCCTGCATCCCTACTACTACAGAGAAGTCCATCTCTTTTTCAAAAGAATATCTAGGTGTCAAAAAAGCAGGTGAATCAGCTAAGTCCTAACTGATCGAATACGGGTACTACTACTCCAGGCAATGCTAATCCATGCATTACAAAATTTCCGGATCACCTCTCAAATACTGATATAAAAGACAGTGGTAAGCCTTGACACACAGACAGCCTGCACACATCCCTTCCAAACAGATGTGCCCCGCCACTGGATCAAGCTCCTGAAAAACAATGGCAGATTATTTCTCTGGGTTGTATCCGAAAAGTGAACTAGATCCTGTAATCAGCACAAACCCTATGTTACTTTAACAAGCTTGGTCAGTCTCACTGTAAACAAGCTACTTCCATGCCTTGGAGGGCCCTGTGTAACTTCATTAACTCCTAGCCCCCTTCCTCTCCCTTTTCCGAAACTGAGAAGATCACTGAAGGGTTTGTTTTTCAGTCTCTTCTGAATGTGTCCTGCATCTGTGTATTATAGCCACTCTTAGCATTCACACAGCACCCAACATTTTTAAAGTTTATTACAAAGCATTCAGCTTGTTAGTCCTCAGGACACGCAGGAAAGGTGTTATTATAGAAATGGAGAAACATAGTCAGAGGAGTTACTTGGACAGAGAGTGAAGGAAGGTGGTGCCGGAACTGTGATTACAATCTAGTTGTGTGTGGGCCAAACTCTCTCTTATTTACACCAGCGTCAGGTTATGGAATAACTCTGCTTCTCTCAGATACTAATCTGAGATGTTGATAGACCAGGTGTATCATGGTGTTGGTGATATCAAACTTTTAACAACAACAAAGGAAAAATGAAAGTGCCGGACACACCTCATTTTTCTTCTGTGTTACTTTGCTGAGGTCGGTGGAGTTGTTCCTTGTTTACACCCAGTGAAACTGAAATGACAGTCCAGTCTGACAGATTCAACTTCAGCTGTAGTAGCTTGAGCAGACAGTCCAAGTACTTAAGGAGGTTTTTGCATAGGGTTTCTCATATTGCAATTTGGAGCCCAATGATTCAGACATTGCTTTACCTAAATCCAATGTCCTGTTTAATACCCTGCCTCATACATACTTATATGGCCCATTACCATCTAATTTTTTCAGTGTATTCACTAAGACACATTCCTGAGAAGCTCCCATCACTGTTATCCCCATTACCCAGATTGAGATTTGAAGCACAGTGAGGCGAAGCTGTCACACAGGTCGTCTCTGTCACAGCAAGGGGGTAGGAACCTGCGTTTCCCACTGTTAGCGTTGTAACCTCGATCTCTACTAGCAACACCCATCTTGAAGCTTTTGTGTGCCAATGCTCCAAATAAAAGCCTGTGTTTCCATAAGACTGGAGGTTTTAATCTTATATGGATGGTATGATTAAAGAAAAGGTGTAGGCAGGCTGTGCCTCACCCAGATGGAGCAGAATTGTAAGTCTAAAGACTTAGCTGACTATTTAGAAATTTAGGACAGCTGGTCCCTGGCCTTTAATACCAGCATAATTTATAACTAGACATGCTTAAGTCTTGTAAACCCCGTGGAAAGTACTCTGACATTATATACACGGGTTTGATACTGTGATTAATCACCCTTCAGTCCCCTTTGCAGGATAATAAGGCTGTCTGTATCTTGCAGCTGGCAATCTCCTTCCTTACAGTCCCAGCTCTTCTATAACATTTACATTTCTACAGCTGATAGAAATTTACGTTTCCAAAAGGGGATAAAGGAAAACAAAACAAACAGGACTTTTCTATAAATTCCACGAAAGCTGCTCTGCTAAAATATACTTTGAGATTAAATGTTGGGAGCGCCTGGGTAGATACAACACTGCTTTTTCCAGCTCAGTTTTAGCAGTTTATGACCCCTTTCTGACCAAAAGCCCTGAGAAGGGTAAGTGATGGGTGGCAGTGGTGGTGTGACAGAAGAAGGAGCATTTGAGCAGGATTAAAAACCACAAGATGAAATCCTGAGTTGCAGTTCAGCTCAGTCTTGTCCTTTTCCTCCATCCTCTCTGCCCTGCCTATTGAAAGACGAAAAGAAGCAACACACCATGCTCCTCTCGTGTTTTCCAAAAGCCGTTGAGAATACCATTTCACCTCCTCCAGTTCAAAACCAGCTTGCAAAGAGCCGAGATAGCTTAGAGGGAAACAGGCCAAGCTTCCCAAGCCCACAACAAACCCCGAGGTGCGGAGCGGCTGAGGGGAGGCTGGTTCCGACTTGGGGCGAGAAGGGAACTCCACGGGGCCAGACCCGGCCGGGCACCGACGGCCGCGGCACGGATACTCGCCGATCCCTCGGAGGTACGACTAGTTTTAAGGAGTTTCAACCCCCGCTCGGCGGCACTAGCGGCGTGAGGGAACGGGCACCTCTCCTCAGGGCAGCCGTTACCTGCTCCACCGCCCGCGAGACGCCCAACCGCCACCCGCCCGCGCGCGGCGCTCCCCGCACTATTCCCTATAAGGCGCTGAAGCGGCGGCCGCGGCCCCGCCCTACCCCGCCGGCCTCTCCCGCCGATGAGGTAATGCGGGGCTCCCATTGGTCGGGGGCGGCGGCGCCCCCGGAGCCCGAGAGGGCGCGATCGAGGCTATAACTCGGCGCACCGGCCCCGCCGCGGCGCAGCGCAGCTCCGCATCGCACCGCGTACCTTCAGCTGCTCGACCTGCCCGTGCCGTCAAGCTTTGCGCCGTCCCGCCGAGCGAAGGCTGCGCTGCCGAGGCCAGCGGGAGAGAAAGAAAGGGAGAGAGAGGCAGGCAGGCAGGCAGGCAGGCAGGCAGGCGGTGGCGGGCTGTTAGGAAGCGAGAATAAAGTCAGGCGAACAAAACCGGCGGCCGCAGAAGTGAGGAGGCACCTCGGGGAGGGGTGGGCAACATGACGGCGTGGCTGAGCTTCCTCGTCGTGTTCCTCTGCGGCTGGAACCTGCGGGACTTGGTGGTGGAGGCGTGCACTTGCGTCCCCATCCACCCGCAGGACGCTTTCTGCAACTCCGACATCGGTAAGTGCCGCCGGGCGGCGGCTCTACCTCGCCCCGCGGCTGACGGCCCCGCCGGGGCTGGGAAGGTTCCCCGAGGGGGGACCCGAGGCCCCTCGCTTTGGGGAGGCGGCACCTGCCCCGCCGGTGCGAAGCCCGCGCCTCTAGAAAGTTCCGCGGGAGCCTGAGGGGGGTGCGGGCGGCAGCCGGGCTGTCACCTTCGTCCTGCGAGTGACACCGTAAAAACAGAGGTGGGGTGGGTTGAACCGGGGAGGGGTGACATGACCTCTCAAGGTGGGTATGGCTCGGGTGCGGTACGCCTGGGCTAGTGAGAGGAGAGGTGTGTGGTGGCAGACCCCTGCCCAGCCCTCCTGAGGGGCGTTGGGGGGCCAGGCGTCCCACAGCGGCAGGCCCCGTCCCGCAGCAGCAGCGGCGGTGGCAGCAGCCTCTCTGATCTTTGCAGCTGTGGGAGGTGCGTGAACGTGCATGCCTTTTTTTTTTTTTTTTTTTTGGAAAGGTGAAACACTTTTATTGGATCCTTGCAGATGCTCTCTGCTATGGGCTTTAGCATCCCTAAAGGTTTTTACTACACTTAACTTTACGTGGGGGACAGGGGAATACCCAAAATCTCTTAGAGGAAGAGGTAAGGGAGGCTCTGGACTGAAGTTCTTTGGTTTGCTTGTAGCCAAGGGTGGTTAACCAAATACAGTTGCTGCTTGGTAAGTGTCCTGTGGCAAAGTACATGAAACCAGTTAGTGGTGTCCTTTGAGTTAATACCGGACACATGTTCACGTAACAGTAAATACAGGCTGTCACTTCAGCAATCGTGAGTGGACTGCGTGAGCGAAGCCTTGTGCTTCTGTGGATTGTCTTAGCACAGTGTAAAACGGGTTGGGGGACTTTGCACTGCTGCTACCCACACAGTACTGACTCCAAGTGGAGTCTGCAAAAAAATCCACCTGGCAGCTGCTATGGAAGTCAAACAGAAAATAATTCTCACTGCAGCAGAACACCCATTGCTATGAACCCTGCCAGTGGCTCTTTCAAGTTAGCCAAGTTTATGGGCAAAAAAACCTCTCTTGCCTTTAATTCTTCTACAGAAACTGCAGTTATGCCTGGTTAGTCATGTCTAGTTTATATAGTGTATCTGCTCTTGAATGCAAAAAAAAAGCATTACACGTTAGAAGTACTGGGAAGGTTACAGTTTGTTTCAGTGGTGATAGCCTGGAAAATATTTATAAAATAGTTTTATACTGGGTAATTCTTCCAGGAAACTGCAGTATTAAAAGTTCTGTTGCCATTTTCATAGTTTGGATCAACGAGCGTGCCACCTAAGTGGCAAGTGCCAGAGAGATTGTCCTTTCTGTGAAACTGAGACTGGGAAACCATTTTTCCACAGCTAAAGCTGATGACAGCATGTGGCGTTTATTAGCTATGTTTTTGGGAGAAGGTCTACTTGCTCCTATTAGGTCGTGTTATACTAGATTAAGGGTAGTTTTTAGTTTAATTCAACTTCTTAAGCTGGCGTTAAATAAATTTCTGTTATAAATACACACTGACAGTATATTTTTGCTAGAGGTGTGACTAGGAGTATGGTAAACTATAAAGTTTCTTATAACAGTGCTCCTAAACTTTAGGGCACAAAGATTTTCTGGTTTCTACCCTGATTTCTTGTTGAGTTCAAAGTAGTCTCCTTCATCTCTCCTTTCTCTGTTCTGGACTCTTCCTTGTATCTCATGCCTTGACTTTGCTCTGAGACATAGTAGTTCAAATAGTTGATGTCAGCAGGGCTGTCATGCCTTCAGATGTCATGGCAATACAAAGGAGGAGAAGCAGAAGGGGAAAGAGCAACTCATTCTAGTAGATGACTTAAATGCAGGTTTGTTTAAGACCGCAGTTCTGTGTGCTGGGTTAAAGCAAGAGTAAATCCTTACATTTGCTAGAACTGTCTGGAAAATGTGATGTTTGTGCAGGCTGATTTTAGTAAATGCTGTCGTGTTCTTCATGTGCTGAAAGGGCAAAAATCACATTAAAGCTTTCTGGCTCTGTAGGAGTTAATCATCTCCATGGAGACTGATGGCAGTGTACTAGTGTAGTGTTTAGACAGACTAAACTACACGCTGGGTTATAAAACACATTGTGAGGAAGAAAGGGACTTGGCAGCAAGTTTTTATCGCTCTTGAAACTCCTGCAAAAATACCAGCTAAAAGGGAGGAGTCAATGCAATAAGGGCTGTAGCAAATGAGCTTTTTAAAATAGCCCCTAAAACAATACAAGAAATTAACTAGCTAGGTGGCAGCCTAGGAGAGGCTTTTCATCTTCAGAGCACTGAATGTTGAAGAAGGAGAAAACTTTTAGTTTAGGAGTGTAATGCAACGTCTTACTGTTGGTCTTTCATGCCTAGCCGGTGAAGTCCTACTCTTAAGTTTATTCTCTTTTCCCTTAATCTGATCTCACTAGACATTTAATTTTTGATCTTCCTGTGGCTCAGTTCTGATACAGCCTCCCAACTCTGCAGTCATTAGAAGGTTTTAATCTCTACAGAAACAGATGCTCAAATAAATCCATTGGAAAGGGCAGGATTTCAATATGTACACCCTTTGAAACTGAAGGTTGTGGTCTTCTAAAGGAAGCTTGGACTCCATACGCAACAATAATTTTTTTACTTTATTAAAAAAAGGAGGGGGGGGAGCGGAAAGAGGAACTACTGCCAGACTGGTCACAAGGGGGTCTTTTTGCTCAGCCTGAGTGTTCCAGCATGATGAATGGAGCAAAAGTGAAAAGGTGTGTCTCATTTGGCCCTCTGAGATCAATCAATAATAAAATTGCTGTTTTAACTTTTGGCTTTCTTTCTTTAACTGGATCGATAAGTGCCAGAAGAGGCAGTACAATAATTAGACAAACAGCAACTGCTATGACTTGCCATCTGAACTTTGCTTCCTCCACTCCCACCTCCTGCCTACGACCCCTTCCAGATGTGAATATTTTTCTTTTGTTTGAATTAAGGGACCTTTTGAAAGAACAGACACCAGGCATGCTTTGTTCCATTGTGACAAAGCTGTGACATTTCCAGCTGGACATAGCTGACGTGAAAAGGGCTTGTTTGTCCTTTTTTTTGCAGGAGCAGCAGGAACTTTTGAGCTTGGCTGCTGAATGTTGCATTCACAGGTTTTGAAAAACACCTCCTGCCTAGTCCCCTCTGCCCCACTTTTCCTTCCAAAAAAAAAAAAAAAGAGAAAAATATGCGAAATTTCAGGCTGGATTTTGACAAACCAGTCTGCAAGTGATAAAGTACTTTGTCAGCTCCACACCTATCTCACTTTAATCTTGTGCATATACCTCAGAAAAGAGCTATGGCACTACTAGCTGTTTCTTACCTCAGTTCAAAGGAGCTCAAAATAACATTTCTTTCTATAGTTTGTGTTGGGAGAAATATCTGCAATTTCAGCAAGGATGCCAGTGGGTCCCTTTTCCCTTCTAAATAACCTCACTGTTGGTGAATTGGAGTTGGGCAAGCTTTGAGGAGATGAAGGTAAGCTCTTAGAGTCCCTTGTTGTCAGGGAAGCCATCCATTCCTCCATCCTGCCATACCCATAGCACTGAGTTCACAACACCTGCAGTGGCGAACCTCCTTTGAACTGAGAATGAGATACAAGAAGAGCAAGAGACAGCAGAGAAGAAGGAAGCTCATGAATTTGTTTGGCCCGAAGTCTAAGTACCTAACTGAATACCTGACCTTTTGCTTTCACTGTTTTCCTTTAATTGCTCATTCCACCTTCTCACTAATAAGTCAAAAGATACACGCAGAACAACTTGATCATAGATGAGATTTTGAATATGCATTCTTTGCCTTAACGTAGACTCTGTAGTGAGGTCACATGTGCTGTCTTATCCTTTAAGGCAGACAAGTAAGGTCTGCCAAATTAACTTAAAAGTTAAAATAAATCAGCTCAAATTAATTATTATATCAATTATTATACCAATCTTTTGTGTTGAGATGAATTTCAAACAAATTCATGCATGATAATGGTTGTAAGTGTTGTATCCACTTTGGAATCAGGCTTCTGTTGAGGAAGTAATGATATGGTTTCATTTTTAGACTGCACTTCCCTTTGAGGCATTTTAGAGGCAGGAAATCTGAGAAGTGCCCCTTAAAGCTTTAAAAAAAAAAAAAGGCATTCATAGGAATTCCATTTTTGTGGGGAAAAAACCTGAAATTTGTTTAACTTTTATGGAATTACAGTGTCCATGGTGGAAAGAGGGTGTTCCCTGTGCTTGGTCGTGTCTTCTGACAGAAAGATGATCATTCTAAACTGAATTGTTCTATTTAATAGAAGTAGAAATAGAAGTTGCTTATTTGTTGTTTCTGTTGGTTATTTGCAATTAAAGTCCATAGGAGAGTAGAGAGATCACCTTGTGGCTTCTGGAGTTTGTCATTTCTCCAAACGTATGTATTAAAAAAAAAAAAAAAAATGTGGCGGAAATTAGTGTTTGGAAGATGTAATGCAGTATGCTATATAAGGCTCCTTTGGTATCTTGTTACTATTGCTTATGCTTACTCCAGATTTCCTGCAGGAAGTAACTCCAGCAAGACCTCTGAGCCAGTGGAGAGACAGATGTTCTAACCTTGAGTGTTAGAGCTCCTTGCTTTATGTAAACGTTTCTTTCATTCTTATTTTCACTGATTTCTCACCTGTTCTTGAGAACTCTCCACTTGCCAACTGCTCCTCTAATGTTTCTGGGAAGAAGTGGGCTGGTGGAACATAGTTATGTACTGCCATATGCAGTACTAGCGTGTTTAGTTTAGCAAAACTTTTCATCTGGGGTGGGAAAGGGCCTGCTTGGTTCATATCTTTTATTCAGGATGAGCAGATTTGGTTGTTTGACGTAGAAGCAGCATAAGGTGACACATTTATTCTCAGCTTCATAAGCGGACTTCACACTTTCCAAGACACTAAGAGCAGTTAATCCTGGCCTTTCAGAGTCTCTGAGATACGGCAACTGGATTGGCATCTGATGAAATGGATCTCTGTACTCATGCATAATCCCACTAACAGTCATGGTGGGTGGGATCAAGAATCTTTAGTAGGATCATGCAGTGAGTCACCTTGGACTTACTTGGGTGTTAAAGCTGTTAAGCTGAAAACTTAGTTTTCTGATGTAACAATGTTGTCTGAGGTCATTTTTCTTTTTCCTCACAGCTCCAATACCATGTGGTACTTTTACGTAGCCCAACCAAGCATGCGTCACTGAAGCAAAGAGCCTGTTTGGTCTGGGCAGGAGGTCTTGTAATTAAATGAAACTTCCACCACATGCTTGCTGGAAGTTCATAGGAGCTAGTAAACCTGAGAGAGAGGACAGCTTGGTTTGAGTTAGCAGGCAAGGCCAGACGTGCTGTGCTTGCCAGCTCTGAACCAGGCTAAGTTGAGGGAGTAACGTCTGGAGTGCATGTGGCTGAATTTCCTTTTAATGATGAGATTTTGGGGTTTTTTTTGGTTCAAGATAAAGAGGCTTTTGCTCTGTTGTGCTCCTTATTACTCTAGACTTTCAGGGTGTGATTCTGTCTTTCATATGACATTATAAATTGGAGGCAACTTAAATGATACTGGTGAAACGACACTAGTGTAAAAGATAAAGGAAAAATTGGGCCTTCAGGCACCAATTAGTTAAGCAAATGCAGAGTTCATTAAACTTAAAGGCCTACAGTAGCTTGTCTAAACCTGAAGAACCTCTACATGTGACACTTGGAATGTTACTGGTGTAACTTTAATGGACTGTTAACTGCTCTTTAAGCTAACTACACCTTACATAGACTTCTCTGAGACAAGGCTGATCAGGGCAGCTGACTTTATTTGGAACTGTTGCAAGACTGTCTTAACTTTTCCTCAGCTTTGTAGCACTGAACACTTGTTGCAAATAGCAGAGCTAAAGGTCAACCTCTTTGGTAACCCTCTGTGTTTGAGCACTTGGGGCACAGAGGAGGGAGGCACACTGCTGAGACTCTTCCTCTAAACAACATACCTGAAAGCACATCAAAATTATCAGTGCTTTGCCCACTGGTGACTCCGCTACCAGTGTTATATGCCCGTAGTGAGCTAGGTACTTCTTTAAAACCAGGGTTAAACTGGATTTGCTTTGGAATAAGTTGAGAAAAGAATGTTAACCAGTGAATTTCAAATTTCTGCTGTTTGAAAGTATTAGGCTGGTGCTTGGCCTAAGGCAAATGAGACCAAGGTGGATTACAGGGATTTACACTCTCTTATGCTAGATCTAAAATCTGCCCAGTTATCAATATGGAAAGGAAATAGTGGACGAGCCTTGAAACTTGTGCAAAGCAGGTGCGGTGCCACTGGTCTCAGCAGTTTTTTTACCATCCTGTATCAGAGTTGGATTTGACTTGATGGTTTCAGATTTCTAAGAGGAATGTTAAAAACACTAGAGAGCTTAAAACTATTGTTAAAAAAAAAAAGTTAACCTTCTACTGTAATGTGAAGTAGTTCCCTTGAGTGACCAGAGTGAAGATTTAGTGCTTTAACTGACAATGTCTAATAACAGAAAAATGCAAGTAGTTTTACATAACCCTGATTATTTTATTTATTCAATGTTTCTGCCAGCTAGAAAAGATTCTGGGAGTCTTTTGGAAACAAGATAGAAGTCTCTTGAGTTGCGTGCTGGTAAAATAAATGTTGACTATGAATAGTCCAAATTCCTGCTAGTGTTTATATAAGAACTTTCCAAAGGGCAATTTCAGCCCTTAGAAACAGCATACAGGCAATAAAAGTTAAATAGCAGGGACGCATATGCAAAAATAACACCAAACCTCATCAAATATCGGCAGCAGCTTGACTGAGATGTAGAATTTCATCTTTATCTTAGGAAGAAAGGAGGTGATTTGGGGTGTCCCTCCTGGGACTGAAATATGCCAGGAGCCATCAGAGAGCAGTGCTTGGGGAGAATGTCGAGGAGGCCATTGTCAACTTGGGGATAAGGTCTTGGGTTGTGCTTGGGGTGAACTAGCGGTCTGTGTCAGTGGGCTCAGCTCTGAAAATTTCCGTCTTTGTTACAGGTGGAGAAAGAGGATGATCACAGCAATAGGCCCAATGGGAAACTTGTAATGGGAGAAGGTATTTAGGAGATGTAGGAGTGGCAAAGGCCCTTAAAAGACTAGTCTTGGAATACAAGGAGGACAAAGATTACTGGAGAAGGGAGAGATGCTGTATGGAAGCATTGATGAAGAACTAGATACAGGCTGGTCGAGCTAAGAAGAATCATGAGCTGTGACACTTGACAGGCCACCCCATCTGAAACTATGTGGGACATGTCCAATGTGAATCTAATCCATCCAGGAGAATAAATGGGTACTGTGGCTTCAGGGAACATGTAAGTAGGAGAACCCATATAAAACAACCCGATGCTCTACTGATTGATCTCTGACAGCCTGTAGCGTGTTTGTTTCTGACTGGCAATCAAGGCTCAGGCTTTGAAAAAGCTGGGTGGACTGGCCATGGACTGAGCACATGTGCTTTATGCTCTCTGGACTCTAGCCAAGCTGTCGCCTTCCTCCATTCAGATGAATGCAAAGTTCCTTCAAATAGCCCTTCAAGAAGTGCAGGTTGCATGGGTGTGTGTGCAGGTCTTGGGCTCCTTTTATTTTCGCCAGGTGAGTTAAAGGAAAATACAGTTTAGCTGGAAAATGCTGCAGATTGTGCAGCAGGAAAAGCAAATGAAATTAAGCCAGATATAACATACTGTCAAAAGGTACTTCTGATATACGTGAGGTAGTAAGCTGACCCACTGCAATTAGGATATAAAAGGCGAGCGTGCAAACAGCAGAGCCATCATTGTTCAACGTGTAGTTGTTATTGATTCTGGACAAAAATACACACTCTAACAAAAAATCTACAATCTTCCATAATTACCCAGCTGTTGTTTAAGTGTCAGAGCATTGTAATCCTGCTGGTTCTTAAGAGCTTAGAAATGGTTTATTGGGGAGGTAAAGAAAGGTATGTGAAAGGGCCCAAGGATGAAAAGAGACCCCCTAGATTTTTTCCTTCTTAATTCCTTGATTTGGATGTGAAAAGGCCCAGGTTTCTGCTCACCTGCCTGACCACTGGTACTTCAGCAAAGTGGATATAACTTGCACCAAATTTGCACAATGCTTGCATGGATAGTAATGGCTACACCAGGTGCAACAGTATGAAGGTAACACTTCTTGCTCCCTGGTGGTTCATGTTTAAAAAAAAATAATAAAAAAATCCCGCAACAGCACATAGGAAACAGGAGTATTTCTATTCCACAGGGCCATGTTCAAAATGACTCAAGCTCCTCCTGGCCTAGACTGAAGGACATGAATTTTAACTCCCTTATGCTATATTGTAAATACAGTATGGGAACTTCAACATCTGTTTCCTTTTCTCTGTGTTTCCCTCTGTATTGGGTGTTACTGCAGTGCAGCCTGCAGGGAGGCCTGCTGGCATTTTGTTAGTCTGTTAATTTTCTATAGAAGAGCACTGGAGCATTTGTTCAGACAAGTTCAATCTCTCATGCTCAGTGAATACATGAACAAGCAAAGATCTTGCTCCTCCGACGTTTAATTAGCCCTCTCAAATTTCTTGAATCAGCTGTAAATAGGAAGCTGTCCCCCTAGTGAGACGATTTTGGTGTTGGTCCCCAAATAGTTAAAATATAAGGGGAAAAAATGTGCTTGCTTGTACCAAGACAGGAAAACCACAGAAGGGAAAACTTCCACTTGACTTTGAAAGACAGGAAATGGCTGGTGTTGGAAGGGCAACAGGTAGAGGAGGAGAGATCCAGAGGATATCTGTAGAAAACCAGCTATTCCCCAGACACTTCTCCTTCAGTTCCACGTTCTTTTGGGGGAAGGAGTCCCAGGCTGGCCCCACTGTTCCAAGCCCTTTATACACTTTCCAAACACCCGCCCCAGTTTCCTACTTCCTGCCTCTTCTGACACTGCTATAAATATCCTGCCTGCCTTTAATAGGTCTGGAGAAATGCACGTTGCAGGTTAAAGGGGATTGAGGTGACAGTATGAAACAGCCTTTAGACCCGCCCTTGTGAACTGCGTGATTGCTGGGTCCTCTGCTTTAACTTGTGAAGTGTGAGGTTGCTGGGTTCCCTGCCTTAAATTTCCTTGAGAAAACGAAGGGGGTCCTTTAAGAGTGAAGCAGTCCTCCTGTTTATCATACTCACCTCTGGACTAGGATACATGGGCCTGTTTCTAAGTAAACAATTTCCTCCAATAAATAATATACTGTGTATGGCACAGAGCTAAAAGCTGAAAAATTCTGGTATTTGGGAGAAGGGAGGGTGGGGAAAAGAGGTTTAAGAAGGAACAGGAGACATGTGTTGAGGGACCACACTGCATGGAAAAGTATAGCATTTGCAATAATGAATACCTTAAATGCACTGGTGAAGAGGATCAGTCCAAGAGGAAATAAAACAACAAAGTGACCCCTGGGGCACTTAAGTAGCCATCATGTACAGTACTTCAATAGCCACAAAATACAGGGCGCCCTCCCGTAGTATCCTGCAGGGCAAAAATCACAAACCCAGAGAAGCGTGGGAAGACAAGAGCAGCAGTTCCTGTGCAAGAGCCTCAGTGTTGCAAAGGATGCTGCTGGGTGTAAGGGCAGGATGAGTTCTTAAGCCCCTTGTTTTACTCCTCTAAATATGAAGAGCAGCACCTGTCCCCTTTTTCTTTTTTTTTTTTTCCCAAGGGGCTGGGGGATTAAGGATTTACTTGGTTATTTCCTTAGAGGATCAAGATAAAAAGGAGACTTCAATAAGTCTGTTTCTATCTTCTTTACAGGCAGTAGATTTTCAAAAGATTTAAGCAGCTGTTCTGCTTTTCCCCCACTGTGTAATAGTTTGCAGCTTTACAGAGAAGCACAGAAATAGAGGATTCCACAATGTCAGACAGAACTCCGAGGTGGGACTTCAAGAGATCCCAAATTATCACTGGAAGGTTTTAATGGAACATTATCCATTCAGAGAGAAGCTCCACTAGACCTGGTGGCAAACAGCCAATGACCCTTATCAGTATGTTGCCTTTAACACCTTTGCTTTGGAACAATCGCCCTGCAGCAGAACCTGTGATGGTGAGTCATATGCATCATCCAGCTCGGCTGGAGCGCTGATGATGATAAGATACACCTCCCAGAAGCCTCATGTGGAATAGTCTTTACTTTCCCATAGCCCCGTTCTGTGGCTGTCATCCTAATTCCTTGTTGTTAGAGATTGATTAAAACTCTGCAGTTTTAAGTTCCTTCCAAAACTCTTTAAAGGCATTTGTTATTTTAACTCTGGAGAGTCTATTTTCGTTATCAGGATGAATGTCTAATCTACCTCCCACATGCATTCTAAGTTGCAGCTATCTCTTGAGTTTCCCAGTGTATTCTCGTTTGCTCTTTTTCTGCTTGACTGGGAGGCCAACGGATGGGAATCATGTATTTACTCATATTTTGTTCTGAGGATTCTCCTCGTGCCAAATAATTACACGGCTATAAAGCTAGGACTAATAAATCCTTGTGTTACAGAGCCGTATGTCCCTCTGTGTTGTGTGATTTAGCAGGCGCCTGCTGGAGTAGCACTGCCAGCTTGCTCCCAAAGAGACTTGTCCTTTCCAACAGACTTGACAGTTTTGAAAAAACAGCAAGCAAAGTGGGAAATGGGTCCTTACTGGCCTTTATTCCTATGCCATGTTTAAATTTGTTGAAGAAACAGCATAGACTGAAAGAAGCAGACAACACCTGTGTATTTGGCTGAATGGGAAACAAAGCTTTCACTAGTAACGGAAAGTTTTCAAGCCAATAGGTTCCTTCCTGTCAGTGGAAGATCTCATGTTTGTTTCTGAATGCCCTTCTCATACCGATTTCCTCCAGTACTAATGGCTATTGGAAGAGGTAGGGGAAAGGAAAACACTGGCTTTTTCTTTCCTGCTTGTCTCAGAAGCTCTTTTCCTGTTTGTCTTTTGCAGTATGGCAGCTTGGGCCATTGACGTAAACTTTGTTCTTTGTGCTGTTCAAAGCTCCCCTCTTCTGAATTTGACAACATTACCTACACACATCCTGACTAGGCTGCATTTTTGATAGGACAGGAGAGTGAACAGAACAGAGTCCTAGGGTGATAGTTGTCTTGGCACACCTCGGGGTTCACATTTTTGTGCAGGCTTTATATTTGTTCATCAAGCACGTGGCGGGGCTCCTTCCAGCATATATTCCTCAATATATATGTGGACCAACAAGGAAAGACTGAGCGAAGTTGTTGTTGAAAGATTATTGTGGTGGTGCTTTGAGGCAGCACCACCAGGTTACACTGTAGAAAAATATGGAAAAGGCAGTTTTTGTTCCAAAAAATACCCAGAGTCCTGAATGGGTGGGAAAGAATTCAAGGGAGTTTTCTAAGAGAAGCTGCTTAGCCCACTTAGACTTCCTTCTCCATGAGAGCTCACAACAGCCATCTTGACTGGGACAATTAGAACCGAAATGCTGATGCATGTTGTTTCCCCTCTGAATTTTGGACTATATCTCTTTATTCTATTTTCTTTTTTTCTCATGAGAACATCTCCACTAGAGTTGCTGCAACAGCTGTGTTGTCATAAACATACTGAAATTCAGTAATGTGGACAACCAGTGGACACTGGAATCAATAGAGTTATAATGGTTAAAATAAAAAAAAAAAATCTCATTTTTGTATTCCCAGAGTAATTTCCCTTGGCAAAGACCAAGCACTGCATGGAACTGTAGACTCATGAGCTAGCTACATATTTGCCTGCCAATTTAATAGCAAGACCAAGCAGGATTTGTGTTCCTTTCACCTAGAAAAGAAAAACTACATTTTGGTGAGATTTCACTATAAATATTAGTGGTTTCAGCCCCATTTTTGCTTTAGAATGTATTGTCAGCAAAGCTACAGCTGACAGGATCAGGCAATGCCGGTCTGATTTCTGTAGAAGCAGTAATGCTTCAACTATTCCAGGTTGTATTTCTTCCCTGCCCTCTTTGGAAGGTGGCAGGGGAATCCTTACTGGTCTTGCTGCATTTTCACTAAAATCCCTTAGCAGAAAATATTACTGCAAACTGTGGCAATGAGAATGTAATCTGTGGCTGTTTTGCATAGTTAGATAATTTATTGTTTTTGTTTTTAAGCCAACTTGTGCGTCTCTGAGTCTAGCACTGCTCCAAACCTTATTAATAGCAGTCCATGTCATTTTAGAGGTTTTATCTTTTCATTATTATTTCATACATGCTCATTTCTGGATTTGCTAATATGCACTTGCACTTCCTCAGCTTCCTTGCTTGTGGAAGGAAGCAGTGGAAGGAACAGCGTGCACCCATAGCCTGGTTTTGTCAACTGGGCTTCTGCTTATCCCACAGAATATTAGAAGCAAACACGAAACTATACATTGGTAAGCCACGCGTTTGATTTTTCCCAGGGGAAAAAAAGCCATGTAACTATTCTTAGTTGGTGTATTAAGTGTGAAATTAAGCAGTTCCAAGGGGATGAACAACTGCTATTCAGAGGGAGTGCCTTTGTGCTTCTGTCTTCTCCGAGCTACAGCAGTTCAGTGTTCTTGACTCAGTGTTTCCCTTGGGGTAGCGGAAAATCGGAGCTGAGCAAGGCTGCTAAAAACCCAGGCTTAGACGTGTGCCTCGTGTGCGTGTGTGTACATCTTGCAGTTCAGTGATGACCCTGATGACTTCTTGAACTTTTAATGACAATGCAGCTGTCTGTTCATGGTGCTAATTAACCCAAAAGCTGATTCCTCCCTCCCCCTCGTTATCCATTCTGTGAATGAGATGTGAAAACAAGACAACGACTTTTCCCGTGCCCTTAGGGCTGTCTGAGCCTGGCAGCAGTGACCTTGCTTGAGTAGAACTGAAAGAGCTGCTGCGCAGTGGCCCATACTCCTTTTTAATGGGTTATTAAAATTCCACCTCTCCCTCTCCCTCCAGTCCTGTTACAGTTTGGAGTGAAGGCACTTAGGGGAAAACAGCTGCAGGAATAACTTTCCCTCTTTTCTTTCGGAAAGGCAGAGACAGCTGTTCAGTCCGTAAGTCTAGGGATTCCACCACTACTTATTTAGGGCCTGATCCTGTTCCAGTTAAAAACGGTGGAAAGATTCCCACTGGGTTCAACAGGCAGTTGAAGGCAGCAGCTTCAGGAAGCAGCCTGCAATCAAACAATACTGCTTCAAAATGTTGGAAACGGCTAGAAAGGAAAAAGAGAGTAGGAAGGCATTTGTCACTGAGTTGACTTGCTGACTTGCCTGCAGTCTCAAAGTACAAGCACTCAGCAAGCCAATGTTTTACTTGAGGAACAGGTTAAATTACTGTTTGTGGTATCCTAAGTCACTCTTTAAAGATAGCTCTAGTATGTCTATGTTCATTTACAGTCTGCTGTGTTGACAGACTTTTATTGGCACAGTGAATTAAAGGACTGATCTCTGATGTTGAATGCTTATTTTAGTTTGGATACTCTTGGAGATCATAAAGGATAATGGCTTACTTTTTGAAATTATGCCAGTTCTCAGCACCTGCATCTCTCATTGGTATGAATTTACTTGCTGGCTCTGAAAAATGAGGGGGAAAATGGAATTTACTCTTGCTTCTGTCATTGGAGCTTGTTGTTGTCACCTCTGATTTATACAGTGAAAGAGGAGTCTAGAAACTTGCTGTAGAGGGTCAGAATTTCTGTTCCATAGAGAATTTTGAAATGGTAGAAATTTATTCAATCTGAAATGTGAGAGAAAATGAAAATATCAGAATCTTCAGCATGGAATTTTCTGGAAAAAGTGATTCTGGTGCATCTGAATCTAATGTTTTGAAGGGTTAATTCAAAATGTCTGTTTTGAACGAAGGTGTCATTTCACATCAACATTTAGACTTCGGGTGCAGTTGAAGAGACATGCTGATTCAGGATGAAAATAGCTCTCAGTTTTTCTGAGAAGAAAAATAAAAAACAATTTTGCTGAAGTTGATGCTTTCCTTAGAAATTTGTGACTTAAGTAAAACCACGTTTCCTGACAGGAAAAAGCATTTCCAGAAACATTTCTACCAGTCCTATCCCTGATGGTATAACAGTAACAGCCTCCCCTTCTGGAAGTGCTGATTTTGATCAGGTTATTCACTATGTCTCAAGCTGGGAGAGATTCCAGTTCATTAGTCATTGGGGTTTATAGTTAGCTTTTTCTGAATTCTGAGAATTCTTTTTAAAATACAAATCTACATACCCTTTGCTTACTCCAGTCCTTGGCAATGGGCAGTTCTCCTTGGGTTTGCTGCATTAATGAACAAACAAGTTTGTGGTATTGCTGCTGCCACTGGACTGAGACGAGGTATTTCCCCTTGTGTTTCTGTTTGTTCCCTCCCTGTCAATGTTTAAACGTACTTACACCTGTGTTCCAGGTGCAAACTTAACTGGAGCCCTGAAAAGTTGGCTCTTGGGAGGATGGTTCATTACTTTGCCAAAATAGTCCTGTTGCAGCAATATCTCAGGAGACCTAGACAGGCAGGAAGCAGTCAGGCTCGGTGTATACCCTGGAAATGATTACCCTTATCTGTAAATGTTCAGGAAACTCAGTGTCCAGAGAACTTCTGCCTCCCAAAACAGTTAATGGGCCTTAGAGCGTGTAGAAATAGCAATCACTGTGCCAGGGCAGCTGTGAAGTGACTATTCAACCATGCTTTCTGACCTTTTCTTTTTTTTTCCTAAAAAGTTACAAGGACACCTAAGAAGTGATAGCTGAATGCAGGCTTAATTCCCCCACATTGGCTTTATGAAAGTTTTTGGTAAGAATATTTTACGAAGCTCTCAAACTCAGTAGCACAGATGAGCTATCTGACTGGTAGGTTCACTAAGTAAATCTCCATCAGATTCACGTGGTCAGACTTGAGAATTTTCATATAAAACCCACTCATTAGTAATACTGACTAGGAATAAAACAGTATGGGTTAGTCTTGGATGTGTATAAATAGCTGTTGTGAAAAAACAAAGTCAACAATTGGTGGTAGACAGGCACTGTTAACCATTTGGTGTGTTCTCTGTGCTTAGGGGAGTCTAGCTAAGAGTCATATCTCATTAAAATTTCATTGGGAGCACCAGGATGCATATGAGCATCCAAGGAATGACACACAACTTCTGGAAATCTATTCTGATTATGACCTATTGGGCTGTTCATGAACATGAAATTTTGGTGATGAAAAGTCTGTATGAAGGAAGTTTGGGTAATAGAAGAACGAGATGGTTATACTGTTTCACACTCTACTGCAGTTTCTATGGAACAACTCTGGCCAGTCTGTCAGTAGGACAGTCAGGGAGTTTCTGAGAAAACTGTTTGAAGAACAAAAGTAACTGGCCAGTGTCTGCCTTTCCTTTCTGCTGTCAGTGCTCTGTGTCATTGCACAGGGAAAATCCCATGTCTTCAGAGCCAGAGGATGTACAGTATTTATGTTACTCATGTAAAGAGTTGTTGCTTATAGATGTTCTTAGACTTCGAGGTCTTCTCATTACCTCTTTCATGAGATGTCTCATATCACACTTCTTTTTTTTTTTTTTTTTTTTTTTTTTTTTTAACTTACTCCAACAACAAATCAACACTAAATTCTTCTGGCCTTCAATATCCTTTTGAAGCACCAAAATGAAGGACGATGTTTTGGAACACAGTTATGACAGGGCACTGCATGGGATCCTGGAGAGTTCTGGGTAGGTGAGCTAATTGGCTGGTATGAGGTTTGCCCTGATGTTGTCCTGACCTTGACCTTATTCTAAGTGGGAATCGTGGTACATGAGCCTGATTGAGGACTTGGGGAGTTTTTCTACTTGCTTTAATGAACACTGAATCAGGATCCAAGTGCTACACCTAAGTCTTTACATGGTGCTCAGACTCCAGGGTGAAATTCTTCATGTAACTAAGCTGAGGTACATAGTGTTAATGACAGCGGTTACATAACAGACATTAATAAAAAGGGCAATTTGAAAATTCCTTAAGCATTATGATAAACCAGAACTGTGTCATGGACATGTCCAGTGTACGTGAACAGTCTGCAGAGGCTGTCAGCTTCTGAACAGTTTATAATGGCTCAAGAATGGCGGACAAAGGTACTGGCTTCTCACAGGAGAAGTGTTTGAATGCAGGTTTAATTCCAGGGTCCGGCAATCCTAATAGTAGGTCCTGTCAGGTCCAGTGCAAGTAGGAACAGCGGAGCAGCACATATAGGCTTGACCTGGTTAAATATGTATACCTCTTTGGCACGGACAGCTGCTTAGCCTATCAGTTTAATGCAAGTTTTCTAATGCAGGAAGGAATTTGCAGGCCCACCCAGTACCCTTGAAATCTATACATGTTCCCAAACAGTTCTTCCTCTCTAGCTCCTACGTGCAAAGTTGAGTGTAAACCATGTGATCAGTGGAGTGCAGCCTCCTCGCAGAATGCTGGCACCCGTCCCAGCTGGGCGAGGTGCTGAAGCAAGGAGAATCCTCTGAAGTAAGTTGCTGAAGCAGGGAGTGTCCAGGCCTGTGGCTTTTGATACTCCCTGTTTTGAAAGGTTTACATGGGCTGTCAGAGCTGCCTTATTTCTAATGTGCATCAGAAAACTGCTTTCAGATGTTCTCTTTAGCGGGACTCTCCTTCCTCCTCCTCCTGTTGGACCATTTGGATGTGAGCTCCCTGTGTGTCCATGGATTGCATGGTGGGTTAAGGAAGACTAATAAACACGCTGATTTAGCTCAAGAATTTTCTGTAGCCTCCTTGAAAAATACAGTGATGAATTTATTATGTTTTTTAACTCTGGATATCGTGCACAGGAAATCTGCTGCTAAGAAGCAAAGACACGCCAGTTCTAGGTATCTGGCTTTGCAGATGTCTCGCTAGTATGAGAAATGCAAAGTAGCATCTACCAGGTTCAAGCTCTGGACATTCGATATATGTATAGTTGAGTGCTGGATCAGAGCATCTTTCCCCCTTCCTCTTGTGATGTGTGCGGGCAGTCTCTTGGCTGCTTGGTGAAGATAGTGGTTTTATTCTAAGAACCAGATAATCAAGCTGCAACACAACAGCTTGCAGAAGGAATGACCGTATCCCAATAGAGCAACTTATCTACAGCTTTACAGGCTGAGGACTTTTCTTTCTCAGCAAAACTGAAAATTCCTGGGAAACTGGCAGTCAAAAAGAAAAAAAATGTAACAAAAGGGTGCCTCTACACTGCCTCTTCAGCCTCAGGTCTCCTCACTGTGTACCCATTTTGATGTACACGTAAAAGCATCATTATTTGAATACTTGCAGCAACAGACATGACATTTGGGGACTGTATATTACCGCTGCGTAGGATCAACAGTACTTTATTCCTTAAGCAGTGCCTGTGACCTCAAGGGAGTAAAAGTCTGCCCCATGTGAATCAGAATGGGATTTCTGTGATTGTAGTCAGTTATTTAAAATACCATTTGATCCATTTTAATCACTCTAGCACTCGTTCTTGTAGCGTATTATCATGATCTGTAGAAATGGAACAGCCTCACTTGCAACTGTATCACTAAATAACAGGCGAAGGAGATGTTTTCTTCTTGCAGAGGCTGCACCCCTAACTGTACTACTTTAGGCAATTCATCTCTCATCATATGCTCCAATTTGCTTTCCATGTTACTGCTCACTTGATGGGTTGGGAAACGATCAATGCCAGATGCACATTCCTTTCAGGCAGTAAATGCTCCTGCAGCAGTAAGCCATGTGCACCAGCTCCTTGTTTCATTAAAATCACATATGGTTTCCATTTGCCCCTAATTGGTCTCACTTCAGCTCTGCCATATTCTCCAAGTGGAACACTTAGACCTGTGGCTCCTTCGAACAATTCCAAAGAGCTATGAGAAACCAGAGCCTTGTCTGTCTCAGCCTGGCTTTCCCTCATCCTATATGTACTGTGTCTAGAAGTACTTGATCTGGAAGTGAGGACTCAGTTAAATCTTATTGCATAGATATTATGTAGACCAAAAGAAAATAGAAAAGATGTTTTGAGCTGAGCGTTGCCTGACCAGCTTTGAGTCATATGCTTGTTATTTTTATCCACCGTTGTAAGCTGGCTTAGGAAGTGCTTTTGTGTGTTGGTTTTGACAACCGTCTTTCCAACACTGCTAACCTTGGCTGAAAGCAGTTCTTTCTTTGGCCGTTGTCAGTGGCACAAAATGAGGCAAAATGCACTCTGCTGAAAACATCCCTTGGAGAGAGGTGCAAGGTGCCTCTCTACTGTACTTTGTTTATGAGGCACTCCCTTCCCCTCCCTCCACTTGCATCACTTTTCCTTCCTTTACTAATAAATATTCAGGTGGAAAGTTAAAAAAAAAAAAGCCTGCCAAAAAGGAGACAGAGAAATGTCTAGTTGGCAGGAATGGCATTGGTTTCTCTTTTTATTTTACCAGAGGTTTCTCAATGCTGTAGACATGCTTATTATGTAGTCTGCAGTGTTTTGCTTCCATCCGTAGCAAACCTAGAATATTTTGTTGATGCAAGCTGTGAGACTAACTGAGAGATGTGTGTAATTCCTGTGACTCGACTCACTCTGTGCCTATTCTAGCTAATCTCTTGTGCCTGCCTGGCTTCCCCGAGTTTAGTAGGTGTAATAGCTAGTAACAACAGACGTTGGTTTGGTTTTTTTTCTTCCTTTAGCTTCTCTGTGTTTATCACAAGCTATTTCCTGAAGCTAGTTTCCCTTGTTGTGAAACATACCATCTAGACATGGATCTAAAAGATTTTACATGTAAATGGATATAACTGCATTTTAGATCCCCCCTTTCTTCCTCCTCCTTTTAGTCTTTCCTCCATTCTCCCAACAGACTATCCATGTATGATGGGAAAGCATACATGAGGAGTTGGATGCAGGGGCACTGCTGGGCAGCTGAAGAGTCTTCAAGCAAATTGCATATAGGAACCTGAATGAAATGTCTAGAAGATAATTCACTGTTTCTTATCCAACAGAGACCTCCTTTCTGATTCTAGTGTATTTCAAAGGGAGCTTGGGCTTCCATAGGGATATGGATGGATCCATATGGATGCACCATATGGAGAGGGAGAAAAATGCTTTCTACTGCTCCCTTCAGAAAAATTGTACCCACTTAATAAGCTACAGGTGAAATGCCAAGCACAAACCAAGTTCTGCTTGTTTTATGCAACCTTGTGTCTTTAATTTGTGGTCTTGTTGGGAGGATTAACTTTCTCACAAGTAAAGCCCTTCTAGAGCAGTTTATACTTTTGAAATGATGGTAGGTCTGATGCAATCATAATCTTGTGTGAAAGAGTTGTATCACTCCTTATTTTGTCGTGTTGGAAATGCACTACAGCGTGTTGTGCAAACAGACTCTCAGTGGCAAGGAAGTCTGCAAGGATGGGAAACCTGGTTAATACTTAGCAAGTGCTTAGCAATCGTGATCAGTTGTTTTAGGCAGAGCTTGGCCCTGGGTGAAGCCATTTAATTGCCTTTCACTTTTTTTGGGTGGCCTTCAAACAGCGTTGCTCTGCCACAGACAGGGAAAGGTTTTTTTGATCTGTTAAACAAAGCCCAAAAGTAAATGTCATAGTTCTGGTTAGAAAATGGGAAGGAAAGATATCTGGGTGTCTTGCCTTCCTGTTTTTATGTAGACTTTCATTGTTAGTCAAAACGTTCCAACACACCTGTTGAAGTAAGCACAAGTCCTTGCCAGTGCGATATTTATGGGGCAACTGTCTGAATGGAAGAGATGATTGGTGTCAAGAAGGTGCTCTTTCTTGGTCAGTGTTCCTGAGAGTGCTTTGAAAAGGCAAGAGGTCAAGATTTGGACTGCCAGTACTGGGAGCTAGTTTGTTGCTGAGGGGTATGAAAGGAAGCCAGCCAGCAGTGAACCTCTTACTACCTTTTTTTGCTTTCTTGATGAGGTTCTCTGGTGATGCTGTGTACCAGCACAGCTGGATTTGGCTTCTTCCAAGACAAAGAGGTTTGCTTTGCTCTTGTGGCTTTGGCTGGAAGTCATGATGGAATGAGGCAAGAGGAAGCTCCTCTACTGTATTTTTTCAGCCTTCTTGCGCTTTGCAAGAAGTTTTCAAATTCAGTACTCTTAATTTGTAAAATAATTCTATTTTGGTTATGTAGGAGGAGGTGACTTTCAGTACAGACAGATCATCAAACAGACTGGAGACTTCTATCTGTTTTTTTCCCTCTTAATGAATCCCCTGCTGTCATCAGCATTTCCCTCTCCATTCCGCTTTGCTGTAGAAGTGGAGGAATGGGTGAGAGGCTGCTTTCTTGTCCCCCTTCCAAAGCAGATCCCACCCACTTGCTGCTCATACATGCCTACAGCCACCAGGCAGTTTAATAGAGCTTCCCAAGAGGCTGCGTATAGCTGGGCCAGACTTCCAGTCCAAAGGACCCAATCCACTTGTAGTTATGGCCCTCTGCTTTAAGGGAAGCCAAGAGCGTTGGTAATAATTGCTAACAGATCAGCCAGGGGGGAGTGGGAAAAGGAACGCAGCTCATGAGAGAGAGTGAGCAAGACAGCCACAGCAATTTTGTCTTTGTAGCAGCACCATCATCACCAACGCTAGAAAAATCTGTGTATAAAAGCATCCTGCCTTGACCAGGTTAGGAGACACACCCATAAATGCCAGAATAAATGAATACCTCAGTATGTTCAGGTCTTAGCCCTGCATGATGTGAGCCCTCCAGCATGTACCAGCACAGTAAGGAGTTTTTGTGAGACAGGCTGAGTAAGAGAACTGCTAATAAAGTTGGTAAAAAGTTCTTAGTGTATTGCTTTTGGAAGTGAGCCCTTCCACAGTCTTTGGATGAATAAAATCGCAACCAGCCCCCTATGTCTAATGTCAAGGCGGCATTTCCAAGTGCACCATTCTGTTGGGGGTTGGTTTTGCTGTCCAGTTCCTAGTGCAGTCAGTGGCCTCAGGATAGAAGGAGCCTTTCTTCAGCCTCCTGGTCACTTTGCTGCTCCCAATGTATTTTATTTTGCCGCTATTTGGATGTCAAAGAATGGACTGGCAGAATAACTTGTCCCCTGTGTCTCCATTAGTAAACAACACGAATCCTCCACATCCTTCACTCGCTTAAATGCAGTGAGCATGCATCTCAGCCAAACCTCTCACTTAAAAATACTCATATTGCACACCAATAAAATAAATTCTTGAAACAATAACGAGAAGTGTAGCGTTTGTTACTTGCCTGAGCCATTCATGATAATTGGTTACAAGGGAGATGGGTTTGGAGCAAATCCTGGTCTCTAAAGGGTGTATGCCTGCAGTTAAAATGCTGTTTATGGATGACAACCAGCCGACTTGCATGAAAGCATCTGGTTCTCATGGTGCAGTTGGGCATGCAAGTGGGATTTGTGGTGTTAGCTTGTGCATGTACCACTGCCCCCTCCTTAATGGAAGGTGAGATTTGTGATAGTGTCACCATCTAGTGGCTGGACTGAACTAAGACAGTTGATGCCTTTGCTTTTCCGTTGGGGAAAAAGAGGCACTACACGTGTAGTAGCTAGTGTGTGCCTGGATGAAATGACTTGGTAATTACGAGTCTTTCACCATGTTGTTTCCTCAGCTTGGCAAAAGCTTGCCTTAATCTCACATGTCCACTTCCCTTACGTCGGTCGTTGCCTGTTTGTCCACTCCTTGCCTCACGAAAATAATGCCTTCTGCTATGGCAGCTATAAAGCCAGTGTCCTATTCTGCTTCATATCTGACCTTTAGGCTTATTTTTCCTATGAATCCTTGGGAAAATGGCCACGGAGTAAGTGATAAAGAGTGCTTGAGATAGTTATGTGTGCATTTGGGCAAATAAAAGTACGTAGAGGGCCTTTTTCTCCTATGCCTATTCTCATTTGTTTGCCTTTATAAGACCTCATCCAGTGACATTTGTAAAATATGTGATTTTTCTCTGTATTTGTGTGTATACTTGCATATGCAGGCAGTTTGTACCACTCTAGAGATGCTAGTGAAATACAAACCATTAGCTGTTTGCACTCTTCTAGTCCTGTGGTAAATCTCAGCCATCTCTGATTTCCTAAGCACTAAGCTATTTTACATTAAAAAAAAAAAACAAAAACAAGGGAAAAGAGATAAATACATTAATCATTTGTGATACATTGTGAGATGTATTTCTTGAATCCTCAAACACAGCAGGTTATTTTCTTAATATTTTTTTAAAATATCAACTAAATATCCATTTTTCTTTCTCTCTGTTCTCTCAATTTTAAAATCATGTCAAATGTTGAGAAGCAGCGCATATGTTTTCTCCTCTCTGAATCACGGTATGGCTGCCATGCTTATCAAGATTTATATCCTCATCTAATTTAACTTTTCATAAATAATTACAAATCATTCATGAGACCTTGCCAACTGCTCCAGTCCCACAAAGTGACCTGACCTGAAACCCCAAAGTACTGAGAAACATTCATCTTGGAGTATTTTCGTAGGCAGTACTTCAAAGGGATTGTGGTTTAAAAATATGCAGCTATTTTGGTGACCACTTGTGTGGGATAAAGTTTCCCATCAGTAATAGCAGGACTGTAATAGAGCTTCAGGGAGAAGGAAGGAGTTCAGGGGAGAAGTCACAGCACTCATTCTGCTCAAGCACTAGGAATCCCCAGAAGTAAACAGTTGATTTCATTAACACAACATGTACTGAATTTGAAATACTGTAATACACTGTAATACTCTAAGAAATACTGTAAATTTCTGATAATATGCAGAGGGTGAAAAATTCCTCTGGCAAGTATGCACACCTCCCGCTCAGTTACGATCAGTGCTCTTTATCTTCTGACCAGGTGTGAAGAGTGGTCCAGCAGTGTAACTGGTGAGCGGTGGCTTGAAGGAGCAAAGATTGGAACTGGGAAACATGTGGCTGCAGATCTGCAGCTTAGAACTCTGTTCTGGGCAGGTTTACAAGTGTCTGTCATGCGTGGAGGCTTAGGGTGATGAAGCTGGACATGAGTAGTCCTGTCCATCCAGCATTTCTCTCCAGTTACCCAGATGCATCTAATCCTTAGGGAGTGTGAATTTAGCCTCACAAAATACAGAGGGTAGACTTAAGTTGGAGGATCCTCTACTCCTTGGCCAACAGCTTGACTTTTCCTTCAATATGTGGGTTCTTTGTTCATTCCTAGCTTTTTGGTAAAGGAAGGAACTTGCCTAGAAAAAAATTGCCATTTGGGTGATAAAGGCAACTTCTCTGAGATACAGAGGGCTTCACCCATTTATAAAAGGCTTGAAGTGACAGCCCACATGAAGGTTTTTCATGGATTTTACTAGGTGAATTTACTAGGACGGTTTTCTTCTCTAACTTTACTGGGGAACATTAATATGAAAATACAGATCCTTCCACCTGCTTGCAAGGGTAGTGTTAGTTGAAATTCAGATGCAGTTACATGCTAGTGTAGATGCGTGTTTTGAATCTTTGGCCCTGTGGTGAAGCTGTTGATTAGTCCATAAATAAAAGTTGGTTTCTTTCTGAAGTGGCTGTGCTACTCTAACTAGAAGTTAAAGGGCTGCTAAGCTAGCAGTGAAGTACATGAAGCAAATGGGGGTTTAGATATTTTGTCAGCAATTGCGAATGTGCCTGTCATCTTTTATGCTAACTGTGTTCTGTTTTGGAAACCCTGGCGTTTTGCGATATTACCTTTTAATATATTTCTTATCATTATCAGTAAGAAATAAGATTTCATTATTGATTTCATATGTGTTGGGCAAACACCAGGTTTTTCAATTTCAGTGTATTATCAGATATGCAATAGATGAAGATAAGACTTTTGACGGCCTCTGCTATAGACTCCAGCATTAATGAAGTGCCCTGGAATTCACAAAGCCTTGAATCAAGAAATTGTGTTCTTTCTCATTGACCCTTAGGCAGTCTGGTTCTTACAGCTTCACTGGTGGTTGTGGTAGTTGGGGGCAACGAATGGAAGAACATAGTTCTTTGAAGATATTTGCAGTCCTCAAGGACATGCTTCAATATAGCTACTAAATTACGAAGAAGAAAGTAAATTGAAGTTTGAACAACTTGTTACATAGAAGAATCAATAAAATTGTACAGGCATTTACTGCCACTGGATAATAGAATTTTGAAAAAAAAAAAAGAATGAAGTTTTACACTGAATGAATGAAGGTTTTGTTGGTCCTTTGAATCAAAGCCAGCAGGACTGTCTTACGTCGTTTAGAATTTATTTGACAAGTCTGGCTGAAGCACAGGATATAAATCAGAGCAGAGTGAGTCTATCTTCATTTCACACCATTCTCATGGAACAATTTCCAGGAACTGGTGTATATAACCAGACTATCTCTTTCTTTAAATCTGTTTTTCAGATTATTCAGAAGGTTGGGACAAGCTTTTTGCCTCAGTAATTCGGTCTAGGTAGTGAACAAAAACTTAAGTCTCTTTCCCATTTCTTCCAGTGGGCTTCTACAGCTGTTTGAAACCTAAATGAGCTAAGAAGCAACAGGGTGTTTGTTTAATGTCCTGTATACCTAGCAAAATGGATCCCTGAACTTTGTTGCTGCTTTTAGGTAGTGCTGTAATGCAAATAATAACTTGTTGGGTTTTCCTGCTTGCAAAGGAGTACCTCCACTGCTTTATCTCCCTTCCATGCCTTTCTGCTTTTTACTGAATTGTTTTCTGTGGTGCATTAATATGATACATTCAACAAAACACAGATGAAATGCTGGAAAGATTGCTGTGAAAGCAGCACCTCTGTCCTGTGCAGGGAGTTATGGTCAGGACCTTCACAGGCTCAGAGGAAATGACGTACAAGGTCTGGTTTAGTTGCTGGATTTTAGTGGTCTGGAATTGTTGGGCTGTATATTCAGCAGAAGTGCATTGTTTGCAATGGTGTACCCATATATGCTTTATGCAAAAGTAGATTATATCTCCTCTTCCACAAAAAAGGGGTTTCTGGGGGATTTATGTATATTATTACTCGTGTTATGAGTATGTTGCATTCTTTGGATTATTCTACAGAATAGCTTTCATAGCCCTTGTAATGAGTAGCTTGATGAATAAGATTTTAGGTAAGATTTGCACAGTTATATTGTTTTGATGTTTCTCTTGATTGATGGAATTTTGAGTTCTTTATTTTTTTTGTCCTGTTGTTTGTATGAGTGGCATTTGGGGTACAGGGTTTTCTAACAGTGATCCTTATTCTTCCCAGGACTGATCTTCTCCAATCTCATTTTCTGCAGCCCTTGTAAAAATTAAGCCACTTCTGCTGCTTGTATAATGTGATATGATTGTTCTAGGGGAGTGGACTTCAGCTGAATAATGCCTGCCCTGTCACTAAGCTTTGCTCCTCTGCTGAAATGAGCTTTGCAGAACTTTTTCAAAGACAACTGATGGAACAGTAATAGTTTCTTTTGTGGAATGTCCCAAAAATAAATGATCAGAGAAATCTTCCTTAAGTACTCACTGTAAACTACCCACTAGATCCGAGTGACCTCAAAATCCTTATCTATGATAGCCTGGGCACAGTTGGCATTGCTGCGGTGTGTCCGTGTTACAATGGAGGTATGGTTACAGGCTGGATGCTGTGTGCACAGACGCACACACACTGCCCCTTACTATCCATGAAGAAATGAAGTGCAGTGTACATAAGGTCTGATGGGTCAGCTTTAGTTTGTCTTCCAGGTGGCTTCTGGCTGGCCTGGCAGCTTTCACTGTGGACTTGATGGTTGCTGAACAATCTGTTTTTGTAGAGTAGCCATTTGTTCAAGGGAGCTATTTGTTGGGAATTTTGTGGTATCTGAAAGGTGGCAGCTGTAGTGAAATCCTCAGATACAGGATATTGCAGTGCGCTGTACTATACTGTGATTGTTGGGAAACAGAAGCTGCACTGGGCACCCAACGAACAATTTAATAGTAGTATCTTGTTGAACGTCATTCTGTATGTTGAGAGTTAAGATGTTAAATACAAACTTCATCCCAGTGGCTTGGTGGAAATATTTTAACCTGCCCTGGTTCCAGCTATAGTCTGCTTTGCAGATTTCAGTGAGGTTTCAACATAAATAATGCTTGTTTTTATTCTTCACACAGAACTGATTTCTTCTAAAGAAATGCTTACTTTGACATCCCATTTTACATGACTTCATTGTGTGCGAGATTTAGAATAAATTGAGAGGAAGGCTGGCCTGGAGTTTTGTTTTATTTTGCAGAATAATTTATCTAAGTGGCTTTTTTGAAGTGGAGGGTCTAGCCTAAATGTTGTGTAAAGCTGTTTATAATTTGTTGTATTTTTCCTCTCTTTGACAGTGATCCGAGCTAAAGTTGTGGGGAAGAAGCTCATGAAAGATGGACCATTTGGAACGATGCGATATACAGTCAAGCAGATGAAGGTATTTTTGCAGACATTTCACATAGGGTTGTAGATATGATAATGATTCTGATTAACAAGTAACAATGAACTGAGTTTGCATACTTAAAATAACAGCACCTCAACTTTTTGTATTGCTCAGACAGAATGGAAAGTAACCAGCAGTTGTAGAAATTTGCCTGGAGAGGGGAAAGGAGCAGGATGAGGTCATTCCTGAATACGATGCTGAATACCTGAATTCTTTCTTTACTTTTAAAATTTCTTGCAGTAAAAGATGCCAGATGGGCTTCTGTAGATACTGGAGTCCTGCTTGTGTTCAACACACACAGTGTAAGACTGTGGAAATGCAAGCTTTTCCATGCAGCACTTTCATTAAATTCAAGATGTGGTGGTGGTAGGGGGTCTGTCATCTCTTCTTGCCTTGCATTCTTTGTCACCACCAGTTAGAATGATGGCATTTTTTTCTATGTATAGAACAAATGAAACTTGTATAGTGAAGTCTTTACATAAAGCTAAACCAAACTCTGTAGCTTTCAAATATCATCAGCTCAGAAGAGCTGTAAAGTACTGACTCAGAGATGAAAAGAGGTAGATCTCCTCCACCAGTTGCTTGGTATCTCTAGTTCCTGTCTTCAGAACTCTAATTCTGTGCTGCACAAACTGCACTCAACCTGATGCTTTGGACTTAGTTTTGTTTTGTTTTTTTTTTTTTTTTCTTAAACTGACTCCTTGTTATGTAATGCTAAAAATCAGCCCTAGATTGTTTTTCTTGGCTATGCCATTCCAGTCATAAGACTGGTTTATGTCTTTAAAAAAAAAAAAAAGAAAAAAAAGAAAGGGAATGGAAAAGCTTGGCAGAGACTGCAGAAATCTGAAACATATTAGACAAAGTAAACGTTCAGAAAAAAACAGTCACTTCCCTGCCTTATAACAGTAACTCTCTTTATAAGGCAGTTTATAGCTAAGCACGAAAGCTGGGAGGAGGAGACGCAAAGCCTGTTTCATAAGCTGTCGCAAAACCGCACATGTAGCCAAAGCTGGTCCTGGCATGGCTCTTCCACTGGAGTGGAATGCTTGCACTTTGAATAAGAGGGCATGAGGTGCTGGGCTTACAAATTTCCTTAATCTTAAAAATTTATTTTTAAGATTCAAAAGGAAATACATATTTGTTGATTAACTTGTATCTGTCAAAAAGGCAACAGGTTATGTTGCCTTTTTTTTTGCCCCCCCCTTTTTTTTTTTTTTTTTGGATGGCTGCCTCTGGCCTTATCAGGCTCGCGGCACTCTGCTGTTCTTGTCCACTCTTGTCACTCTCCAGCTCAACAAGCATACCGCACTTCACAAAACTACTCAACATCCACATGCTGCAGTGGCTTCATCAACTTTTCTTTTTCTGATTTCATCACCATCTGTCCAGGACCCCTACTTTCCCTCCTACTCAGTTCCAAGAGTTTGGTGCTTCCTGTCTAACATAGGACCATGAACAGGGTCTAGCAGTTATCTAGAATAACAGTGATTCCCAAAATTAATCACTACCCTTTACCAACCATAACGCTAGCCTCTCTCATAACTAATAATTCGGCCTTCTCCATTGTCAGCCAGTGAGCTGCAATGTCAGAGTTCTTTGGAACAGCATTAAGCATTCCTCCTCTGAGCCAGGAGCCTGCAGCAGTGTCCCTGCTATGAATAGAAAAGGCCTCTATGTGTCTTTTGCTATGGGAGGAACATAAGCCCAGGCAAGGTGTGAGCATGTTGAGTGGAGCAGCAGCCACTCTACTGTCAATGGAGACCATCATGTCAATCCTTAAATAAGATGTCTGAGCCTGTCGTGGCTGTTTTCATTGGGTTATTCTGCAGCACAGGGTCAGGGTGTTTACAGTAGATACTGCAGTAATCTGCAGTGTCCTTGTGCCGAGGCTACAAGAGAACAATTGCCTTTTTGCAGGAGCAGTTACACAGTGTTTTGTTAGGAAGCTACGTGTCCAACAAAAGCAAGAATGATTTTAGCAGGGAAATGGTGTGTTGGTCAAACTGCCTGTATGCCTGCTACATAGATGGTGGGCTGTTGAGATGTTGCATGCACATTTAACTATGACCTTTGGCAGGGAGAAACCTGAAGTAGTCAAAGTGCTCAGTAGAACTGGAATGTCCGGAGGACATAGTTCTTGATAAACAAACAAACCAAGCGTCTTCTTTGAAACCCTGCTGTCTTTCTGCTGAGCTTAGAGACTTCAGTATAAAGAGGGATTCAGCTCCATACAGTAGGGGAGCTCAGAATGACGCAGCAAATCTCTCCCTTGCTCACCCCAATGAAAGCTGACTGTCCTCCTGCTGAAAAGAAAACTAAGGAGGCCTGTGGCCCTGCACAGCTGCATGGGAACAACTCTGAAGATAAAACTAACATCAGTGTTTTTTGGCCACCTATAAACCCGTCTGCACCTGCAGGTGAAAAATAAACAAGCCATTTAGTCTATCAGTGTGTACTGAATTGCCTGTGAAAAGCATTGAGAGCCTTAAAAGGCAACAAACAATCTTTGTATTTCTTTCATGGGTTCCTTGGAGTTTGCTGTGGCTGATTCTTGCTCTCACTAACACTCCTGAACTCATTGCTGAATTTCACAACTAAACCAGCTTGGGGACTGGGCTGGAGCACAAGGTCAGCCCGCAGGCACAGAACAGTGCCAGGCTTTCTAGCATTCAGGTTTGTTGTCTGAAAAGGCCTTGTGCTTTTTCAAGTAACTTCTGCCTCCACCCACTGCTATATTTCAAGATCACGTGTCAGAAATCTGCACAGGACACACCTAACCCCTGCATGTTCTGTGATGCTGCAGTGCATTCTGAGAATAGCCCAAACCTATTTCAGGAAACTGCAAAGGAAACAAGGAGATAAGATATTTCTTCTCCATGTGCACAAACAGTCCTTGTTGACCATGGCAGCACTCTGCACAGGCTGCCAGAAGCAAGGAGGCTTTCCTTGGTTTGTTGCTTATCTGTAAAATGAGTCTAAGGGGTGAAACATGATAGTCCCAAGAGGAAAGAAGTAGGGTGGGATTAATTTAGTTTAATTTTAGACAGACTAAAATGAGGTGTTGGGTCCTTCCTGCTCTCTTGATTGTCAATGGAGAGGGACAGGATACCACCAAAGTGTAATTCAGCCCAGCAGTTGTAGACAGCTGTTTTAGGATGGGCTGAGATTGTTCTAGAGGTGCCTGTTCTTGGTGTTTGACTAGAGAGGATGCCTAATTCATATGAAGTGTCTAAATTTTAGGTAGCTGAAGGTTAGGCAAGATGACTCCAACCTTGGTATCTAGTGCGACCTCAAATGGGCGGGATAGAGGGAAGAACATTGTATCACAGGGTGAAGTTAATTATGCAGCAGGAACCACCATGGGATTTGCATGTGCATTTCAGAGGCAGTTTGGGGGCTGCTAAGGGGAATGCTGACACAGCTGGCAATAGCGTAGCTCCAGCAGACACCACCATGTGATGCTCGCTAATACTTTGTTCCCTGTCATTATGCTTCCAAAAATACGCATTTGTGGCGACAGGAGGACTCCGAGGGTAGCAGTTAGGAGAGAGGCTAGCTTTATGGTTGGTTTTCTTCTGACTGGTCTAATAGCACTTCCAGGATATCTTGTGTATCCAAAAATAATGCTTAAGGTATTGTTTTATTTGTTTTGAAAGAGAGCATCTGTAGAAAATTCCCCCGTGCCAAATTTTCTTTTTCCTCCACTGAGGACCAAGGTCATGGTGAATTTTCTTTAGTCATCAGAGGATGAGGCAGACTCCGTCTGCCCCCAGCACTGGGTCAATTAGCGTGACAGTTGCTAGCATCAATAAGGGTCACTGAGGGGTGAGCTGAAGTGCTTTTTGAGAGGCTGAGCATGCTTCCTTCAGGAACCCTGGCAGTGGTGTCCCTGATGGTAACATGAACAGGAAATTAGGTCCAGGGGTTGAAAACCAAACCCCAGTTCAGCATCAGTAGTTACTTCATAGGCAGTCGTGTTGAGCTTGATGGTGCAGAAGATGCAAGGAATGACGACTGTAAGGGTCCTATAGGAAGGGCCTGAGCACCTTCTCAGAGGAATGATTAGTCTAGCTTGTAGCCCTTTCTGCAAGGGGGAGAATGGGCTCAAAGTGTGCCTATGTAGACTTTATAGCACAGATACTTAATTAGCCCAACACTACTTGGAGCTTAGCACTCTGAGTGACAGATCACTGGTACTGCACATGCACAGCATACGGCTCTCTGCAGTACGCTGCCTGGAGAGACTGGGCAGCCCCAGCTGTTATCATAACTAGTCTTATCTGCTTAGATATTGTTATCATAGCTTCTAGTTGTGACGCCCACTAGAATGGGGTCTGAACACGATCTTTAGTCTGTGTGCCTTTCCTCACAGTACTCTTGGGAAGCAAGGCAGAGTGGTTCTACAGGAACACTCTGAGGAACAACAGTGTACTGAGGGATAAATAACTTATCCAAGGACAGACAGGATGCCTATGCCAGAACCTAGATCTCCAGCTATCTTGAGCATAATTGGAAAATCTGAGTAGATCATCCGATACCAAGAAAATTGCAGGGATAAAGTAGAGATGAGGCAAAGTTCAGTTCTTCTATATTCATTAAAAGATTCTGCTCACTTACGGACACAGGGGTGTATTCCAAACATGATCTGTGAGCTTTTGTTGATACAGTAGGATTAATTTAGAAAAATGCTTTCCTTGCATATTTCCTTGCACACTGGGTGTAGAAGGAAGGCTGGAAAATGCAAACGCTTTAGCATGTCTTTTACTGTACACAAAAGTGCTGTTACTGAGTTGTGATACTGTTATAATATTATTATGCTGATTGGGGTGGTATAACTTAGGAGAAAAAAACCTGGCAGACATTTCATGGATGCCCAGAAGATAGTTGGATCTCTCAGTGTAGTAGAATTAGTAGTATTTTTTTATATTTTAATATGCAGTATCTGGGCCTAGCATAAAACCTGTTAAATCAACAGACAACTTTCAGAAATAAAAAGGTTTTTTTGTTTTTAAAGGAGCTGGAGGAATAGTGAAATACCCTGGGATAATAGAGGACTTCAAGAAATAAAATATAGCTTGGAGGAGAATACTGCAGCTTAGGTGACACAGCACCAAGGATCTGTAGCTCTGGGATTACCTGGGATTTTTTTTCCTCTTTTGCCTCACTTTAATATTTACAGTTAAACTGAATGTGAATGTGCTCTCTATCAATAAAACTGACAGAGAAAAGGACAGGCTGGAAATGCATTGCAACTGTGATTCTCTCTGACTCTTACTGTTTTCCTTTAACATTTAAACATGGCCATTCTTACAATAGGTGGGGGAAAAAAGAGAGACTGAGTGCTTTGAAAAGATAAACAAATTTTAAAGGTGAAATTTGCAGGAAAATCATCCTCAGTGTTTCAGAAATAGAACATGTTTTATTGGGTCCAATGTACACATGCAGTGGTTGTTTCATTGCTATGCAGAGACTTCATTATGCTACTAACAGATGGGCATGAGTTTCCCTAAATTGCAGCGGTAAGGTCAGGTCAGATAGGGACACATACTAATTTCTGACTGCCAATATATCTGTGGGTTCATATTTCAATTAAACTGAACTGTAAGAAAGATTATGAAAAAGGAGAAGGAGTGTAGAGGGATTATGTATACATGATATTTTCTTTATGATGCCCATCAGTACTGAGCTAATTTTAGGAGATGGGGTAGAATTCTATTTCTGCATTCATTTAATTAGAGAAACATTAAATCCTTGCTGAGGTCAGCAGGAGTTGCATATGCTAAGTGTTTGAGAAGGAGGTGTCTGGCTTGATGACTTAGATCAGGTGCCAAAGGTTTGAAACTCTTACAGCAGCAACACTGGAAAATAGGGTCATTGTTTAAAAGAAAAATCCCTTAGTTCAGAAGAAATTGTTTAAATCACATGAAGGAAAAAGATTCCAAACTTGAAATACGTTAATTTCTCCCTAATTATGAGCTATGTAAGGGAAAAAATTGTTCAGAGTGTTGGCACTTCGCTCGCTCAGTGCCACTGGGACTAGTGTGAGTGGGGAAAAGTGGTCCCTGTGCTGAAATGCAATGGCTTGTTAGCAGGTGTGTATTCTGCTTTACCGGCAGATCTGATGGGGAGACTTCCATCAGAGTCCGGCTTGTGCCATTAGTCCTTCACCCTTCTAAACACTAAAAGTTCACTGCTTGCCACTACAGTCTAGGAAGGTAAACTGTAAAGAATCTAAATGAAAAGTTGTCATCTTAAGATTACTTAAAGCATTTTATTCTTTCTCTAGATGTACAGGGGGTTCCAGATAATGCCACATGTTCAGTACATCTACACAGAAGCCTCTGAGAGCCTTTGTGGAGTGAAGTTAGAGGTCAACAAGTACCAATATCTGATTACAGGTAAAGGACAGTGTACTTCTTCATAATCAAAACCTCTCTGTTCTATACATACACCTGCTAAGGACATGGGCGACTGTGTGGGCAGCTCTATACGCAGCTTCCCAAGTGTTAAGATGGCCAACAGTATTTTGGTGCTTAGTGCTCTTTAAGGCTGAGAGTCATTTTGCTCTCTAGATTTCCCTCTCTTTCCTGAACTATCTTTTATACCCAGCTATGTTGTGACACATGTGCTGTATGACAGTCCACAGCTGTTGTACCTGGGCTGGCATGTCTGTCACAGGGAACTTGTTGCTACTCAGCTGCGCCAGAAATGGAAGATCCCTTTTGGAATGAGCTGGAGAATTGCATGCTGCTGGGGCTGTTGCCAAGTTTTGTTTCTAGTGAAGGTGTCGATTCACTTTGCTCTGCTGTTGAGAGGAGCCTGACAGCATTACTCACCTGCATGTTGTTGCTGGTGCTTACAGCTGGCACAACGCTCCTAACTTAGAGAAGTGCTGTAATCTTGCTGGCCAGACATTCCCGAACCAGTTAATAAAAAGAAAGCAGTTGCTGAGCAGTGACTGAAGCCAAACATATTGAGAACATTAGCAATCTCAGGAAACGAGAAAAGTGCTCGAGCTAAGAAGTGCTAACTTGTGACCACGTCTCTGTTTTTAAGGCCGCGTATATGAAGGGAAGGTTTACACTGGCCTGTGCAACTGGTATGAGAAATGGGACCGGTTGACTCTGTCCCAGCGTAAAGGACTGAATCATCGTTATCATCTGGGTTGTGGATGCAAGGTATGTGCATCTCTAATTAGGTGGCATTAAGACATTCAAACCCTAGAATTCTGTTTCCCCTGGCTGGTAATACCAATAATGCTGGTGAACAGCCAGGAAGAAATGGAGGACAACAATTTTTACAGGGAAAATGTAAAGCTCAGCTTTAGTGTTGAGACCAGAGAAGAGACAATCAAAATAAAAATGCAGAGTCTATGCCTTTTTAATGCCCTGTTGGAGTTAATTGGGGTTGGGGAAGGCTTTCATAATCCATGCAGAATCATTTGCAGGTGAATGAAATCAGGTACCAGAGGCTTGGCAAGATATGTCCAGCTTTTTTCCTGTGTAAACATTTTGAGTGCTCAAAGCCTCACAGCCTGGCACTGGCACTAAGGTTTTTGTTCATGGCCCCAGGCCTGCAAAAACATAGACACAAGCTCGACTTTTCGGCACCTGACAAGCCCTTTTGACTCTGGAATTACCCATGTATGTGAAGCCAAGCACATGCTTACATGCTTATTGAACTGAGGCTGAAATTTGGGTTAGTAAGCAAGGTTGGAGGGAGTGGAATTTTGAATCCCTTCTCTCTGTTAAAAAGACATTTTATATAATGTTGTTTTTCCATGTAGCCTTACCTGATTGTTCTTTAAAATTGCAGATTAGGCCCTGCTACTATTTGCCCTGCTTTGCCACCTCCAAGAATGAGTGTATTTGGACAGACATGCTCTCCAACTTCGGCCACTCAGGATACCAAGCGAAGCACTATGCCTGCATCCAGAGGGTGGAAGGTTACTGCAGCTGGTATAGAGGATGGGCGCCTCCAGATAAAACGATAATCAATGCCACAGATCCCTGAGCACGCTATCCCTTCCTTATCTCCCCTCTCCCTTACTTGTGGCTGATCTTCCTTTGGACACTAACTCTTACCAGATCATGATGATGACAATGAAATTAGTGCCTGTTTTCATGCAAATTTTAGCACTTCGAACACTTAAAAAAGAAAAGAAAAAAAAAAAGGAAAGAAAAGAAAAAAAGTCTGTGCTACCTTACTGAATTTGTAATCACCTTTTCCATTTTTTGATACCACTCACTTTGATCAGATGACATTTGGGAGCTTACTTTTGCACACCAGAGGGAAAAGTGGGAGGGGAAAAAAAAAAAAAAAAAGAAAAAAGATGGAGCTCTTGCTCTCTTACATGTATCGTTAGCTGTAGCAATATAATCTCTATTTTTTTAGGAAAACAAAAATCTAAAAATTATGCCAATTAGGCACTGTATTCTTCTATGTGCTGGCTTCCCGTCACCCCTCCTCATGCACTAAGTGCTGAAAATACGTAGACAAATCTATTTGAAGGAAAACAGGTTTCCTTAATCAGATTGGCAAATGAAACCAACTGAAAAGAAACCCAGCCTAAACTCTGGAAAAATGACGTCCAAAAGAAATCCTCCTCTATGGGAGAGAGTAGCAATGTGATTGACTCCAGCAGTGGGAGAATTCACCTGGTGTGGCTGACCACATCATCTGGTAAAAGCATTGTTGACTGATTGTCCTAGCTAATTCAGTCACAGTGTGAATACAACAGCACATTTGAAGTTCTGGCTTTCCCCAGAACAAGAGAGAGTATTTTGTATTTTTTGTTGTTGTTTAAAAAACAAAAGCCCCATCCCCTATGTTCAGGGAGGTGAATACACCTACAGCAGAGCAGATGAAGTGCTGTGCCATCCTGTTTCGAGCATCATTGTCCCCTGACATTTTTGCAGCTTAGCTTCAACAGCAAAACCAGCTTGTGAACACCTTAAACCAAACAGATGCAAAAATGCTAACTGTAAATCAATCACATGGAAGAGGGAAAGGGGAGACTTGCGAGAGCTCTTACTATAAAAAAAAATCTATTGCCAAAATAGTGTTTTGCTGAACTAAGATGTATATACACATAACGACATAAGCTATTTTTGACAGGATGTGGAATTTTTTTGGTGTTATAAACAAAAGAATGGTTTGATTGTGTTTTAAAGACAGAAATATTGACATTCCGAGTCAGTGAGTTGTTCTTAAGATATTGACGCTCCAGTGTATCTGCAGTAGTGGCTACAGTCATTGTTTCCTCTGTACCTCCTTGCACCGCTGTTCCTCGCCTGCAGCTACACTAGCTGCATTTGTTTATATAGTGAAAGGAAGTGGGGGAGGGGGGGGCTAGGCAAGGAAAAGTGGTCTCCTAATAAGTGCTGGCTGGGATCATAAAATTTCAGCTGCCCAGAGGATTCCTTCTGTGTCAAGTGCTGTGTTTCCCTCTGGGCACTGTTAAGCATAGCTCTGTGCATGTGCTCACACCATGTCCTGCAGTGATGTGGGAGGAGGAGCCTTACTGTCTTGTGCTTTGCTGTTGACTGGAGAAGTTTTTTTCGTTCTATTTTGTTTTTTATTAAGAAAACTATAATATAATTTTTCTTATCAAATAAAAGTATTTTAAGTTTTAATGATGGTGAAGAAGGGGTGCTGACAAAATGGGTGACTGAGGTTTGGACGGGGAGGGCTTGGGCAGGGAGAAGATTATGCTTAACTTCATTTTTGTATTATTATGATTATTTATCTTAAGTTTCCATATATCTTCAGTTCATTCCACTTAGAAAGCAGAGCTGCCACCAGCAGTAAAAAGTGTTGCAGTGAATCCAGCTTGGGGCAATACAGCATTTTACAGTCAGTGACCTCAATTTACAGAGAGTTGTTTGGGACCTCTCTGCCAAATAGAAAGGAAAGGGTGTCTGAGATCAGCCCTGGTGCATTTTTACATTCCTTGCATGTTACCAGAGCTCTGACAAACATACGTCCCCTGAAATGCCCCATTTACTAGATGAATCGTTGCAGCAAAAAGCGTGCATTTTCATTTTTAACGTGAACTTTAAAGGGCATTTTAAAAGAGTTGCTGTAAGAGGTGCCTAGGTCTGCTGTGTATTTTTTTTCCAGCTGTTCTGAGTGGCAACGCAGCACAAAACACATTGAAAGTCTGTTTGATTTTCCTGTGATTCAGGCTTGGAACACTTTTCAGAAGTCCTCTTCCCTGTGACTACTCCTAAATCATGGGTTGGAGATGAGAGGGAGAGTAGGTTGCTTCACAGCACCCATCATAGGATGAGGTGGTGGGCCAGAATGTTGCCCCCTTTGGCAGAGTACGGGGTTGGGCTTTGGGCACAGTGGAGCAATCTCTGTTCAAGCTGTGCATGGCTGACAAAATCTCTGAGGGTCACTGAGGGCAGAGTGGAGCCGGCCTCGCCATCCTCACTGTTTGCATCGTGTGGAGTCGGCATCGCTGGAGATGGTCCTCCTCAAGCTCAAGGTGACTTTGCAAAGCTGACGTCTCTTTGAGCTGCAGCCGCTTTTCACAGCTTTGGAAGGCTAAATGAAAATGCCCCTCGATGCAGTGAAGTGTTGATTTGAATTTTCATTAAGCTGCAGCTCTGCATATTTTACCTGTCACTGATTCATTTAGCTAGCTGAGACATCACAGTATTGCACTCAAATTATTGTGAAAATATTTGCATTCTAATACTATGAGGACCTGTGTCCCTAAGTAGGATATAATGTAGCTATATGCTTTGTAAACAACAAAACAGCAGATGCATTACCAGAAAATGAAGTGTATTCCCATTTTATATTGCAGACGGTAAAATATTTCTGAGATGCAGACAGCTAGACCGGCAGGGGTGGGGGTTTGGTAACGAATCTTTCCCCTTGCTGTGTAAAGAAACAGTTGTTAAGGCTTTTAAAAATGCGGAGCCTAAAGGAGGGGGAAGAATCCAGTAAAAATACATTTCTTTTGGGAGGCTTCTTAGTTTTGTTTCTGTGCATGCTATCAGGGACATGTATTTCTTGGGCTAAGCTTTAGCTTGTGCTTGCATTAAGAACCTGTCTGAAGGCTCCCTTGAAGTGGGAGGGAGCCACTAAATAGATTGAACAGGTTCTAAATCAGACTCAAAAGACTTCTTCCTTTCTGTCTGCTCTCCTTTCTTCTGTCTTGCTAAGTCACTTCTGCCTGCCAGTGGACAAAACTCTCTTCATTACAGCAGGCCATGCGGTCTGTAGGAACACCAGGCATGGAGATGTGAGGAGGCAGGTGTGAAGTTCTCCCTAAAATGTTACGCCATGGAGCATACAATGGCTTGCAGCAGCACAAATGTCTTCCTGTCACCTCTGACGTGCTCCTCACTTCACCCCATAACCTGAGCTCAGAGGAACTGTCAATGGCACAGCTGATGTGAGCACGACCTTTGGACATGTACAAGATGAGGGTTTCCCCTGCCCTCCCCTATGCTTTGGATATACCAACATTATTAAAAGTACATTGAAAAAAGCGTAGCTCATTTCTAGACAGTTGCTGCTCACTTTCCTCTTTATAGATATTTTTCCTTATTTCCTTGAGAGTGTTTTCCCCTTTCGAATTACCAAAAATATGAAAAATGTATTGAAGGTTTGGGAAAGATTGAATTTGATTTTCCTTTTCCAAAATGGGAGGGGGTAGAGAGCAGGAGGAGATCTGTGCATGCAGTACCTTGAATAACGTCCTCCTGTGGGAGGCTTCCCCCTCCCCTATATGGGACAAACCTGCCATTTTAGGTCTAAATTTCCTATGTTTTGAAGCGTTACGTGGCCCTTTAGGTAGGGCTATTCTAAAACCTAACTATATCACTGTATCCCGTCCATACGCGGCTGGAGTGAACTGGTATCTCACGGTGACGGGAAACACACTGTTGTGTTTTTTACAGTATAGCCTGTTTGAAGTAAAGGCCTCCATGGGAACAAGTTTCCATTCTTTCAGATGTCTCTGAAAGTATAAATCACTTACAATGTATTGTATAGCTTAGAAGGGCTGAACAAAATGTAGGGAACTGCAAAATTTTTTGTTCTTTTTTAGAATAAATGGCTTTTGGGGCTACCAGTCTTGAGGAAAATCTTAAAAAAATCCACTAAACGTTTGCTGCTGCTTTGCCTGTATTGGCTTCTCCTTCTCTCTAACACTGTCCTTCCTTCATAGAGCCACTCTGCTGTTCCTGATAGTCATGGAAACTTGGGGAGGGAACCAAACCCGTGTGAAAAATCTTGTCCGGAAGGAATGTATTTGTTGCTAAATTTTCTAGCACTGTTTACAGTTTTCCTCCATGTTATTTATAAATTTTATATTCAGTGAATGTATATTGTCTTTTAAGGTAATGTTGCATAATGTTCACTTTTTATAGTGTCCTTTTATTCTAAACAGTAAAGTGGTTTTATTTCTATCACAGACATTCTGTCTCTGCTTCACTTATATTAGTTTCTGTCCATTTCAGATGTACACAAATGGATTTGCAAGTGGATTTATTCATTTCCGTCCCTTTCTTGATACTGTTTTATTGGGCCCAAAGCAGATATTCCACCTCTAGCAGTTCTTGTGCTTTGGCAAAGATCCCTCCAGCAGTCCTTCCCTCTTTTTAAGAGGTTGATCTCTCTAAGAATGGTTATTGGGGTCATAAGCCCAGGAGAGGCGAAAAATCCCTTTTGAAGTTAATGCATCCCACTTGTTAACTGGCCGTAGGGGGTCACTACAGAGCAAGGCAGTCGTCATGGCTGTCACGTAGCACCAGAAGGACCTTAGAAGAAGTTGCCAGATTGCTCTTATTTCCAGTAAACTGATCATGGGGAGGAGGGTTGAAAGGTACATGCCTGTGGCAAAGGGAAGAGACATTCATCTTTTGGATCTTCTCTGCTGTGAAATGTCAGAGCCTTGTGTCCTCTCTTCAGGTTTACTGTTTAAGGCTGGTTAAAAATACCTTGTCACAAGAAGGACGCTTCAGAAAGAGCATTTTCAGCTCTCGCTTTTACTTTAGGAAAATCTCTATTCTCTACATGGATGAAAGAATGAAACAGATTTTAAAATCTGTTCTATTTTTAACCCAAAGGTTTAGAAAGTAAACTTTGGAAAGTTTTGGACATAGAAGGATGACGCGCTCTCTTATGTGAGAACTTCATTACTTAAAGTATATCACATTGCAAAGAGGTAAAACCATAACAATAGTTATAAACACTTCCAGGGGGTCAGCCATCAAAGTACCACAGCGTATTTTACGAGTGCTAACTGGTGTGGCTTGAAAATGCCACTGGGAAAGGGAAGAAATACAGTGGGAAAGGGGGATCATGATATTCCTATCTGACACCCGGAGAAGCTGATGCACAGTGGGTGAGCAACTTCCACAGGTACTCGGTGGAGCCATGACTGCAACAGAGCTTGCTTGGTGTAAGCCCTTGCCCTCTCAGCCTCTCACGGCCCAGGATACTGTGAAGATGCACCCCGAAAAGATCTTGAGAAGTTCTGTAGATGCAACCTGTGAGGCAGACTCCCCACCTGGAAAGGGCTGGCCTGAATTTGCCCAAGCGGATTGTTGCTTGTCTGAATGTTTGGAAAGGGACTGATTTGAAACAGATTACTCAAGCTTGCATGTCAACAGTCATGTTTGTGTTCAGATGAGATTGTCGACAGCTTAAAAAGGTTTCGGTATTCATTTGCAAGTAAGCGATAGCATCTGCAAGTAAGCAGTAGCATTCCAAGTAGGTGATCAGTTATAAAGATGACAAATATGTGAAATTAGGATCAGTGGTCCGCTAAACTAAACTACTGTGCTGGTAACAAAAGCATTTACAAGCTGAGGAATCAAGAATCAGGTTTCTAGACAAGAAAATAATGCAAAATAGTACTAGCTAACTTATTTGCAATAAAAACCTTAACAAAGTCTTCCAAAAATACTATTCCTGCAGTGATGGTCAGACAAAGTCACAATTGTCCTGAAGTATTACATGTGTCACAAAACCCTCTTTAAAAAGCAGCGGAAATTAAACGCAACAGGATTTATCAACTAATTTGTCTTAAAAGTCTGCAACAAACTGTCCCATAGTGTTTATTTCTTTATGTCTTAAATGATAATACAGCTCTTACCCCTGCATTACTTGAGTGCTTCACAGCACTCGTGACTGTACTTACCTTCATGGTGTCCCTGTGAAGTATGGAAGTGCTGTTGTCCACACAGCACAGGCGGAGAACAGAGTATTGGAACAGAGAGGTGAAGGACTGGCATTTCAAGGTATTCAGGAACCTAGCGAGCGCCGGTGGGTTTATTCACAAGAATCTAAATGAGACTTCCTTCTGAATTTTGAAGCTCCCACTAGGTGCCCATATCCACCACCTACACCGCATTACGCGTTGTGGTTGGCCCACAGTATTGGAACAAGCGTGTGAGAAAAGAGGGGTTGGAATGTTTTTGAGCCCCAGTTTGACATCTCAACACCCCTAATCTTTGGGCTGCCAATGCTGCTCGAGTTCACCATCAAGCACGGGAAGTAAGCTCAGCCAGCCACTGGCTTACATGGGCGGGGGGGTGTGTGTGTGTGTCATGCTTCACACAGGGTCTCATCAAAGCCTCATCCAGGTAAGAAGAGCCACTAATTCATGGGTGCAAGTTGGGAGCAAAAAATCGTGAAGGACTAGTCACCCTTTTAACCCAGGGAAAACAAGAGACACGAATAGTTTTAAACAAAGCCACTCACTTCGCCATGTTCTCTGGGATTAAAGGCACCTACGCAGAACTCTTTGGAAGGTGCCCTGAGAGTTTGGTAGAGTGCCCAGTAGCCTCACAGGGCACCGAGTGTTCGGTTGTTGACGGGAAGACTAGACCCCAGCACCACTGTGCAAAGGAAACACTACAAGCTGAAACAAAACCCTTTTTCAAGAGCTACAATTTACTTTGAGGACCCAGTCAGGCTGATAAATGTTTCATGGATGGCGACCACGTGACAGACCAAGCAAACTGACACTGTGAAACAAACATCTCCTTATGGCCCACGTACCAAATCATCAATGTATTTTAAATAATTCCAGGAGGGGGAAAATTCCACTTTGGCTGAATAAAGCGATACTTTGCTCTAAGGGATGAGCTTTTGCAGACTAGATTTTACAATGCATTTTTGCTTTGGTTTTGAGCTGTTCTCATTGTTCACTTTTTCAGGGTCCATATGTGACCTGGGGGAGGGCTGGTTCCCGAGCAGTGCTTTTTGCACATTGCTTTTTAGCTAGTAATTCTCTGGAAGTAAGATTGAGACTCTTCACAGCATTCCCACCACCATCTCTTGTGCCCAACTCCCATTTGTTGCTTCTCCCCCATCCATGCTGGCATCAGAAGAAAGCGAAGGTACTCACCATCTGCTTATGGCTTGGGAAGAACGTTTGCTCCACAAGGGGGAACTTCTCAGGACCCAGCGAGTTGAAGATTTTAATGAGCTGAGAGAACTTGGGGGGAAGGAGGGGGAACAAAAAACAGACACAGTGAATGTCAGTGGTTTATTGTGAAACGGGTAAGTGTTTGCAAAATGTTCTTATACTGGTGAAGGAGGTGAGAGAAACATGTCATGCCTTTCCCACCTTGCTTTCTTGACCTGAGAGCACCAAAAAATACGAAGGAGCTGTATTTACCCAGGGCCATGCCAGCCTGTGTACACAAACCTTGGACTAAGACAGTGAAGAAGGGGTGCAAGAGTCAGAAGGGGATCAGTTGGGTTTAGTTACAGCTCTGCTATGAACAAGCTTTCCTACCAAATGTGGCTGGGGAGAGGGTGCAGTTCCCTTCTTGGTAGAGAAAAGGGCTCAGAGCAGTGACCAGGCAGGAAGTCAGTGCCGCCACTCCAGAGCAGAGACAAAATAAATCAAAGCTCTCCTTTGTATCTCTGCCCCACAGCCAAATCAAAGCAAGGCACATTTACCCACTGTGCTGAAGGGAAGGAGGGTTGGTAAGGGACAGAGATGACTAGAGGGAATTGCCAGCGCTACCCGGTTTGAGCATTAGACCAAGGAAGCATAAGCCCATCATCAATCATAACTGACATTTATGATGAACCAAAGGTCTCCCAACAGCCCCCCATGCATGGCAGGAGAAAAGGGAGATCACCCGCTACCCCTGTCCCATCTACCAGTGAGGTCTGAGGCAGGCGCCAGTCTGTGAGGACAGTATCTAGAGAAAGCAGTGCGTAACATCAATGGGGAAAGCAACAGTTCTGGTATTTCATGTACGAGAGCAAACATTTGCCATTGTCCCCACCTGTCAGCATGAACTTCACCATTATCACCACTACCATCACTCTTATAAACGTTATTATTCAGGGTCGTGCCCAGCCAGACACAAAGCTCCCCATGGTAGGACTGAGCTTTGATTTCTGCTCAGGTTCCAAAACCCCAACAGAAGCGCAGCACAGCAAACTCCTGCTCCGCTTCGGCTATCTGTGAAGCGAGTAGACTATTCTGTATGTTGTCTGCAGCCTCCCTCTTCAATCTATCATTGATCAGCTGGAGAAAACCCCAAAACTGTAAAAGAGGAGTTAATAACCATGACAGAAAATGTTGTTGAAGCAGGGTTGATAAACCCAAGAGAATAAGAGGTGATATAGGACTAGAGGAAATGGCCTCAAGTTGTGCCAGGGGAGGTTTAGCCTGGATATTAGGAAAAATTTTTACACTGAAAGGGTTATTAAGCATTGGAACGGGCTGCCCAGGGAAGTGCTTGAGGCAACAACTCTGGAGATACTTAAAAGATGGGTAGACATAGTGATTAGATATAGGGTTTAGTGATGCCTTTTGTCAAAGTTAGGTTTGATGGTTGGATTTGATGACCTGAAAGGTCCCTTCCAACCTAGGCAATTCTATGATTCTATGAAACCTTCCAGATCTCAGGAGCAACTTAGATTCTTTACAATCATGCATCTAGCCATCCTGCTTTCTCTCTGAAGAGGAACAACCCCGTTACCACAGACAATGCTGAACTGGCCGTGCTTGGTGAAGTGGTTAGACTGGCAGCTGTGCAGAAGGGAGAGTAAAGCTGAATAAAGGTAGCTTGGTTATTTCCATGAATGTTAAGAGAATGCAATGATTTAGGATTGCTCCACGGGTAAAAATTTTGGTTCCTGCCGAGCTGGTAGATATGACTGAATTCCCCATTGATGTCCTATTTGCAAAGTAATTTAGAAACTGAATTTAGTTTCCAAGACCCCTAGATTTTAGTAAAATCAGGTTAAATTAATTAAGGCCTCCAATCTGGGCCATGTCTCACTGTAAATCCTTTACACAAGTTCCTCCAAGTTCCCCATCAAAGCTCAGGATGCATTCATCTTGAAGGAGACCTTTGTGTCACCGGCAGGAGGTAACACACAGATTAAGGGAAGGAAACAGACATCTAGGGAACAAGGGAAGGAAAAGAAAGTCCTCTTTCTTCCCAATAGCATCAGCTGCCTAATCTTACATGCTCTGAGCACTTCTGAGAATGGCTGAAGCCAGTGAATGTGCCAAATTGCAACCCCAAGGTTACATTGCAGATAAAGGCAGAGCTACTGAGAACATTTTCTGCTGAGTAGCTATGTTAGGGCTCCTGTCCTGGTTACCGGGCTAGCCTAAGCAAAAGGATTTCTGTACAAGAAGTTGAAACTTCACTTGGTGGTGGAGAAGAAATATCCCATTGTGAGCTAAAGGGTGGTATGGGTGTAGAAAATATGCAGCCAGTGTGCAAAAAAATTAGGCTGCAAGGTGTGTGCCAGACCCAGGCCACATGCTGAAAGGGCAGCTGCCAGCAGATTTGCAGACAAATGCAAAGAATCCTTTTCCTAATCTTGTAGGTCAAAATGTGGCATTTACGAGAAACTGAAAAACATCAAGAGGTGGCATATCCCATCACTAACACCACCACACCCCCTCACATGCATCAGCAGATAAAACCCCCGTGTAGAATAATTATTATTGGCAAGGAGGGTATTGATGTTGGGGAAGGAGGACAGCTTGCTTCTCTTAACTACTTGCACTAGCCCTGCACATCCTAGAGAAGAAAAATAAAGCCCTGTTTTGACTAGCAAAGCGAGCAAAAAGTTAAACAGAATGAGAGAGAGACAGGGAGAGGAGGAAGAACACCCCGGCTGAGAGCAGCACACGCTCCTCACTGCGCGTGTGTGCAGCCCTGGCGAACCACGGACGCTGTGACGTTGAGGTGGCATACGTTTATCCTAGGAAAACAGCTCAAACAAAATAACTCGAACAACTGTGCAGCTGAGAGACAGGGTCCTGACTTGTTCCTTGGGCTTCCTTTTGAAGAAGCACACAGCTCTTGGCTGTTGCTGAAGCAGCAAGTGTTTCAGATGGACAGCTGAGAGACTTGACCACCTGGGAGCCTCCTCAATGGGCCAAGCCTGCAAAAATGTTTGACTTTGGTATTGACCCTCATGGGACAATTCCCTTCTTTTTTTTTTTTTTATTTTTTGCCAATTGTTAGGGACAGGATGTTGGCAAAGAGACACCCATGTTACATGGTGCAGCAGGCTCCTAGGTACCTGATAGCTGGGCTCAAGCAGCACCTCCCGGTGCGTTTGAGATGGGTAGGAATGTTACTGTCAGCAGCTCAGCTAGGTATAACTGCCCCTTCCACATTTTGGTATCAGTTCTTATTTTCTGTGGTTCCACTGGTTTTAGTGAGATTGCACCCAGACCACAGAGCAAGACACGGGGCAAGGCCATGTGGCACAGACTGGTTTTAAGGAACCAGGAACAGGTACGCAAGTGAAATGCCTTGCCTGGCCGGTTGGACATCAGAGTTACATGGCAGGGGGGTTGAAACTAGATGATCTTTAAGGGCCCTTCCAACCCGAACCGTTCTATGATTCTATGATTCTACTTGCAGTGAGTCTTTACAGAGAAATGAAAAGACCCATTCAGAGGAATCTCAAGGTCTTTTGCACGTTTTGAAAGCGCCTAGGTCGGCGGGGAGCCTATATCCCGTGACAGTCAATAACAGTTTGGCTGGGAGTCTCTTGGACCCTGTAGGTGACTGACCTCAAGGCTTCATGTTTCCTGCAGTCTCAAAGATGCAAAAGTTGCCCTGCAATTACGGACATTAACTGCATGGAATAGGAGGATTGCTCTGAGCATTGTTCCCACTCTATTTTGTATTGTAACTTTTCTAACACAAAAATTATTATCAGTGGTTGAAGCATTGTGTTTAGTGGGCTTGTAGCGTTATTTCTCAATAATTCTGGGATCATCTCAAAACTCAGCTTTCTCAGATGTTTCTCTGCGTGTGGGATCCCCCTGAATACTCTGATTTTCTTTCAGAGACGCCTATTTCAAACTGTGCCTGTGTTTAATGCAAATTTTAACCTTAAGAAGAAATTTGTGTATTGCAGCACTGGAAACCTTGCAAATGTCATTAAAAAATGGGGCTGCATGTTTGAGTAAATTCAAGCCCAGACTCAGCTGATTGTAATTAGAGTTCCTGAGAAAAAAACATTGTTGCAAATTGCCAAGAAAAAACAGTCTTACTTCCATCCCCCTCCGCAAAATCATAAACATTTCTATGAAATGGAGCCATTTTTGGAAAAAATAAAAAGGGAGAGTGAAAAGCACATTTCCCAGGGGTATTTAATTTCATTTCTTCATGTATCTCAACTTTTTTTTAGGTCCAAAAAGTTTCCAGTAATCTTTGTCAAGCAGCTCTCTTATTTCAAGATGCCTGTTTTGCAACCGGAGTGGAACGTGCACCAGTCTGTCCCTATCTCTCATTTCCCAGCTATCACAAAATCAAAATTTCCCGATTCTGCTGCCAGCGAAGCTTTCTGCCCTCAGACGCCCCACCGCAATCTCTACCTGAGCTTCCACCTGATAAAATTTCAGTGGGGCCAAATACCAGCTCAGATCCCACCTGAGCTCTTCGGTTGCTTAGTGAGTTACAGTCATTGGTTTGGGGGGGGGGGGGTGATGCGTGTTGGGGGGGGCAGTGGGGAAAGGAGGCATTCTGCAAACCTGTTTCAAGTGTTTACAAGTGGTTTCCTTGACTCCTCTGGGAAGGTTGTCTGAGCCAGCTGTATTCCCCGTGAGGAAAGCATGGCACAACCGGACCCAGAATAGCTAGAGCCAAGTAACTGGCAGAGCCAATTTCTCCCACACTGCCTTGCCAGCCTCGCTTTTTCTTTTTTTTTTTTTCTTTTTTTTTTTCAGTGTGCTGAGTTTGTTTGTTTTCTTGTCTTTTAGGTTCCTAAAAATAGGCCTGTCGCATCTTGAGGCCCCGGCACACCATCAGAAATGTAATTACAAGGCGTGAGTTGAAAAATGTCAACTAACCCCTGACTGACTCAACCCCCAGATCGGATGGGATGGACCACACGACTGTCTTCCTCAGCAAAAGCCAGTGTAAACGCAGAGGCTTTTTGTCTGGTCACCAGGGTCAACACGCTCATGTTGGAAACAATGCAAAGGTGTTGTACTGAGCTTGGTGTTGATCCCTCTCTTCCTCCCCTTTCCGTTCCCGGCAACCCTCATCATTCAAAGGGGGACTGAAGCCAAATGTGCATTTACAGTGATGGAAAAGTGAGATGTTTTTTCCTTTACGTTAATGGAAAAGTGAGATTTTTCTCACTACTCTCATTACTGCACTGCAACATTTTTGAAAAAGACAGGACCTTGCTTTGGTCACAGCAAACCCCCCAAATGTCATAAAAGAGTGAAAACTGAGAAGACTATGTCTATTCCACTGGTACCTTTTTGGTAAGAAATGAGTTAAATCCAACACTGCACAGTCATAGAAATAAAAGTCTGGGTCACTACAGACATCAGCTAAGACAAGCCAACGATAATATTTTTTATGGTTTTCTGAGATTTTTGGGTGAACTTGAAAAAATTTAAAGAACAGGTGAAGGGAGCTCCCAGTGCAAAACACCAAAACACTGTCCTGTTCTCCCCAAGAGCGGACTCAGCCCAAAGTGTTTCTGAGGTGCGATCTTTCAGGTTCAATGAACCAACACCTCATGATAATCTTGTATTTCCTTCTGAAACAGCTGAAAAACTCTACATGCTTTCCACTTTCCTTCTGCCTGTTTCCCAGGTCTTTGTCATTCTGTGTTCCTCCTTTCCTAGACCTAGCTGTTGAAGAAATCATCTCTCTACCTTTCCCGCCTTTCTTTTCAGCTAATGTCCTCACAACAAAGCACTACCCAGAAAAAGTAGGAAAAGAAGACAAGAGAGGATAAGTGCAGATTGCACTTTGGCAAGGAATGGGTAATCTTAGTCTTAGGCTGGGCCACCTGGATACCACAAGTGTGCATCTAATAAAAGATGCTAAAAATACTGTAGTTTCGATACCTTCTAAAGCAGCAAATGTTGATTTTTCTTTTAAGGTAGTTTTGCCATTTTTTGGTCAGGTCAGAGATTGATCTGATATTATTAATCTATTGCCATTAACCTACTCTGCCTTAAAAGAAATCTAAGTGTTACTGTACTGTTAGCTGTTTGTGAGACATTAGTGTCTGGGACAGGTGAAACGTCTTACTCTGGGTGAGGAAACAACACCTTGATATCACTAGAGGCTGATAAGGAGCAGTGCTGGTAGTTTTTTTTTTTTTCCCAAAAAAATTCCCAGCTGGATTCCTAAGGTTGTTTAGATGGTGGTTTTAACCTAAAGAGACGAATTCCTATGAAACAGACTGGGAGCTGAGTTTGGTGTTTTATTGGTACCACGTATCTATTTCGCAGTGTTGGCATGCACTGGGAGCTGGATCGTCACTTACCACCCAGGGCTTGCTGCAGAAGTTGTAGATGGAGTAGAGGGAGTTGACCGTGTGGATGCCACCGTACTGGAGGCCAATGATGAGGCTGCGGAAGTCCTCTCCCAGAGCCATGCTGTAGGCGTGCTGCCGGATCAGGACAAAGTCAGGCTTGAAGGACCTGGAAGAGATGAGAGGAGTGACGTTTCACTTTCAAACACCCAGCAACACTTCTAGCCTCCTGCTGTTTCTTCTCCATCCTTCCCCTTTTCATTAATGCATATTGCTCTTCTTTGTGCCTCTCGTCATAGGTTGCTTGCGTTAGAAGGTAGCAAACCAAACACAAAACTCTAGTCATTAAAAAAAGGGAAAATCCAACATAGCTGCAAGTGTGAGAGCGTAGAAACAGGCCAAAGAGATTTGCTGCAGTTTCCATGTCACTCAGGCATGCACAGGAACAAGCCACGAGCGGAGCCAAGGGTCATAAATTCACTGGTGGGGGGATTCTCTTTTCTTTCTGAAAGCTTGGCCATATTTGGCAAGCTCCTTGCAATGTGCGACGCAGATGAGGGAGCAAGTTTGTTTCCTGATGATTGAACTCGATATTGAATCAATGCCCAGTGGGTGGGAAGATCAGGAGGGATTTCAAAAAGCCATTGTACACATCCATACATTGACATACATTCCCCCTTTAATCAGCTCACTACATACGCAGCACATCCCAGGCTCCTATGGCTATGAGTCAACAAGTAAAGGGCAGGCATGGTAATGTAATTAATCAAATGAGCAGAGCCCCTCATCCAGTGCTGTGACTCATGGCATGGGCTTCCAGAATATTATTTAGCAAGACTGAAGCCGGGACTCCTATGGTTCAACAGCAGCAGCTCTCAGCAAAGGCACAGAAAAGTGAGGCCTTTTCTAGGTAAGCCAACAGGCGACGGATTATCTTTCAAACAGCCAGATCCCATTCCTTGCTGACGCTGTGCCTTCGGAGCCATTCAGAAATCTCTGGAAACAGCAGCAGCTGGAAAGAAACTGTTCCCAAAATGGAGCTCAGCAGTTCATTCTCGAAGGCATGGAAGGGGCTTTTCCACTGAAATAGGGGATTATTTTATACTTTAACAGAGGTTGCATCAAGGACATTGGAAAAATTTCCATGCTGTATTAAAGTTTTTCAGAGAAATGATCTCTGTAACCAGGTCCCATTACCTCACTACCCTCGAACATTTTCCTTGCTAAGAGACTATAATTTCTATCCTTTGGATGTATGAGCTGGAAATACTTTGGGTTTATAGCCCCTATTTATATTTCCATCATTCTGGCAGGGAAATCCGAGATGGTGACTCTGGGCCAGACTGTGGCAACAAACACTGTATACAAAACCCAGCGCAGCTTTGTTGTTTCAAAGCTGTTCATTTTGTTTGTCGGCCTTGGGCTTTTGTTATTGCCCGAGACATGGCGAGGAGCATGCTCTGCTTTTGTGATGCAAGAGGCCGAGCTTTGGAAATGTTGTGATTCCCTCCCATGGAGTATTTTTAAACCCAGGCATGTTCCTTAATGTACTTGGCACCAAAGGTGGTGCTTTCCTCCAGCAGCGAGAAGCATAATGAGCATCAGGAGGGCTGCGCTATCGCTCTGCAGCTGATTTATGGACCTCCCTGGTGTCAGTGGGGGTGAGGCAAGCGGTGGCCTCCTGCTGAGAAACAGCAAGCGAATACAAATCTTGGAAACCCTGAGCTGCTCCATTCGGCTGGACTTGCCATGTAGAAAGCACCTCAGAGGCAGGCAGAGGTCCTCAGGAAGGATTCGTCAGGACCAGGACTCGATATCTGCACTAAGTTACTAAACTGTTGTGGTGCTTGGAGGGGCAGGAGCTTCAGGTGTGTCCCTCCTTCATTCAGCTTTCTGAGCGTATGAAGAAGAAAATGGTCCCTTTATGGCTCAAGTCTTTCCCCAGACTTGATTTAGGGAACAGCACTTAGTGGGGCTGCCTGGTAATGGTTCAGACCATTGCTCTGGTCTCCCCAAAGGAAATAGCAGTATTTGCCTGGCGTCCCGGGGTGGGGACATGGCGCTGTGGTGGGGATGAAGCATGCAAACGAGCACGGCCAGCCGGGGAGGGGAGGCTGGGAAACTGCCTTCAGTGGATTTATTTCTGCCAGCCAAAAGTTCAGAAAAAAAGCTCTTGTCTTTTCAGATCCTGGCAAAGGAAGAGTTTTTCAACTTAGAAGATGGACGCGAGAATACAGAATTAATGTAGAAAAGCCTATTCTCAAACTCTGCATCGTGTAGGAAGGCAGGGCACTCTCTCATGCAGCAGATGAGGAGTGAATCTCTAAAGCGACGGTGGACACTGAATCCCTGTTTTGAGCGGCAGGACAATGAGGATGTTCCCATGGATACTGAGAACAAGGCAGAGGAGTGCAGGGCCTGGGACTAGCTACGAATAAACATCAGTTGGAGAGCCCTGGAGGCTGCAAGATGTCCGTAAAGCAGAAACAGAGACCAGTAGCAAAATGTGAGGCGAGGGGCTAGAAAGGACAGCAGGCAATAAAAGGGAAATGAATAGTCATGGGAGGAGTGGTGGTGTGAAAACTGAATGACTGGGGGTACCATTAGTCTGGAGAGAAGAGAACTTAATTGCTTCACATGAGGATTCTTGCTTTTTTAGTAGAAGATCACTTTTGCAAGATACTGCTCATTCTCAGAGCGTAAAGCTTAAGCTAACATAGCAATCCTTGGATTTGGAATAACTAGTAGCATAACTGTTTTCTTTGCTTGTTCAGCCCAACCCAAGAGCATCTCCCATGACAGAAAGCCGATATCCTTGGCAGGCAGACAGGTTAGGCAGAAGTCCCACATTTGAAACACCGTTGCCAAAACCTTTGGGTGAGCCAAACTCAGTAGCACCTACTGTGCTGAGGTCCTTAGCATCCGAGTTCAGCAGGACTAGGAGACCCGTGGCAGGAGCACATGCCTTTCCTCTCCACTAGATCTGTCCAGCCAGCGTTTAGATGACCATGAGCAGTCTGGAATAAAACTGTACCTAGACCCTGCTAAAGAGAGGTCATGGGAATGAGTCACAGAAAGAATACAGGACAGCCCATTCAAACATCTGATGGACTGGGAGATGGGATAGGTAAATGGAACTAAAAGTAAACCACAGATTTAAAACATGTTGCTAATAAGCTATGCTCTGCATGTTTGTGCGGTGCCCTTCCTGGGCTGCACGGCAGACACCTACCTGAAGTCGTGAATCTTCCTTAGCGTGATAGCCAGATGGAGAAAGCTTCCAGGAGAAAGCTGGAGCCCCATCTTTGGCCACAACCCTTTTACAGAAGCCCTTTCTCAGACATCAAGAGCTCAGCTCTCATTTAGAGTTTGGCTCCTAGCACTGCCTGGCAAAATGTAAAATGCATGTAACACATTCCCAGAGTGGCGTAGAGATACAAGAATCCTTTGTTTAAAAAAGAAATAATCCAGGAGACTGGAAAAATTTTCAGATTGAAATAGCTGGTGAGATTTCATTTTCCTGTGGAATGGAAAGGTGCTTTCCTTTCAGCTTGTGTGGCCACAGTGAATGGCTTCTGCCACACATGGCACAAGCCTTTAAGTGCTCCGAGTGGTGCACGACTGAACTGGCCACCCTGAGAGTGAAGCAGCCACCCACAGGTCCCTGTGACTTTTCTCCCTCTGCAGTAGTTGCCTCCTTGTCCCAGATGCTAGCTAAGGCACACGGCAGCCACTCAGCCTACCTCTCCTATTGGCAATGGAGGTTGGCCAGCGATTACCAGAGTCAGTCACCTCTGGGTGATGACGAGTGTCTGGCTGGGAAGCTGCTAGTCCTGCCAGTCCTGAGCCTGGACTCTGATACTGTGGTGCAGGATGCTTATTTCCATTTAACTAACTCTTTTCAACTTGTTCCAATGCATTTTAGCAGTCTCTTTCTTTCTTAGTGGTAAAGCTATACTTTAGAGACAAACATAAGTATAAAGCCTGGATACAAAACACCTAATAGGAAGATATTTGACCGCAGAATATGATTTCTTATGTTGGTTCCATCTACCCTTAAATCTGTGACAGCGTTAGCTATCTTGGAAATAGTTTTGTCAGAAGTGAGGGAATATAAAACAATTTAAGAGATTCCTGATGTTAAATATGGAAGTTAAACATCTCAGGACCAGCAGTAGCTGTTCTGGTGACCATATGTCTAACTTCTCTAATTATGAGAATAGGATCAGCTCTAAACAAGATCATCAATAACATTTCTCTGCAGAAAGCGAGTCCCCAGCCTGCCGTAGGGTAGAGAAGATGATGACAGCAAATCCTGCTGGGAGGTTTCATGCCTTAAAGAGATTTCCTATTTCTTACTTCTGCATATAGCCGTAACTCTGTCTTGGTTGCTGGTCCTTCAGCTTTTCTCACTGAAGCACGAAGAGCTTCACGGGAATGAAGAAAGAACACTCAAGAGTAGACTATGTTGTCAGAATACCATGGCAGTTTAGAAAGCTTTTTGCTGTGGGAGAAGGACGGGCTCTCCTGCTCTCTTTCTTAGAGTGCCAGTCTTACAAGACACTTCATCTTTCATGTCAATAGGAAAAGATCTTTCCTGGACACTGAAGACAGACATCCTTGCTTCAGGTTCTGTCTACCCTCCATTATTCAAGGAGGCCTTATTTGGTTTTCTGACAGTTCTCAGTGATAACATATTTTGACTAAGTTCTCTTCCAAAGCCTTTCCTATCTGCTTGGCATGACACAGAGAGGAAGAAAAGTGCATAATTAAGCAATATGATACATCAAGCTTTGCATTACTGCCAATTAATGGAGCCTTCAGGCAAGCTTTTGAGGCACAAGTCCAAACCATAAGTGGCTGCAACTACCTGAGAAGTGCAATAATCCCTCCAACTATGCAGTGCCTCAGGTGTCTGAGAGCTAATAGAAAATGGCATTTACAAATAGGAACAAGTTTGTTTTGTGCTTTACTTGGGTGTTAATAGTATTGTTACTACATAACTGAAAAGTAATAGGAAATCTTTGACGTTTTCACCTATTACGATGTTAGATTTAATGTTATGTTGGAAGTCATGGTAAAATAGGAAGTTTGCTAAGAAAAAACCCTCATTTCAGCCAAAACCTCATGTCATATTTTCCATAGAAAGAAGTAAACTCTGCTGAAGTTATTCAAAGAAAGAATGAATGTGATTACTTACATGAATAAGGTAACGCAGATCTGGTTTCACGAAAACAAGAACATAGCATAGAACAAAGAATGACCTTCCTTTACCAGGCTGGAGGAGAGGAGCAGGGAGTCTTTTGGGTCTCTGTAATAGACTGGCTCTGTAAATAGAATGGCTGGGGAAAACCCATGAGGTGTGAGGGAGATCAGTGTAGCAAAAGCAGCAGGAACCAGGAATCATGGTGGCAGTAGGAGTAGTGCCGCTATATGCAGACAAGGACGCTCTGGAAGATGCCCTGATTTGCTTCTCAGCCACAGACCAATGGTTAACGAGCTATAAAATTGCATGTCACACACTCTCTAAACCATACGGTGGCAGTCTCCTAACCCTGCCTTATATTTTACTTGTAAACTGATCAACCTTGACAAGGAAAAGCATGTGGACCCAGATGATGCCTCAAAGTAGTAACAACCACACCTGCCAACAGCAGTTTGCCTTCAAAATGCTTGTGACCCAAAGCTTTTACAGAAGGTCATCCAAACACTTTCCAACATCACAGAATAAAAAGTCGTAGAGTAATTTAGGTCAGAGGAGATCTTTGGAAATCATCTGGCCCAACACTCTGCTCATTGCAGGGCTAGCTTTAAAGTGACATTAAGTTGATCAGGGACTTGTCCAGTCAAAGTCTGAATATTCCCAAGGATGAAGATCCCTTTGCTTCTCTGGGAACTTCTTCTAGTATTTTTTAATTTTTTTAAAAATTGTATCCAATTAGAATTTCACCTGCTGCACCTCTTATCTGTTTTTTCTTTTCCTTTCACCGCACACCTTCAACAAGAGCCTGGCTTCGTTTTCTCTGCACCCTCCACTTAGTTGCCTGATGGCTGTAGATGGATCCCCTTCAGCCTCCTCTTAGAGACTGAACAAAGCCACTTCTCAGTCTCTCCTTGGATGTCTTTAGTCCAGTTCAACGAGCTTGGTGGCCTTTCACTCAACTTGTTCCAGTTTGTCAATACCTTTTTTGTACTGGGGAGCTCACAGCTGGACACAGCACTCCAGATGTGAGTAGTATCTCATTAGCTACACATTTGCTAATAGGGCCCAGCGAGCCATTGGGCTTCTTCCCTGCAAGCGCACACAGGATCTCTGGGTCCTTTTATGCAGAACTGTTTTTCTTTCCAGTTGCCTCCCCAGCAGCACTGGGGTTATTCCTCCCTCACCGCAAGACTTTGCAATGGTCTTTATTGAACTCTGTGAGGTTACGTTGGCCCATTTCCCCAGTTGATGAAGTCCCTCTGAATGGCAGCTCTACCCTCTGGCATATCTATCACTTCCTGCCCCCCAACTTGTTGGCACCCACAAGCTTGTGGAGGCTGCATTGTTTCCCAGTATCAGGTCATTAATGAAGATCCACCTTGACCAGTATAGTTCAGGTGCAGCTGGACTTGGCCCTTCACTTCTCTGTTTGCCATTCCTTGGAAGAAGCCTTCGTAAAAACCCACGGAGAAAGGAGACGAAGTAAAGCAGGATTGGAAAAAAAAAAGAAAAAAGCCGATCAAGACTGAAACAATCTACAGCAGTCTTTAATCATTCTTGCGTTCAGTCCAGGATTAACTAATTAATGAGTGCTCTAGGCCCTGGCAGCACATTTCTTATTGGAAAGAATTACTGTAAATGAGAAAAGGGCCAGGGAGTAGTTTAGTCTCTGAGATGCTCCCCACCCTGGTCTGCTCAGAGTGACTTTTGCTTTCTGGCAGCTGCCTGCATGCCAAATGTTTTCCCAATAACTGTCAGCATCCTGCCTGCACGTCGGCTGGGCGCCAGCTGCTGGGGAGGTGAAGGGGGACGTTATTCATCTGGGAGATCAGTAAACCCCAAAGGGAGAAGTAGGCCTCCAAGCAGCTGTTTAGCAGGAGGAGATGAGATGGAAGCAACTGAGAATAAATACATAAATAAGCACACCCCAACTTCTCTTTTTTTATCTTCTGCTCCAAAAAAAAAAAAAAAAAGAAGAGGTCAGGGATAGGCAGGTGAAGACAGGAGAGATATTAGTGAAAGATGGTGGTAAATCATCCCCCATGTGGGAATAATTTCTCTTGTTTATAAATGCTTACTGGAGATATTAAACGCCTTCATGTGGAACTGCGGCTTGTCAGGGTCAACCCTATCTGCCACCTTGTCCCAGCCCATTGTCTCTGCAGGGTATTTCAGTAAGGGAAGCGGTCATTTGGCATGTTGGTGTTTTGCCTAAAGTGCACTTTCAAAAGCTTACATGATGTTACACACACTTCTCCCTTACATTTACAGATTGCCATGCCATCAATACAAAAATATTGCCCAAATGTTGCTCAGTGTTAAATATATAGCACATATTGTACTATATCATGTGGCACATTCTGTGAATCTTGGGAGAACATGTTTTTCCATCTGGCTTCTAGAAACCTAAACTCTCCCAATCAGTTTCTCCCATTTTTTTCTCCCATCTGCACCTTTGCAGAAATTTTCAGAATTTTGGTTTGAGAGCAACAGAAAAATAGAAAAAGACATTTGAAAAAAGACCCCAATTAGATCAAGAGTTAAATTAAAAAAGACAGGGACTAGACAGAGCCTAGCGTTCCTCTTTGACACAAGCTTCCTGCAAGACAAGAAGCTGGGAAGTGACCTACTGCCTGCCAATATGTCCTACCTCAGTGTCCAGGGACAGTAGCTGCTCCCGTGACCTCCCTGGATATTATCCCTGTAGAAGAACTGCAAGAAACCACCAGCTCTTGTGAATGAATAGTCCTCAAGAGACAAGAAAATATTCATCTTCTAGCAATGTGCAGCTACTGTGCGGTGACAAAGCATGGCCTCTGTAGGTTAGAAAGCCCACGTGCCTCTTTCAGGAAGCAGCTTGTCAATGGCCCCGTGGGGTGGGTGAACCTACTGGGACAGGAAAGGGTGCAGTGGGCAGAGGACAGTGTCCTCATTGGACTTTAAAGAGCCTTGCATCCTGGAGCAGACAGACCTTTTTTAGCCAGAATACACGTCTCTTGGGGTCTGCAAGTTCTGAACAGCAGAGAAACACCTGCTGCTGGGCTGGCCAGTTTCTTCCCTGCTCCTCCCATGTAAAAGGATTTGCTTCCTCGTGCTGTGATTGTACTGCAGCTTGTGGTGCGAAAATACCCTTTGGAAAAAAGCACTTTCAGGTCCTCGTCTATTTGGGATGGTGATTCAACAGGCTGTCATCCTGTTATCAGAGCGCTGAGCATAGTAGAAGCACTGAATCGGCTGGAACGAACAGGAAAGTCAATGTTAATTAAAGGAATGAATGGGCTTGTATGGAGGAATCGGAGCATTCACTGACCCCACCACAGCCGCGAGTGATGCGGGCATATCATCCAGGGCGAGCAGGGTGAGACACACACCTTCTTATACAGACCGGCCAAATTCAGGCAAGGCCTGTAGGACTAAACACCACTCCACGGCAGAGATCATTCCCCACAGCAAGGCTTTATCCGTAGCACTCAGCTCCTCTTCACTTTGCTGTCAGTTTTGTCACCCCTCCCCACTTGCCAGGGCCATTGGTCCATGCAGGGTCCTCCCCATTTCAGACCCTGGGCATCTCCTGGTTCATTGGCTGTTGTCTGTACTGTGGTATCACAGTCAGTTTGCATGGCACACTGGAAGTGGTATGGCCACCACTGTGGTAGGTCCCATGCAGACACACAAAAATGCGCCTTCTCCCCTGGATGATCAGCCCCAATGGCAAAAGAGCCAGCTCCACAGGGAGACAGGAGATGAGAGCAGTCTGGTGCATGATTAATTTATATCCTTAAAAGTCTGAAATGCTCCCAAAGACATTAGTATTCCCCATGTAAGAAAGCTGTCCAGATTTTCAACATATCCCTGCCTTATTCCCACATCTACTGGAATTAATAGCTGAAGGCTTGTAAAGCCCAAAAGGCAAACACAGAACTGCATTTAATCTAGTGCAGAGGCTGAGATCATAGTTTGGGAGTCTAAGTGTTGTCAGAAGCAGAGACAGCCCAAATTCTCATTTATATTAAGACACTTTTATAATATCCTGAGAGCATAAAAGCACCTCAGAGTGGGTGCGGTGCCAGCACTGACGGCCTCTTTGCACTGTGGAAACATTGGTATGAAGGGCCCTTCAGAGAAATGGAGACAAGTGAAAATGAAAATCCCATTCCTTACATCTAACCCCAGTAGAGGTGACACATCCCAAGAGCTTTCTAAGGTAAATTAGACTCCAGACAGTTCACTCTGTCTGTCTGTCTGTGTGTAGACCTGTGCAAAAGGAAGTCGTGTGGATGCACAGGAAGGAGGATGAAGAATCCACCCAAGTGTTTTAAAAGCAGGCATCAGCCCACGCTTGTTTTTTCACACTGCTTAGTAGTGCAGCCATTGCACCCAGAAGTGGCTCCATTTCTCTGTTGAAGGGGTTGTTATGCGTAAGTAGGTGGGGGATCCCTTGAGATGAATAAGTGCCACCTCTTCCTTCCCATATTTAACTTTTCACTGGAGAAGCTCTGGTGCCAATTTTACTCAAAGAAATGCTGGGGTAACAAGGACCAAAGTATGGGAGATTCCCCTCCACCAGCCCTGACTGAGCCCAACGCTGCTCCCTGTGCCCAGCTCATCCCCCTGCACTGTCCCCAGGCAGGACAGGCATCACAGGGCACTGGAATAGGAAAATGCTCGCTAAAGACTGCACGAGATACTCCATGGCGAGCTCTTTTTCGTCTAATTTTGAAGAAAATGTGCTGAATAGGCTGGTGGAGCCCTCACATACCATGGTGGAACTGGCACAGAAAACACTCGGGCAGTTTTTTAGATTTGTTAGATGATAGCCTCTCGCTCCAGTGGCACATTTCACTGAGACTATCAAATCCCTCCTACAGGCGTGCAGAACTTAGTAGCTAAAAAAGAGGAGGTGGAGATCCAGAATTTTGTTACTGTAAAATTAAATTCAGGGAGCCACACTTGTTTTAAAGATCAGGCAAACGAAGTAATGCCTGGCTTCAGTTATGTTATTTCCTAACTTGTAGCTACTTGTTTCAAGATACACAGTCTAGTAGTCACGGAGGTCTGTATAGTTCCAGTCCCCTGCTCTCTTTAATTGACCATAATGCTTCTAAAGCTCCTTTTCTTTTTAAAATTTGCTTGAGGCAAGTGGTAAGTGTAGGGCTTCAAGGACTTATTCCTATTAGGGGATTTATATTCCAGGTAAAAGAACGACAGTTCTTTCCTGGTGCAGCTCAAATCAGTTAGCACAGGGTCTAAAAGAATGCCTTAACTCCAAGGTGTCGGAAAGGATCAACAGATCAGCAAAGAAAGAGCTTTGATTTAAACGTGCAATAGGATGTCCCCAGTTTAAAGAAAGAACTGGGAGACCTGCTGCAAAATGACAGAACTTAATAGGCTAATAGATTCTTAGATAGTTTATCAGTTAACATAATTTCAAACTGGAGAGAATATCCCAGTGGTTGCTTTATTATCATCATCATCATCATCATCATCATTTTTTGTTGTTGTTGTTATAAACATTTATTATCTCAGTGATTTAAAATCCACTGGTCTGTAGTATATTGACTGTCTTTTGGCCAAACTGCCACGCTCTGTTGCCTTCACTTTGAAGAGGAGTGTGAGGAAGGCAGGGCTCCTGCAGGGGGGAATCCCAAATGTGCCTGTTAGCAAGATGCTGTTGTATTTCCTTCCTATAACGTGTCGGTGGGATTCCAAAGGGCTCTGAGTATTCAAAAACGACGGTGAGTATTCTATCTCACCACCCAGAAACATTCTGACTTGTGACTGAATATTTTGCTCAGTAATTAACAGAGGCCTAATAGGCGATGGAAAAAAGATGTCAGCAGCAGCAGTGTCGGTGCACACGTGTGAATCAAAGGTGGCGTCTCCCTGTGTTTGGGCAGCCCGAGGGGTGTCTGTGACCAGGCAGGACACGACTGTGGGTGGGATGGGGGGACTTGGAGGGAGAGGGGAAAGCAAGCTGCCCCCGTGTGGATGGGCTGAGGGGCCTCCACACAGCTCACTAGCAGTATGCTCCATAATTCACCTTCTAAAGTGAAGAAGGGTTTTTATTTTTGTAACTTCTAAAGCATTAGTAGAAGTAACTGTGGAAGTTGGCCGGCCTGAGCTCTTAAACTGGCTGAGCTGGGCAGGACAGGGGCACATCAGCACAGGCTCTAAACAAATGGCTAGTGTCTCTAAGAACTACAACAAACCATGGACAACACATGCCAGACAAGTACGTCTTGTGTCCTTGCACAAATGCATGTGTCCTTAAACATGCATAGATGAAAACAAAAAAACTGAACCAATGCCATTCTTAAAAACATGCATTTTCATATATAAATATCCACTCAAAAAGCCTAGCTGTGATACCTGCGTATTAACTGTGAGCAGAAACAGGAACACCATGCCCCAGACACTCTTGTGAAATAAATTTTGTCTTCAGTTTCAGTTTAATAGCTCAAGATCTTTCTGCCAGATGTATGAATGGCTTTGGGAGGAAAGGCACGGGAAGGAAAATGAAGATGTGATCAACGTAGGAAATGGTTTTTGGGAAACCTTCCAGCGTCTTGAGCAAGCGAACACAAGAGCGCATTAGCACGGTGCACTGTCTGATGGATGCTCCAGTGGCTGGTTCACGGGACATACGCTTTGTTTCACTGAGAAAGAGACATTTGTCGGATGAGAGAAAGCAAATGGATGTAACAGACTCAGCCTTAAAAGTTTTTAGCAGAGGCTTGTGAAATTGTACTAAAGAATGAATGGAGACTCGTGGACGTACTAAGAGCTGTCAAGACCTGAAATAAATTGATGGACCACAGTCATAGCTAATTGACAGTGACAAGTGTTGCTTTGCAGTTTGGACTGGAAATGACATCTTGAGAAATTAAACTGAGGCAAGCATGCTCAGGGTCACTGTTTTTCAGCTGTTCTAATAATCCCTTTCAAAAATATCACTGCATGCTATATTATGTGTCTCTATTTCTGAACTAGAAGCAAACAGACAAAAGCGTTGATTAAATGTGTGAACAATATTAAACTCAGAGATGCTGTATACACTAAAAAGGGCAAAAGAATTGCACAGAAAGAAGTAGGGAGGCTAGAAAAATGTTTTGGGAATAGCAATGAGATTTCAACACGAACAAAGAAAAGCTATCGTATCAAAGATGAAATGTAAAGTTAGAAGTTATAATGACAGAAACTCATAAGGATGTAGGCTTGGGAATAAAAGGGTGGAAGGTAATATCAGGGCTATGTAAACAGAGGCATTTTACTGTCATACACAGATGTGGCAACTTACACTGCTCTTTATATAGCACCAGTAAGAATGCATCTAACATTAACTCCAACGTGCAGGCGCTCTGGTGTCAGAAAGAAGGGGAGCAATGCTTCTGGAAATTGAATTTGGTGCGTGACTGGGGAAGCATTCACAGGAAAAAGAGTCTGCTTGCAATTACGAAGCAATGCTAGTAGGGACAGAAATCCCCATCAAACAGAGATACGGTATTACCTCTGAGATATACCACAGGGCAAGGCTGGAGCATTGGGAATCTCTGGCAAAAAAGGTGATATTCCAGGGGCAAATGAGGCTGCAAGGGTAAGGATCACGGAGAGGCTTTGTGGCTACTGCAAGGGTAGTCCAGTGGGATCAGGACCTAACACAGGTAGGCTAATGAATGCAAGCCACTGTTTATGATGAAGGTTAGTTGACACAGAAGGAGAGTGGTGAGACACTGGCACAGGTTGCCCAGAGAAGTTGTGGAGGCCCCATCCCTGGAGGTGTTCAAGATCAGATTGGATGGGGCTTTGTGCAACCTGGTCTAGTGGGAGGTGTCCCTGCCCATGGCAGGGGGGTTGGAACTAGATGGTCTTTAAGGTCCCTTCCAACTCTAACTGTTCTATGATTCTATGAGAGAAAAATCAAGGGAAAGGAAGATCTATTGTTCCTTTTATTGGAAGGCCTGAGGCTAAAAAGAGCCTGAAAAGGAGGTATTTGTGGTTGCATGAAGGGTCTAGGCTGGAAACAATGACTGTATGGCATAATGTGCAGCTGAGACCTGATACAAAACCACCAAGTCACGTCAGTCTTTCCACTGCTTTCAGGAAACCTTCAAGTCATCAGGACTGCGCAGCCCTAGTTCAGGTACCAGTTAGACCCTGAGGTCATCCTTCTTGCCCCAACATTGCTCCAGGAAGCCCAGATTTCAAGACAAGCTGGTGCTCCTCACCTTACCACCTTGGTGCCGTTCCTCATGACCTGCATGTCCACCATGCAGCCGCCTGTGACGTAAGCAGCCAGGTTCAGCTCGGAGAACTCAGCCTGGAGCGGAGCAAAAGGACAGAGTGTTACTCGAGGGCAGCAGAGACACAAACACATGGACACAGATGCAGAATTGTCTTCCGCTGGAATGTGCCTTTCCTTCTTTTACTTTTTTTTTCCCTTTTTTTTTTTTTTTTTTCCTGTGAGGCAATGGGAGATCCTATTACAGCTGATTTGCCCTGGGGAGACTGCAGAAGTATTTATGGCTCCCACACTTGGGGTATACAAGTATACAGGATTAGGCTTATTGCAGTAATAAGTACTGAAGGAATTAAGAATGAGCAAGCTGAAAAACGCATACAGGAAAGAATAATAACAATAAAAAGAGGTAAGGTCATTTGAATTCAAATTCCAAGTTTCCACTTGGAAACATCCATTTAGAATTAGGTCTGAATTGGCTGTCGTGCCACTGGCCAGCTATAAACCTAATACAAAAGATTTAAACCTCCCTAAATAGCTAAAAAGCCTCATTATGCTGCAGGAAGGTGATAAGCAGAGAAACCCACCTGATGCGGTTTACGTATTAAGATTTTAACTATTCGAGGGTTAGCAAAGCTGGGTAGGCTGTTAACAGTACTGCTCAATTATTAAAACACTTTGTATTTTAAAAGAGGTGCGACTTACAAGGCTGGAAAGGTTGGCAAGGAATATTTAAGCTACGGGGAGCAAAAGGCAATGTGCACGGGGGCGATTACGACTGCAGTGGGTGTCAGTGAAGGTTAAGACACGAATCAGAGCGATTAACTGGGCAAGAGGTGTGATAATCCTCCCGCGTGGCCGCTGGCTCTGCTGGCCCTCAGACAGGAATGCCAGCGAGACTCGACAGTCGCAGGCCACTCTCGGTGGGAGGAGGATGGCAGGATTAGCTGATCAGCGCTCATCTTGGGCTCCAAATCCCAGCTCTGGTCTTTATGAGTAAACGAGTAGACCTTAAACTAGAATGGCCTATCGTCATGCCATGCACGTCCTTCCTTTCCAGCACAATGCAAACATACCCCTACAAATTCAGAATCCTATATTAAATTAGCGCCTGTATATTTAAACATAAACATACACAAAACCATAAACAATCAGGTTTCATTTTTTGAGATAGAAATTTTAGTCTTCTCCCTTTGAACAGCTTTTTTTCCCTTCCTGTTAAGTCATTTCTTCCAGACTTAGTACGATGGAGACCTGACAGCAGTAAAATCATCTTCTAACCAGTGGCTACCTAACGTCAGACCACTCGGATGATGTTGCTAATGCTTGCAATTTTATTGAGATCCTTGTACTATCCAATGTTCTTCTGATACTTCTACTAGCTGGAACCAAAGATAGTGCCAGGAACGACTTTTATACAGGAAAAAAACCAACCCCAAATTAAAAAAAGCATGTTTTGTCTTCACGAACACATGGAAAAAACTTGCCAATGGAGAACTAGTGCACCTGTAAAGGCTCAGAGGCCAGATGACAAATGAAAAAATCACTTCCAACTTCTTTTTTTTTAAAATCCACATAATTTTAAAGCAATGACCATGGACTGGTGACCTGGTGATGTAATAAGGTTTCATGTCTGCGGCCCTGTGTAAACTTTTCAAAGTAACACCCTTACATGATCTTACATCATCGTAACTCCCAATTACAATGAAAGGAGGGGGAAAACTCCTGTTGCCAAGAAATAAATCTTACTTCAAACACATACACATACACACACACACACACACACACAGAATGGCAGTGGTTCAGGTGACTGGCTGGCCTTTTTTATGAGACTGCACGGTGCTGTCTTGGTCACAGCCACACTTCTTCAGTGATCATATTGGACCAGAGATAAGAAAATATGCACCTCTAAAAAGCACCCGCATTTTATACATTTAAAAAATCTCAATTGATGTAGGGAGGGGGGAGTCCACGTTGAGTAAATTCAGCAAGAGCAGATGCTCTGGGTACCATGAGTGAGCTCCCCAGCGGGTCAAGGCAAGCCTGCATGTGGGCTTGAGAGGCTCTGTGGAATGGGGAGATGAAAGAATGGTTTTCCCACCTCTGTCTGCGTATGTCTCAGAGTGTTACTGAGCTGGACCTTCAGCTTCTGCAGCTGACGGATGCATCATCTGATGTGAATGCCAGAGCTAGAAAGGGAAGTTTTAGGTCTGTGTTTTCTTGTTTTTTATGCTTTTCTTCTGTAATTTTTTCCATAATGTTTTTTTCACTAAAGAGGTTAACACTTAGCTTTGCTGGGGGTGAAAATGGACAATCTTCATTTGATGGCTGGCACTTACAATCCAAGTAAGTTGGTCTGACAGGCGTTGCCCTGAGGCAGACAGACCAAACAAAGCTGTGTTCAGACACCTGACATCCAAACAGGCCTGGGAATCCCCAGAGCTGGTAAGTACTTCATACCAAACTGCCAGGACCAATTTCAAGCCTGCTAATGTCAAGAACCAGAAGAAAGGGAGAAATCTCCTTTGGCAACCATTGTCCAGGGCACCCTGGCAAAGAGGGAGGAGTGGAGAGAGGGTCCGGGGGACTCAGCTACCTCGCCCCCAAAACATCCAGATATACAATCACAGCTGAGCGACAACCCTAATCTTTTCCTGGCATTCGCTCCTCCTTTAAAGGACCAAGTTAAGGACCACTGCTGCTTTCATGTAGCTGCTTTGTCCCATCTGACAGGCCGCTGCTAGCTGGCATTTGGAAGAATCTTCAGTCAGCAGAAATTGTTTCCTGTTGATTTTCCAGTGCTCCCTGTATTTTTAACTTTGTGGGTTTTGTAGCCTGATGACTTCCCTTGGCTGGGATTTCAAGTCTGAGATCATCTCCAGCCTGCGTTTACCTTGCAGACAAAGAGGTCTTTGAAAGCAGCCCATGCAGATAGAGTGGCAGGTAACTGCACATAAAACCCAGCTCCCCGTGGCCTTGCAGAGCCATTTGCATTAGGATGCGTCGAATAGAAGGCGGCATTGCATTAGCCTGACGGAGTTTTATACTTGCTTTGCAGCAGTGCCAGTGGCTGCAAAAACATTTAGGGCAGGAGTGAACCATGTGTGACAAAAGCGACACAATCCGTCTTGAAGAATAGTGTAATACAGACTGTGGGAGTAGAAATATTTTGCACCTCTGTGAGACCCAGATCTGAGAGGATGCGCACAGATATTTTGAGGATAGTTCTGCTAAAAATGCCTATTTCAGGCATTCAGGTTCAGAAATCTCTCAAAATTATTTGGACTAAACCTTAAGCTACTCTCTGTTTCCCCAATCAGTGGTCTATAAGTGCTGGAGGTCTTTTTGGTGAGCTATTTTAGAGTTTCTGTTTCTGCTTGCTGATAATAAAATAAAGAGGTTTTTGTCATTTTAAATCATGCTATAGTAGAAATGGCTTGGTAGCGATACCTGTTAATGATTCATGGGAAGCACATGTTCAAGGTGGATTTTAAGCGTTTTTCATAGAATAACAGAAAGTTGTGTTGGAAGGACTTCAAGACATCACATAATCTCTCTCTCTTTCCTCATGCAGCATCAGCTCTACCTCTGGCTGTTGTGTGCAGATACTACATAACCTTCTTGTACCTTCCACAGATGAGCAACCTCCTCAGGCAATCTGTACCTTAACAACCTTGGAAAGTTTTCCCAATGACCAACCTAAATCTCTCCCCTTGCTTTTTAAGACTGTAATTTTTTTGTCCGTTACTTCCTCCTGCAGAACCTGAAGACTTACCCTTCCTTCTTCCTTTTGTCCCCTAGAGAAAACCAACCCCATTCTTGTAAGATTTTCTTATAAGTGCAGTTTTTCAGCACAGTGATTACCGTTATTGCAGTCACTGGGATTCTCTTTGACAGGTCCACAACTTCCTTGAGCTGTAATGACCCGAACTCACCATGATCCTTCAGCAGAGACCTGACCATTGTTGAGCAAGACGTAAGGCCGCTCGCCTTACACATAATACTGCTGACTATATGTTCCAGTATGACAGATTTGTCATATGTGCAGCAACATGAATATTTTTTAACTCATATTCTGTCTGAGATCTGCTGTAATCCTTGCATTGCTTTGTCTAGGCTACTGACTTGCCTTCAGTTCCCCATCTTGTGCATTGATGACTGGTGCATAAGGGAAGATTCGTCAAGGTCTATAAAAACCTGATGGGAGGTAGTAAAGAAGATGGAGCAATACTCCTCAGTGGTGCCCAGGGAAAGGACAAGGGGCAATGGGCACAAAATGAAATACACTAAATTCCATGTAAACACAAGAAGACTCCCTTTTTATGTAATAATGGTCAAACACTGGAATAGGTTGCCCAGAGAGGCTGTGGAGTCTCCATCCCTGGAGACATTAAAACCTGTATCGGCCATGATCTTGGACAGCCTGCTCTGGGTGACCTTGCTCAGAACAGGATCTTGGACTATGAGATATCCAGATGTGCCTTCCAGCCTCAACTGTCCTGTGATAAGTTTGGTATCTGGCAGAGGTCCTAATTAAAGTTCTTCCTGCATGTCAAAGGGGAACCCAAGGAAAGCATCCCAGTTTGCTCCTTGAACTGATGCTGAAGGTCACTTCAACTTTATTGTGGCACAGGAATGCAGAATGCAAGACAGGTTTTTGGATTTGTGTTTTGGGGACATGGTGGCTGATTTTTTTTATATTTTTTTTTTTTAAGCAAGCAGGCTTAGTGTGTCCATGCAGCGACATGCACATTGGGTGTTTTTGAGCAACTAACCTTTCTAAGCCCCCGTCTGTACATAACCTAACTAAAAGCTACTCAGGGTGGTTATTGCTTAAAAGGGAGACACAAAGTTGTATTAGACTTCTGTGTGAGTATTTGCATATATACCACACGTACACAAAAATAGCAGAGGGCGTTTCAGCACTGCCAGGAAACCTTTGCACTTTCCTCACTGCAACACACCATATGCTGTAACACATACACTGGATTTTGGGGGCTTATGCCATCAAGTAAATCACAGCACTGAGCTACCACTACAGTGTGCAGCTTTCCATAAGACAATGCAGAGTACCCACATCAGGATCCTGAGCACAATTTCGGTAGTTACTCTGACCATTCCCTCTCACCCACACGGGCACGGAGGAAGGTGGGCTGACTCGTGGCATTGAAGCCACAGGTGGCTTGCAGGGCACCGGGTCTCTTGCATGGCCAGAGCTCCCCAGTCTCCATGTCTCCTTTGGCTCTCCCCTACCCACTGACTGCGCTCTGACCAAGGCTCTCCACTCTCCCGGTCTTGCTCCTGGAACTCCTCACTAATTCTCGCTAAATCTCTGTTTTTCTCCCTCTGCCCCATGACACAAAATGCAGTCAGAATAACAGGCTGGTCTGTGTCATGGCTTAGGCACTTGGGATGAGGATTTACTACTGTCTAATCAAATCACATACATTCCTCAGTGGATTTTATGCTTTAGTTTTTGGTGGATCTTCCAATATATGTAAGGAAAGAGAGACTTTGGCAGACACCAGACTGCATTCCTGTAACCGCATATTTCGCTACAACTATTACAAGCATTTCAGTGGGGAAGCAAGCAATCCCTAAATCCTGCACAGACAGAAGGGTGAACAGACCGCATGGATGTGAACAGGGGGAGGGCTGGGGCTGTGCATGCTTGGTATGCACATGCATGCAGAATTAGAGATTACACACCCTGATTCCCCATGTCTCTTTCCTGAGACATTTTTACTTGGGGAGGCACCTCGCTCCCCACCTGCCCCCAGTACTGGGATTGCTCTCTGGGAGAAAAGGACAGAGAAGGTCCAGCTGTGAGGGGGATGCTGCTGTGCGTCTCCAAGGGGAGCTTCCACAACTGCTCTTCACAAGTCTTGAGGCTAGGATGCGTGCTTCCAGGCTACAGACAGCGTGGATGCTGAAGGTCCACATGCCTTGAATCATGTGAGTCCCTTTTGGTGCACCAGCTCTGGTGACATTTGGAATTGTCTCTTAAATTTTCTTTTCAGAAGTTGTGTGACTGCCTGAAAACTGGAGCTCTATCACAAGCACATTTCTAAACCTTTTGATCCCAGGAAATTGCTCACAAACATGAACTCTGTTAGCCTCCAAAAGCCAAGGGAAATAAAAAAATCAAAGATAATATTTATTTAAGAAATTAATGATTTTTGAGTCATTCTTGCTATTTCTCCAAGTCCCTTTATTCATGGTTTCTGAATGCTTGTATGTGACAAAGCTATGAGAACTGCTGTGGCTGTTCTTGAACTGTTTTCAGGCTTTCAGTTGGAAAAAATCCCCACTCTAAACATATAATGAATAAAAATTATGCAGTTATTTGATGAGAGGCTAATTTTCCTCTCATCACACACAAGCCTACCAGGCTCTACCTTTCGAAAGGACCACTTTGTGCCGCACATGAAAATACCTCTTTAGGATGGGAAGTACAATGGAGCTGGAATTCATGATTTGTATTACAATTATCTTCTCTGAGCGCCAAGTACAACTTTTTCCTGACAATGCTGCCAATGGAGTCACAATCTATACCACAAGACTTTTCCAGACGCATGTACATAGGAGTTCACTGAATAATCATTCTCTGAAAATAAACCAGGCAGAGGGAACAAGTGAATGAGCTGTGTGAGAAGAATGCATGTCAGACGGACAGACGGACCCACCTCATCACAGCAGGAAATGGTGGGAAGGAGACGGGTGGACAAACAACAGGAATGAAAATTTAGATGAACCTTAGATCAGCCAATGCCAGGAAACATGCCTCTGAATATATTAAAATGCCTTTGGGAATTATCTGAAGGAGAGGTACCCTGAAGGTGGCAGAGTCTAAGAAATGCTGCTTGCTCTTGCCTGCTAGGTCTGTGTTCTCCTCTCTCCCTCCTGGGATCTCGTTGGTCAACGCAGGGGACAGGACTGGAATAGCCCACCAGAGCCATAGGGTCTAAGCCCTTGCTACTGCAGGCAACATGTCATGAAACCTCGTCTTAAAACAGTGTATTTATTAAAAGCATCCGTGTCTGCTCTAGCCTCTGTGTTGGCAGGATAAACAAACTCAACTCTTTCAGCCTCCTCTCACAAGTCAGGTCTCCACGGTCATCCTAGTGACCCTGCTCTGCACATCTCCTTCCTTGTGGGCATCTTTCTCCCAGACAGGTGGCAAATGTCCCACTCATCTGGCCATTGACCACAGGGTCATGGTCTGTCTGATGGATCTGTGGTTCTTCAGGTCTCAGCCCTGGCTCTCCTGCCCTCTTCTGCTTGTACATGGGTGTGCTGGGGACTCACAACCATGCAGCTTCCCCTTTGTGCATGGAGCATGTCTAACAGCCAAGGAGACCCCCACTCAGGGTATGTCAAGATCCATATGGGAAACCCCAGAGTTATATGAAATCCTTAGAGCATGCAAGGCTGATTTTTCCATGGGACAAGGCAGAGACGGTGGGGAAGAAGGTGCTGAATTGCTACCAGTTGCCTCTAGCGGTGGAAAACGTTTGACAGAGCATAAGGAATTATGGTATAATTCCTTCTCTTCCTGAATATATTCTGTTTTCTAATGCCTCCTGTCCTCGGGACAGTAAAGGACTGAGAAGAAAAAAGTAAAATGAATTTTGGGAGAGGCTAAAAGCAATGTGGTCAACTCCTGTGGCACTTTAAGATTCTTCTCTAAGCTCAACTTAGCCTTAGAGCCACTTAATCAAACTTATACTTTTCATTTCTAAAAGAATTTCCCTAGCATTTGTTTTTCTAGAAAAAAGAACTGGAGATGTTTACACTGCAGTCTCAAAGCTGGAATTCACAAGGCAAGTAAAAGCAACAGTATGGATCAAAATCTAAGAACCTTATTTTTAGCATAAAATAGTGATAGCATTTTTAGACGAAGCTGCTCCTTAAAGCTTGGGGGTTTACCCACACTGAGTAAAACTTAAACCGTCATGACTTTAATGGGAATAGGTAAATAGATTTTCACTTTTTGATCAGTGTTTCATTCAGTCCTATGGAATGACTATCATTGCTAAAGACAGACTTGTAGTGGAAAAATATACAAATACTCAAAATGTAAACCAAACTGCCTCCAAAGAAAAAGGGGCCCTGATTCAGGAGAGAACTTGCACTTGCTTCCAACCGCCCCAGCCCCGCCTCAGCCCTGTACCTCTTCCCCTGCAGCCAACAGGGAGAGGGCAATGGCGTTGGCATGCCTGGGTTTCAGTCAAGGGTGGGCAATAATAAGTCCCGTAGACTCTAAAGCATATTAATAAATAAGTTTTGTGTGTTACACTGAACATTAGAAGAAATAAAGGTGGAAACAAAGTCAGGCCTCATGTTCATTTTAATGAATGACAGGAGGCAGCAGAGGCTGGAGAGGGTGTACCCAACCCAGCGTCCCTGACAACTCTCTCCTATTCACTGACACCAGGCAGTGCCCACAGAGTCTCTTGTCTCTTGCTAGTGGCAATGGACCTAGCTGAAGAACAAGGGCCTGGGGGTGGTATTGAGGTCATGCAATTAATTTCTGTGCTAAAGAACCAGAAAACCTTCTTTGAGATTCCATAAAACCAATTTTCATACAACCTGAGACTTACAGAAGCAGCTCCTTGAGCAGCAGAACGGCATTTAACAGTCTCTGCCCTGTGCATTTACCAGTGTCTAATACGAACTGAATTTACTTCTTGTAGAAACTTAGGACCTTGAAACTTCTGCCTGTTTCTCCAATTCAGCTGAAATCAGCCAATGCCTTCCCCAGTGTTGGGTGTGGGGGATAGACGGGGCGAGACAGCATGATCACATACGTCTTGCATTCCTCGGATGACAGCCAAGGGGGAGAGGCAGCTCAGAGAGCTGGTAGGGGTGTATAACCAGATTAGATAACTGGCTTCCCGCTGCTGAGAGAGGGAGAGACAGCGCTGCTTTCAGCGCTCCTGCTCCATTACAAATAAGTGATGTCATGACTTCAAAAAAAATATCACCTACTATCCTACTATCCTGTTCTGCTTCCCCCAGAGATTGCTGAAATGGCTTGCTGAGAAGGAATTAAGATGTGATAGAGATGGAGATGAAAGAGGAAGAGAAAAAGCAAGAAGGCAAACTCTTCATTCAGTTTAAACAAACTACAGAGCACCCTGGAAGAATGGCAAAAAATCAGCACGATGAGAAAAAATAGGGCAGTTGCTTTTTCCCAATGTGGTTTTTCAAGAGTATTTAACATTTGGATATTTCCTTTCACTGCTTTCTGCCATTCAAAATTTTTTGTTATAAGTAAAAGCTTTTCAGACCAAAAGTGTTTTTGCCAATAAAATATAAAAGAAATTCCTAAGGCAAACCGTATTTCTGGCTGAGTAAATAATGTGTGGTTATCTGAAGCAGGATCAAATGGAAATCCGAAAAACTGACTGAATTTACCAAGCAGACCAAGTGGCTCAAGAGGTGCCCAAGAGTCAAACCTTCATCTGAAGCAGTTTATTCAGAACAGAACAGCCAGGTTAGGGCTTGTGCACCATGGCACAGTCTGTGTGCTGTTCACGGGACAGTTATAGTAGCCAAGACTGGTGAGCAGCCAACTCAAAGAGAAAGTTTTGGACCAGGAAAGGTTTTTTCCCCATAAGGATACTGTGGAAAAACATTTTTTTTTCAGATTGAGAGGGTCTGTGTTCAGCCTCAGGGGACTCATTCCACAACAGTTTAGGCTCCTGGATTGTGTTTGAGGAAGAGGATGAAAAAGCGAGGAAGGCTCCAGATCATCAGGGTAGAAGCAATGAATGAAAATTAAATATCAAGAAATACTGATCAAGAATGGATGGGCAAAAAAAAGAAGGAGACAAAAAGCCAGAATTTGAAGAAAGAAGTGCCCCCTCTTGGCCTCAACGATATGCAGGGGGGCCTGAGGTCAGATTCGAGGACTGCCCGTGACAATGCAGCTTCTGTGTTTCCCTTGACAGACAGCCATGCAGCTGGGGAAAGTGATCGTCCCTTCTGCTTTCGAGGTCTGGGGAAGTCAAGAGCAGTTCCCTGATCACTATATGGAGGCTTGGCTGCCTGATCTGAGGGGCAGGAAGGGGGCAAAGGGAAGCAGCCAGGACCCTTGTTCATTGTTCTTCAACTCTCCTTCCCACTGTGTGCTTCATTCCTTTGGGCAACGCTGCAGTCACTATGCTGAGTGTTTAAAGAAGGCTGCAAGAGGCCTGGCGATGGCCCTCACCAGCAGAGTCACACCAGCCTTATGGTCTCTGCTTGGCGCAATTTGGTGTCTTGTCTCAAACATGGACATTCAGCCTAAGGATATGGACCTGTTGGAGCAGGTCCAGAGGAGGGCCACAAAGACGATCAGAGGAGTGGAGCACCTCTCCTATGAAGACAGGCTGAGAGAGTTGGGGTTGTTCAGCCTGGAGAAGAGAAGGGTCCAGGGAGACCATATAGTGGCCTTCCAGTACCTAAAGGAGGCTTACAGGAAAGGTGAGGAGGGACTCTATCAGGGAATGCAGTGATAGGATGAGGAGTAACAGTTTTAAACTGAAAGGATAGATTTAGATTAGATACCAGGAAAAAAATTTTCAATATGCGGGTGGTGAGACCCTGGAGCAGGGTGCCCAGAGAAGTTGTGGATGCCCCATCCCTGGAAGTGTTCAAGACCAGGTTGGATGGGGCTTTGAGCAACCTGGTCCAGTGAAAGGTGTCCCTGCCCATGGCAGGGTGGTTGGAAACAGATGATCTTTAATGTCCCTTCCAACCCAAACCATTCTATGATTCCATGATTCTATGTGAAGGATTTCAAGAGACAGACTGGGAAAGTCTCCTTGAAAGAATCCTTGGGGAAAAGCAATAAGCATTTAGTGATAGTGACGATTATGAGGGTCATTACTGAGTTTAACTCATGAGGGATCAAGAGTCCACTTCTGCCCTTCTCCACTCACCAATCATTTGTAGATAGTTCCTTTGTAAAGACCTCAAGTGCAATAACATTTGAGGAGAAGGACTATGAGGGGAAAGGCAGAGACTGGAGGTTTAGGAAAGAATTACCATGTCTTTTTGAAGAGTATCAGGTCTAGTTTTGAAGCTGACCCTGCTTTGCGTGGTGAAGCTGGTTGGATCAGAGCTTTGAAGGGCAAATCTGAATAATTATTTGATTCCATGGTTCTATGTGAGAAGTGTGATTATTATTTTTTTTCTATTATTTTTTAGGACATTTACTGAGGCAGCCAGCAAAATAAGGACTTTGATAAGAAAGTGCAAGTGAGAATTGTTTTGCTAATACCACCTAGTACTGACAAGTGTGATACCAATAAAAAGAGGAAAATGAAGTGTTCATGGTATCATATTTGAGAAAAAATGACTTGCTAACTTTTCTGTTCCAGACACAACCTTTGATCAGAACATGTATGCTCCTGTATAGTCCTAAGTAACTGAACAGCACCCCTTTGAAAAGAGAAGGAACACCTTATCAAGGGCAATGGGTTCTTAGAAAGTCTTCAAAACCACTGCATTAATAATTCTATACACACATGCACACACATGCATGTACACGACACACACACATACGAGGCAGAATCAACAGCTTTATAAAGACAGAAGGTATAAGGTCATTCAAACTACATTAACCAGTTTGCTTTATCCATCCAAGCACTTTTATAGCCCTAGTTAGTATAAAACAAGCATATGATCCCTTCAGGATCACCAGCTCATCTCTACACCTCTCTCTTATGCCCGCTTTCAAGTTTGGTGCCTGCAGATGATTATTAATAATCATTACTGCTTTGACAACAGCATCCAAAGTCTCAGCCAATTCTGGGACTTCATTTTTACAGACACTGCACCAACACAGAGAGGAGGGGACAGACCCCAGCACGAAGATTTTTCAACTGAAATGGATGGCTGGTGCCAAGGCTGACAGAGAAACAGAATTTGTCCAATGCCCTGCAGAGCACATCAAAAACCAGGCCATAAGCCTCCTTACTGTTCTTGTGGACTTTCAACAGCTAAAAAGATTTTGCCATATGTAGTTATTTTGCATACTTAAATCAAAGGCTTTAGACTTAAACCAGGGTAAGTCAGAAGACCTGTATAGCTTACATGTGGAACATAACATCACCAAGATGTACTGTGGCACACTGGCTTTGCACCTTTTCAGGCATATATATGGAGCTGTGAGGCAATTTCAATTCTTCCAATGGAAGAAATTACAATCTCATCACCAAAACAAAAAATTTCATTTTAAGGTGAAATAGCGACTGATAACTGCAAAGGTAGGGAGGACAAAGGGACGGCCCAATAAAATATTTTCATTTATAGCGTCCACAGTTTTATAAAATAGACATGTCTTAAAATTCCTTGTTAGTTCCTTTCTTCAAGAGATGAAATATCCACAGAATATCTGTCATTAAAACCTCAGCCCTGTCCTCAAACATTTCTTAGAGCCAAATTCAGTTGTCACTGACCTGTTCCACTCGGATATCAAATTCTCCATTCACCTTCTTCCCCTGGAAATATTTGGCCCTGCGAAAGAGATGGGAGAGACAAACATAGTTAAAGAAAGCTTTTGGCTTTCATTACATACTGTTTTGCTTCTGCATTTCCCTTTTTGCTGAAGAATTTCTATCCGGGTCACAGCATGTTTTCTTAATTCCTACCTTCTTTCAGCTTTCTGTTCTCCAGGAGAAACCTGCCAAGCCGGATGAAAACCACATTGGAAAGTTCCTTTAAGGCTTGTGACTTTTTCATTTTATCTTCAAACTGAAAACCAAATGCTCTCCTAATCTTTTCCAGAGCAACAACTCTAATCAATGATTCCTTGCTATATCTCATTTAATACTCAACCTTTATTCTGTAAAAGGAGGAGAGCAACATCTGGCATGGCATTGGAAACTTCTGATGTTGAGCAAGGATCTTTATCATCACAGCTGCAGTACTTACAAAGCCTACTCTCTAGCTCTCTCGCCCTAGAGGTGCTTTTTGATTCTGTTTGTCTTTCTGCTACTGGTTTAGAGAAACAGTATCTGCATCTACAGTGTCACTAATGAAGGATCTCTTCTCCTGAACTGAGAAACTATGTTTCCTTTGGAGTTGAACAGCCTCATGAGAAGGACATATATCTTCCATCACCTCTGCTCCTACCTGTCTTATGTTATGCAAGCAAGAAAGCACTTCCAGAAGGATCAGTTGTTTATGACTGAGGAAGGCTAACAGTACTGTTGGAGAAGAAAACATAGGAAAAGGGCAGGCATTTTTAGCTTTTTTATTCATATTTGTGTATAATGCCCCTTATATTGATTGGTCAGCAGGGAAATTGCCAATATAATTTCCCCTGTGAATATTTCTCCCAATTTTTCACCTCGCCAAACCAGCTTGATAGAAGAAAATATGAATTTATTCTCAGACCTCCCCCCTAAAACTTCAGGTTCCAAAAAGCTCTTCTATTTGGAAAGCATTGAAAACACAGTTAAGCCCTGCAAGAGCTGTTTCCAGAGACAAAGTAACTCTCTGCGTTCTGTTTCCAATTGGCAAAGAGAGGACAGAATAAAGAAGCAAAGGAAAACGAGGGGAAGCCGGCTTTGCTCCCTATTTTACAGTATTAGCAAAAAAAGAAGCTGGCTCACATTTTTACTATGTGTCTATTTGTTCCAATAAAAAGCAGGAGAGACAGTAGGAAGGCAATTTTCCCCATGGCTGAAACACACCAGTTTTCAGCTGAATGCTCCCCTCCCCCAGAAATGTGAAATGTAAGTTAAAAAGTTGTTTTGTTTTGTCATTCTGGCCCAAAACCAAGCCAAAAGTTTTCATTTTATTAGAAAAAGACATAAAAAATGTCAAAAGTTTTCCGCACTGCTCTGACGAGGGTATCTGAAAGCTGTATCATGCTTCCCCCTTCCCAGGCAGCCCATCCATCAGCATGGTGCTAGTAAGACCTCCGCACAGATGTCAGTGAGGGACGGTGTAGCAGCCAGGTGTGACCAAGACCAAGCGGCTCGAACAATCCCTGTCCAGTATAAAAAGCAGAGCTGTGGCCCTTTTTCCCTCCCTTTTTTGAATTTATGGCTGTTGCATGAAAAAAAAAAAAAGCAACTCAAGAAACAAGCTGAGACATCGCACTTCTAACAATAAACAGGAACACTAAAATGCACTTAATAATTCCATCGTATTTCTGGAGGCATGGCTGCAGAAAGTCTGGCAATATTCCTCGCTCCTAAACATTGGGGATACTGCTGGAACCAGTGACTTCTCAAAAACTGGAATAAGCTTTAAGTGGGCCCACAGGAACTGGTCTGAAATTTGAGGCGCACTATTCATTGGTACAAGCTTGTTTTTATTCCCAGCATGCTCATAATGAATGCTCCTTACCCACATTTACGAAACACACTTCCTCCCTCTATGGCCTCTCCTCTTTGACGACCAGCTGGTTGCAAACTCCTTGGTGCTGCTTTGCTTCAGCTTGTAATGAAGTGTGATTAACCACAGTCTTCAGCCCAGTACAGATGGAGCAAAGAGGCTTCCACTGCCTAGTCCAGGAAATTAGCCTTCACATGGTTAACAAATCCCGTCTCCCATCTCTACAGTACTGGCTCTGCTCATGGATAGTCACACAGAGGGTACATCCAGCATGAGGAGTCACTCGAGTAGAGCAAAGGACCTCAACTTAGACACTGGGTGACCTCTCCTTATCCCTCTTTCCACACAAGTTGTCTTATCCCGTGTCTCAGATAACTCTCCTTTAACAGCACAATACATCACTTTCTTTCAAAGACAGTCCCCCAGGAGGGTTAACCTGCTCTGAGTGTCCCTGAAGACTACAGGTGCTAAGCAATTTGCAGCCAAATATTTTGGCCAGCCCATCATTTTGACACAGTCCAGGGTAAGAATGAAACACTTCTTACTGAAACATCCCTGAAATGGATGGAGTGATGTTTTCAATTTGCACCTGGGGTTTTGGAGCCCCTGGGTAGTAGGGCCTATCATGTTGAAATGAAAAATGGCTTTAGCCTCACCCTGGAGCCCCTGAGACTTCAGTCATTGCTGATGCTGTGGAAACATCATGTTGCCTTCGTTGCAAGAGGAAGAGTCTTTTGGTCAGTACTGCGCAATGTATGAAACGGCTTCTGGTCTGTACAGTGGACATGAGATGGAGGAAAGGAACACTCTGCTCTGGTGGGGATGCAGGAGAAAGATAGATGGATGTTTCTGGCAGGTGAGACCGTGCAAGAGTGGATGGTCTCTGCCCCAAAACCACCTGTGCAAGACTCGTCCAGACCTCTGCCTAGGAAGTGACATGCTGCAGGGTTACCTAGGCAGCTTGTCGTGCAGCAGGGGAGCGTCACCCAGAAGAAGTCAAAAGCCATTCTGAGGAGCCTCAGAAGTGGCCCCATTCACCTCCAGCACAGCCAGCAGCCAGTGATGAGAGGAGCAGCTTATCGCCTTGGAAGGGGGGCTGTCTGGCATCCCCCATCTTGGGACACCGGGCAAGGCACTGGCCAAGCAAACCCACCCCCTCTCTGGGGCAGCCTGCAGCATTGACCACCACTCGGCTGGTCATGCCTTTATTTTAAAGCGTGTCAGATGTTCAACCTGCCAGAACACAGCGTTATAATTTGGCTAGGCAGGGTGTAGATGGGGTGGTGCGGTTGCTGTGATCTCAGTAAATCAGCATGTAAACATGTTTTGACTGAAGAAAACTGCAGGGCCATGCTCGAGAGCAGTTCCTGGGTGGGATTTACAGTGGTAGGAAACACATTTAAATGTGACCGCACCGGCTGGGAGGGAGGAAGCACCATAATAAACAGCCAAAGGTTTGCCCTGGCTTCCAGGGAGGAAGTTTGCCTTGAACCCCTCTCTCTTTGTGATGAAGAAGCCACATGCTCTGGAAAAGGACATATTTTCTGGGTGCAAGGCCATCAGAGAAACATAACTTCTGCTTTCTGCCTCAGCCCTGACATGATTACAGGGCCACAAGAAACCTGATGCCTCTTCTTATGAAGTAATTTGGAAAGAATAAAAGCTTATTTTCCAGAGCTGCCATGAAACAGTTCTAGTCTGCCTCAGTGACTGTGGTTGGAGGAAACATATACACAATTTTCTGTCAGATATGGAGTGTATCCTTAATAGGAGCAGGGAAAAATAAATGATCAATTCACCTCCAATAACCTAAATAAGAGCTGATTCACAGAAAGTTAATGCATAACATTAGTGCATGCCCATAGGTGTTTGCAAAGCATCTGTCTGAGCAAAGGATGCCAACACTGATCCAAGACTGCAAACATACCTGTAAGACACTCAAATACCGGAGTTTATCCCTCTGGTGTCACTGACAACTGGGACAGCTTGTGCTGCACCTATGCGAGGGCTGCCCAAATCACCATGCTCCCCTGCACCTTCGTACTAACATCTGTAGTCTGCAAACGCAAGGATTCAGTCCTCACGGGCTGCCAAGTCCCCCGTCAAAGCCTGGTGTGTCACCAGGCCCAGGGGAGGTAGAGCTGGGCCAGTGGGCTACAGGTACAGGAGCTGGGGCCAGCCTGCACCGCTGTGCTGCTCCTGCGTCATGGGGAAACGCGGCACAAGGGAAGCAACTCCCACGTGTGGAGTAGGGGCTTCCAGGATCAGCAGCAAAGGGCCAACACTCACAAGCTACTTCTGTTAGGAGCCCAGAGATCACCTTGTAATTTTTCTCTGAACAATAAATAACTGGTTACTTCTGCCTTGTTCTCTTTCTGCTTTGAAACAGACAGGTGCAATGAGTGCTCAACCTGTCAGCCAACACACACGCTCAGCACAGGAATTCGGGAGAAGCTATTTGTGCAGAGCTTCTGCTGTCTCTCCTGGAGTTATTTCTTCTCTCTTCTTTTTCTCTGCTTTTTTTCTCTCTGTGCAAAGAAGCATATCCAAGCTGCTTCAGAGGACTGCTTCAGTGTCTTCCTATGGATCTGTGGGAAACGTGAGGGATGCAGCTGGGGACTGCACAACTTCTGCCAGGCTGAACAATGCTCTGCACAGGTGAGGAACAGGAGAAAATGCCCAGGTATCAAGCACCAGCTAGAGAAAGTGCCCAAGGAGCTCCTTCCCCAGGTACAATGCCACTAGACAGCAGCCCATGCAAGCAAAGGTGCAGAACACCGGCCTCAGCATCGAGAAGGGAGTATCCAGGAAGGACAAGAGATTTGAAGGGATCCTGATGGCCTGGAGGAGGAATGAGGTGATTCAAAGCTTAAAGCTGTTCCTGCCAGTCCGTTAGCTGGGTGAAGCAGAGGTTATGACAAATTACGCAGCTTTGAAGACAGGCTGGTGTTTTCTATCAAATTCATGGGACTTCTTCAGGGTATCCTGTAAAATAGTGCCTGCGTGAAACAATTTTCTAGGATAGGAAGAGATCAAAGAAATATAGCTCAGATCTTCCTGTGAGGCACCTCAGTGTAGCTGAGGTAGCAAAGCCATTGCAGTTGCTGGTAGTATGTCTTGGAGTAACTGGGAAACCATCCTTTAGACAGATAAGCTTGAGCCCAAATGCCCTGTGATGTGAATGAACCCAGGCACTTTTTGTGGCATCACTGTTGAACAGAGGCCTTGAGCTACACACTCAGGTGGAGGCTTGTACCTTCACCCCAGAAATGGGGTCGGCATCGCTGAGAGCGTGCCAAAGAAGGGCACTGGGATATTGTAATAGCCAATTCTTCCACATTCTCTGACTGAGCTTGTGCCTCTGGAGCAAGACACAACAAGCAAAAAAAGCCAAGCCACACTTTGGATGGAGACCACTTCTCACCCAGAGCGGGAAGCAGCCTTTCCCACCCTGCGGAGGGACCGGAGCAAAACATGCTGAGGAGAGGGAAAACATGCAGGACTCTTGGGGAGAGGTGGGCAAGGGAGTGGGTGGAAGAAAGAGGGAGACAAATGGTGAAGAAGAGACATGGGTAAATAAACCAAAAGGGACCCACGGGTAAATTCTGGAGTTATCTGAATTATTTCCCTGGAATCACATTACAAATATTTCTCTCAAGCCCCTCGGGAAAATAAGGCGTGTAATTCCTTTTTGGATCAGCCTGGAAAAGGCGAGGCTGAAGCCCCCTGGACTGGGTGTGGGGGGAACTAGGGGAGGGAGGGGAGGGGGTTAGCCACTGTACGAAATCCCCGTGTCAAAGGGCCTGGGGGCCCAAGTGATGCACAAGGCACTCACTGTATGTCCGCATTGTCTCCTTCATAAAAGGGGCTGGGACTGGGAAAAAGGAGGCAGTTTCCAGGATACTGGCCAGCAGCCGCTGGAATGCCCCGACCCCCTCAGCCCCTACACGCTATAAAGGCAGTGGGGAGGGGAGGGGTGAGGAGAGATGCATTTGTGCCCTTTTTTCTTCAGGGGTGAACACAAGGAAGGTTTTCCTTTCAGGGGCCAGCCCTCAATCCCTTCACTGCCTCTCCCCGGTTTAGTAATTCACAGCTGCAAATAGTAAGGACTTTTGAGATGGTCAAGTCCTGACTGCCCAGGGCACAGGGAAGAGAAAAATCGTTCCACAAATGCCGGGGTTTGCAACCTACTGGAACTTTTGTCCACATCCGCTTTGGCCCAGAGACCTTTATGCACTGTCCATCTCTGGGATGGATTCGTTGGTATTTAATATTTATTCTGTAGGAGTACCTTGGGCCAGGGATGGGGGGTATCAGGATGCTAAATGTGGTGGATAAGCATGATGGATGTGTGCTTCCATACCTCAGAAAACAAGGTCTGAACTAAAGGTTAAATGGAACACAGGCAAGTGCAGAAAGAAGGAAAGGGTACCTGCACTGTACAGAAAGACAGGGAGGAACCAAGAGATACACCTAAGTTTTGGGTTGAGTCAAAAGGTAGCCCTGAATACACTGACAGCCAGGAGCTCCACAAAAGTTTGGGAAAAAACTGGGTTGCGGCATTGCTGCGCTCAGTCCCGTGCCTCCCTGGAGAGAGATCATCTTGCTCTCGGTGCTGTCACCACCTGGCTTGCTGTAGCCACTGAACGAGAACCATCTCAGCTGTGCTGAAGGTAGGTCCTCGGTGTCCGAGGTCGGGCCGTGGGAACAGACCGCCTTTGTCGCCTTCTGGGAAGAACTACAAGACCCAGCCCACTCTGGTTACTGGAAAACAACCCCCAAGGCATTATTAGTTATGGGATCACACCAAGGAAAGAAATGCCTCTGCTGGAGAGGTTTGTATTGGGCTGTGATTGTGGTATGGGTTTTCTTTTTTTTTTTTGGATAAAGGAAGTCCTCATGGTGAGGTCCTTGATGAGGTCCGAGGTCCCACCCTACAGGGCTGGAAGGATTTTCTTGGCTTGAACGCACACAGAAAGGGAAGCTTTAGGGCAGGAAGGGAGAAGGGTTTTTTTAATCTTCTTTTGTGAGTCCTCCCTTTCTCTCAGGGAACCGAAAGCCTGTTTTCGGGGGAGACCTGGGTTGGCAAGCCACCAGCACTTTAACGATTGCAGACACAACCATTCAGGCCTCTCTTTCTATTCAAGGAACTACAGAGTTCCATACAATACCGGCCTCCCAGCATCTTCCTGTGCCACCTCCTGCTCCTGAAATGGGCGTAATCAAAGCCACCCCCCTCAAGAGAAGAAGCAGTAGTTAGTGCAGTGCTATTGCTTTTGGGCACGGCTTTTTGTGCTTCTCTGAGCTGTCAGGGTAGAAAGGACACTTTGCTGTAGGTCTGATCCCCATCCCCCTCCAAGGCTCCACCGTGGCCGCATTCCTCCTGGCCACAAAGACCCGGGGGTGGGGGGGTGGCAGTGGAGGTGGGGGGCTGCTTTAAGTACAACATGAGGCAGCGATTTTATTTTGCGCATTATCAAAATAGTACGTTGCTGGAACTCTTCTACATGGCTAAATCTAGACGGTATGGCCTGGAGCTGTTTTCAAGGGGTATCATTTTGTTGAGGATTGGACAACACTTTATTCCAGCCCACTTCTGCCCTCCTTGAACCTGAGGAGCAGGGGAACCAGGCTAACTTGAACCAACACTGGTTGCTGGCTTTCAAGCAGAAGAAATCTGGCTCACAAACCTTGAGAAATACATCTGAGGGTTTCTTTTATTTATTTATTTTTTTAATATGTACGGAACTAGGCAGGACATTCTGAGGTTAAATTCTATGCATTTATAGCAACTCTGGTAAAGCAATTAAGGTCCCAGATTTGACTTGCATTAGCATATTTATAACCTGGTGGGGAATGTTTTCCATATTCCTTGTGTCTATTTTTGTAATGATACTAACCCTTTACGTTTCTGTATCACCTTTCATTCAGGAGGACTAGATCCCAAGTTGCTTTACATATGCAGGACAAAAATACAGGCAAGACATGATGGTGATATACCTAAAACAGATTGGAAAGCGACGTGATAAATGCAATTTATTGACTATCTTTGACAGCCTTACCTCCTTTTCACCCCTATGCCCGTATGCTGGGGAATACAGAAACTCTTCATGCTGCTTCCAAGCATGCGCACACACACAAATTTAACAGAAATTTGCCTCCTCTTTCCCTAAAATTCCTTTCTGCCCTCAAGTCACGCTTGGCATGAATTATAGGAACAGAAATATTCAGCCCCAGGCAGGCATGGCTAAGTGATGAAAATGTAAGATTTTTATCCAGATTTGTGAAAACACAAATTTTAGTTGTAAATTTTTTTCAAATTATAGCCGCACGGTTGCACAGAACTTGTGAAACCTTAAAAGATCAACCCTGTATAATAAAAGCTAATTCATAATCATTTATTGTCAGTTACCACCATGTTCGATGATTCGTATCAGGAAATATAGACAAAACTTCGCAATTTAACCTGCAAATTCCTGAGATGAAACTTGAAGTATCAGTGCTGAGAAATAATAAGAAAGATAAATGAAGTCCAAAGCCAAAAGCTAGTCCAAAACTTCCCATTATATTTGAGTTAGGTACAGAAATATTTTTCTTCATGGGAGCCTTTGTATATCACCTTCAGCCTACTGAAAGCATGAAATGACTCATGACACCCATTGAATATTTTCGAAAAGGAATTCCTTGCAAAAAAATTAGGATTTAGGAAGTCCCATGTTACTAAAATTCAGTATTAGACTGTTATTATTAGACCAGTTATATTTTTGGACAAATAACATATTTAAGGTTCAATATTGTCATGTACTATCAGAAGTAAAAATAGTTTTATTTTAATAAAAAAGGGTTGATAATTTCCTCTGAACAGTATAAAACAGTAATCCTGTCAGGTCAGTCCATAATTAGACCTGAATCATGACATTATTGTTATACAAAGAACCATTTCAGATGTATTAAGAGGATTTCATTCAGCATTAATCACAGTTTTTCTCTTACTTTGTCTTTAAATTTTTGGAGACAGTATGTTCAGGCAGATTTAGCTGTAAAGTAAATGGGAAAATGACAACGCAATTTTGCCTCTCCTAAAATATCTTCTGTGGCTTTTTTTTCTGTGAAACATGGCACAATCCTCATGTGTAGAACTGCCGCACATAGGGCACATGTATTTTGTGCAAGGCAGCACGTAACACTGTTAGCACTTGAAATGGCCTGAAATTTGGACAAAACACACCAATGGCTTTGAAAAGTGCTATGACATATTTCGCAAATGCAACCAAGATATCTAACAAACGCAACAAGAACAACTTTGTTATGCTGTCTGGTCCAAAAAGCAATGCTTTTAGCATACGTTGTTTAATAGGAGCCTTAGATGTGCTTGATCGCTTCCCAAATAAGCTGTTTAAACATGAAGCATTAGGCTAGAAAGCTGAGCACTTTCGCAGAGGACGGGGGTTAACAATTCACAGTACCAAATCCCACTTGATCTGCTGAGAAATTCAATCCAGCAAGAGCATGATTTTACTTAACAGCGCGTCGGGCGAGGAAGTTGCCAGAGGTGGGACGTTTTCCTCCTGGCTGAGGTTGGGCTGCCGGAGCTGGCCCATCTGCCATTACATGGAGTCCTGCCATTCCCCTTCCTCATGGTCCCGCTCCCTTTTGCTGTGTGTTTGCACGTGCATGTGCGCGTGTATTCATGTCTGAACTCCTTTTTTTTCTTTTCTGGAAGCTGATGGAGGTGAGTTGTGGATACATTTTTGGAAGTGTCCCAAGCCACAGATACTCCTGTCCCACAAGAAGGTGCCTCATTCTCCAGGTGGAGGCTACCTGGCTGAGATATGTACCGTGAGGTATTTAAAAGACGGGTAGACGTGGTGCTGAGGGACATGGTTTAGTGGTGGTTTTGGCAGTGTTAGGTTAATGGTTGGACTCAATGATCTTAAAGGTCCCTTCCAACCTAGATGATTCTATGATTCTATTAATGACTAAAGAGAAGCAGAGTTTTTCCCTACCATGCCAATGCATTCACTGCTGTGGGTGCCTCTGAGGGCTGCCTGTCAAAGCCAAGAGCACGATGGAGCCGTACAGGTAGTGTTTTCCTCTCATGCTCGTCCTGCCTGTGTCAGATTCACTGTTGTGCTTCCTTGCAATGCGCTAGAGCCGGGTCTTGGAGAAGGATGGAAAAATTGTCAAAACATTGCCACTTTAACAGAAAGTTGGGTGAGTTCCCTTGATTTTAATAGAACATACCTTTCTTCTACTGCTGCTAATGCAGAAAGCATCTGATCAGATTCTGTGAGGCTCACACTATTTTTATAGTGCTTTGGAATAAACCAGAGCGTATTGCACATAAAGAGTAGTAAGGATCTTACGGAGGAAGACAGGCCATGGATTCCCAAGGATGCGCTTCGCTTCATCCAGGCCTCTGAGAGAAGTTGAGTGCTATATTGTGTCATCAGAGACACAGTAGCTCCTTAAAAATAGAAAGGATTGCCATTTGTCACTTTAAAGTGCACTTGCCTAGTTGGATTGTTAGAGCATTTCATCATGCACTTGTGCAACACCTCTCCATAATCCACAATTGCAGCTCTTTGCCTCTGCTGTAATACAAACAGTGATGATAAATTAATGTCTGGCTTGGCAATATTGCTACAGTCTCCAATTATGAGAAAGTGTTTTCACGTAGAGAAGCGAAATCAAATGGCAGATTCCACTGTCTCTCACCCTTCCTGTCTGCGAACAAGCTAGTCCTTGTTGTGAACCCCATGTAACTTGCTGTGGGGGAGGCGGCATTGTGAAAGCCCCCCGCCCTTAAAATAAAGGTAGTGCTTCAGTACTTATTTCTTGGGGATCTTTTCTAGTAGAGTTAACTATTTCAAAAGGAGAAGGAAAGGGTTTCTTGAAAACCGACTACAAAGGTTTCACGTGTAGCAAGAACCAGAGCGGGCAGAGGTGAAATGCGTTGTAAACATGGTGCTTCTACCAAACCCAAAATCACCAGCACAGAAGTAACAATACGTTGTTGTTCACTCTCCAAAGTCTGGGACTGTTTCCGTACGTGACGCAGAGAGGACAGCCAGAATCCCCGGATAACCAGCTTTTTCAGCTGTGCTCTCACAAGGCAAACATTGCTGCCCTCGCCCTGGTCAGCTTGAGCTCACATAACACCCTGGCTGAGACCAGGAAGACGACTGGCATTGCTCAGAAGTACCTTACCAAGAATAAACATCCAAGGAGCCATGGAGCCACTGCTCTCCAGTGCTGCTCTCAAGGGCTCATTGAGTTTCCTGGAGACACGAAAATCAACTGCCAAGTAGCGCTCCTGGCCTACCAGAGTGGTTGCATTTGTACGCTCCCTCAGAAAGGACCACATGCTACCTTTAGGCTGGGGAAGTTTTAGGCATGTGTTTCCGGCCGTGCTATAAAGAGCCATGGAAACCTGTGGCAGGCAAGGGTTAGCAATGTTGCTTCCTTAGTTTTCCTATCATACATATGTCAGGATATGGTCATGAATGCATACACTAATTTTGTTCAGTGCCCTCACAACCTGAGAGAGACTGAAGGCAGGGAGCCTTTGCAAGCAGCATTATTTGATATCTGCAAGCTTGTGGATAGAGGCAGCGAAGGGGAAAGGGGTCCCCTATCATGTGTAGAAACTGCTAAGTTATAGACAGCAGAAGGATAGCCAAGACAGCAGGATGCGTGGAGTGCTTACACACGAGTGGAGGAGTGAAGACAGCACAGGCAGCCATACCTCCTCTTTATATCTCCCAGCTGCTGCTCCTTGGGCAAGCTCAGCTCACAGACCATGAAGTCTGCACGACAGAACAGCAGCTGGGAGATATAAAGGCAAGGATTTGATTGCAGCGTGTATTTTAAAACATGAAAACACTGCAACGGAGTCCAACCCCTCCTTGTCCTTTCCCCTGCCCAGACTACCTTCAAAACCATTAATCTCAAGGAAAAACTAGATTGGCCTTTGAGATAGGGCTTTCCTCTCTGATTACAGTGTTTGGACTAAGCAGTGCAGGCTGAGCCCCAGATGCTAGACTGTGCATTAGAGGCACTCCCATCCCCAGCTGGAGGATGCTATGTTAAGGGACTGCCACCTGGCAGCATCTTCATGGAACTGCAAAAACGCTAAACAGAGACGGAGGTTGGTGAGCATCAGCCTGCTGGGAGACCTCCAGGTGCACCCAGGAAAGAGAGATCAGGGTTGAGCCAGACCGGTGTTGCCAACTGAACTATCTGGCGTTAAGAGGCTGCTATGGTGATAAAAGACAATAGGCCAGTGAAACATTTGATATGATGACCACCTTATCACGGTCTTTCCCACTCAGTTAAAAAGTTGTTTTTCCTTTGAGGAAAATCCCACTCTTTTCCCTCTCTTACTTCAAGTCGGCTGAAGAAGCCTGACCTAGTTGTACTCAGTCATCGCCCCTTTTTAGCTAAGAGATGAGCTCTTGTTTTGTGAAGATACACCCAGGGAGGCAGGTCACACCATGTTCCCACTCTCCTGGGAAAACAGAGAAGACCACAGGTGACAACTTTACTGAAGAGTGGTGTGGGATTAAAAGGACAATAAAATAATATCCCCTGGACAAGACCTGGTACCCCAGATTCTTTAATTTTGAAATTCTCAATACAGTCCCCTTGCCTGTGCTACCCTCCCCTTTTTTCTGTGTTGTGCCAAGCTAGCAGACAAAACAATGAGCATCTTCTGAATAGATGTTCTGGATTTTCCCCTAAATAAGTCTCTCGGCCAGCTTGCCTAAAGCTTTCTAAACTGGCTATTAAGAAATTTGCCGATGAGTAACAAATTAATGTTTTTTTCAAAGAAGATATGAGAAAAGCCTACTCTGCCATTTATGCATATCACTGTTCAAACATCAATGTGGAGCTAGAATTGGTGACCTAGATGTAAAAGTATCTATGTATCCCCCTGCAGATGCCCTGTGCTTCCCAGATCCCTCTCATCCCCCAAACTTTGTAAAGCTGAATTTATGAGGAAGTACCATGACGACTTACCAGTCTGTGTGCGCATCATCGATCACCAGGAGGATCTTGGGTTTCTGGGCCACAGGTGGTGTGGGGCTGGCCGAGTGATCAATTAGTCCTGCAGCCGCTTGCGTGGTTTGCTTCATGGCACTGGAGATGGAGCTGAAGATGCTGGTGCCAGTAGAGGAAGAGTGTGAGGGCTGCAGTGGCTGCGGATGCTTTCTCTCCGTGGCAGGAGAAACCGGGGAGCTCGTGGAGTTGTCAGGGCGCTGCAAGTCCATCATGTAGCCATTGGGCAAATTTGCCACGAAACTACTGTCTGAGAGACGCCTCCGGAGGAAATTCATTGTTGCAGCGTTGTGTGGAAACCTTCTCAGCACGAGAGAGGCTGAACAATGGTGTCACCAGTCCTGGGTAACGCTTCTGTGTGCGTGTAGTTTTTCAGCTATATTTTCCTTCTCTCCTGTGGGAAGAAGAGTCAAAGACATATGTGTGAGATACGTACTGCGAGTCTGAGATAAGAAAAAATCTTTTGGCCTTTTAAATGGGTACCTTAATCAACGATGAGAGGAAAAAGGACTATTGGTTTCTATGCAGTATGCTACACTGGTAAAGCTAAACAGGACAAAGTATGTTTCATGGCTCTCATCCCAAAACATTTTCCGGTCAGGGCAGACCAGCTTGCACTAGCTTAGGGGCTAACAATTCTATACTTGTTCACTGTGGAGAAAGAAAATTTTTTCTGACTGTAAATGTTAACTTTCAAAAGAGAGACAGCTTATTTCTGGTATTTTTTTTTGTGTTAGAAATCACATATGCTTGTTACAGAATAACCAACAAATGATCTAGTAGGATAAAAAGTTTTATCATCTTTGTCAGGTTTGTAAGTAAGGCTCTGAATTTAAGGAACAAATGTCCTAAATTCAGATAGCATGTAGAAAATAAATAGTAAAAAATCCCCATACATATCTTGATCAAATTCAGTGGCAGCTTCAAACTACTCGTTTCTGGCCCTGCTGCTCTCTGCCCTCAAAATAAGACTTTCAGCCAGGTGCATGCTGGTGGTTGCTAGACACAGCAGACTACCTGATTTTACAATTTCGCTTGTAGGATTTTTGCAGGTACTCAAAACTAGAAGCTTGTCTGTCTAATCTTCACATACTTTTTTTTTTTTCTTGCTGTTGTTGGGTTTTTTTATTTTGTTTTCTTTTAAGAAGAAAGGTCTCTTACTCTGCTCATCTTTTCCAGTGAGAAAATGAACACTGTGAAATGTAACTAGCTGGCACTTCTCCCTTTACCATAATGTGATGACTGTTTTTACCCAGGACATTAAGTTTTTCAACAACTAAATAACGTCACAGAGTTAGTAGTTTCTTTAAAAAATTTTTTTTCACTTATAGGAACAGCCCAGAAATGAGATTTCCACAGGAATTTCCCAAGACCTTTTATCTGCTGAGACAGCCTTTGAGTCTTGACCAGAGGCTGGTTGGTGAGATTTGGGGGGAAAATTTAGAAACATTGCTGGTAAAACATAAGTGTTTTTCAGACAGACATACCTACAGCAACAAAAGTTAGAGTTATCCCAAACGTCAAGTGAGATGAGTCACATGAATTCCGGATACCAACCCCTTCAAGTCTTTTTGAATGAGCCCCTTAAAAAAGCTGGAGCTCCTTGCCTTCACCTGCCTGGGTTTGCCTTCCTTAGTGCTCACGCTCTTGTCCCAGTCTCTGATTGCCTCCTGATGGCAGAAAACTGTCTTTTCCTAGCTGGTCCAAGACAGCTTGGCGTCTGCAAATCTCCCTCCTGGAGCGGCGGCTGAGAGCTCATGGAGCAACCAAACAGCTTTCTTAAAATAAGCTGTCCTTTATTTTCACCTATAGGGATTTACAAAGCTTTAGAGACAAAGGATTCAGACCTGTCTGTGTCCATACCTCTCTTAGCCCCCAGAGCCTTTAGGGAGGCTTGGATAGCCTGCGTGGAGTAGGCAAGCTACAAAGAGCCACTTGGCACGTGTACCCCAGATCTCGTCATCCATCACCACCCTGACTTTGTGGGCACAGGATCCATCTGGAGCAGAGGGCTCCCTGCTGAAGCCGATGACATTGGCTTATTAGAGCAATTTTTCTTTTGATTTCTCAGCCCTGGCAATCCAAGTCCTCTGACTTTGTTGGAGCCTGGAGTTAGTCTTTTCCCAGGGAATAGCTCAAGAAATCTTTAATGACTTCCTGCCACATTTACAGTCAATAACATATCTCGAGGCATTGTGCCGACTTACCACCCCGTCCTGGTGTGCCCGGTGACTGCACAACATCAGCAAACGCAGGCACCGGTGAGCGCTCCGGTAGCACTGACTGTTTAATCAGCAATTGTTCCAAAAAGCAGGTAACATATAGCATGAACGAACTATGAGCTACCTGCTCACCTCATCTATCCACCCACGCAGCACCTGGCCTACTCGTGTCCTGCTGCAGTAATTGTGAGTGCCAGCACAGAGCCATCCACTGCTACCTGTCCAGGATGACCAGAGTGGTAGAGCCTACAAAGACTTTGAGGGATTTATATACTACAGGCAGCGTAAAAATGCGCTGCACTGTCCTCTGCTCAGGAACCTGCATTTCCTACCTTGCATAACACAAATAAGAAAACTCCCCTCACTTAAACAACAGTCCACTCAAGAGTAGGTCCAGTCCTGGGACATATTTCAATACCAGTCTCAGGAGAAGTGGTTTTAGGACAAGACGCTTGTCCCTTGCACACTTTGCACAGCATCACAGAGAGCTGCTGGTTCCTGCTGTGGCAGCTCTCAGCCACGGGAGGGAACCTGGCCCCAGCCATACAGGCTGGACAAGGCTCTTTTCACAAGCCAGTCTTCTTGCGACAGGGTCCAGAAGGACTTACATGCTCTTGAAAGTGTTCCTTGCCCACTGCCAGGCACTTGCATGGCTGCTTCCTCCTCTGCGAGATTTGCACTCTCCAAAAGAACATGGGCTCCTTGCAAAGCATCAGCAAGTAAAGTGATGGGCAAATGTCTCCGCTCTGTACTGTGGAAGAAGGGCATGGAGACACGTGGCATGGGGCTGGGAAGGGCCAGAGTACCCTGTGATGTGCCTGGAAGGCACGCAGGTCTCCTCCACAACAGGGCTTCTCAAATTGTGCCCTTCAGGGTACTATCCACAATGAACAATTCGTCACACTTATTGCAAGGCCATGACCGCTCGCCTCCTGGACACTTTTAAACAGCAACATTTACAGTGCCCCATCATTTTTTCCACCAGGGAAAGATGGTAGTGAAAGATGTTGCCCAGGACAAACTGGGAGATGGCAAAACTCTCTTGTCCAGAGAGTTTGGGACGCTGCACTGAGACTGGCCTTTCCCTCTGCTGGCTGGCACTGCCTCTGCTTGCTTTGAAGACTGGGCTGCATGCCGTTGGCTTGGGAATGAAGGAGAGAAAGCCTAAGCAACCGATGTCATGGGGCATTCTCCCTCCAGCAAAGCACGCCGAGGCTAAATTCAAGCAGGATGACACTGCTGCAGCAGAGAGCTACGCCTGGCTCTGCTCTGGGATGGGGGATGGCCAACCCACGAGGAACTTTGACTTTGGGTCTGTCAAAACAATGGCACAGACTCTCCTCCTCTAATTACATGCATTTTTTCTAATGAGCTGGGTAATTTAATTAAAATAGACTTTCTCTTTTTTTTAAAAAAAAAATGCAGTTATTGATGGCTTCGCTGGATTGATTTATCGATTGTCGTTAGTGCTGCCACAGAGGAGATGTTCTCTGCAATGGCAGCAGTGTAAACTGCCAGCAGATTCCTTTGCTTACTGGAAAACCTCATGGTCTGCTCTGCATCATACTCACTTGCTGTTATTTAACTTTCAGCAATAGGCATTTTCATACAGGCACAGGCTGAGTAGTATAGGACCTCATTTTCCTACAGCTTGAAACTCCTCATGGAGAGCCTGAGGGCTCAGCACGTCAGGCCAAATCTGGCTCTGTGCAGCTCTCACAGCATGCAGCTCTCATGCAGCACAGCGTCCACCCGGTGTATGTACAGGTCCTACCCTAGCAGGCAAGCGGGGCTGTAACTTCAACAAAGCCAGGAGCCAACACCTCCTTCAGAAGCAAGACAAGTCTGGTAAGTGGTATTTTGTCACTCCAGAGCCACAGGTAGGAAAGCTGCTGGCTGTACACCATCACGTTGTACTTGCCTCTCTGCACACCAGTGTCTTCTTATGGCTTACATGGAGACATGTCACCTACTTAATGCTGTGCCAGGCACAAGCCTGCCCATAGAGAGGCCTGCAGCCCCCTGCATAGCTGCAATACAGCCCATGGGCTGCTTCCAGGTCAGGCAGCAGCTCCTGTTGAGTTCCTCGAGCTGCAATACAGCAGCTACCTCCCACCACGCAGGAGTAATCTGCTGCTGTGTGAAACAGCTGCTCCCGAAAGCTAGCTGAGAAAACAGTGGGCATCTGGGCCATGGAGCTGCAGGTCAGGGATCTGGGCTATGTTTCAGGATGGGGAAATAATAAACAAGGCATAGGAGAATGAGTGAGTCCCAAGGAAAGAGAGCAAGCAGGAGAGAGGGGGAGAGGAGGAGGAGAAGGCACAAGCAGAACAGGAGGAAGCAAGCGGGAATCGGCTTAACCAAAAGACAATATGGGAACACGCAGAAATCCCAATAATGAGAGCACAGTCAGGGAATCAAAAGGAAACGATGTGAGCAACTAAATGAAGCAAGAGCAAGGTCAATTAGAGCTGACCTTGAAAACAACAGCAAAGAGGCTGGCACCGACAGCCCCTTACTAACGCGCAGTTAAACTTCCTGGCTGATATTTTCGGAAGGGCAAGGGAGGGTAAGCAATCTGCTCCCTCAGCAGGTTGACAGCAGCCAGGCACCTACCTGCTTTTCTCAAGCACACACTCCACAGAGATGCAAGTTATCTCAGAAAACCTGTTGACATGTGTTAGAAAACAAGAACAAAACGTTCACTTAAACCTCTTGCTGGGTTACTTTCTAATGTGCGGTAGCATCCAGAGGGAACCCAACTCAATTGGCTGATATCTGTTAACTGTGCTTAGAATTCCCTCGAGCTTGTTATCTATGCCGTCAGGTAATGAACTGACACAACCACGCCAGCCTGTGTGTCTGATTCCTGCTCTTGACAGCCTCAACGGAGCAATGCTGGTGGCGGCAAGATGGAAAACCAATGAGGAGAGATTATCCTCCCACCTCGCCATAAGGGCGCACTTACTTCTGCCCCTCGGTAGATGGAAAGATGAGGGGATGCTCCTCACCTGGCAGTGGCCACTTACCGATACCCCTCACACCCATTTTGTGGATAGCCTTCAGCATACCTTCACATGTTAAGATAATCCCACGGGTCCCTTTCTGCCTTCAGGCATATCGACACAATGTGGGAGCGGACTTCTGTAGAGGGACAGCCATGTTAGAGAGCTCTAAATCCAGCCGGATGGCTTTCCACAGATATTTTCAAAAAGAGGAAAGCAAGAGATTCTTCATTATTGTCAAGCTCTCAGTGTTTCACTCTGAATGGCTTCAACATTCCCAAGCTTAGCATAGCTTGGCATTTCTTGGGAAGAATTGAAAGCAGAATAAAATAATCAGTTCTGAAATTAATTAGGACTTTTGTTGTTTTTTTACCTCATTTGCTGCAGTTTTGGACTCAAGAGGCTCACGTGTTCAAACATTCCTTGGTATTTTTCATCTGAAATTCCATAAATCAGGAAATTAAAACAATTGGGGTTAGAAAAAGAAAAGGAAAAGGATACTGCACCAAACCCCCCACATTTTGTAAACCTGAAGCATATACAAAAACTGAAAGGGTTGGAAAGACGACAGGCTGAGAGAGTTGGGGCTGTTCAGCCTGGAGAAGAGAAGGGGCCGGGGAGACCTTATAGCGGCCTTCCAGTACCTAAAGGAGGCCTACAGGAAAGATGGGGAGGGACTCTTTATCAGGGAACGTAATGATTGGACAAGGGGTAATGGTTTCAAACAGAAGGAGGGTAGATTTAGGTTGGATATTAGGAAGAAATTCTTTACTGTGAGGGTGGTGAGGCACTGGAACGGGTTGCCCAGAGGGGCTGTGGATGCCCCATTCCTGGATGTGTTCAAGGCCAGGCTGGAAGGGGCTTTGAGCAACTCGATCTAGTGGGAGGTGTCCCTGCCCACGGCAGGGGGGTTGGAACTAGATGATCTTTAAGGTCCCTTCCAACCTGAATCATTCTCTGATTCTATGATTCTATGACTTCATGCCATCCCAAAGAAAAGAGGAAAGCAGAGAGTTTCCATGCCCATGTTCAGGTTGTAGAGAGCTTTCCCCAGCGTCATCAATGCAGTACAGCTCTAACGTAGACACTGGTGGAAATCTTCCAAACCATGTAAAGCTAGAGCACGAATTCCACCTAAAATCAGAGGGGTTTGTGCATGCCAATGCCAGAGACCGACACTGGTGGAGCCGTGCTGTCTCTTTGAAGCAATTGCTTCAAAGTCAGCACCCTGCACCTGGAGGGGGTGGCACGGCAGGGGAGTGGACACAGCACGCCGTGAGGACATTTATGCTACCCAGAGCCTGAGTTCCCTGTTGTGTGTTAGACAGTTGCTCGCCAGAATTTCACTTGCTTCCCAAATTCTCTATTACCATTCACAGCAGCAGTGATTTCCTTTGGAAATGTGCTCTTTAAGGATTTTCGCAGAAGCCAGTGTCTTGTGCATTCGATTTCTCTGTTTGGAGAGATTCTCAGAGATGCTGGGAGGTCTTTCTCTCAGAAATTGATCACTTCACAATGTTCAACATGCTTCATTAAGTCACTGATACATATAAAAGTGCAACAACTCTCTTGTCTTACTGCTGCATTCTTATAGACCTTAAAAAATCCTCTCTACCTTCTTGGGTGGCTATTTAAGTGGAAAAGTCTAGGCTTCACAAATCTTACTTATTTTTTCAGTTTGCAAAGCTCTCAGTGCTTCCTATATAGCAGTTTTACCATAGGAGGTTTGCGTTATCTGGCCTGGAAGATAATGTTTGTGCGCATACCAAACTGAGTGCAAATGGGACCACTTCCCAAGAGCTACACTCAGCAGAGAAAATGAGTTAAGTCTGTTTCCTCTTTTGCCTGTTATATCATAAAGGCAGGCAAGGAAAAGAAGAAGAAGAAAAAAGACTCTTAAATGACAAAATGTCATTGTAAGATCATTAGGCTTTCAGCAGATTGCAAAGGAAGATGACTAAAGCCATGAACAATAGTGAAAAATTTTCTAGAGAAAAATGAATCTGAATATTATGATAATACTCTCTGGCTTTAATGCCCCCGAGAAAAAAATATGATGTGCTACTTCTTGGAAACAATACATTATTTCCTCATTTTATTCTCACTGTGGAAATCCTGTTGGCACCTAACGGCCGCAGTGTTGTCTCAGTGGTTATATCCCCCTGTCAATGAGCTTAGGGAGCCCTTTTGTGGCCTGTCTCTGTTCAATATCAATACTTGCTTATCAGCAAAGCCAGACCCAGCTCAACTTGAGCAGGCTGTATGAGGCAAAGAAATCCTGTGCTAATCTTTGACTATTATAGAGCCATCCCCATCTGAAAGTCAGTTGAGTTGGCATACTGTCTCCTTTTCTTATTTCCCTAGAGCATTGTGGTCATTCCCACCCCAAGCACTAGCGACACTAATGCTTCCATTAAGGCTAACACTTACACACATGCCAAAGTGGCTCCTCACGATTATGTTAAAGAAAAGCAGGAGACAGCAGTACAAACCAGAGAATTTGTAGAGATCGATGCTCTGCATATTAAGCGGATGAAATAGTAAGAAGAAAGCAAGCGGGGCTCTGAAGCCCCCGTCTTTTTCCTTCACAGACTTGGATCTGATGTAGTTCATGTTGTGTGTTTGTGAGACATGCTCTAAGTTTCCTGCAGTAACCGTACAAGCCCTGATTTCATGGTGATAAGAGTGAAAGCGGCACCAGACACGCCATTAATAGAGCAGGGATTTCCTTCAGCTGAGAGACGCGTTGCTTTGAAGAGTGCTGATCTGAATAAAATCAAGAAGCTGGATGTATTTAATATGTAGGGCCTGCCAATATGCATTAGGGCTCGCCCAGATAAAAGATGCCTAAAGGACTGACAACTCACAGGTTCTCAGAGGAAACTGCAGCAGCCTGCCCAGTGCTAATGGGGCTCCTGTCTTGATTATGATCACATACTCTTCCTCATTTCTATGCCATTTTCTTTCTACCATATTTCAATTCAGCCACAGTAGATTGGTTATTCAAAATGCAGGTAAACAGAATATTTTATTACTATAGAGTTAACTAGATATGTTGGGGGGAAAAGTGCTGCAGGTCACGAAAGGGAAGAAACAATTCACTAAAAGGTCATAATGTACACCAAACAGATAATTACTAACTGATGATGACAGGAAGGATTTTCTGTTTGAAGCACAAATTGTATTACTTTTCATACGTTTATAAGACAAAAATGCATTGCATAGTTCCGAATAACATGTCTTCAAAGACAACCCCACAATTCTTGCATCAATGCTTCTAACTCATTTTAAAATGCCACAAAAATTCAATTTCTTTCCCAAAAGTTCTATGCTTCTGGGGGTTAAAAAGTTTTCCTTCAAACACCTGAAGTCTTCTAAACCATCTGTAGTGCGAGTATATCCCATCAAAGTTTTGCTGCCATTTGAATCCACCCATTTTCTTCCCCCCACACCATGCCAGAACACCACCATATCCCAGTTTCCCAGATCTTTCCCATATGGCGAGGAACCCCTTAGAATACTTGAGATTTACTTAGACTGATGGTGTGAACAACAGATACCTGGAGAAATAAAGCCTGTAATTTGCCTTTGTGTGGCAAGACGCTCATTTGCTTTCTAACCATACGTGCCCATCTCGGGTATCAGCACTCAATACAAAGAGAAGAATAAGCTGAGAATTTGAGCGCACTTACTGAATTATTTTGATGATGGAAGAGAAAGACAATGTTTTACTGCATTCTGGGGAAGATTTCTGACATGACTGTAAGACAGCTTGATGCCAAATTCTTTTGTGTGATGTAGAAGTGGCAGGAGATTGACTGGCTAGACTATTCCCCCCAAAGAGGCAGAGAAAATGGGGATGGGTAGACCTTCATCTGGAACACTGTAGAGGTCCAGCTGGCTATGTCTGTCTCAAGCTCTGTGATGACCAACCCAAACTGTGCTGAGTATTTGTAGGAGATGTTTTTCTTTGCTTTTTTGCATCATTACCTTTGATCACATGGAGATACATGAAAAGCTGCGTGGGTTTGTGTAATACATCCCTTTTGCTCGCACCACGCACCCACACATTTCTCACTCCAGCAAGGGTGACAATGCCCTCTCCCAGAGCTGGACTGAGCACCCCAGTCTTTGCACCATCACCAGTGCCTGCTTCCCAGCTGCGACCTCACAAATGTCCATGAGATCCTGCTCCAGCATGCGTGCAGGTTAGAGCTGCAAGCCAAACCTGTTTGTGGTGCCAGCAGGAGCGTGTGCAGGACAGTCAGGGGGCAGGTGCTTTGCTTTCTTAATAAAGCATCTGGCCAGGTTTCAAGTGCCACTTAAGAAGTTATGTTGGCTCCGTAGGAATATTGTGTTGACAAAGAGTTGTATCACCAGAGGTGCACTGCTATAATTAGAAAGTACTTTTTAAAAGTCTAATGAAAAATTATTTCAGTAATTGTCCTTTACCAAGCTGTCTCCTCTCCTGCTTCCTGTCTGCTTGCCTATTCAGGTTTTGCATTCATGCTGGATGGTGTAGGAGCCCTCCCTAATTGTCTCCAAACACCGGAAACTATGTTTAGGCAAAAAGCATCAGAAAAAATATTACATGAGTGTGAGAACTGGAACAGATTCTGGACCCAGACAAAGTCCTGAGAGAGTAGGCTCGTGGGCTGGGCCCAGACACAGAAATAAAGCACAACACGATTTTACAGAGTCCTCTGCCATCAGCTTGGGGAAAGGTCACTCAACGTTAGTGCCTTGGTTTCCTCATTAAGAGGACAAGCTTTATTTTGTAGACCGCAGAGATCTTGTAAGGCTCAGCTCACACGCCTCCATGCTGCACCACTGAACCAAGCATGAGCAACCTGAAGAGCTCTGGTTCCCCTGCTGATCGATAGCTGAATTACAAAGCTTTTAACCATTACAAAATTGGCTGGCCTTATTTAAGAACTTGACCACCAAGCCTTTAAAGGGCTGGTGAATACTTAGACACCATGAGTGGATGGGGGAAAAAAAGCTTTCTCGGAGGAAAAAATGTGGCACTTAGAACCATCTTCTAACTGGTAATGTAAAGGATTGATCCACACAGCTATTTTAGTTTCTCCTTCTCCCATACTCGCAGAACTTCCTTCCCAAGGCTGGAAAGGAGAGAAGGAAGGGGAAGAGGGGAAAGGAGAGGATGCATTGGTTCCGCAGCCGAACAGCCCGAGCAGGGCACAGTGGGAGGAACTTTAACCGCACGTGTTGACCTGAGCTCTTGCTGGGTACACGCACGAATATGGCGTGACTAACTGGTCACCAAGAGCATGAGCATTGCAGCAGGCAGGAGAGAAATGGGGACATCCTAAAAATCTCAGACAGAAGTTATCTGAGAGCTACACTGGGGACTCCTTTTCTGCATTTGTGTCCTGACTAGCCACACAGCTAGGCAGCTGCTGTTTATGTGTAATTATATGATGATATAGCGAACGATAGAAGCAGCATTGCTAACAATTCCTAGTCCTCTGTGGAACGATCTGTATTTGATCAGAGCTAAGCGGTGCAGCCCCATGTGACTGAAGCTTACTGATGAAAGCCACTTTTACTGTGGATATGTATTTACAGAAAAAAAGACGTGTCCAAGAGTAGACTGTAAGATCAGCTGAAGAGTCCAAAACAAACTCAACAGAGCTCTGAGTAATAGCTAGAGAGCTGCCTCGCCCCGCTGGCTTTATTTTCAGCTCTTGCCCAGACCGAATGCCTGAGCCCTCAGGTTCGCAGAGGCCAGCGGGTTTAAAACTTTGCGTGTTGAAGCTGGCCACCTCGCAACAGCTGCATCACTCTGTCATCCCTATGCAGTCACAGAACTGGTTAAAAAAACCCCAAACCAACCAACCCCAGGGAAGAATTTCTTAGCTTCAAGATTTCAGAAGGTGGCATGGATGGCAAGGTGTTAACTACAGCAGGCTGAGGAAGTATGTTTATTCCCTGCAGCTTTGCACAGAGCTACGCACTCGTGGAGCCTGGCCTCCCCCCCGTTAAGATGATGTGCCAAGTTCTGCCTGCGCTTACACTTGCATATTCAGTGTTTTCCATAGGCTCGAGCTGAAGTGCAGAGCTGATATTCCTGCATGTTGCAGGACGGCAGTCAGCGCATTGAAACACGCAAAACGTTACTCTCTATTTCAAGACTGCACACAAAGGGAAACCAATCTTACGGATTTTGTGGCTAGAAAGAGCAGTTCCTTTCTCTATGTTTTTTTCTTATGGACTTTTTACTTTGAGGAATTCACTTAACTACTTTGTGCCTTAGTATGCCTGATTGTATAATGATCTTTCTGTTAATTAAAGCATGGAAAGGCTAAATTGGGTCAAGTTTGAGAGAGACTGAGATGTGCGGTGATATAAATACAGATTGCAGAGGTGTTCTATAATATACAAAATAAGTACAGCAGCTCTTTAAGATTAAATCAACCTGAAAACTGTATTACTTTTAACGTGGAAGAATACACAGTGTTCTCAGCTCAAATGAGAGCTGCTAAGGTCACCGGAGTCCAGTTTTGGAGCTGATCACTGCAAAAACTCTAGTGGATATCTAGATGTTAATTGTGTATGAGTGATCTTTTATAAACAAGCCCGGTTAGACACAAGGATCTCTGTCCCCTTTCCTCTCTACTCCAACGAAAAACCAGTATCCAAACATGACCCATTGATGGGGTTATGAAAATCTGGTATCATCACTGAGCTCCATCGAAGTAGTGGATCGCCTACACATGTTGGCTGTAGGCCCCGCACATCCACATGTATTTTCCTGAGAGCTTCAGGAAGAACTCTGGTTAAATCACTTCATATGGGAATCCACATGTAAAACCAGGGCAAGAGAGGGTCATACTGTGAGCATTAATGATAATGTACACTGCATGATAACAGATACGTAAGTCCTTCACTATTATCAGCTTAATCACTTGCTCTCTTGTTGCTTTAGCTCTCCATCATTAGTATCTCATTTCTGAAAGAGGATAATTGCTTTGGATCTCTTCAATTACTTCTAAAGCACTGCAGAGCACTTGTAAAAAATCAAACAGATTTGAAGCCTAGGATCACTGAGCTTGGCCTCCCACGTAGTGCAGCTTGTATAGTTTCTCCCAATAACTCCTGCCGTGCGTTTATCACTTCTGATTGAAAAAAACAACTCCAAGGCTAGCTTGTAAATACTCAGGGGTGTGGTTCAAACCAGCCCGTATCTAAGCCATCGTCACTGCAGCAAGAGCAAAGAAGCAGCTCCCTGAACGCCAGAGTGAAGAAAACAGCATCTGGTCCAGCTGTGATGATCCCCCAACTTCAGCAGGGACTGCATGACCATAGGATACCCCAACACAAAGACACTTGCTTAAGCACCCCAGAACCACTCAGATGTTCATGCTGTGTGTGATCCCCCAACTTCAGCAGGGACTGCATGACCATAGGATACCCCAACACAAAGACACTTGCTTAAGCACCCCAGAACCACTCAGATGTTCATGCTGTGAAGCAGCAGCTGTCTCCTGGGCAGATAGATCTTGAGCAGCAGCTGCTGCCAGAGCATCATCTGCTGGGCTAGTCAGTGCCTGGCAGCAATCCCCACCTGAGCTGATTTCTCAGTTTGCGCTACCCTGAAGGTTGAACATGAAACATCACCAAGCGATGCAGGAGATGGCAGCTGGTTTGTCAGCCCGGGCCCTGCCCTCTCTCTGACTGTTCTTCACTGAGCCCCATGGCAGGGCCCATCCCTTGGGTTTGCTGCCCGCCACGGCCCACCAAGCTTTCTTTGCTAAGCAGGCAGCAGCGAGGCTGCAGACTTCGATCAAACTGTTGGTCTTTGCTGGCATCTCCATGCAATCACAGCACCTGCCTGATGGTCCTTAATATTAATGAAGCAGCAGTAGGAGCCTTCTGGCTAGAGAAACTGTGCTGGAAAACCTAGTTAGTAACTGGGTATTCTCACCTCGTAAGTGTAACAACTGCTCTGTGTTAGCAAAGAAACATGAATTTTGCCAAGAGGAAGCACAGAACGTGCCGTTTGTTAAAACGGACACCCTGGCTGTATTTTGGGTTTCAGAAGTGCTCTTTAGAGGCTCACAAAGATTTATTGCTGATGCTTATTCCACCTGCTACTCCACCTGCTAGCCCTGAGCATACCATGAAACAGGCATGTGCTATGCTCTCTTACAAAATCAGAGTTTTTCTTACCTGCCCATAGCCCTTGATGCTCTACCACTAAGCATAAAAACATGCACTCAGGAGGTTAGACAACTGAAGAGTCTATTCATTCTTCACCACCTACACTGCTCTGGGAAAATATACTGGTCTGTAGCATCATGTGAAGGTAACCAGCTATTGCTTCTATTAGTCCAAGGTGTGGGAGGTTCTGAAGAAAGTTGCAGTTTTATATGCTTCACTAAGAATTAAACCCTGGTGGTGTCCTCTCTGTTTTCAAGCCAGAAGACAACTACCTCAGAATTAGCTCAGGGTCCTCAGCAGATCACAACCATCTAACGACCAGACGGAGAGAAAGGCAAGGTGACAGAGGCAGAGCTGAAGGTGCAGGTTCTTCCCAACGGAAGCACTAAGGTCTTTTCAGCCGTGGCAGTATGGGAGGAATTACAGCGCAGGGAGACATACGGAGCTGGGCTAAAAATGGTCCAGTTGAAAATTTTTATATTTGCAAGAGTAGATTGTAAACCAGACTGCTCACTTCAAAGAAACGTTGCCATTTCAAAATAGGTTTTCTCCAAAACAGCACAAGAAATAGTCTAAAATGTCTTCTAACATGTAAATCATAGAATCATAGAATTGTCTAGGTTGGAAGGGACTTTTCAGATCATGGAGTCCAACCATCAACATTAATGTTGTATCAAATGTCCCATTCATTCCCAGGCTTTCTCTTCCAAACAAATTTTCAGAGGTGGAATTTCCAGAGCCTGTCTCGCAGCTGATGAGCTGTGGTCTTTGTGGGAGAGATGCTGCACTGAAATGTTGCTGGCTGACTACTTCTAACAGTGGGGTTGAAGGAGCATTATGAGGTTTGGATATCACAAGTTAACAGCATGTTACTGTTATTATTTATTCCAGGCAACCAAAGCTGGCTACAAGACATTTCTGTCTGAAAGATGAAATGCCACAGCAATGCAGAAACTCATATCTTCCTCTGATTACTGCATTACTTTTGCTGGAACATTTACCAAACTCCATTACTGTATGCAAGTTAACAGAACAGAGCATACAGAAAAACTCGCAATGCTACTTATTTAACTGGCCACTATCTCAGAAAGCAGAGAGTCAATTCCTTCCCTTCCAGCTCAAGCAAAATTCTCATCAACTTCAGTGGAAATCTCACTGAAATAAAAAAAAGTTTGGGGTTTGGATCTGATCCCTCTCTCTTTCCAGCCACAGCGGAAGGCAGATGTTCTTGCACGGCTAGCATGACTTTTGCAGGAGATGCCAGCTAGTGACTTCAGAAGAGCTGCGACTGCCCTGAGTAACTAAAGGCACTGTCCTGCTCTTTCTGTGGGTCGCTCCTAGGGAGGGGACAATAGTCACACAGTCTGACTGCGGGGCTCAGCAAAAGAGGTGGCACTTTCTTTCAAGTCAGAGCATGACATGTAAAGCCAGAGGCCTGTGACCTGTGACCGAAAGTCAGAGACATCAAAGAATCTTCCTGGGAAAAGCCTCCCTGCACATTAATAGGGACTGTCAGCTCTAGCTCTTGACAGGCGCCATCCTCTCCTATGCCTCGTGTTTCTTAGGAGCTGGCGTATTGAATGGCCACAAGAAACTCTCATACATGAAACTGCCCCTGTGGGGAACAGCGGGGGAAGCCCTGACTGAAAGGCTCTGCTGAATTATTAAGGTTGCCCAGAGTAAACCAAAGTAACCTTCATGTTAATTCCTGACAGCCTCTTTCAGTTTTATTATAAAACAGCATCCCCCCTACCTCGCCTACTCCTCTCTCTCCTGTTAGAAGAAACTTCACAAGGCTGCTGAAGTAAGAAACCCTGCCCGCAACATTAACTAAATACACACAGCCCTATTTTAGACAGATGCATCAAGCTAAATATGGCAGCCTTCGGCTGCTGGAGGGAGTGCAGTATTTCATCTAATCCCTCTCACCAAAGCATATTAATGCTTTAGCAACCAGAAGGGAAATACAGGTACTGCATCTCATCTTTAAGCAGCAAACCCAAAACCTTCAAGGCTAAAAAAAGAATAAATACTTCCTAACTTGTCACATTATTTGGTTTTGTCAAGCCCCACTTCAGAAAATAGCTGGGTGCCGAGTGGGTTTCCCTGCCCACGTGTTGTGCCCACAGTCCCTGGCAGCTGCCTGTGATGGGCACAGTGCATCAGAGGGGCACGCAGTGACTCAGGGACAGAAACACCCAGTCCATCACCTCTGGGACCAGGTCATCATTCTTTATCCCAAATTTCCATTTCTTTTTGGTCCACTGCACTACAGCAGTGGCTATAAACAGCTGTGCTGTGCTGATAAGCTGAATGAGAAAACTCCTGATTTTCTTGACTTCTTTTTTCTGAGGTGGGTCTATATTTTCTAGCATCTTCCTCTGGAGTTTATCAGCTTCTTCTCCAGAGCCAAGCAAAAGTGGCTCTGCAGCTAAGAAGGCCTTTGACATGTTCCTGGGCTGCAACGTACTACAGGGCTTTTCAGCTTTACTCTAAACCCAGCAAGTTACAGATTAAAGTCAGGGAGGAAGATGACAGTGGAACATCCATTGTATTGTACAAAAGAAGCCAAGCATGCAGGGCAAAGATATCCTATATTAAAAATAATACATTTTCTCTAAAAAAGGGGTGTTACAATATTTTAAATAATGCATTTTAAAGGTCTGAGTCATCTTGGAGCTGAATGTTCTGCAGCTATTGGTTTTGCTTTTCTAATAGTCCTATGTAAATATACTTGTGTTTGCTTATGAAGTTAATTTAGTGCTGGTGAAAGTCTACTAGTCCTTCTAGATCAAAAATATCTTGCATTGGCTACATAAGAGGTATGGCGTAAACATTTCTGACTGTTTTTTTCCACCAGGCTTGGAAGTCCTGAATCCCAGTGGAGTGGGACTTTCTCCATTCACTCGGCTGGGAATGATGCATCAGTTAACCTCTTATTTTGCTCCAACTAATGCGAACGGTTTTCGCTGCCACTTACCAAAATGTGGCTTACTAGTATCCTTTCTTAAGAAGCCCTTGTGTTTCTAAAAGGCTAGAACCAGCAAGTTAAAAAAATATTTCCTTCTGTGTTTGTGCCATTGTGAACTAAATGTAAAATTCAATTGTAAATTAAAATGTAGGGTTTGAGGTAACACACTTTTTACACTCGAATGAGCCGAAAGCTATTTCAAAGATGACCCGGCTGAAGACAGTGGTTGCCATCTTTTAAAAGGCATTGGTATATGTGTGTTTGCTTCTGTGTATGAGAAGAAATAAAGAAGCCAATGCTTTTCCATGCTTCCCAGTTGAAGCATACAGGGAAGAAGTGCTGGCTCTGGTGCACCTTTAGAGCAGGAAATAAATCAGCAGCAGGTCTGTCTTGTTCGTATCCTGGTCTGACAGTTTACAGCAAAGTTTAACGTGCCTTTAAAAACCACTGCAGTTACCCTCTCAGAAGTGATTTGAAGGCAATACTCCCAGTTCCAAGAAGCCTGAAAAAGGAGTCTTTGCTACCCCTTCCAATCTGCTTTGTTTCCCCCCTGTGACAGCCCACCACAGGCCAGCCTAGAAAGCAGATGAACTTTTCTTCCCCCTCATGTCACTCTGGCGGCAGTGCAGAATTCAGCCCTTTGCAACGGAGCGCTGTCACCAGGACAAAAGATCATTTCCACCTCAAGGCCACATCACAGACTCTTTCTCCTACTTTTCCAAGGCCATCTCATTATTTTTTTCCCCTTTATGAGCAGGGTCTAAATTACAAGCATGTGCCCTGGGCCAGCTTTCCTGTGGCTAGTGTAGTCTGCTGATGGCAGCAAAGTTATATTGCACCCTTGCTTTAGCGTTTGATCTGCCCTGACACAGTAAGATTATTTCTCATTAAACAGACAATAGATGAGTGTCTGGAACCTGACAGCCATTAATATAGACATCGTTAGTTCTGCATAATCACTTAATTTTCCTTGATAACCATATTATAAGTATATATGAGTCTACAGTACTGAACTGGTTAGAGATCTGCTACAATTGCTAATCAGACCTCTGCTGTTTGTCAGCATTCAAGAAAAATACCTTGACATTTTCTAATCTCTAGATGAGGTAGGAGAATACTATGACAAATCAGGACAGGATTTGTCCTTCAGGATGGGAAGAAGTGAAAAATTATCCAAAATGGAGAGATAGTATGGCTTCCCCACTGCTTAAACAGAAAGGAAACCATTTTATCCCACAAATAACAGGTGTGTCTAGAAACTGGAAGGTTTCCATTTGGTCTTACCGAGTCTGTTCGAAAACTTATGATCCAGGGCTTTGTACACCTCTGGGGATGCAAGGCAGCCGAAAACACGGAGGCCTGAGGGGAGAAGAGAAACACTAGAGTGAGCGAGGGGGAGGGATACAGGAGGCAGAGCAGTGACGTGGTTTGAAAGAAAACGCTCTTACAACAGCTCTGAAAATGCCCTGGGTGTTTTGTTTGACATTTTGAGTTAGCAGCTTCACCTACCAACAGATTATCAGATCAAGTTGTTGCACCTTTACCTTTATTAATTGTATCTGGGTCAGGGCAGCTCTTTGTTATTCCCATCTGGGAATTCTGTGCTTATTTGCTTAGGTATTAAAGTGGCAGGAAAGGGATTTTTAGCCTAAAAACTTGAAAAAAAGAATAAAACATCCTAGAGTGCTTACTGCAAAACCCGACATTCTGAAGGATTTCCAGATTGACTAAAAAGTGATCCTACACCCCTATAGACAGAGCAGCATCCTCTGAGGGGAGAAATGCCACAATACAATGCACCAGTCACTGTGCAATGAGAAACAAACTCCCTCTTCTCCCTTTTTCTTTTTTTTTTTTTTTAAAGGAGAATAATCATTTGGGTGTTCTTTTTTTCTTGCTGAAAAGTGCAACAATCCTTATTACAGAGGAGTTCTGAAAGTTAAGGACGTCTATGTTTCACTCTTCTAGGGCAGAATTTGCAATACTACAAACGCCATAAGAGCAATTGCCCACACATCCCATGCTCCCTCCACCCGCAAAAAAAAAAAAAAAAAAAAAAAAGGAAAAAGGAAAAAAACCGAAGGGGACAAGTGGAGAGACAGAGAAAAATGATACTCTTTCTGCCCTTTCTGGGGGAGGAAGGAGGATGTGGAGGACACTGTGGTTAGTTTGTTGTAATTAGCGTTAACATCAAAAAGGAGCACAAGTGCTGCATCCTATCACGCCCCCTCATTACTAGAGTACATAACCTCCTAACCTCCACCCAGGAAAATGATATCATTGCATGAATTAATCATCTGGGCAATTAATGGCAAAAGCGACCTCAGGTTTCCAGCACAGTCTCTGGCACCAGCGAATTGGCAATGACGTAAGCTTCCCCGGGAATATGCTGGCGTTTTGCCTGTCCCTGAGCCTCGCTGTTGACTCGGGGGGCAGCGGCAAACAATGTAGTCAACCAACCGGTGATAAATGCTGCAAGCGAATGCCGGGCTACCGCCGCTGCAGCATCAGAGGGACGCTTCTCCTGCCAAACCCCCCGTGTGCCTCTCCCAAGGAAGATGCGTATCCCGAAACAGGCAAGTGCGAACACCTTCCTCTGATGCGCAAAGAGATGGACTCTCCAGGTGCATCCAGTATCTGTCCCCTTCTTAGTAAGGAGAGACTTCTGCTCTGCACCTGGAAGCTGTGCAGCTTTTTGGAGTATATGAATAAGGAAGTTATTTAATTATTCCTCTGTTGCTGGGGCAGAGGTAAGGCGACAGAAGTTTATTTTACTGGGGAATTTATTTTCAGATGGCAAAGCCTGTTTAACTTCATTTCTTTGCTCACTCTGCTGCTGTGAGTGCTTTAAAAGTTGGAGTCAAACTCAACTATGACCAAGCTTTTGTTAACTTCAAGGAGCTGAAGGACAGGAAAGCATAAGAGAAATCAAGAGACAAAAAACCCACTAAATTATGGTATATGCCTTATCTTAGACTTGTTTTTCAGTCAGCTATTCCAGGTGAGATGAGGAGAGCATGGCTCTGTCGTACCAGAAGCTGCTGCATGTTCCCTTTGGGTTTTCTGTCATCAAATACAAATATCCTCTGTAAGGTGGATTCTTTTTTGTACCTGTGCCAGGTGAGTGTCCCTTCGGTCTCACTTGGGGCACATGCACAATTTGTGAGATGGAGGGAGTCAGCCCACCACCCCCATCAGCACATCTCAGAGACTTCAGGAGAGCTCACAGGCAGAGGGCAGACATGGGTGGGGAGGTGGTCTCTGGTGGGAATATCAGTCATGTTTGCATTTTCCCATCTTTGGGCTGCATGAGAAAGCCACAGAAAAGAAAGGAGTTTGGTAAAGGGAAACTTAACCCCTGATGTAACAGATTTGGTGTCATGGAGGAAAGAGAACTTGTCTGGGCAAACAGGTTTGGTTTATCCAAGACAAGCCATTTTGATGCTTCTCCCTGTGGGGCTTTCTGCCTTACTGCTCTTCTAGGATGGAGCCTCTGGCTATTGCTTTCTAAGCAAGCAGAAAAATCATACCTCCCTCAGCACTCATCATAAGAGTTAGTTTCCAACTGAGATGAGATATCCACAGGTGAGCAGCACCTTTGTCTCAACAACACCTTCCTCTGGATCCTGGCTTAAGAAGAATGAGGTGGTGAAAACATATGAGAAGCAGCTAAACCTGTTAATGCCTTACAGCAAGCTGCGATCCCCACTCCGGTTAGCGACTGGGCTAAGGTCATCCAGCTCGGGACAGCCTTGTCTTAAAGGCTTCCAAAGATGTAAGGTGCAGAAGCGTGATTCTAGCATCATCACTGCAAACAACATCCCCTGCCTGCATGGCTTAATGCCACTTGTCACATTTGTAATCCAGCTTCCCCCACCTTCCCTGTCTGTTTAGCAGTCACTTGCTATCAGAGCAAAGGCAGTGAAACAAAGGGAAGCGCAGAGGCTAATTTGCTTGATGTGCTCCTGCTCTTCCAGATAACACTAACCTGATCCTCAGAGATGCTCACCCTTTCTTCGCATCATTAAAAGGGAGATAGCAAATCTGTGGAAGGAACTCAATAGGTTATCACTTTAGCAGAAGGCAAACAGGACAGTTTGATCATCAGTTCTTCTAACCAGTCGGATAACCTGTCCTGATTCCCCTCCTTGCTTTCCAGGTGTAGCTGGCTCAGCAGATAGGATTAATCCACTTTCCCACTCACTTGCACGCTCCATGTTAGAGAATCTGATTACACAGATTGTTTGCAATTTATCTCCACCTGCCATGACTAATGCTCCAGTCTGACCTCCTCTTTCCCATTTTCACATTTCATTGCATATCCGATACATACACAGACAGATGCACGCACGCTTGCTCTTTTTTGTTTGCAAACAGCTCACTAAGAGCCTCGGCATTTCCATTTTCAATCAAACCAGAAAGCACTAATGTTTTCCCCACACTACCCATGAGGCAATTTCTCCCTTCTGACTCCTCTCATTACATTTATAACGCACAGGCTTCATATGTTGCTGCTCTATCCACAGAAAACACAGGCATCTCCGTACAGCCATGCACAATCAACACGCAATGTTATAAACCCCGGCAGCACATATAAAGACAAAGGCACAGGCTACGTGCACTGAGCAAGTGCCACCACATACATTCCAAACCCTGCAGGAAACCATTGCCTGCAGAGTGCTTTCCTATAAACAAAAACAGCCTTGCAGCACAGAGTCAGTATACGATTCTGGCGAATCCTGTTCCCGCTCGCTTCCTTACCTTTCCTCAGTCTGCTAATCCGGGGGCCCTGGACCTATTCGCTTTCCCTCCTGCACACAAACTGCCAGTCCCTCCTGCTTCACATTCACAGCACACCAGCAGGATTCACCGTCATCCCATTCTGCTGGATCCTTATCGCCCTATTGGCCAAAGCCAGACAGTAAATTCAATTAGGCTCCTCCTTATAACTATATTATCACAGGAACAGGATGAATAATTTAGTAAACAACAAGGGTGTGCAGGCTCTGGTGTCACAGACTTCACCCCCGCTGGCAGGCTTTTATCAAAGAGAGGCGGGTAAAGAAACCAGAATCTGTCACTCTCCTGAAAAGGAGACCTTAGATTACCCACTTGTATTTCCCATTCCATCCCTCTTCTCCTCCTCCTTCTAAAGCCATGGCAATCCCTTTATTGTTGTACATCCATCCCCATCCCACAACACGGTATTTCCCTGGTGAATGGTCGTTACCATCTCAGTGGATGCAGAGATTTCTGTCCAGGCAAAGCGATACTGCAGCACATCAAACACTTTGCCTCTTTCCTGAATGCAAGATGCGAAAAAAGAATAAAACTGTTCTGCAGAAGGGAGTAACAAGATGGGCAGCTCAAAAGCAAATGGGAGAGTCTGCCTTGTATCACGATATCTTCTGTTCAGCAACTGCACTGTCATCCAATCAATTCGGACACCCAAGGGGTGTAACTACACGGCTCCTGAAAGAGAAGGGCTCATATACACACCGCTTGTGGACTGTGATTTCACACGCCTGCAGTGGGAGTTTGAATTCCCATGTCAAAAACACACACTAAAGTGGCAGATTTTCCCCAGACAAAATGACTAAGCTGTTCTGTTTTGCACTTTTTTCCTTTTTTTTTTTTCCTGACCAGAACTTTGTAGCGACAACTAACTATACCTACATTTTCCAAGTAGTTGTTTTCTCAAAATGTACACTGCCCTTTTTCCTCAGGTGACGCTTTTCTTGAAGAGTTACAGAGCACTGCAGCTTACCTTAACAGGGTCACCACTAAGTCAAGCCTCAGACCACCTCATTTGCCTGAAGAGTTTTTTGTTATGGGACCAACGCTAGAAGCGGAGGACCTCAGTGGGACAACCCCTCCTACCCCGAGATCAGACCAAGCAGCCAGCAGGGCTTTTTAATGACCATTCACAGCAATAGTGAAAGTTATTGCTAATATATGTTCACCTGCGCGCTATTTACAAACAGCCGTATCATTCCAATGTAAATGAAAAATAAATAGGCAGGATGAAGAAGCCATTCTTCTTCCCTTATAGGAGCCTGCGACCCTTAGAGTCCAAGGCCACCCTTTGCACTCTGCTTCCCCTGTGCTAAGAATATCTACTGTCCTACACCTACTATCATAATAACGCGAGGTTCAAATTTGCACTAGAGCCCAAACTCCTCCAAGCAACTCCTACACCAGCGCTCAGTTTGGCTCATATCCCAGGACTGGCTGGCTGGGTAGCCCTTGGCTCTGCCTCTAGAGGCAGTAGGGACACGAGGTTGAACTCAAACTCATGTACCAGCATAGCTACAAAGGCAGACTGCCAGTGAGAGACCAGCCGTTTCCCTAAAGTCAATGCCTTTCTTTAGGCACTGTCTTCATGGTGAAGGACTGGCAGGAAGCTGGGACAACCCACAGCTATTGCCACCTTCTAAATTGCTGGTCTGTCTACCTCTGTCACAGTCCCAGTGCAGGATGGAGAGTCACGCAGCCTTCCCCAGAAGAATGGGACACAGGAATGGTGAATGTTTTTGCCTTTCCCACCAAGTTCAAGGTCATCTAAGGAGAGAAAAAGTAAGAGTCTCGACCAAGTTTTTGCCTTTGTCTGTTATGGATTTCTCTGCAACAAAAAGGGACAAAACTGCCCTGGAGATGCTTCACTTTCGAAGAATTGCAGCTGCTCTTTCCTTTGCAGCCATCCAAACTTTTAAGAGCTTTTGTGTTAAAAGGAAACCTTGAATTATGCACGTGGTGATAGCTTCAGAGCAATTAAATTAAGCCACGTGGCAAGTTGCCCAATGTCACTACCAAAACTCAGAATGTTTTAGCATCATTTATTGAAGAGTTTTTACAGGATGCTTACTTAAATCACAAAAAGAGAGCAAATTAGGCTGTTTCCATGACAACTAGAGAATCTGCTCAAAATTCAAGAGATGCTCGGGTGGGGGGGGGGGAAGGAGGGGAGCTCCACATCATCAGTATGGCCCTTGGTTATCAAATCCCTTTCAAGTTAATTCCTAGCATCAAAGCCTCCCTGACAAAGAGTTTAATAATCGGGAGCAAAGATTTGGCTAAAGAGGGCACAAGCCAAGTCTCCTAGCACTAATGTGAATTTACTTCTGGTGAGAGGTGCTCAGCTGAGGGCTCCACAGAGCAATCACAGAAGTGGCAGCAGTAGTGCATAAACAAATAAACACATAAACACATGGGTCAGGGTGGGAGAAGTGGCCTCCTGAGGCTTCATTGCAGACAAGCACTGATTCAAAAGGCAGACTGTGACTCTGTGATGCAGTAAAGGTGAATGACGAATTTCACGGAATAGATGGGGAGGGAGAGAAGGAAGCAGGGTCCCAGCCGCTGCTCATTAAAACCCTCCAAAAAGCTGGAATAAGCTGAGTAAAGTCTTCCACCAACCCCAAGAAACCAATTAAAGCAAATAAGAGAATAAAATGGCAAGACAAAAAGCAGGATCAATGTTGTCAGAAGAAACCAACAGGCTGAGCAAATGGAAGACAGGCTACTAAAGTTCTTTTTCAGGAATTAAATCTTTTGTAGGATTGTTGAATATTTTCCATCAAAGCTTCTTCTCTGTGTAATTTTTTTTTTCCAGCTGAACATTTTTTCTGTTGCAAGTCTTCTAAGAAAATCACTATTTTAGTAGAAATTTTTCAGTGAAGTCTTTTGGTTCTCAATTGCAATAGCTGAGGTATTTTTGGATGAAAGCAAAGAACATTTTTTTTTTGGAAAAAATTTCAGAAAGCTTTGTAGTTTACATGGAAGATCTCTCCTTCCTCATAATTTTTTTTGATCAGACAATTTATTGCCATTGGAAACTTTGGTGTTCTCCTTTGAAAATATGCCTCACTGGGCATAAGCCCCTTTTGGAGGGTAGGAACAATAAGTAGGAACATTTTCAAAATCAGACAAAACTAAACACACAAGCAAATGAAGTAATCTGTGAAAGTTTCTCCCCCTCCTCTTCATCCCCAGATGAGGGAAACTGTGTTTAGAAATGAAATCAAGAAGCAACTGAGACATTTAGGGAGAGTGATATGATTGTATTATTGTGTTATACTCCAAGTAGATACATGCCAAGACAAAAGCATACGTACTACAGGGTTCCTAGGCTGTGGAAGTTTCCAAGGTGAAAAAAATACCTTGTTTACTGATGGGACAGGTTTCCCCCTCCCAAAGGTCAGAAAAGAGAGAGACATGCCCTAATTCCCTGTCAGCATAGGCAATATCCCAGAGGTATGGCACTCCTTTAGGATGCAGGAAATAGAGGGCCCAAACCTGCAGAAAGCAAACTGGAGATCCACCTCTGGGTCCTCCCCAGGGCAGAAAATAACTGCACCAAGAGTTTATCAGCTATTCAGAAGAGAGACTATCATTATACCTCCCACATAAATTATTCTACTGTATAGAGACTCCTGCAACGTTGGGCCAAAGACTGAACGGGTGACCAATGGCCAAGACACTCATCAGAAAGTGAGATTCATGTCAGTAGCTTGTAACTCACAGAACACAGCTTTGACTTCTTTCTCTCACATCCCTGTTGCCTCTAAGATAATTTCCATCCAAAATACAAATCCTACACTGGACATATTTAACTGGAGATGGAAACTTCCACCTTCCAGAAAAAAATACTTCATCTTCCAGAATTTTTAGCCCTTTTGACAAGTGGGGAGAACATCTGGTACAAAAAGTGAGGCTAAACATCATGTTCAGAAGGGAGCTGAGTTCTTCCTTGGCTTCCTTTAAGCCACGGGGCACTGCTCAATCACAAGGTAACACCACAGGTAAGCTCTGTGCACCGACCAAATCTTGTTTCTTACCTCACTCACTCCCATTCAAGAAGAATAGTTCTGCTAATGCCCAAGGATTCATATTAGGGTAAAAGTTACATAAAATTAAAGCAGGATCATCATTCTCATCTTCAGCAGACAGTCATCTAAAAAGGGCCAGTGCAGATGACCTGTTGCAGTGGAGTAGCTCTAGACAACCAAGAGCTGATTTGGCCAATCAGTTTGCTACAGATAATCTGCTTCTTCAGGTGCCTCCATGCTCTCACATCCTCCTCCTCCCTTCCCTGGTTGCCAGGCAACTACAAAAAGGACCGGAGAGCACTGGAGGAAACTACCCTGTAAGGCACCGCGTGGGTTCGGGTTTTCTTTCCTAGAAAATACTCAAGGGCAAAGTGGCCTTGGCTTCGGGGGCAGCTTCTCGCTGTGAAACATTGCTCTGGTTGCGGGGCAAGTGATGTGTATCCATAATAACCAGAATAAATGCCTTCACCAACTCCAAGCTTGCCTCTAAGCTTTTTTTTCTGGGGCTTAGCTGTTCTCCATCAATTCCACAGATCAATAATTTAAGAAGCTCAAGCACAGAAATCACCAGCCTGTACTGCAGGAGATTTCACAATACCAGATGCCCCATGTATTGTTGCAATGTCTCTGAGGATCACTGTCGTAGCTGGCCATAGCCATATGTTTACAGCACTGACTTAACAGCGTCCCATAGAGCAAATGCAAAAGAAACACAACATTTTTGAACAGAAATCTGTTTGCTTATAAAAGCTCAGGCACTTCTGGCTGAGGAGTAAGTGAGATTGGCCAAAAGAAAGTGAAATGGAAAGCCTTGTACTGGATCCATGAAGTCCCTTGGCCAACCTGGTGGGGGAGAGGCTGTCTCATTCCCCCAGCTCTATCCAGCTTCCTTCTGTCAGGGTTTGTATTGAGGGATAAGCCCCAAGTATATCAATAAAAGAAGCTGTGATCTGGTGTTTGGAGCTGCAAAAAAGAACACCTGCACCCTGAAATGACATCATTAGTATTTCAAAATACAATTTCGTTTAAAAAATGATGGCATCAACTAAACACAGGTAAAAAGTCAGGTAAAAAACACCTGGAAGATAAGGCACACACCTGTGACACTACTTTCAAAACAAGCTTAATTTGCAAAGTCTTACTCTGTGCAGGATTGAACCTAACAAGAAAGTGAAGAAACTTTCTATTTCAGCGACTTCAATATTACTTTTTGATTCCTGTAATCACACTGAATTCTCAATGCTTTTCAATATTTCAGGCGTGTTTTTGAGACCCATTACTGCACAACAAAATTCGATTTTTATCCCTACCTTCATACATCAAGCCAGAAAGTCCATCTTCTCTAAGCAAAGTTTTCCATTTTTATTATGTAGTGTTCCCCCTAAAATGATAAAGGCTGTACCCTAAGGCCATTCAACTTAATAGCATTCACTACAGATTCTGAAGTCATAGTTTAGGACCATATCCTCTTAACCATGTATCCCAAATATCTTGGGATTTTGGGACTAATAATTGTCACGTTTCCGTAAGAACTCTCCTTCCCTCCATGCCCTTCTGAGTAGCCAGTTGCTATTTCTGTACAGTCCACAGACAATTAATTACTACTGATCTAAATGATCCAGTCATAACCAGACACACATGTTGCTCTCAGCTGAAAGGACAAATGCTTTTACTTCCTCCCATACACCTCAACCAAGGTTGAGTTTTACTAACAATGAGATAATTTCATGACTGCAAAGGTCATACTCTGGGTCCTGTTGTTCTTCTTTAAGCCTTTCTTAAACAACTGCATCCAGCCTTCAAGTTTGCATCTTACATCAGCCATAAGAAGCAGATTTCTCCTTCGGTTCTCTCACAGTGCAATACAGGTAGTTAATTTTTGTCCCAGATTTTTTTTTTCCCTGGCACATCCAAGGTTTCCTTATCCCCTAAGGTCACAGTTTGGCTTACTGCCTTTTCTGCTGAGGTTTGAAGTCCAAAGCAGTACTTTATTACAAAATCCTAATAGCACTTTTGCAGTTCCTGGAGCAGAAAATTGAAGTTTAGAGTGATCAAGAAAAGGAAACTAGGATTTAGGAATAAATTTTTGCTGAGTCGTCCCTTTCTTCTTTTTAAAGACCACTTAAATTTAGCATCTAAGTTTAAAAAACAAAACAGATGTTCTGATCTTCTGAACAGATGTTCATTTCAGCATTTTAATGTCAAGGTGGCCCTGCTATTATGGGAAGGGTATGGATGGGATTGTGAATTCTGGCAACTAAACCTTGCTATTTTTTAAAATGGTCTCTCTCTTTACTAGCACTCAAGGGAAAAGCCTTTAGAATAAGGAAATAAGGTAAGAAAGGATTTTCTTGAAAGAAATGGATAGACCGGATGGACGGACACATTTTTCTGCATGATGCAAAGACCTCAACCGTATAGTCTTTTGCAGCAACATCAGCCATGGCAGCCCAGCTGGGCTCTGGACATTATCACAGAACTCAGGACAATCCAATGGGCAGGCTGAGGCAGGAGAAATGGGGAGGGGGCAGAACAAGGGGGTAGGTGAGAAATTGTGCAAGGAGGGGAATGGTGAACCAGCAGGGTAGAGAACAGTTGATGTGGAAGGACTCTGGTGTAAGCCATGCAGGATCCTTTAGTTTCGGGTGATTGAAACCTTGCTCTGTGTGGAGGAAAGGTGAGGGAATAAATTCTTTCATGAGCACACGCATCCTAGGGGAGCATTTCAAATAGCAGTCTGCAGTGGGCAAGAAAGCACTGCATTTAAATACAGCTCACTTCCCAAGGGTATGGGAATCAAATGAGAAGATACTCATAAGGCTGTAAAATGAAACCATGTAAAACGTTAACAGAAAAGTCATGTTTTAATTTAGAATTACCCACCGGCTGATAAGAGAGCCAACATATGAACATGTTCCCTATTGTTGATGGCTAAATGTCTTTCTCAAAGCACATTAAAAGAGAAGACAACTGCAGCAGTAGGCTGGAATGAATTTGGGGGAAAGCTGGGCATATACTACAGCGCCAGACAGAACTGCAAGGATCAAATGACACAGCAGGACAGCATAGGTATCGACCACCATTCCCACTTAGTACCTTTGGTATCTCCTCTGGGGTATCATAAATAATGTGACTTCAGTGTAATTTTGGAAATAGCTTGTTCTTCTTTGGGGATGATTTTCTGTGACTTAGTAAGTCTGAGACACTCCTAACATTTCTTAGGGTATGTCTATGCAGCACCCAGCTAGGGTGCTTAGGGACATGGCTTAATGGTGGTTCTGGCAGTGTTAGGTTAAGGGCCGGACTCAATGATCTTAAAGGTCCCTTCCAACCTAGACAATTCTATGATACTGTCCCGCAAACGCACCTAAGCAAGCCAATCTGGTAATCCTGTCTCCTCAACAGGAGAACACTTTCATATCTACAGCTGAGACAGACTTTGCACAGATCCCTAGCATGGGTTCTTACCTATTTCCTAATTGTTTCTGCTTCTGCTGCTGCCTAAATGACCTCCTGCCTGAATGACACAATGCCAAAAAGATGGACGTCTTTCCCATTTTCATGGGTTTATAATTTATATCTTTGGTATATTTCTCTCTCCACTTCCTTATGTTTTTGGATTGAGAGTATCTGGACAGATTCAAGATTTCTCTATCTTCCAGTCCCAAGACTCCTTCCCAGATGCCCTCAGACATCTCAGTCAAATGCTGTTTTCCAGTTCTCTGGTTCAGTAGGTTCTAAGAGACCCCACAGAGAAGGAAAGACAACACTGAGAGGCCCAAATGTTGTAGCAATAGCACCTGTCCTTTTCTTGTGACCATTGCAGGGCAATCTCTGCCCATTCAGTTATTCAACATTGGACTTAGAGCAGAAGTTCAAAATCACCTTGCAATATACACCCAGTGCAACTACACACTAAGCTCTCGGAGTAAAACACTCAGAGAGGTTTGTATTTTCTAAAAAGAGCTGCAACAATTTATTTGTGCTGGGACTTCTTCTCCATACATATTTATGGGGTCTGTTTACTCAAGTAAAGCAATGTGTGAAATTCAACAGACACAGAACCTCACAGAGAAGTCTTCTGTCTGCTTTAATTAAAGAGAGAAGGAAACACCCAAGGATTCTTTACTGTAGTGAAAGTTAAAAGGATCAACAGGAACTGCTGTGGGTGGATGAAGCTTCTACATTTTAATGACTTCTGACATGTCTTTAAGTCCTCCAGGCTTTCAAACCATTATGATACAAGAAAGATCACTGTGGTCACTAGACAGACAGATACAGTCCCAGATTATGTACTGCAGTTGTTAGGCAGGAGAAAAACAAAACAAAACACCTTCTGCTTACAAGGAAGGACAGAAAAAACAACACACTTTATTTTATAAAAGTGTACAATACCCAGGATGTGGAGGATGAGGGCAGAGCAGCCCTTACCCTGAGTTAAGCTCA